>NC_088182.1:14185293-14785293 GCF_028769735.1 Zonotrichia leucophrys gambelii
ACAGTGTCCTGCCAGCGCACCTTCTCATCAGCCAAGCTGTTGATGAGCTGTGGGATAAGATGCACATGTGAGAGCTGCTCTGAGGTCTAACCTTGTGTCCTGGACCTGCTGCTCCCTGGGTAATGCTGCAGGTGACCAGAGGTTGGGGTGACCCCTGACATATTCTGAATTCTATTTGGTTTAAGCACTCAATCCTGGGATTACTGGCCAGCTTTCAGAGGTCCTGGAAGACCTATTGTTAGCTGAGGAAGCTGTGCACAGGAGGACAGCAGCTTTTTACATCAGTGCCTGGCTAGCTTAGTTTTCCAGTCCTGTTTGAGCAGCTGAGATCAAGCCAGGTAGCTTCAGCCTAGGATTGTCATGACCTGCAGGCACAGGGATGTTTTCTCCACTGTGCTGCTTGATCTGGAATTCAGTTGCCTCATATAAGCAGGCAGAAGCTAGCTCTGTCCCTTACCACATCAGCACGGGCCAATCTCTCCACACACAGCTCACACTTCCTCTCCAACTCCTCCTTATTGGCTTTGCAGGCCTCGTACGTGGCTTGCAGGTTGGCAATGCCATCTTCAACCTCCTTCAGGCGTCCCTTGGCTTCGTCAAGGACCGCCTGGGTGGCACGCAGGTCCTCCTCTGCCTCCCGCAAGGCTTTCTGGGGACATGCACAAGGAAACAGTGGGAAGGTGGTCAGACTCTTCCCCCAAAAGCCAGAGATCTTGGTTTTCCATAAAAGCTCTTGCTGATTAGTGCTAGCTACTGATATCTCAATATCTCAGTTAATCCAATCCCTGGATGACGAAGGCATTGCAACCTGACCTGTAGAATGTAGTGATTGCCAGCAGCTCCTGCAGAAGGGAGCTGCCAGTACTGTGTTCCTGAACACCAAAGGCAGCTGGCTCACAGTTTCTTACCCGCTTGGGCTCCACGACCTTGGCCACAAAGTGGTACTTGTGCATGGCACGCACCCACTGGCAGATGGAGGTGCAGGCTTTGGACACCTTGGCAATGGCAGCTGGCTGGAACTCCTCATTGTCAATGTAGGGCTGGATGGCCTTGATCACACTGTCTGGAATGTTGTCCTGCAAGGAACGGTGGGAGAGAAGGAGACTCTCCTCAGTCGGATCTCTAGCATGCTCATCACTGATCTCCTAAGGGTTTCCCCCAGAGGCAGCAGCACCCCAGGACCTGACAGGATGGTCAAGGCATCAAACTGGAGCAAGAGGAATCAAATGACTGCATGTTGAGGTCTGGGAGACACAACTGTGGGATTGGGTAAATCCTTTCCCAACTCACATGTGGGCTTCCAGGCCAAATACCCTTGGTGCTGCTGAAGAGTGTTGCCCCCAAGGAGCTCAGTTTGTTACTTCTGTGAGAAGATGTCTGTGAGGCAATACATGATTCCAGTCACAGCTTCCTTCTGCCACTGCTTACCTTATCATAATCATACAGGCTGTTCAGGAACTGCACTGGGTCCTGGAGGAGGGCCCTGCCTGGCTCCCAGTAATCATCCACCTTGGTGCCTATCTTTTCTCCTGCCACCTTTTTGGGCTTTTTTCCATGCATAATGCAGACAGCTTCAATCACAATCTTCACACCAAGGGGAGGCCGCTGCAGGGCTCGTACCTGTAAAACCCAAATGGAAAACGGGGTTAACCTGATTCTCTGCGAGATGGGGGCTCATGCCTCCCTCAGCTGGGCCAGAGGACACTGGCACCAGAGGCAGAACACTTCAGGGATGCAATACACAGGCAGGAAGGACAGAGGCATTTGAAAGGAAAGCTGGTTATCAGAAAGGGCATGGAACAAACCAAACAGGCTGAAAAAGCCTGCTCTGCTACTCCAATAGCAGAGCAGCACACTCTAATAGGTGTGTCCCTATGGGCTGAATATTTATTGGCAAAGGAGATAAATCTGTATGGTCCTAGGGAGAAGGCTCTATGGAAATGGGACACAGGCAGGCTTTCTCCCTTGTTCTGTGGGCTCTCATTTTTCTTGTACCCCACCATAGCCATGAGCTGGTCTTCAGCACTTATGGAGGGACTGCTTGAGTCTCCCCTCAAGCAGGCACCTAGCAGTGCTGCTGCAGCAGCCTTGGGATGACTGTGGCTGTCAGGACCTCTGAGGATGACTTCTGCTTTTTCTCCTAGTGCTGACCATCCTTGCCATGTTCAGCTGGAGGTATTCCCAGGCCTTCCCACTGGACACTGTCAACAGAGCAGCAGACTTTATGGCAAAGCTGAGGCAGATCTACCCCCATGCAGATACTCTCTGTGAGAAGGACTTTGAGTGGCTCTTTGACTGCCCTGAGACAAAGCAGTTCCTCGAGTGGTTCTGCAGCACAGTGGGTGAGGAGAATGTGCTGAGCCCAGCTGAGGTGGAGGCCTATGAGGCCCAGCTGGCTGCAGGCAAACCCATCCTGGAAGGTGATGCCTTGGAGGAGGCCCTGCAGATGTTCTGCCAGGTCCTGCAGCTCCCGAGCTCCATAGTGGATGAGGGGCCCTCTCAAGAGGCCCTGCAGCAGGAGCTTCAGGAGCTGAAGCACTACCATGACCTCCAGCTCTGGAGGTACAGGAAGCTGATGGCTTGGACAAACAAGCTGAAGCAGGAGCAGAAGTATTTGGAGGAGGAGAAGAAAGTGGTGAAGCAGGAGTTGAGGGTGGCTCATATGGACTTGAAAGCAAAGATCTTCAAAACCAAAGCTGTCTTGAGCCAGGTCAGCAAGGCTGCAAAGCAGGTGTCACAGTGTCCCGTGAGCATGGGGATGGACCAGCTGCCAACACTGCTGTGCCAGATGGATCTTGCTCCTTACCTGGAGCAAGAACAACAGGCCACCGATGCATTTGAGAGCTTCATCCAGCAGGTCCTACCACAGTGTGTTCAGTCTCCAGATGTTTGGGAAGCAAGTGCACAGGGAGAGAGCACCCTGAAGGAAGCTCTGGAGTGGATGGACTCATACTGTGAAATACCAGAAGAAAGAAGAGGAGCTCCTTATCAAGAATGCCCAAAAACACTGTGTGGGGGAGAACCAGCAAGCTGGGGAAAATTGGTCCAAGGCTCAAAGTCAGAGCTCCTAGTGGATGGAGGGAATGAGAGAGACACGTCGAGCATGGAGAGTGAGGAGAGAGATGGCAGCCAGGATGTCACAGAGGTAAGTGACACCAAGAAAACATCAACATCAAAAACTCTTGGGACTGATGAAGATGAGCTGCTGGAGGACCAAGACAGCTTCTGGAAGGAACTGAGCCAAATAGAGACAGCTCATATCTGTGCCCGGAGGGAGGTTATAGTCACAGCAGCAAAAGTGGAAGGTGCCCGTGCTGCGCTGGAGTGGGCCCAGAGGACTCTGGAAGCTCTGGAGGATAACCAGGTAGGCCAGTGCCCCCATTCCTCCCCCATCCCCTGCGGCAGGGTCTGCCTGACCAGTGGAGCCCAGCTGACAGGCTGGAGGGGTGGCAGGGGCAGGCAGCGCCGTGTCACCAGGCTGTGTGTTTGTGTCCCCTGCCCAGCAGGCCGTGCAGGCCGAGCTGCAGAGCCAGGCTGCCGCGCTGCCCTGGCAGCTCCGCGCCCTGCGCTCCGACATCGCGCACATGCTGGCACAGCGGCTGCCCGCCCTGCTGCGGGCAGAGGCACGCCGCCTCCACCTGCCCATCCTGCACAGGCAGGTCAGCCTGCGAGTGGCCCGGCTCCAGGACACTGCCACGAGGCAGCAGGAGGCGGCTGCGTGGCTGTTGAGCCAGCAGAGCCGCCTGGAGCTGCTAGAGCTGCAGCTAAAACGGGAGAGAAAAGAGCTGGAGCACAAGGCTGCTTGGCTGGAGAAGACCAAAACTGTCATGAGGGAATCCCAGACCAGGCTGCTGAACGAGCAGATCTACTTCAGGGGTGCTGAGCCCTCCCAGAAGGCTCATCCACACAAATGGATAGACCCCAAAGACCTCACTGCTGTACGGTAAGGGCCTGGGAGGTCTGAGCTTGAAGAACAAACTGAGTGTGGGGACAGTGGCACAGGAATGGGCGAGACAGGCAGCAGACCCAAGCTACCAGACAGACTAGCAGTGCTCTTCTGCCAGTGCAGAGCCACTGTGACTCCATGGTGGTGTGAAATTCCCCAGATCTGCTTCTTTCTGGCTGGCTTGGACTGATGAAGCAAAGTATGGGCTTGGAGAATGGGATGAGTACAGAGAACAGAAGTTTTTTCTAGATTAGTAAGGTAGAGAGTGTAGAGGCAAGTTCTCAGCCATGGAGAAGGGGTAGTGGGCCACAAGAAACCACAGGCTGCTTAGAGCAAAACCTTCCTCTGACTAGGTGTCCTGCATTGACTGGGTCTTCTCAGTCTTCCCCACACAGTTTTGGAGCAGCCGGTGCTGGTGTCTGCCAAAAAGAAATCACACACTGGCTCTTGAGCCAGCCTGCTCCTTTATGGAGCTCTTCCCAGAGCTCCACAACATGGGATGCTCACCAGGAGAGGTTGTCTTCTCACTGCTGATACACATCAGCTTGCATCCCAGCCTTACAGTGCACAGCAACCTCAGAGCCCTGTTCTTGCCCAGTACTGGTGCTGCACTCACAGCTCTGGCTGGCTGTCCCCTCTCACAGGCTCTGGGACATGCTGATGGGAAAGGATGAGAAGAAGCAGCAGCCCTTCCGCAGCTATGCGGTCTTGGCAGCCAAATGCTCCCAGCTGGTTCAGGACAAGAGGGCACTGGAAGCCCAGCTGGAAGCTCCTCTGCCCCAGGTGTCTGCCCTGGAGTCCTCCATGGAAGCGCTCTACCACCAGCTGTACAGCAGCTCCAACCAGCTGCAGCTCTCCTCGCTGGTAAGGCAGCACTGCCCCTCCCCTGGGCCCTGCTGGGTGGCAGGGCCAGCACTGGGGACCCCCTGCCATCCTCCCTGGGTGCAGGGGGGACACCTGGCTGCCTCTCAGCCACAGAGGGAGGGGAGCTGGGCCTGATCCTTGCCTTGTCCCAGAAACATCCAGTGAGGCAGCGCATGGCTATGGGACAAAGGTGATTCTCACTGTGTCTCGCATGTGCTGCTCAGTTTTCAGATTGGGGTGCCTTAGCCAAGGTGTCCCAGTAAGCCACCTCTGCCCCTTAGACTGGGAGGGTGTGGAGGCCAGAGCTGGGTGGGTAGTTTGTTTCTGGGGGGCTGAGCTGTTCCACAGGTATTAGGAAAATCCCCTTATTTCTCCATATT
This sequence comes from Zonotrichia leucophrys gambelii, assembly GCF_028769735.1. NCBI lineage: Eukaryota > Metazoa > Chordata > Aves > Passeriformes > Passerellidae > Zonotrichia > Zonotrichia leucophrys. Next base: position 14,190,484 of record NC_088182.1, read on the forward strand.
CACATGAGTTTGGGCTCTGTCCCTCAGGAGATCTCTGAGCTGATGGAGCAGTTGATCATCGTGGAGGATGACCTCTACCAAAAGCTGGCAGACCTCCTGAGTGACTTGGGGGTGAAGCGCAGGTCTCTGGAGAGCCCCATGCTGCAGGCAGAGCGCAGCCTTTATGTGCATTTTTACTGCAATGGGGACAGGCTGAGGCAGGAGGTGGAGGAGCTGGAGAAGCAGGCATCAGCCTCCTCCAAGGGACCCCCGAGGGAGCTGCCCTATGGAAAGGAGTAGGTCTAAGGGATCCTTTCTCCCTGCCACAGTAGTGGTGTCCTCTTTTGGCTGGGATGGGTCCTTAATTATGGTCGGGGAGAGAACTCTTGTGGTCTCTGCTCTGGTGTCATGACCTGGCAGCTTTAAAAGAATTTTAAAAGATTTAAAAGAATTTAAAAGATTGAAAAGATTTAAAAGAAACTAGGAGCTTAATCCTTAAATACAGAGTTTCTGGGGGCTGGTTTAGATGACCTGTAAGAAAGCGATGCATCTTGTGGCATTGGAAGCTTTGGATAGACAAGACACTTCTTGTGCCAGCTCTACAAGAGGAGGGTGCTGGGGGCAAGTGGACCAACATTGTCTGTGTCCTTCCCCTTTCACTTTCTGAGTGAAGGGGTTTTGTGTGTTTTTGGGAGAATAAAAAGGTCTGTTACTCTCAACTGCAGAGCAATAAGCCTGTACCTGTGTGGTGAAATCTGTACTTATTGAGTGTGCTGTCTTGGCTGTGATGCTTGCAGGTTCAGAATCACCCTTCCTTCTCTCACTAGCCTATTTCAAGCCAGTATTCCCTGAATTCAGCCTGCTCCCTCTTCTCTGCCTGTGGTGGATTCCTTTTCAAAGAACCTGCAGGTTCAGGGTGCTGCCAGCTCTGTCCCTGTGTTGCAGTCAGTACTTGGGGTTGCTTGGTGGTACCTACCCTTGTGGACAGGCACGTGGGGTGAGCTCTCCTCCACAGCCTCTCCAGGACATGCTAGAAACACACAGGGGCCACTCGCTGCCTTTCTGCCCTTCTCTGCATCTGAAGGAGTGAAGGTGAGGAGCTGCATGGGCAGCTGCCCAGGGTGAGCCCAGGGGGATGGATGGATGGAGGAAAAGGCTGGGGATGTTGAAACCTATTGAAAGGGAATTGCTGCAAAGGAGATGCTGTCCTTGACCAGACCCAGCTCTGCCACCCTCTCCCTTGACACAGTTACCTCTGTAACATCATTTCTGTTGAGGTTCTTCAGGCTGGCAAGAGCAGCATCCAGGGCTGGGAGGGCTTCAGCCAAGTCCTTCTGAGCATCATCAGCAATGGCTTGGGCTTTCTGAGCTTTCTCATTGGCCTTTGCCTCCTCAGCCTGCACAGCAATTCTTGTCTTTTCAGCCACAGCTGTGTCCACCTGCAACAGAGACAGCCTCAGGAGCATGCTGGAGGCAGAGCTTGGCTTGGCACTGCTAGGAAAGGATCACAGCTGTCCTGGCAGCTTGTGTGTCTTCTTCCAGCAGACCTCAGGGACCTAACTGCTGCAGGGGATGCCCTTCCTGCACCATACTGGGAGAAAGTTTTTGTCAGCTTGTATAAACCATCCACAAGCTCCAGCTCTGGCTGTGCCTGAAGTGATGTTAGTCTTGCAGGAATTAGCTGCTCTGCCCATTTTCCTATTGGCACAAGTAGAGGATGCATAGGGTTGCAAATTTGTATGGAGATGGAGGAATAGGAAGAGATGCTTCGGGATTTGTTTTTAAAACTACCACTTCTGCATACCCCAAGGGTTAAAACACTACCAGGAGGCATAAAGGAATTGTGGAATACAGCCAAATCCTCATCTGCTGTGTGGAAGGAGGGAATTGAGGTGATTGCAGAGTCTTTCCACTCTGCATGCAGAGCTGTGTTATGTTAGTGTCCCTGTTCCCTGTCCCAGTGTGGCCACCCCACAGCAGGAGACAGGCAGGAGGAACACAAGGAGAGAAGGCAGTGAAAACAACACAGAACAGTTCCCTCTTCTGAAGTGGCATGAGTGGCTGTGTGATGGTCCTTGAGGTCTGAGGGACATGCTGCAGCTGGATCAGCTCCCTGGGGATGGATGTGGAGGAATGATCCTGTTCAACAATGAGTCTTGCTTAGAGCTGCTCAGGCCCCCTCAGGATTGTGTTAGTGTAGCTAGGCTGTGCTTGCAAGGGTCTAGGCTGACTGACCCTGGGTGGTGCTTTCAGACAGCACAGGAGCCATTGCTTCTGCAACAACTGGTGCTCACCAGCAGCAGAGCAGGACTCCAGCAGGAGGCAGTTTGTGCTGGCACTGCAGCTCTGCACAAATATCTGCCGTGCCAGTCTGCGGCGTTTTTACCTCCGAACAAGCAGGATTTTGCACAATCCCTGCCAGGCACCTCCACCTGTGTCCAGTCTGAGCAGTCAGTGCAGGGCTGCCTGCAGCAGCAGTACCTTTATCTGTTCGATGGTTGCCTCGGTGTCCTTGGCTGCCTGTGCCAGGAGAGGGCGGGAGGACTCCAGCTCCTCCTGCATCTTGGCTACATCCTCTGCTGTTCGCAGGAGCTGTGGGAGCAAAGCAGAGCTCAGAGCAGGGGCAGCAGCCATGGAAAGCCCTAGGAAAGCGCTGTGCTGCTCTGGAGGGTGCTCCCTGCCATATGTTGGGCTGTGCAAAGCACAGGTCTTGCCCTGGCTCCTGCTTAAGCAACAATCTGACACTGTGGTGTGCTTACAACCAGCAGTGCCTGATGCTGCCTGCACGTGTTAGGCATTACTTCATAAAGCTCGTGGCAATGAGGCAGCAGAACAATGTTTCTGTTAGAGGGCTTTCAATTACAAGGTTAATAAGGAACAACTGAGAGCTGAGCTACACAGAGGTCTGTGGTCCCCAAAGACTGGGGATCACTATTGTTTAGAGCTGTTACAGACTCAGACCTTCAGAAAGCCTGGCCCTGGCAGAAGGCATAGTTCCCCCTTGCCTTAGCCTGAGTTATTTCTTGTTACACAGGACATGTGTGGGACATCTTACTGCATCTCTGCAGTGGTAAATACACTGTTCAGAGGGTGTAAGAGGTGGCCCCAAAACCTTCCTGGGTATGAAGGACAAACCTTGTCTAGGCCACTTTGCATCCTGTTCTTGGCTGTCTTCAGTTCCTGTTGCTTCTTTCCAATGAGGGAACTGAAGATGCTGAGGAACTCCAGGTAGCTTTTGGGAGTGATATAATTGTGTCTGCCCAATTCTGCTAAGAACAACTGGCACTTCTTTGCCACACTCTGGTGGATTGCTACACATACTTGAATCTACAAGGAGAAAGGAAAGAAACAAGGAAAGGAAACAAGGAAAGAAACATTCAGTACTGAACATATGAAAGGCAAATCCACGTGATGCCCAGAGAGTGCAAAAGGGGCTTATGAAGAACCAAACCATACAGTCAGAGCAGAGCTCATGTGTGTGGGGCTTTAGTGCCACAGAGGGCTGACAAATGGCCAAGCCTGTTTCAAAACATACAAAAGCTATGCAGCTCTGCATTTGAATGATCCTGCCATGGAATATTTCTGCTGCAGGGTAGGACTATTCTGAAGGTAAGCCCTGCACCTGTTGCCTTGGTGCATGCAGAGACACAGCACACTGAACTCGTGGGAGCAGAGTACTCTCACATGTGGCACGTACCATCCCGGTGGTATCCTCATTGCCGCTGCCAAGGAGTGGGAGCTCATTCAGGAAGGAGGAGGCCACGCTCTGCAGGGCTTCAGCAGGCCACTCATTGAACCAGTCAATGGTGCAGCAGTTCACCAGGGAGGGGAACTGCCTCAAGCGTGCACGGAACACTTCTCCAATGGGGCTGAGGGCAAGGCGTGCAGAGAAGATGTGTTACAGCTGGCTCTGCATACAGGACAAAAGATCTTTCCTTCCATAGAACCACCCTGATACTTTGTGGAGCAAGAGGGACAGGAATACACCCAGGGAAGGAGGGAAAAGGGGAATGACAGTTCAGGCAGTGAGCTGTGTGCCCAAAGGTGCATGCCTGAGCTCATTCCTTGGCTCGGGATATTCTGGAAGTATTACGATGGTAGTAGGGTGATGTTTTATGGGTGCCTCTCTAGGGACAAACCTAAGGGATAAAAAAATAAATGTGTTCTGAAGTTTATTTCAAGCAGGTGCGTGCAAAGATCACATCACCAAACCATAACCATGGCCCTGATTTTTCTACTTGTTCTTGCACTGAGAATGCCCTGTACCTTCTGGTATCCCTCTGGCAGGGGAGCAAGCTGGTTATGGACTATGCATTGGATTAATGAGTAAACATGGTGCAACTGAGCCCCAAATTCAAGGGTGCAGAGAGGAGGAGGCACCTCGTGTTTCACCTGAATCACACATAATCATATTCTTGAAAAATTCAAATTTCATCTTGGACCAGCAAAGTGTAAAAAAAAATAAAATAAATTCCAGTCCTAGGGGAAGGTGTTATGCAAACCATATTCCTATTCTTCCTCCTTCTCCAAAGGCTGGGGCTTGGAAATAAAGATCCCATTACACAGTGATGAACGGCAAAGGATAAAGAGGGAATAATTAGCATTCAAAGCATGGAGGTGTAGGCTGAAGTGTACCTCATGCACAGGACCAGGTGGATATTGCTGCGGACCCGTGCTACGTATGCAGCCATCAAATTGGCTTTGGTGGGCTGCTGGCCCAGGTCTCGAACAATGGGCTTCATAGCTGTCATGATCTGATCTTCTTCCTCAGGACTATAAATGTTGGGAATGTCACCAGAATTGAGCAAGTTGTTGATATCTTCCAGGAAGGATTCACTTTTAATCTAAGTGGATGGTAAAAGAAAAAAAAAAAAAGGCAGTTTCTTAAGTCAGAAGACACTCATGTCTCACATGCCATGGAGATAATTTCTGCATAAATACAGCTCTCAGCCTCAGTTATAAGAAACAATTTTGGTGATGACTTGGCTTCAGAAAGGCACACTCTGATTCTTGTCCAGCACTTCCAATTAAACAGCCATATTTCAGCCATTTCAGGGGTGGGAGGCTATGTTTGAGAAAAACCATCCTTCTGCCCATTCCCTGTCCCCTTACAGACAAATTGAGCTCAGGCTCTTTTTCCCTGCCTCTGCAGCCAGACCCCAGACACCTTGCTTGCTCCAGGTCTTCATTCCTCCAGCACAGAACACTTCATTATTAGAATAAAGCTTATCAATGTGGGAGACAGAGTAATTGTAGGGATGTGTCACAGGCTGTGGGACGATCTCCCTCCAGTGCTACATTCACCTCTCCACCTTTGCTACATCAGAAATACACAGCATCCATCTCCTTGACTAAATGCATCCTCCTGGGCCCCTTTGCTCCCACATATGCTTCTCACTGCAGGGAAAAGGCTGCAAGAACAAGTAGCATTTGACTGATGCTCATCTCACTGCTTAGGGCTCTGCCACAAGGGAATGGTTCCTATGATAATGAAGGCAGTAAAAAAGCCTATGGGGAACATAACTGTGATTCCAGAAGTGGAAATTGGCCTACTCATTAGCAAGTTACAGTTTATAGCCAGCATTTTCCTGTGGAACCAGCAGGCGTAAGGTTCTAAATCTACTCTCTTTTTGAAAAGGGAAAGAATCATTTAACTTAGGACTTCTAACATCAGTGGCCAGTAGTGCTTAGTTTCAGACAGCTGAAATCTATGTGCCTACTAAACCATTGGATGGAGCTGAAGGAAGCTTCCTTGAGTAAGAGAAGACTCCACCCCCTCACACACAGCTCTACAGACCCTCTAGCAATAAATGCACCACCTCTAGTTTCCCTGGGGCTACTTTATAAGCTGACGAATATGGGCTACTGAAGAAATACAAGTTGTGTCCGTTTTTTTCAAGCTCCTTAATACCACGTAGGGGAATTTATTGAGCTTAGAGATGCGTGTTCTGATTCATTTTGAGATGGAATCCACCATGCTAATAGTCCTGTACCTGTGTGTCTACAAAGAGGAAGGTCTTAGGTAGACTTTCAAGGCCTGCCTTCATCAAAATCTTCCTCACATCATCTCGCCATTCGGTCATGCCATAATTTTTGGACAGTTCAATTTGGAAACATTCATTTTCTGCCCTAATGGAAAGAGAAGCCTGTGGAGTTACATCAAATTAAAACATTCTCTTCTGACAATTCCCAGTATGTCTTGTGGACTCAGGGTGAAAGGACTCAAGCAAGTTGTTCTCCTACAGTGAGTCCTGAGCACACGCTTGTCCTTGTGCACCAAGGACAGCCACCAACCCAGGAGCATGTTTTACACAAGGCAGAGAAACCCAGAGATACTGGGTTTCTGAGCTAGCCAGAAACCCAGTGCAGATGTGCACATTAACTGAGTCCTAGCTCTTGACTAGTTTGAGGAGTCAGCAGCCAGAAAAACATGTAATTGGCAGTGGGAAGGGCAGAAAAAGAGATTCTCTGAAGGGAACCCCAATGGAGCTGCTCCCCATTCCATGCATAGGTGGGAGTGCAGTACTTACATGTGAGATGCCAGTCTGGTGAGAGACTGTCTCCCACTCCCCCCAACCCCCAGGAGAAGGGCATTCCCCGGAGCCTGCCGCAGGATCCGGCTGATGCGGCAGACGTGCTGAATGGCATCCATGAACAGCACCAGCTTCAGCTCTGGGTTGTGGCTCTGATTGTACTCCTCCAGGTAGTCCTCAATCACCACCTTCAGCTGTAGGCAGAAACACTCAGTTGTGGTTATCAGATAAAAGCAATTGTGCGTGTTTGTGGGGGCTCCTAAGGAACTGCCATTGGAAGTGCTGAATTTAGTTGGTAGTGGCAGCAGCAGCTGCTCAATGGTGACCTTAAACTAACTCAGGCAAGTGACTACAGTGTGCTGTTCCCAACTGTGCTGTTTGCCTCGAGAAACAGCAGGGTGTAGTTCAAAATAAAAGAGCTTATGGCTGCCTGATCCATACTGCTCCAGGGCCTCCCTCTGGGTTAGTTTCCTTGCTCTATAGCTGACCACTGCCTGCTGCTGAATCCTGTGGTTAGGATTCTGGCTGGAAAGTACAGGTGCTGGGGAAGAAAACAACACAGGCTGTAGATGAGTAGAGGAGCACACTCCTCTCCCAGTCCAGCCATCACATGGAATAGCTGCAGGAGCAGTTTCTCTTGTCCTTCCCAGGGTTCCCCTCAACAGCACCCTCAGGCCAGAGAAGGAGATGAAGCATGAAGACATCTGGGATTGGATCCTACCCCCTCAGCAATCTCACTGTGAAGCTGGGAAAGTAACACCAGCTGGAATTTATACAGTGCTGAGATCCCTGCCTAGATGCCAAAGTCCCGTGTGCATCAGTGGGGATTGTGCAGCTGCCTCTATGTCTGGCTGTCCCAGCTGTGCTCACCTCAGTGGGGGACAGACCTACCTACTTTGCAAAAGGGGTTGGAAAGCTCAGTTAATTACCAGCCCTTGTCACACAGCTATCACAAGAGGAGACACAACAGAATAATCATCTGTTTCTGATAATGAGTGCAAAACGCACCACTCATTGCCTTTGCTTAATTACCACTATCCAAGTACTCCCAGTATCTTCTCCAACAGGGAATCTGGCAGTAACATTAATTACTTGTAAAGGTCAATTGTGAAGTCTTTAATGGTGAAAGTAGTATTGTTTGGGGGTAATGTGCCATTTCTTTCCAGCAAATTTCACTTTTCAGTCCCAAATGTGACTCATTTGGGAAATTTGGCATAGCAGGCTGCCTCCAGGATTGCAGTGCAGAGACAGCTTGTTCCACCTCAACTGCCCATCACAACTAATACAGCCACTATTCATATATGTGGTAGGATTCCACAGGAGACCCCTAGGATGGTTTGTAGTTTCAGACACCTCTAATTAAAGCACCACTACTGTTACTATTACTGTTTTCCTTTGTTTGTAGAAGACTGGGAAGATGTGAATGTAGTTCCCAACGTGATTCCCAGGGTCCTTACCTTATCCTGGCTCTCGATTGCTTGGTACAGTTTGACATTGGAACCTGGCTCCATGAAGTCTCCAAACAGAACTGGCTGGGTGGGAATGACCTCCTCAAAAGTGGTGCCAAAGTCCACCATCTTCTCTGTCATTAGGTTGTCAAACCAGCTCCGGTCCTCGTCGCTGACCAAGCGGTCACGGAAGACCCGGCAGCTCTCATGGTACCACAGTCTCAGCAGGTGCTCTTTGTTCTGGTAGGAAATCCCAGCAAAACAGCCCCCATGAGAGAAGCAGAGAAGTGTTATGAGCATTGCTGTCAGCAAAGCTGGTTCCTGCCCAGCATGTGGCCAGCTCCACTCCCATTACAAGGCAACTGGAGCGGAGAAAGAACTGGGCGGAGGAAGCCGCTTTCCCTCTCAAAAACAACTCTTGTCAAAACAGCTGCTTTGCAGAGAGCTCATTACAGCATCAGTTTATCTCCCTCTATTTGTCCATATGTCGGGCTTTCTTTGAGAGATTTAAATTTTATGTTCTTTGTTCTTATCTTTCACCAGTTTGATTTAATTTGTAGTTTTATAGTATGTGTTTTGGAAGATGCTTTTATTTAGCCACAGTAACCCCCTTGCAACATTATAGGCTGGGGATGGTATGGCTGGACAGTGCCCAGCAGAAAAGGACATGGGGGTACTGGTCAACAGCTGACTGACCATGAGCCAGCAGAGTGCCCTGGTGGTCAAGAAGGCCAATGGCCCCTGGCCTGGATCAGGAATGGTGTGGCCAGCAGGAGCAGGGAGGTCATTCTGCCCCTGTGCTCGGCACTGCTGATGCCAAGCCTTGAATGCTGTGTCCAGCTCTGGCCCCTCAGATTGGGACGTTGAGACACTTGAGCTCATCCAGAGGAGGCAATGAGGCTGGAGAGGGGCTGGGAACACAAACCCTGTGAGGAACCACTGAGGGAGCTGGGGGTGCTCAGCCTCCAGAAAAGGAGACTCAGGGGTGACCTCACCACTCTCTACAACTCCCTGAAAGGTGGCTGTGCTCAGGTGGGGTTGGGCTCTTTCTCCAGGCAGCACTGACAAAACCAGAGGACACAGTCTTAAGCTGTGCCAAGAGAAATATAGGTTGGATATTAGGAAAAAGTTTTTTACAGAAGGAGTGATAAAGTGCTGGAATGGTTTGCCCAGGGAGGTGGTGGAGTCCAAATCCCTGGATGTGTTTAAAAAAACATTGGATGTGGCACTGAGTGCCATGATTTAATTGAGGTGTTGGGGCATGGGTTGGACTTGATGATCTTAAAGGTCTCTTCCAACCCTGTGATTCTGTGGTTTCTGGTCTTGCCCTGGGTGGCAGGGCTGTGCTGATGGGAAGACTCACCTCAACCTTGCCAGGCTCAGCCATGAGCATGCCCTGGAACACCTTAGAGAGGTCTCTCAGGTTGAAGGTGTAATGTGACTTTGCTGGTGTGGGCAGCAGCTGGGATGTGATGGTCGTATACACGGAGATCGTGGCATCGACTAAGGGCTCGTTCAAGTCCTTCACTGCATCTGCTCCCGCTGCAGAGACAGAAATAGTCAGAGAGGATGTCAAGATGGTAACTCTGGGCTGAGAAGGTCTTTGTGGTGCAGGAAGGTGGCACTAAGGGGCAGAAGTGCTGGCTAGCACTTGGGCAGGAACACACTTTTTTCTGCTTTTTTCTCAGAGACAGTGAGGGACCTGTCCAAGCACCTGCTCACTGCAGTGCACAGCTGCTAATGGGTTTATCAACTAATGTGAACCAGATTTGGGGGTGGAATAATGCTTTACAGCCATTCTGTGGTGTGAAGACTTCATGCCCCCCAGGAACACAGGAGGCACTGCCAGACAGGTAATTGATGCCTACCTGAAATATTCCAGACAGGTTTTCCTTCTCCTTCCTTGCACTCCTGCAGTGAAATCTCAGCTACTTTTAAGCTAGAAGGTGTGAGTGTCCTCTTAGCTACACCCCCTACAATTCATTATGCTCAGCAAATGCAAAGCCACTGAGGAATAATTTCTTATGCAATAGTCTGGCAAGATTTAAACACAGCTGCCAGTTTTAGAGCATAATTATTTTTTTCTCCCAATGAAGTTTTTTACAAACACTCCTGGAGAAGTAGAACCCTGTGACACCCCAGCATTTTGCACTTTTTTGCATGTTTTCAAAAATCCTTTAATTTCTTTCTAAATCACAGCTAGGTGTTTCAGTGTGCCCCTGAGATCACAGTCAGGTACTGGTGCTTCTGCATATTGCAAGCACTCAGAGAGCTCTGCTTTGCTTCTCCTATAGCTGACTATTCTCACTCCTTTCTACTGGCAGATTTGCAGATGAGGGCATATTTGCAAAGATGATCCTCAATTCCCACCCTGTCAAGTATAAGAGGACTCATTTCACTCCAAATGAACCCTTTTTTCATGGTGGCTGTAGCACCATGCTCAGATCCACCCTGCTCAGCTGTCCACAGGCTGCAGCAGATGGAGAGTAACAGAAGGCTCTGCTTCCACAGAAGGCTGTTGTCTGGACAAGTGTCTGTCTGCTGAATGCACAGGTAAGCTGTGCCATGCTGTGCTCACCAGCTCGTTCTGTTTACAGTCCCTCTCCTCTTTCTGCTCTTACTTACGCACTGGATTTCTGTAACTTTTTTCTCCTAGGAGTCCATCTAAAAAAAAAGACAAAAAAATTAGTTCCAGCTTTACCTGCTGAGGTTAAGAATATTACTGCATCACCCATCACAAACAAAATCCTCTTTGAAAGGCCCAGGCTATAGGATAACATATTGAAACTGTGAAAGGCAAAGCTGAAGTTTGCTGATTTGCACCAGCAGAGTTTGGCCCTGAGACTAAATAGGGTATGAACTTTATGTTTGCTAAGCCTCATAAAACACTTTCCCTAAAGCATCTTTGAGTGACTACTGCAAGTTCCAGCTTTCAACACTTTGATCAGATCATCAATATTAATTGCTCCCCTTCCAAACTCCATTGCCATCAAGGTGACTTTCAACATGAGGAGAAGGTGGCAGTTTTCTGCAGGACTTACCCATCCAGCTGCCAAGAATGGTGGAGAAGATCTTCCTCTTGCTGCCTTCATCCATCTCAGTGAAGGAGAGGTAGTTGAAATGGCGAGTGAGGCGTGGAGTGACAGGATTCCTCCCCCCTCCAGGAGGTCCCATGGCACAGACGAAATTAATATCTACCAGCTTCTTAAAAGTACCTTTGAGAGTGCAAAATCAGGAATGATTTTGTTGTAGCTAAAATCCCTCACCACAGATCTCCAGGGCAGGTACACCTATCTAACAGGCCAGCTCTTGCCAAGAGCTTTGGCCAGGGATGTGGCTCGTACCGATCTGTTTGCGGTCGTACCAGCCGTGGTGGTCCATCCACTGCCGCAGCAGCTCAATGGGAGGCTGGGCTCCAAACTGCTCCAGCATGGGCATGTTCAAATCATCAATAAAAAATATGAAATACCGACCAACTGGAGGCCCATACACTCCCTTCCGCCTGCAAGGACAGAACCCGTGTCAGGACACAGGAAAGGTACTTCTAACTCAATTCAAATGCATGATTTTTTTTCTCTGGATGCTTTCTGAGTCAACAGTTTTAGCTATTTTTTACACTTGATACACTCCTTTGTAAGGGCCTTTGCACCGAAAAGATCTGGAGCAATGTTCGAAGCACTGGCTTCTCTCCAAGAGAAATTTTGTCTACTTATGCTCAATGCCAAGGAGTAAATGAGTGCAAATAAAAGCAAAGCTTGAGCCCATGAATCTGTTGGAAACTTCAAAGCATTGGCTGACCAGGGAGGTGAAATGGAAGCTGTTTACTGTGGGGAGTGGGATTGCGGGTGGGCAGCCGCATTTTCTCCCTTCATCACTTTCTGTAACGATCCCACACCAGGGTTTGCAAACACCTGTGCTGTGAAATGTAGTATTTCTGGAATAACTAGAATTGGAGCAACTTTTACCGACCCTCACTAATCCTTCTCACTTCCTTGCCATTATAACAAACTATTATTGGTGCTCACAATCCCAGCTCAGATGTGCTGTGTGTCCTGCATGTTATCCACAGCTATCTGTGCTCAGGGCCCCTTCAGGTCTTGGGGTGAAACTAAATAGTCAAGGTGATAGAAACACTGAGCTCAGGGATACTGCCTTTGCACACAGAGAAAGGAATCTTGCCTCTTATCCAGTTTGCTGTCGATGAGATCCTGGGTTTGGTTAGAAGAGGTGCGTGCTGAAAACATCAGGAAGTGGGCGATGTATTTGTTAGGCAAGTTCTTCAAGAGCTTGTCAGCAATTGTGAGAGTCTTCCCTGTGCCAGTGGGACCAATGCAAAGAACCTAGAAGCACAATCAGCAATGCAGCATGATCACAGGCAAGCAGGCTGTGTTTCCCAGAACTCTGACACTGGCTGGAGGAAATGCAGCCAGAAAAGAGGTTACTGCTCTTTTAGGCATTTGAAGGTTGGGAGAGTGTGTCTTGGACTTGCTTCTTCAGTAAGGTCAGCTGCCCAACACCAAAATCTCTTGGTGTGGATGGAATCCAACCAGAGAAGTACAAAATGGAACTGTAGGAAACAAGTAAAGAGGGATGGTCATGGGCTACCTAGCAATTGCTGCATTTTGGTTGAACAACTGTGTGTTGATATCCCTTTGGGGTGCTGACATGGTGCCTTGGGGACTGAATGGATAACTCTTAGTGCTTAAGCACAGATTTGGTGCAGAGAAATACAAATCCAAGGAAGTGGGATATAATCTCAAAGTATTAGGCAGCTGTTAAGTTCTGACTGCACTGGGAGAAGAAGAGGTTGAATCAAAAATTCAAAAACAAGGCTGGGCACGTACTGGCTTATAGTTGGTGAGCAGCAGCTCCAGCAGATAGGCCATTCGGACTGTGTTCATCGTGGGCACAATAATGTCACAGAAGTTGGTGTCTGGAACCATGGTGAACGTTGCTGTAGCATCCAGCCACACCTCCCAGTGCACCTGCAAGATTGGAGTCTGCTTAGATGGGGCATCTATCCCTTCTACGAAAAGGAAAACTATTTCTGCTCTTTTCCCTGTCACTGCTCCTTGTGTAATAGCTCAGATTCTGAAGAGAAATTCAGGTTTCCAGCCCCTCTGTTGAGCCTTGCCACCCTTACCTTTCTGTATGGAAATGCTGGGAGTGTTTGACTCGTTACTTTTGGGAGGGACAGAGCCCAAGACTTAGAGATCATTGCCCCAGCAGCAACACATCTGCCCTCCCTTCTGAGAATTGGGATCAAAGCTGGATGGAGCACTTGTGACATCTGCAAGAATAGGAATTCTGCCCATGGCAAAGGGCCAAAGGGGCTTATCTGGGCTCCTGTCTTCCTGTTCCGTGCCATCACCCATGTCACACTCAGAGGCACATGAGGTTTTCTACTTGTATAAGATATGGATCTCTTGTGCTAGGCTGAAGCTGCAGATAAGCCTCCCAGAGGCCACTATACAAATGACATAGAGCTTCTGCCAGGGCAGTGCTGGAGAATACAGGAGAAATCTGCATTCCTGACCACCCCATGTGGCCTTCCCAAAGAGACCACACTGGTACCTTCTGTGAAGCACCTGACAGTCATGTAGGGTTCTTTGTTTCATTTCAGGAAGGGGAAGCATTTTCCTTGCTTCCTAAATTCCTTTTAGTCCAGAGTCTGATGACTGTCAGTCAAGATGACCCTGACATGCCCTACACTGCTGTCTCTCGTGAAAAAGATGGAATATTTATCTGCCTTGCTGCTATTCCAGACTCTGCTGCACAGCTCTTCTGCTACTGTTCACTGCTTTCTAACACAGACAGCTCTATCCATATGAGCTCCTCCCTGTCCTCCTGCAGCCACACCTGTGCCACCCCTCCTTTTTCTGAGCACTGACAGAGACACACAGGTCTCAACTGACCAGCTCTCAGCTCAGCTTTGAAAGATCTGGTTCATAGCTCTGAAGGCAAGAAATTGCCTTCTTGATTCAATGAATTTTGATTTAAACATTCCTGTTTGCTTCTTATAGGCCTTTCTTCTTTGCCCTTAATGAGAAAATCCTACCAAATCCTGTAGGACTGTGTCGCTTCCTGGTCCCTTCTCCTAAATTACTCAGCTTGGAATTAAAAGTTAAATATTTTACCTCTTTATGGACATCCTCATCATCTTCTTCAGTACTGCTAAGCCCAGCATCATCCAGTTTGTAGTCATAAACCAGTCCTCCTTCTGGGAAGAGTAAGCGGATCTGTGAGAATAAAGCTGTGATGAACCTGGCTGCCACTCAGCTGAATTCACAGGAGGATTTGCACGACTTCAAGGAACACTTTACTAATGGGATGCTACCCAGGCCAGGGGGCTCAGGGCTCTCCCAGAACTTCCAGCTCCAGGGGTCCCAGTGAGAGAGTAGCATACCAGATGCCCACAGGAAGTCCATCCAAAGCCTCCAGGAGTAGCCCCACATTTCTCTTCACAGAGAAAAGCAAGGCACAATTCTTCCCAAGAATATTTCTGGGATTCACATTCTCTGAACCTCAGAGAAAGAAAACACAACTCTTATCATGTGCTGTGCCTGTGTTTGTGCAAAAGTAGAATGCAATATAAAGATTGTTTATCCAAAGTGATGGTGTTTTGTTTTCTTGGACTATCAGGGCCAGGAGTGTGTGTGTGTCGGGACTGTCGGGTGACAGTCCCAAGATTCTGTGAAGTGTGAGAGTTGTGTGCAGGGTGGAGTGCTTGGCAGATTCAGTTTTAGATGTATAGAACAATATAGTATAATAAAATAATCAATTAGCCTTCTGATATCAATGGAGTCCTCCTCATCATTCCTCCATTGTCAGGGCCCTCTCAGCATTGCAATATCCAGGCACTCAGCTCTGATCCCCGTTCCTCGCTACTAATTTCTCTACAATGAGAGAAGATCTGCTTTTTCTTTACTCACCCTTTCCTTTGACATCTTCTTCCTGAGCCATGAGCTAAAGGCCTCACGACCTTGGGAATCTCCAGTAGCTCCCACACTCCAGACCAAGGCAAATATAAACCAAGGCTCAATCAGCTCACCCATACGAGCCATCTTCTCCCGGGGAATTGTCTTAAGTCCCTTAGAACCAGAGACAAGTAGAAGAAAAATTCTCAGGTATAATTATGGCACACAAACCCCAGACTCTTCTTAATTTGCTCAAAATTCTATTCAGTTTCTAGTTTTTCCTAGCCAGTTTTTCAGAGGTCTTGTTAATATATTATATGGATTAAAATTTGTTGTTTCATTGGTGTACTTGAGAGACTCCCTTTGCTGAACTAACGTCACTCAACAGGAGATGGGAAAAGAATTTAGTCTTAGGTTTTTAATTTGAAAATTGTCCAGCCTTCTTCAATACTAATTCTCAAAGGACCTGCAATCTGAAGTGCATCACTGCTCAGCTCTGATCTCTGCTTTCCCCTCATTCTCCAATTCCCTCTATATAAATAAAAGTGAACCTCTACCCTCCAGCTTGGTAGGCACAGAGCTTATCTTTTGTTCCTTCAGTGGGCAGAGCATAATCCTTCCAGGTTTACCTGTGATTTGCTGGATGCTGTATTACCTTCTGCCACATAGATGAGCTACAGCATGACCTTTCTGCATCAACATCTTGTTCTCTGGTGACTAACCCTTTCCATGACTTAGTGTCCTTAAGAGTTACAGACACAAGGAACAGTGATAGAGGTAGGAAAATCTACCTTGATGGGAATGAAAGGCTGATACAAACATTCCAAGAGCACGAGGAGACTCATTGTGAGGTTACCATCTGTAGAAGTAATTATCTCCTTCACAGAGCTTCGTAAAAAGTCGATGGACTCCTGGAAAGACAGGCAGGGACAGCTCAGTGTCACCATCCAGCATAGCTGTCTTTGGTTTTACCTGCTTGTTCACCTCCATCATGTTATGTTTAGCAGGGAGACTGTGACTGAGAATGCTGCCATTTCCAACTGCATCCCAAGTACCACCATTTTTAGCTGGAGAAAAGCAATGGTTCAGTCTCAACACCAAGAAACCTCTGGGCCTCCCTTTTGCTTCTATGCAACAGTTACATGCATCTTGTGCTATCACTACTGTTAAATGGTTTGCTCCCTTTAGAGCCTTCCTTTGTAGCTCCAGGTTCTTCATTAAAATAATGGCTTATCAGCAGAGTAAAAATAACAAGACTTGTTTGTACAACCTTCTCCCTGGAGGGACTCCATGCTAAGCTAGTGAACTGCACTAGGGATGATTTTGTCCAGAAGATAATTTTAAAATGAAATAAAACCAACTATAATGACCAATAAGACTTAGTCACATCTACAGAGATCAGTGAGTAACCTGTATTAAAGCCACAAAATTCACAGAGAAGTTTCCATGATAGATATTATAGTAGGAAATGTTCCCACAATGTCATTTAAATCCAGGCCTTGACATGTCTGGACTGGTTGATGATCAAGATGACATGGAAAGGCTGGAACAGAGCAGGAGCTCACCTGGAGGAATCTCCTGAAGAGAGATGCCAGCTGGGGTGCGAAGCGTTGCATGACTTCTGGCACATTTTTCAGCCAGCATTCAGTGAAAGGGTCCAACCCCAAAATGCTGGGTTCCAGGTAAACCATACCACAGCGGGAGACTGTGGCAGGGGAAGCAACAGCCAAATCCTGGACTTCAAACATCATGGTCATGCCCTAGAAATTAGAAAAGAAAAGAAAGGATAAGGACCTGCTCAGTTTTGATACGTATTTCAGTGCAGGGAGGAAGGAGTACAGACTACATGCAGCAAAAGTGGGAGGGATGAGTTACCTCTGTCATCTTGATGATTTCCCCTGAGCTGAGGCACAGCTTCTTATTGTCATCAAGTACTGTGTTCATGTTCTCAATCCACAAAGCATCCACTGGCCCATCAAACATGTACCACTTCTTGCTGGAGTCAGCGGCCACAGTTCCCCGACGCATGAGTGTGGAGAAGATCCCGTCTGTCCTGAAAGGCAGCAGGAAGGCAGGGCTTGGCCCATTCTGGTTTTGCTGAAATAAGTGGCAAAGTTCCCTCCACAAAAGGCAATATTATCCTGCTTCATGTGTCCCTCTTATGCATGAGCTGCAGAAAGGTGCACCTCATTCTTTTTTTTACTGAGACACATCTCAGCCTGAGTGACATCACAAAAAACTTCTTTGGGCATCAGGAACTGGAATTCATTTAACTATAAGATGTCAAGCTTCCCTTTAACATCTATGTCCTCAGTGAAGAGTCAAGAGGCCTTGCTAGCATCCAGTTCAGCTTACAGGCAGATCATCTGCTCTCTGGAGGTGCCTCTTTTTCTCTTTTTCTCAAGGTTAAAAGAATAAATCCAGGCTAAAGAGCATGACCCTACCCTCTTTATAACTGAAGTTCCCCACCCTCAGCTGCCTGTGAACCCGGGTGATGCTGGAGCTGGTGACCAGGAGAGCAGACACAAGGAATGCTGGCTGTTGACAGCAAGAATTTAATCTGTACATGGAAACCTTGAGCACAGTTTCCATTCAGACCCTGGACTCGACTCCTGCTATTAAATAATTATTTGTTATTTTTATAGTACTAGTGAATTCCAGGGTATTGTTATTGAGATCAAGGGAAAACAGTCTGTTCTAAAGCTCAGCTGATTAAAGCAGATGGATTTGTCTGTAAATATATTTTACACAATTGCTGTATTTTTCTTTTTTGTCACATTGACATGCCCATGTAGAGTCACATCATAAATAAACTGTTGAGCTTAATTGGAGCTCCTACAAAATGTCCTTCAGTAAATATGTACCTCATCCTGAGCTGGGAAGCTCTGGTCACAGTATCAGTAATGTTTAATGGCTTGCACTTTTCCTAGAGGTAGTTAGTTTTATATATGTTTAATTTCCCTCATTTTACAGAACATAGTCTTTAGTTTTGCCCTGAGACAAGTGCTGGCTGACAGGGCCAAAGGGAGATTCACACTACTTCTCACATCCTAGCTTATGGATAAAGTGAGCTGCAAAGTCAACCTCAGGTCACATATGGAAACACAAGCAGTAGGACCTGGCTATAAAGAGGCCAAGTGGGCTATTGGTTCTTGTTCCCAAACCATGTAAGCAAGCAGGAGCCCTGGCAACAGCAATGAAATTTCTCTTTATGTCTCAAAGTCATTCCTCATCACGCAAGGATACCAGAGTATTTATACAGAACAATTCAAGTGCGCAGTACGGAGGTCACTTTTCTTCAGAAGCAAAGCAAGTTCTTTTAAGCTGCTGTATCTTAGGAGCAGGGGCATGTGCTCCAAAGCTATTGAATTATTGTTCTGCAGTTAATGCTGCGAGCTGAGCTGCAGGAACTGTCTGGGCATGTGCTGGCAGTCGGGCCAAGTGCACAATGAGAGATGTCAGCTTAAATCGCCATGACTGGCTATTGTAGCTTGGTGGGGATAAGGACTTGATCGCTTCTGGTTTTGTGCCACCACCCCAAACGGTTCTCAGCCTTGGAGAGAAGACGCTCAAGACCAGAAAAGTGTTTTCTGTCTGGAAGAAAGGAAAGAAGGTTTTGTACTTTACCATTCATGCGTTAGCAAGTTGAACTCTCCATAAAGCTGGCCCATTGTGATGGATTTGGGATTCAGTACATAGTAGCGGACTTCTTCGTAATTCCCACCACTGGCTGCAGGCTGACCTTTCAGTGATGTCATTGCAGCTGCCAGGACTTCATAACTCTGCAAAAGCAGGACAGCCAGAGACTTAACTGCCATAGCTCCAGAGCAACAAAGCCACTTGCTCTTACAGCAACTGCATTCAAATGCAGTGAGAAAAGACACATAGTGAAGGGTATCATAGTATGGAGACCCTTGACTGAAATAAAAGCACAGAAATTAAACACTCCATATGCAGTGGAGGAGGAAGTTAGATCTGTGGAAGAGGCCTAAAGCACCTAGAGAGGTCAAAGTATGTCTCAACCTTAGAAAGAACTAATGAGCAGAACTAATGAGCCTCAGTCTAATCTCACAGCTCAAAAGCGAACCAGTAATATACCTCCCCATGACTATAAATTATTACTAACAGGCAGCATCTTCGTGTCCTGACTTCTATCTGAGAGAAGCTTTAAATGCCAGTATGGGTCTTCTGTGAAACAACCCACTGCATCACTAGGTAGGTGATGGTTTGCTGGGGCCAGCACAGTGTCTCACCCATACCTTTGTCTTCCCAGAACCAGTTGGTCCCACCAGCATCAGGCCGTGACGAACTACGGTGGTCTCGTACAGCTGGATGCATTTAATCACAAAACCTGTACAGGAAGATGATGCAGAGTGGGCCTGGGCACACATCTCTTTTCTAGGGCAGCATGCTGGACTAAAAGCCCAGGTGCACAGGGAGCTTGTGGAGAGCCTTTCTCCTCACCATCAACATCCTTCAGATTTGCCTGGATGCAGGATTTGCGGATGGCCTCTTCCAGGATGCCATAATCAACAGGTGTTTCTTTGATATTAGGAAACAAATCTGAGACAATACCATTGAAGAGCTTGAGGTCATCCTGCAGGAATTTGGGTACGTTGGCATCCCTAATAGCTCGCAGGCAGATCAGCTCCTGCAAGGATTTGAGAATTCAGGACTTCAGAGATCTTTCCTCTTGTATGAGGCTGCAGAAAAGGCTCCATAATCTATGTCAGTGTGAAATACAAGCATGTTTACCTCATCCATATCAGGATTCTCTCTTTTGAGATTGCCAGCTGTTGAGATGACGGTCTTCACAGCTCTCATCCCAAAGTCATAGTGATCCTGAAAAAGGCACAGTGGAAATAGTATCATCAGATAGAGGAGCACCATCTTAAAAAGTAAACTTAGGCATGCACTCAGCTAACAGTTAAGAAAAGAAAAATGACTTATGCCTTCAGAACAATTCCTCCTTCATCCAACCCTATTCTCAGTATCCTTCAGCCAACTAATTAGTCCTTAGCTGTACAGTCTATGAATGAGGAAGATGAGAATAAGTACACAATGAAAAATCCTAGATGGAAGGAAAAGCAGGCAGGGCTGTTTATCTCAACTGTCCTGTCATTATAATCCTAAATAGGATTTAAGGTGAATCCAAGTCTAGCCACAAGAGCAGAAATGAGTGAGGGAGGGAGGGAGGGAGGGAGGGAGGGAGGGAGGAAGAGAGAGGGAAGGAAGGAGGGAGGGAAGGAGGGAAGGAAGGGAGGGAGGGAGGGTGTAGTGACCTTTCTGAGATATGCTATCAAGGCACAAGGCACCAAGAAAACCTGGATACTTCATGCCTAGGCTGGGAAAATCTCACATTTCAAAAACAATCTTGGACATTAAGGCATCTACCTGGGAGCTGAGCTGTTCTGACAATAGTTTGAATGTTGTGGTGATCTTCTTTGCAAGGACTTTGGCTTCACTAAACCCAAAGGAGTAGAGTGAGATCTCAGCAATCATGGAGTAATCTGGGACCATCATAGCCACGGGACGAAAGAGAGCCTGGAACACACAGATCCAACACAATGTTCAAACCACTGCCGTTTCTTGGTTTTTTCCCCAGCAAACTGAAAAGGCTGAGTATCCATTCCAGACTGTTTAGAGGACACAAGATGAGTGTGCCTGGCAGCTGTCACTGCAGCATCCCTGCAGACTGCATCTGAACAGTGCCATTTCCTTACACGTGGTTCAAATCTCAAAGTGATCCTGGAGACTCTCCAGAAGCATCACACCCTAACTCTTGTCATGGACACACTGGTGGGTCCAGGTAGCACCCAGCACCTTTATTGCCCCTCTTCTCTCTGTCTGTGCAGCCTGCCCTCCTTACCTTCAGGTTATCGGGCAGTTCTGTGCGCCCAGCGTACCCTGGGTTCATTGTGACGAACACTGCACAGGATGGCATCAGTGGGATCTCTGTGCCTTCAAATATGAAGGTTTCCACCTGGAAAATTAAAAATATGATCATCCTTGAAGAACAGAGTCTGACCTGCAAACTAAATAGTGTAGCAGAATCTTCCAAGAGGAGGACAATAGCTTTTAGTTGTTAAATTATAAAGCACAAACACACAGAGCTGCCCACAACAGTAGTGACTCAATCTGGTCCCACTGCAGGAACCCAGTATTACCAGCAATATTTTTCCCTGTATACAAGACTGGGCTTGTGGAAGATTTACTGATAGGTTAAAATTTTCCTTTTTTTTCTTTTAAACTCTTGAACAGACTTCTATCCCTTCAGCTGTAAACAAACATCTTTCCATTTATTTTGCACTAGAGATCAGACCTGAATTAATTCATGGCAAAGAGGGCAAAGAGAAACCTAAATCCTTTTTAAAGCTGTGTAGGTAGTAATTTCAGATGGGGGATAAAGTAATGCAGAAGAATTTACAGAGAGCAAGTTTCTAATTCCAAGCCAAAGTCAAGGAGATTCAGGTCTTAACCCTTCTGGGCCTCCAGAGAACAAAGCAGAGGCTGGCTGCTAGAATGGCTGACAGCTGAATCTGCATTAAAACCAACAGCTCACAACAATTCACTTTACAATGCAACTCTGTGTGCACCAATATGGGTTTTTCTATATATACTGGGTTTTGTAAATCCACCAAAGCTTGGTTAACACATTTAGACAAATTTGGTGCTGAGCAACTCATGTCAGAACACCGACTGCCTTTATCACAGCTCCAATTTTGATCAGCTCAGTGGATCTGTACCAGAGTGTCTCCCACACCAAAGCCTGCTGGCACTACAGCTCAAGCTGAGAGGTACTTCAGCCTGTGAGAGTGTGGGCAACTCTGGCAGCATAGACTAAGGTGAAGTTAAAAATTCCCCTGAGGATGTTGACTGTAATGGACTGATGTGATGTGCCATAGTTAGGACATTGTTCAAACCTCTCCTCAAGGATGTCTGTTAAGGGTTGCCCCTGAGAAGTGAAGCTTGAAGGTGTGTGCAGAGACAAGGACTTGCCTGAACTAGCTCAAGTGGAGATTTTTTTGCCTGCCTTTGCATCCACATGTGCCTTACATACCCTCTGCTGCTGTGCTTTCTGGATGGTTGTGATCTGCTGGGCCACCACCGACAGCACCTCGATGTCAATGCGGTTGAACTCATCGAAGCAAGCCCAGGCACCAGCGCTGGGCAGGGAAGGAATAATGGAGGGAGTCAGGAACACCACCAAGGGGCAAACTTGCAGTCAAAATTTCTAAAAGTTATATATCCACAAACTGGGTGGGCATAACAGAGACTGGAAATGAACACAAAAGGGCCCTGATGTCCCATGGCAAACAGTGACACAGCCACTGTGTCCTGGCTCAGGGGACACCCCAGCTGTGCATGTGATGAGAGCCCATGGCAGAATCCAATCCTAGAGCCTGGGACAAATTCTCCATGTTACACAATTGAGCTTTAAAGAGGTGTCATGTTGAATTCCTGGTTGGTACCTGAGCTGTAAGTGCAGCACATACAGTTTAGACAACACTTACGTACATTTTTCAGAATTTGGAAAACTATATATAAAGCTGGAAGCATGCATGTGAGGAAGGTGATCTTCCCACAAGGCATGGCTTAAGAAAGAAGTTAAATTACTTACAAAGAAAACATCTGAGAAAAGAATATCAGCTTTTGTTGGACTAACTAATTCAGATTCACCAGTGTGCAACAGACTAATTGGACCAGCTCTGTTTGAAATGTAGAGAAGAGAGAAGCCTCTCTGAGAGGATCCCTCAGGGCTTAGAGCAGTCTCTCTTGGCTGCTCAATTCTGAATACTCTCAGCAGATTCTCTTCTTCTTAAGATTAAGCAGCTTGTGGGCTGAATCTCAGTCCAACATGGATGGTATTAAAATAAAGGCCAAAGCTGCAAACATTTGCACAGGTGGATTAGTGCATTGTGGATTAGTGCAAAGCATTTCAATTTTACCTTAAACGAACAAGGATCTCTTTTTATCTCTTTTTTTTTTATATAATTGGATCAACTGTTCCTCCTTTCTGGCTGGAATTTTGTAATCTTGCTCATTCTGGAAGTTAGTAACCCCCTTGGCTAGGGATTTTTTTTGTTCTTTTGGGCTACTATGAAAAAGACCCACCAATTCCCAGTGTGCAGCATCCCTCAATAATGACACTCAGCATTTCACTGTACCTGGCTAGTCCCTTAAAAAACTTGCCCATTGCCATAAAGTCAAGTTGGTCAGAGCAGTTGAACACTACAGTTTGGATTGCCAGTGCTTTGCCCAGGTCTTTTGTTGTTTCTGTTTTGCCTGTTCCTGCTGGTCCTGCAGGTGCTCCTCCAAATTTCAGGTGCAGAGCTCCTGTAAGTGTCAGATAACACCTACAACAAAGAAGAGGCCAGATGACGAAAAAAAGCATTTGTACTTCTGATTTCAGCAAGGAGACATATGATCTATACAGCTGGAGACAAGGAGGAATCCATCATTCATTACTCTACAAAACTGCTTAGATATGCAGCATTCTGCAAAGGAGTTAGAGCTATGTGGCCTTGATTAGTATTCATGGGGGCCTGCATGGATAAATCCTTCTGCCACTGGCTACAAATTCATTCTGCTGAAAAAGGACAGTTACAAAAGGGTAAAACTATTATTTCTGCTGCATATTCTAGAGCACTAGCTGGTTTCTAGAAGAGCTCCTTAGCTATCAGGTGGGCATTTTATATGAGAGCACTACATTAAGAATTAGGAGAGTGGAAGCAATCAGTCTGAGCACTGCCCACTCGGAATACAGTAGCAACCAATGCCAGGGTGCTCCTGTGCACTTGTCTCAAGTAGTCCTTTACTGTACAAACGGATTCTATTTACATACATCAAGATGTAGGACCTGAATGGTCAGATCCTTGGTTTAATCCTCTTCATCCAGAACAAAAAAAAAAAAAAAAGAAAAAAAAGAAAAGAGAAAAAAAAGTGCATTTGTTACCCAGAAATCAATGTCTTTACCTGTCAGTGAGGGGTGTGATAACCAGGCGGCCAGTGTTGCCCAGATACTCATAGCCATAGATAAACTCAGCATTGACTGCTCTGATGTACAGGTCTCCCCTGGTCCAGTAGTATCTAATGGTGAGTGAACATGGCATCAGAAAGATAAACACTGCCTGGCAGACAAAGCAGCAGCTCACAAGATTACAGCCTGCAGGTTTGGAGACCTGATTGTCAAGGGATTTCCCTCTCGAGAGCAGAAAGGATAAAGTAGCACAACAGGGTGGACAGGAGTTCTCACAGGACCTGGGATCAAGCTTTGCACCCCTTGGGCAACAGCACAGCCTTTCACAGTCAAACATCATGGTATGGGTTAGTTCCTATTGCCAAAGAGGATGTCATCAAAGCTAGATCTCTCTCATACTCCTGTTTTCATTTGCCATGGACACAACTGATGGGTAAGGAGAATGGAGACTGGCCAGGAAAGTCAGGTGAGATTCAACAGCTGTGCTCTCTAACCTGAGCTGGGAGATCCACTCAAAATCGTTCATGCTCGTTACATTCTCCTCAATCAGCCTTGCTGCAACGTCCTTGGCATGCACCTCGATGACAATGAGAGCTGACAGCACTGCTCTCTGCATCTTGGACAGCTTCCCACGGACCAGGCCCACCAAATCTCCCAGCTGGGAACAAAAGGAAAGTACCCTGAAGCCATGCACTCTGTACCAACACAATGCAATCAAACTCAGGGCATGCTGAGCCTCAGATCATATGCTGTGCTCAGGCTACTTCTGCCTCTTCTCTTTTTAGAAGTACAAATGGTTGCTCAGAAAGCAAATATTACTCAGGGCTGGCTCAGAGCTGAGTTTTGCCTACACCATTACTATATTCAGGTGAAAAGAATGAGTTAGAGCCACTATGAAGTCCAGAGCTAATAACTCTCAGGTATTAGGTGTGATTAGATGCACAGAACTGATATGAAGGATGCAGTTTCCTCCACTGTTCAACACTACAGTTCTTTGCCTTTTGTTTCTTGGGTAATCCTGGAGAAGTTATCTTTCACCTTGTTATAGTGTTCAGGTGGTGATCACATTATCGATCCTGTATATTTTTTGAGGTTTATTATGACAAATACCCTAATAATTAAGAAGACAACCTGTTTTATCACTTGTTTTGAACAGTGCTGTGCAAAACTGTGTCTCTGTTTCCCCACCAGTATTGTCCTGGCTTTATTTATAACTTGTCTGAGGTCTGATGACTGAAAAGCCTCCACCTGGCAAAACCTCACCCTTACATTCATTTCCATACCTGAGCACTCAGCTGTGGGTAAAGCCTGCTGGATAAATCTCCAGCCTCCAGAGCTTCAGACACTTCCTTTGTCCAGAAAATCTGGCAGCCAGCAATGACCACTTGGCCAGGCCATTCCAAGACCCATTTGGTACGTGGAGTCTTAAAAAAGAAAAAAAAAATAGGTGTGAGAAAGGGGGGAAAAAAGGTGCCAAGACTATTTATTTATTTATTTATTTATTTCTATGTCCTCTTGCTCCGAGAGGCATGCTTAACAAATCAGCACTGAATTCTTGTGTAAGAGGCCTTCCTTTTAATTCCCTTCTTCTTGCTGTGAAGAAATCACCTTCAGGCACCAGGTGCAGCAGGTACCTTCTCTCCACTGAGCCACTTGCAGTAACCAGTTACAAGTAGCCATTAGCAGGTGAAGAGCAGGAATCTGTGAGACCCAAAAGAATGTTTCCCCTCCTTTGGCCTATTCTAACTTTCAAATTTTCAGTCTGAATAAGAAAGAGTAACAGAAACATCTGAGGCCTCTATTTTTCAGCCTTTCTGAAAAATAGATTAGAAATAGATTACCTAGATTAAAAATTTCAATTTTACACCAGCATAACTTTTATACAGAAACCAGAACCATGATGCATCCCCTATGCACCAACTGAAACCAACAGTTCATGTGCCTTGATTACTTTTACCAGCCCTTAGCACACTGTGTGAGACATGAGAGCTGAAGCAGAAGATCCTTCCAAAGAGGAAGTAGTCTGGAGAGATGAATAGATATGGGGTTCATACAGGGTTGTTACATGCTGTAGGAAAGCTGTGAGGGAGAGTGCAGGGTTTGCATTCTGCTAAACCATCAGCTTTTTGCCCAGCTGCACATTCTGCACTTACAGTCACACAACTGTATTAAAGGCTGTGTTTTGAAAGTGGAATAGAATAGAATAGAGTAGAGTAGAGTAGAGTAGAATAGAATAGAATAGAATAGAATAGAATAGAATAGAATAGAATAGAATAGAATAGATCCCAAGTTCATCAGCCCCACCTCTGGTGACCTCCATGGCAAGCCTGGAACCAACATATCAGAGACCTGGCAGTCTGTGATAAAACTCTTACCTCTGGATAAACACCAATTGATCTTTCTATGTTGTCCCGAACACTGGCCCTCATAGTTTTCTCCACTTCCACCAGCCAGTCCTCCACATTCTCAGTGGGAATGATGGCAGTAGACAGCTTCACCTCTTCTCCTTCACCAGAGTACATGTGTGTGATCTGTAGATCTTCCTGGAATTTCAGCTAATGGAAGAAGAACAACAGGAGATATGAGTGAAGGATTTCTTTTCTATGCCTGCCTTCCTGCCCCTGGGGGACAGCCAGCCTACACCAGTGTTTGCTCATTATAAACCTGGTGCCAAGCTTGGTTGCCAGTAGTGATAATAAAGTGTGAGAGAGACGTGCAAAGTGACCTCTCCAAATAACGGAAAACGATTGTATGAAAACAAGAGATTCACATTGCTGGTGTGACTTGAGTGAAGCAAATCAAATTATAGGTAGGATGAACATTTCTCATTGCCTGTCTAGGATTCAGACCCTTGACTCCTGCTCAATTCTGTAGATTCAGATAATTTCCCTTGATGTCACAGTGCCTGGTTTTAAGAGTAAAATTTTAACAGCTTCTCCGGTGCCCCAGCATATCACTGAAAGTCCCCTTATTTATTCCAATGGCTTTGCACCATGTTTCCAGTTCAATTTCCTTTCTATTTTTCCAAACTAATGACTAGGAGATTGGTTTTACTGTCTGAGTATTGTGGTGGTTTGAGCTGTGACTAGCTATGGAGTCTGAAGTCTATTAAGAATAACAAAGAGGAAAAATAGCCAGGTAACTCCAGCTCCTAAGTAGGGATGAAGGCACAAACTTAATTCAGCTCAGGCTTGTTCAGTCCTTGTCCCTTCTGGGGGTGTCAGCAGGAGTGGGATTCAATCCTAACAAGGTGCCTGTGAGTAGAAAGCTAAGTCAGAGCTATTTCTCCTGGCCTTCACAGTAAGATGGACACACCTCCAGAGGGAGTGTCCTCCCATCCTAGGATGGCTATCTAAGTAAATTTCTCTAAGACACCCTCGGCAGATGCCTAATTCCCCCATTGTCTGAAGGACAACCAAGGGTACCCAGTCCATGGGCAGATGCCTGGCTTTGAAATGTCTAAAGTGAGGTTGCTGGAATCCCACTTCAGGACAGGCAGCACCTTCCAATGCCTATGTACAGGTTTCCAGGAGACACATTTCCATAGAGCAGAATGTGAACATTCCTCCAGACCTCAGAACACCTCCAACTCCCACGACACAGCTTCCCAAAGGTGGGCCAAGCCACCCGTGTGCTGGCTGTGCCTACCCGTGCAATGTTCTCAAAGCACTTGTGCAGGTGAGGTTGTACAGCAGTGGGGTCTTTGGTCTGGGACAGGATTTCCAGCAGCTCATCATCTGAAAGGAAGTAGAACCTACAAACACAGAGAGAAGTATGAGGAGAGGCTCTGTTTACTGCAGCAGCAAGAGCTAAGTGCTGGCATGATGGGGAACAAGCCTTTTGCTAAAGACACTGCTGCTGACTGCTCACTGATCTCTTTGTGTAGGTGAGCAGCCACCATCCAGCCCTCTCCCTTTCTGTAGAGACAGACTTCTGCCTCTGCAGAAGTCAGTTATTTCCTAGCAAAGAGGGTTTATATGAGTATCAAAGAATACAAGTCTTCCTTCAGGGAATAAGAGACGAAGTTACTTGGAGATTTTCATTTTACCCCACCCTTTCTACATAAATCCTGAGGCACAGATATGCAACAATGCTACCAGACTGTCCTTAACTCACCACATTTGTGTGTGCCTGTTTTCTCCCCATGAGATGGCAGCATTGAAAGGCACAGCTTTGCTTATGTTTGCAGGCCATGCATAAATCCTAAGCTTAGGTGGTTTTGCTCTTTCTTGGCAGAATGAACTGCACTGAGCCTCTCCTTTCATATTTTCTGAAAGAGGGAGTGCAATCTAGCCCAGTGAAATTTGGGGTTACCTGGGAAAAGCAGTTCTCTTTGTCTCCAGATATTCACTCAGCCCTTTCTGCACAAGTTCAAGTAGTTGGTTACAATTTTGCAGCTTCTTCAGTAGATCTAGATGAGGGCACAAAGAAATCACCTACAACAGAATGTGTAACAGAGGAAGCATCAGTATTCTGAGTATGTGAGAGATAAGGCAATGGAGATAATTTGGCTGCCCAGTGATGTTACTGATGGGATTTAAATGACTCATTCACAGGAATTCTCAGGGATCTGGAGAGGTGTAAGCTTTGTGGGTAAGAAGGGTAAACAGCCCTTGTGGAGACAAGCATCTCTGGCTTCCCCTAAATACCAACATTTGTAATACGGAATACAAGCAACGAAGGAGTCCTGGGAAGTGGAGACTGGAGAAGAGAGCAGAGCACTGCCACCAGGGCACCAAAATAGGCAAAAACAATGGTTCTAAAAAACTTAGAGAATCAGTCTTGAGGAGGAATTGAAGGAGTTACCTTATGGGTTACAACCACTGCAGGTTACAAGAAATGTCTAAAGTGAGGTTGCTGGAATCCTTACTTTAGAGTGAGGCAGGGATTAAGAGGCAGGGATTCTGTGTGTTGAGGAGGACGAAACTTCTGGCATGGAGACTTTGGTGGAAGGCACTACAGAGAGTGGATCTGTCCATTCAGACACCAGAAAAAAAGAGTTCCAAGAGAAGAGACCCAGCACAATGCCCTGGGCAAGGCTACGCAGTTAACAGTGTTGCTCATGTCCACACCATTATGAAAACAATGACTCAAAGACACAGTCCTTGTGTGAGCACAGCTCCAAGGTGTTTGAGATACCTGCACTGGCTTTCATCAAGGCACATACCTCAGGGTTTTTATTAGCTTTCTTCATGATGTCCCTCCAATCCGTATCCACGATGTTGTAGCGCTGGCTTTCCAGTGGGAGCTGTCTTTTGATGTCCTCTGATCTAAAGATTGGCTCCAAGTAGAGCCAAGAGCGCTGACAGTTCAGCCACTCCTCTAGGACATCCTATTGGGAAGCAAGAAAAGCATATCAGGACACCATGCTATGAACCTGTTCAACAAAACCATTTAAACTGTGCACTGGAACATGTTTAAAAAAAAAAAAAACAAGAAAGAAAGAAAGAAGAAAAGATGATGCAGCACTTACACCTTTCATATTTCTAAAATCTACCTACAGGGTCAGGAAGTGGAATTTGCTTTCCAAATGATTAACAACTTCCTAGCACTCCCCTTTCCAAAAGTTTTGGAACTTTTCTCCTGCAGCACTGCTGTCTTGCTGTCATAGTCCTGCTGGATGCTCCTGGTTTGATGAGCTAGTACTGGCACAGTCTGGTAGATCCTGCTTAAACAGCAGTCTCCCATGTGCTTTCCTACACTGGGGTGTGGATGATTAGAATGGATTTCACAGGGTCTGTAAGAATCTCTACAGTCCACTTAGTACAGTGTGACTGGAGAGACCAGTAACACTACTCACAGCAACAGGCAAGCTCTGGCCCCACCAAAACATGTTGCAATAGGCAGCAAAAAGGCTGCTTTACTTTCCCAGAGTCAGAGGGCTTCCATAGGCCCTATTCTTCCCTAAAGACTGATACTGTCTTGATCTCTGATACTTGACTGCCCTCCCAGTTCCCAGCAGCAACTGCACAGTGTCCACGTCCAAGCACAGCAGCACAGCCCAGCTGCCTGCCTCCCACACATGCGTGGGTAAAAACCAGTACCTGTGTTATCTTCAGCTTAGTTTCCCACAAGTTCATCCTCTCCTCAAAAGGTTTCTTGAAGGGTGAGAAAGACATGCTCTGAACCAGGACAATATGATCATCTAGGAGCTGAGAAATGTCATCGGTGCTTTTCAGTATGTAGGTATTGGTGTTTTTGTAAAGCACCACACTGAATGAAACAGATTTCCATTCATTCTCTATCTTGTTGAGTGCCTGGAACAGAGGGACAAGCAATTTAATTTTCAGATACAACTTCTACAAATGGTTATCCCAGTTTCCACAACTCTCTTAATGCCACTCTCTAGAAAATGACAGATTTTTGCTCCTGGAATCCATGAGAAACTGCAGCTCTATATTTTATGCATGACAGAATCAGCAACAGCACATTTCCTCTGCATTGCCCACAGGTTCAACACCTCTACACCAGTGCTGAAACAAACGCCTTGAGGGGAAAAAATGGCAATTTCACCTCCAGGTCTGTTTATGCTCTAGATGCACAGAGGCTGCCAGCAAAGGGTTTATTAATGACTATGATTAATGACAGCTTTGACAAAACCACAACTATCCATTGGGAACTTGCCTGAGATTTCAGAGAACAAGAGCTGCCAGAAGGTCAAGACCATCTTAGATCACATCTGAACTGATGAACTGAAGCTGAAAGACTATTTAATCTATGAATCTCCAGAGCTAGAAAGGTTTCCCTGCACGTTTACTGGTTTAAAGGATTTGCCATCTCTGTTTCCAGTCACAGCTAATCCTTCTGACATAACATTTGAATGGCAGAGTGCAGACAATCAATTTATTTTAACTTAACCACTCACTAATCCCACAGTGATGAGTGAGACCCTAGCAGTGGATCAACATAACCATAAGGCATTGTGCTGTTAATGCCACAACTGAAATTCTGCACAAGACAGAATAAGTTCTTCTACTGTGTGGAAGTTGTGTGGTCATCACTCCCTTCTGTAAGGACAGCAACCCTTTTACTTGTGCTGCAGAATGTGTCTAACACTCTGGGACAACAGGAACATCACCCAAGGCAATGACTGCCTGCTCAGCAGAAACCCATTTGAGAAGCAAGCAGTGACACAACAAGTCCTCTCTTCTCACACTTTCGATGGCGTATTCCTTGCTGGCTGTCTCAGCCACTTTGAGAACAGTCTCCATGTGGTCCTGCAGGTTCAGCTCCAAGCAGTGACCAAATGTCATGCTGGGGTCCAGCTGCTCTTCGGCGTTGACCTGGCTGGACAGCATCTCCCAGTGCCGGCTCCTCATGCCGGGGTTGCGCAGCCCCTGGATTAAGGGCACGTACTGCTTGAAGTCATCCATCTTGTCTCGAAACTCCTTGGCCACACTCTGGCAGTCTTTCAGGGAGAGAATCAGAACAACAGTGAGAAAATCAGCAACAACAGTGTGTGAGGAAGTTGCCTTAAGGAATTTCTAGAAGCTGTCTAAAGCCTGATGTGCATGTAGTCACATGGTACAGGTAAGCAGCAGGTGAGAGCACTGGAAAATGCAGGTTGAAGTAAGGAGGATAGGAAGGCTCTCTCTATATGGCCACTAAACCAGGATTCAAGCCTGCTCCCAAAAAGCAGATCTGCCTATTACCAAAAGCCTGTTACAGGCAAGCCCATGCCAAGCTGAAGTGTGCCTTAGGCTAGAGCTCACCAGAAGAAGAGAGGCAGACAAATTTAACTCCTTGATATAGACTGAAGCATATAATCTGCCAGCAGATATTTTGGAAGTTACAGTCATCATTTCAAGACACTCACTTCTTAATAAACGTGCATTTTCAGTTATCTCACAGCACAGCTCAGGTCACCCTCAAGAGAAGATGGACACTAAGGAGATAGAAGCAGGCTGGGATCCCAGCCTGGAAACAGAAAGTGTGCAGGAGAGGCCCTGCCAGCCTATGGCCATGCTAGAGACAAATGTACTTCTGCCTCATAGCAAGGACAAAGTGAGGGAAAGGGCTTTTCTCTCTGGGAGCATCCTAGAAAGCCTCTGCACTGTTCACATCATGCCTTTTTTTGGGATTGTACTATGGTGAGTAAAACAATGGGTAGGTAAAAAACATGGGACTTGCTTCCTTTCCAAAATCTGGCTATAGCGTGTGCCTCCTTTTATTGCACCCTGCACGGTTGCACTGTGTGCTTGCAGCAAAGATGTGATCACCTCGTGCTCCCTGCTGGGGATATGCCAAGGACAGAACAAATATCCAGGTACCAAAGAATATTGCAATGAACATAAGCAGGTATTCTTAGTATTTCTGTTTATCATAATGATTCATAGTTACTCATGCATCCACTCATCACCTCCTCCATTGGGGCTGATTCATGGCATTGTTTAAGAGCAAGTTCAAGTTAAAAAGGATGAATCAAAAATCACCCACAGCAAAATATATTTCAATCTAAGCCATCTGGCAGGAGATTTTAGAATTAGCTCTAAAGAATGACCAACACATCTCTGAGAACCAGGGAATGGCAAGTTAAGCTACAACTGAAGCCTCAATTTCAGCTTTATTAGGAGAAATGGTCAAAAGACCTTCATGTGAATTGCAAGGGCTGAGCGCAATCATCTCAACTTCATACACATTCAGGCAAGAAGGAAAATTGTTATTATATTGCAGAGATCATTTCCAGATTTTGCAATTTCATTTTATTCATAACAAAATCAAGACCTCTTCTGGCTTTCCATTAAGTGCATTGGCCAATAAAGAAAATAAGACTGGCCAAGAAAACAGCACCTGCTGAAAACAGACCCAGATTCGAGTTCCCTTGCTGCCTGACTTTGCATGAAGGCTGAAACCCACACGTCTAGCCAGTGGGCTGTATAGTAACTCTCTGTGACTAGCCTGGATTACTGCACTTCATATATATATATATATATATATATATATACACACTTAGTAAATACTAACTGCAACATCAGAGGGTGGCTGGTACTTCTAGCCTGTAACTAGTATCTAGATGTGAATCATCATATTTTCAGGAAAAAAAGAGGAAAATAACTTTGTTAGCATTTTCCCAACTGTCTCTAATACACATGTGACTTCCTGATAATCCCTGTTTAGAGCACTCTGTGACATGCTTCACATCAAAATGCTGATATGCACCAACTTCCTTTCCCCAGACTGTGCATCTACCTGGTGAATCCTTGAACTGCTTCACACATCTCTGCATGGTCTTAACAGAGTCAGTGACATTCTTTTCTAGCTCCTCTGCCTCAATTGTAAGGAGAGAATCATTCATCCAGCTCACATTCCACTTTATCCAGTTCGACACTGTAGTCCAGAGATCATAGTATGGCTGGAAGTCCTTAAGCATCTTGTTCAGCCCACTGTACTTTAGAAAGAAATTAAAAACAACGTAAACAACAAGTGTATTCATCTCCAAACAACAGCTACATGTCAAAAGGCCAAAAAAACCTACCTCTTTTTTGAATCTGAAGCCAGCAATGAGAAAACATGTATTCCAAGAGGATATATCACATTACCTTCTCCTGGGCCAACAATATGTATTCCAAGGGAGAGCAACCAGCAGAGCTGGGCTTGACACATTCAGGCCAATGTACATCCAGTGGAGCTGTGCCTGCACCATGTGTGTGGCATGGAAAGCACTCTTTCCACTTGTCTCTACAAAGCTCTTCTGCACAATGAGGAGATTTTGATGGACAGGCCACACACCATCAGTGAAAGCACACACTATTATCATATTAAAACTTGGCTCCTTACAGGGAAGGAGAAGTAACCAGAGACTGAAGGGTAGGAAAGGATCATCATGTGAACTCCACTTCTGGTCTGCAGCCAGACTTGGCTGGATGTGGATGACAATGACTCACTGGCAGCTGAGCAGCTACAAGCAAAATGAGTGTTTACAACTATATAAACTGTTGCCTTAGGAGAACACCACGCTCCAAGCCCAGCCAGCTGCCAGCACCCACTCTGCAACCACTTGCATTCACACCCATAGACCTGCAGCAACAGCCTCACAGAAATGGATGCATCCTAAGTGCTGCTTCAAGACCTTCCCAACCAATTTCTCCTCATGAACATCTCTCAGATCTCACTGTGGGCATCCAAAGTCTCTCACAGAAATAGTGGAAATATCAGACCCTGAGCAGCCTTCCACACTTGCCTGGGATTGGCTCTTCTGCAGCCCAGTGGAGTGATGAAGCAGTGTAGCCAATCTACAGGACTGAGGAGCAGTTCCCCAGATAAACCAAAGCAGCATGAAGGATTCCTCCCCGAGGAACTATGTCTCATTATTTGCTCTACCTACCAGCCAGAAATCCCAGCAAAAATCAGAGTCCTGTGGGTACAGGACCTGACACTTACATCTGTAACTTTGATGCCAAAGAGTCTTTCCCTGTTGTTGTAGAGAACTGCGAACTCCTGGAGCTCCTTCAGCTGCTTCCGGACATCCCTTGCATCTTCAGCCAGCTCATGGGCTTGGTTAACGTCTGACTGGACAGAAAATCCACCTACAGTCAGCTGGAAGAGAAAAGGCAGGCACAAGTTGGGACTCTGAAGCTGAGTGCTGCTTCTAGAGATAACAGCTTCCTGGTGTGCTCTTTGTTACATTCAAAGGAGAGATTTTTATGCTTGTGATTTCACCTCCCCCAAAACAATTTCATTTCTGTTTAGACCATGATGAAAGTGGTGAGGAGAAGCAATAACCACTGGTCAGGTGGAGGAAACTGCAAATGCAATGACCAGCTGCTTGTCCTCTTTGTGACAACAGTTAATCCCCAAGGAATAGGAACAATAAGTCTGTGCCCAAATTTGATGCTGAATTTACACTGATATTTGCTACAGAACCAGTAAAGTGCAAATGATAGCTCTACTAGTCATTCAGTTTGTTTCCAAGAATTGTTTAACAACACATATCTAGAGCTTCTCTAATAAATTTCGTGTTTTGTTTCGGTGGCTTGGGTTTGTTTGTTTGGTTTGGATTTTGCTTTGGTATTTTGTGTGGGTTTGTTGTTTTATTTGTTTGGGTTTTTTGATCCAGTGTTGGGGTATTATCATTTTGGGAACCTCTTTCCAAGAAAATCTAGGTCAGTGATTCTACCTTTCTAAAATGGCTTTTTTCCCCCTTGAATTTAAGAGTTTCTGAGGAAAAAATAAAATTCAGACTGTTTTAGCAGACACCAGAGGTATCTCAGCTCCAAAACTCTGCAGTTATTTCAGGGTCTTTTCCCACAAGATGAGTTCCATAGCTG
This sequence comes from Zonotrichia leucophrys gambelii, assembly GCF_028769735.1. NCBI lineage: Eukaryota > Metazoa > Chordata > Aves > Passeriformes > Passerellidae > Zonotrichia > Zonotrichia leucophrys. The sequence goes on from NC_088182.1 coordinate 14,225,608, forward strand.
AATGCTGTATTTTCCCCCTTGATGGCAGCGCACCACAGGAGATGCTCTGCAGGGAACTGAGTACACAAAAAAGAAAAAGGAGGTGCCCATGTTGCCTGAGCACCAAGAACTGGAGCACTGTATAAACACCTTCTCAATGAAAAATGAGTATTTCTGCAGAGTCTTGTCTTTCACACAAAAAGGAAACTCTTAATCAAAAGCCAACAAAAAACCAAGGGAGGGTGTGTTAATATTTAGTCTAACAACACATTCACCTCAAAACTCATCTGAGTAAAATCTCATCTGAAAGTTTCCCTCTTGGCTGATGACAAGAGCTTCAAGATGCCCTTCTATGGACAGTTCATTGTCAGGGGCTTAATACCTGCATTTCCTCCAGTTTCTCTTGAAATGCCTTCTGATCCGCAACCTGCGTTTTGCGAAATCTTTCCTCATCGTCTACGTGCTGGAGCCGAACGGCCTCTGACTCCATGGACATTTTCACTGGCCAGTAACTGGCAGTCCACCTGCACCCACATGATACAAAGAGACAAGCTTCTTGAGCATATGTTTGAAATGCTGAAAATCACAGAATGAGAAAGCCAAATCCCACCAAACAAGGAGGCTTTACAACAACAGAAACACATGTGGTTTCAACAAAACATTTTTTTCCAGCTTGTCTTGTTGATATGCAGTCCTTGTGACTAGGCTATTCAGCTGGAGAGAGCTGGGGAGAAGTGGAGGGCCTTTTTAAAAGGAACAAATCCACTACACTGCTGAAAAGCTAGGAGACAGCAAAATAACAGTTGGCATCCAGAGGGAATGTCTGTCTTTGAATGTATTTGCAAGGAACTGAAAAAAATGGGGTCAGAGTCTCGGCTTATGGCTTTTCAGGGCTACTGAAAAAGCCAGTCTCCTGTTAAGCAGGGCAGTGAGGGGCCAGCGTAACCCAGATACAGAGAAGCCCTGGACTCTGCAGAGTGCCCTGGGGAGAGCATTGTAGATCCAGGAAAGGCTGCAGAAATTGGCTGCTCACGCCAAGGAAGGTTTCTTGGTTCTTGCTCAGCCACAGCCCAGCCATTTCTGCCTCCACTTGGACCCTCAGCCTGTGTGCAGTGCCAGTACAAGGTTTGCACACTACACTCACAGGAGGTCACACCCCTCCAGCACCTGGGGATGCAGCCATCTCCCACCAGTCCTGCCTGGGGCAGGTCTGGGCAGTGGGAATACAGCCATGTCTGTTCCAGGCTGGCCTGGGGCTGAGCTGCTTTCCTGCAGCTTCTGTGGGGTTTTTGCACCTTGCACCCCATGTTTCTAGTTTCAGGAGCACTCTGCACAGACTCACTCAGGTTGCAGACATACTGGACCAAGTACATGTCATAAGAGAAGTGCTTCCTGGGTTGAGCAAGCTTTAGAAGCCTTGTAGTTGTGTTTGTGAGCTGTCTCTGCTATTGGGGCATAGTCAGGCCACAACTGGAATAATAAAACTAAGAGGAAGATACTTGGAGAAGAACTGCAGTAATAATAAGGGTTCAAATTACTTCCTAGTCTTTAAGAAAACCCTGGGAGTGTTCCTATCTTGGAAGTGCTCATTTAGTTTCAGGCACAGACTAAACTGTGCACTTTGAGACTTTACAAGTATCTCAAAAAAACCCAAAAACCTACAAAAAACCACCCAGAGAAAAGGGCTTTACCATGTTAAACAGGTTAATAGCTACCAGTTTGCCTTGCCCCAGGCCAGAAGGCAGCATGAACTCACACTTCTTGTCTACAAACTTCATTTCAAGAATTCAGTGCTCATATAGCCTGAGAGACACTTAAAAGTTCTGCAGGAGCCCTTGATAGACACATGGCCCCTGAAGCACTGAGAATGGTAATTGCTGAAGAGTCCCACTTTGACAGTGGGAGAAATGCCTTGTGCTCACTTGTCAGTGAAATCTTCTTCGGTAAGATTGTAAAGGAATTCTTCCATGACCTTGTAATCTTCCATGACTTCCTCAATCAGTTGCTGCACAGGGCGAGAGAAAGAGAAAAAAAGTAGACACCTTTAGACCATGCTGATTCCAAGTCTCTGGTGTACACCTCATTTTCATGAGGTGCCTTTGAAGAGCGTTAGTCACACAAGCTTAAAGTGATGTGGGCTGCTTCAGTGCCGTGTGAACAGTGGGAATGGATTTACAGCCCCTTGTTCTGTGAATGATCATGCCATCATCACCCTCTGTTCTATGGGAATGAAAAGAAGTGTGACCTAGTGGATAAAGTGCTGGACAGAAATTGAGTGTTTTAGGTTATCCTCCAGGTTCCCTCATTGGCATGAGGGAAGTCAGCTTACAGCTTGATGCCTTTGTTCCCCATTTGTTCAGCTGGGAAATGACTTACACTTCAAATAACTTTGAAATAACTCAGTGCTAAAATGTCCTATTAGAAAAAATATATTAACAGCAATTTGAGCACTGGGTAACAGAAAGATTTTCTTGAAAACAGGATTCATTTTTAGAAGATAGCCATTCAGTACACAAATGCAGAATGGATCATGAATGCAGCAAAATGCATACGTAACTATTTTAGGCAAGATTTTTAACTGCTATTTTGTTTTGCAAAGAGATTTAAATTTATGATATGTATATTTAAAAATACAAATCTTAGGAATTATAAAAACACAAAGCCAGGAATCTTGTGGCATTGCACACAAAGATATGCAAGTAAAAAAAACTGGAGTTCTGCTTCTGAGACACATTGCATTGACAAATTTCCTCCTCACTTCCCTTGATGCCCTGTGCCAAGGAGAGCCTGCCCCACCTCCTGCACTGCCAGCTGCTCTGGCACTCCCTTCAGCCAGTCCCTCAGCTCAACCAGCTCCTCGATGTTCGTTGGTCTCTCGTGCATTTTGGTGCTGATGGCTTCATATGCCTCACAGATCTGCAGCAGGACACAGCAAACACCATCAGAGAGTCACCAAGTGCTAATAGACAAACTGGGAAACCTGCCCCAAGCCACCCACTTCCCATTCTGAAGGTGTCTAAGGGATGAGTACACAGTCCTGCTCTGGTTTTTCTTTTCCCATCCATCTCACCCATTGCAGCTCAAACTGAATGAGACTGCCAAAAAAAGAGGAAGGGGAACTGCAGGTATGTAGTGAAAATGATGATAATAACAGATTTAGACAATCAATCAGCTGGCAGAGACACTTGCCCATATTCCAGTTATCCTCAGAGGAAGCAGAAGAACTTTTCAGTCATCCACTAGACAGATCTTTTCAATTCACCAACATACTTTTGTAAAATGGCAAGGTCTTGAACAACTTAATCTCAAGAGCTACAGCTTTCAGGCATGTAATTTATTAGATATATTTAATTCTTCATTTGGTTGGGTTTGCATATGTCCTCGATAATTTCAATTTTAAGTAATCAGCCCAGTGTGATCTTTAAAATACCCTCATTAATGTGGCCTTTTAGTCACTTCACAAAAACACAGCAACTTCAAAAGCAGGACAAGACAAGACAGAAACAGATAATACATTGAACCATTAACTTACTTTCTGCACCTGTGAATGGAGGGTTTTAGCCAGCATGTCCAACATGGCAGTGGCAAGGGCTTTGTGTTTATCAGACAGACCAAGCCTAATGTGTTCTATCTTGACTTGAAAGGGCCCAATGATAATAGAACTAGGTAGAAGGTGGTCCAGGGTCTCCTTTTCAGACAAATATGTTTCTACTATCTTTGTCACCTCCTGAGTGGGTGGAAATTGCTCTTCATAGCTTCTGTAAATTAAAAGACCAACAGAAAATGGCTGTGTAGACCTTTAGAATATTTCAGCATCCAGGCTGTTTGTGTCCACTCAAAGGATCAAGACATGAAATTAATAAGGCATACATTTACACAATAGGTGCAGAGTGGAATAAGAGCACAAATATTCTAGCTGCAGGAAAGGAGTAGAAAGAAGAGATGAAAGAGGAAATATGGCAAGAAGAGAGGGAGAGAAAAAAATAAAAGCACTAGTGTAAACAGGGCAAGATCAGGAGGCACTTCAGGGGAGGGTAGGCAATTCAGTGTATTCTGGGGAGAGACAGGAATTTATCAGACAGGATTTGTAAATTGATTAAGCGGAATAAGAAAAAAGAAAAGGGCTTCATTCTCACTGTTTGGAGAAAACAGAAGACCTAAACAGTCTTTAAAGTAAGAAAGTCCATTAAAGAAGTCCATTAAAGTAACAGAGGCTAAAGGACAGAAAAGGTGGAAAGAGTTTTGGCAATGAAAACAATGAAGTTGAAACAAAAGAAAACATTACTTTCTACAGAATGCTATCAGCCTGAGCAGACACTATAGGAAGGAGGTCAGAGTCAAGTATGCTAACTGGATTCTCAAACAGGATGATTCATTTTTAGGGCCATTAATATCTCCAATTACACTGACGAGCATGACAGGAATGTGACTGCTGTCAGAGGCAGGAAGAGATTCCCAGTGCCACCACCAATGTCCTCTAAAAGCATGGACTGTCACCCATGACTGAAGGCAGCCTCTGACAGGGGCCTGATCTCACATTGGAGGCACGTGGTCTCAGAACAGCCCCACACCCTCACATCAGCACATCCACACAACAGCTTCCACAAAGGCTTGTCATTGGGGTCACAGGGGTTTTGTCAGAAGCCACTTACTTTAGGAAGTACTGGATGTCATTGTTATTTATCTCTAAGAACTTCTCGTATTTCTTGCCATAGGCTTGCAGAGGGATCCGAGTCTTTCGAATGGCAGAGCGCAGAGCCTCACGTAGCTCTGCGACTTTTGGCTCTTGCAAACCCACTGATTCCAGCATGGGGGTGCCTGGGATCTCCATGTTCACCAACACATACTGCAAGAGGAAGGGGAGAGGTCTTTCAGGACAAACAGAGCTAATTGTGCCTCCTCAGGCGAGGGGCAAAGCAATCCCTGGTGGCACCATTGGGAACTCTTGCAGTCCACACTTCTACATTGTGTCAGGAATTGTTGGATCAGTTTTATGTGCCCTCCTCCTCAAAGAATGAGGACCTAGGGAGAGAGGGCTTTCACAGTAGCAGACAGAAGGATGCATATGCAGAAGGGACTTGCAGCAAACAGAACTGAAACAGTGCTATTTCCTTTATGAAGGAAAGACTCCTTTATGAGTCTGCTTTTACCAGCCACCATGCACTTAGGGCAACCAGAGTGGCCGTGTGTCCACACAACCTGCAGCACCAAAGCAGAAACAACCAGCAGACAAAAGAGCTACAAGGCTGGGGAGACTGAAGAAATCATGTCAGAATAGAACTGCATTAGCACAGTGCTGTGCCCAGAGTAATTTAACTGAATTCCCAAGTACCCACTTGTGCACATCCCTCCCTCCCTCAGTACAAGCTATGGGGTGTCTGTGCTGAGCTGCAATGCACTGGCACGTGCACAGCTGTATCTGTGGTGATGCAGAAGTGTTCACCTGCTCCAGCTGTGGGATGCTGTGGGTCGCCAGGATCCCGTTGTCAAACAGAGAAATGAGAGATGTCTCAACACTCTCCACAGAGGGGCTGAAGAGGACACCAGTGATGTCTAGCTCAATGTCTGTTAAAAAGAGTGGATTCCTTTGAGACCTGTGGTGGGAAGAGATAAGAAAGAACAGGGATGCTTTTTGAGAATATGATACACAACCGTATTGCTCTGGTGCTGATACTGAAATGCCTCCTGGACAGGAAAGGAAAGCAGAGGAGAAGAGGACTGTCTCATGCAGATGAAGATATAAAACACTGTGTTCTCTATTTAACAATAAAGACACTGAGAACTCTTTTTAATCAAAGGTGAAGGAACCATCAATCATGACATATCAGGATCCCCAAAAGTCATAACCTTATCTTGAGAATTGGAGCTGCTTTACAGAAAAACTGGAGTTGTTTTTCAAATTCAGTATCTCCAATATACTCCTAAAATGCACCTTCTGGAAGTTATATTAGTATTTCTAATCTTGCATGTGACCAGCCTGGCTCAGGATTAGCTGAAGTCAGTGTCAAGACTTCCACTGATTTAAAAGTAAGAGGCCTCATGTGAGTGGCAGGGTTTTTTTTCCTTTTTTACTTGTGGCTTTCCATTTCTAAATGTTCCTTCTTTAATATCACAAAAAGCAAAAATCCTTGAATCAATGTCCAATGGAATAAAATTTTAGGCACTGTGATAACTTAAATTTGGTATTCTTTAGAGATCCCAGGATAGATTCCAATTCTGAGGTTTCATCTAAGAATAGAATTAAGCAGCCATGCTCCTGGTTTTCTTCCTGGCATCCAGAAAAAAATCAGCAGTAACAATTTGCTCCCCCAAGAACGCTGGAGGTGGCTGATCTTTAGAACAGTACATCAAAGCAGCAGACCTTGGATCTGATGGGCTGCTCCATATCAGTAACTGCAGCTGGAAAGCTGTGCTAACAGAGCAGCCAGCTCTGTGTCCTTCCTCCATACTCCAGTGAACATGTCAGGTGAAGGATTAGGGAAAACTGCCCAGCTTAAAGGCCCCACACAGAGCAAAGCTCGCTTGCAGAACAGTAGTTAAAAAAACAACAACACTACACTTTTCTGCTCTTTCTATCCCTTATTTTTTTCTTTCTTACACGTAGGGACTGTTGGTGATGTCAGGTCCCCATTCCATGTCCTCTGAGCAGTCCAGGACACACTGGCAAGCATCCAGCACAAACTGGGTGAAGCTGATGAGCGAGTTCTGCACCAGGTAACGCAGAGAGTCCTGGAGCATGAACCTGATGCGCTCCATCAGCTTACACAGCTTGGAGCTCTGGTAGGCGTCCCAGTCACTCTCCTCCAGGTTGAACCATTTGCCTGCATCTTCAAGGCTGCTCTTAATTGCAGTCTTTATGGAATCAATCCAAGTACCCTTGAGAAACTCCTGAACCTAGGGCAAAGAAAAAAGCAAGCTGAGTAATCCTCTGAGGGCTGATGGGAAAGTAGTATGGCAAGGTGAGCTACTAACGGGGGCTGTTGGAGCTTTCTCTGCTGTGAAAGGAAACTCTTCTCTCAGAGCTGTGGTAGCTAAAAGTAGCTCTCAACCTCCCCCCCCACACATGAGTTATCTGAACCTGGTCATACATCTCCTGCACTGATAAAAGACCTACAAAAAGAAAGCCTGATATTAAAAAGTGGGAGTGCTCTATTCTCTGTTTTGCTCACAGTTTCCTTCCTCTATTCTATAGAGTGGCATCCCTGGAGCTGTCTGTGTCAGGGTCCCTCACAAAAAGTTGTGTAGACAGTGTGATGAGCATATAAAGGACAGAATGTAGTCTTCTCTTGACAAGTGAGAAGAAAGAGCAGAAGAAGCCAAGGGCAGCAGCAGTTTGCAGTATTTTAATTTATTAAAATACCACCAAGTGTCACTTCTGCTCCACAGGCAGCTTGCTGCTTGTGTGTACTAAAAGAACCTTAGTCACTGAGTGGATGACAACACTGCCTAGCTGAAACAGCACAGGACTGGGAAGGACCAGCACATTCTCTGCCACTGATTTAGTGTGCAACCCTGTGCAAGTTACTCCATGTGGCCACATTCAGGGTGCAATGTGCTGCTCTCAGTCAGAGGACATGAAGAATCTCTGGTGAGAATTACCACAGAGCTGCAAATTTTTGTCCTACTCTCTCTATTGGCATTGCAAACAGAGTAATTTAATTAAGCATATAAAGAACATAGAGTGTAGAAAAGCATTATCCCCATGAGTGTTTCAGGAGGAATCAAAGATCTTGTGCCTTGCAGCTGGATGGATGGGGAAATAATAAAAAAGAAATGAAAGGAAAAAAATTAAAGAGAAACTTGAGTGCCAACCAGGACCCCTATCCGTGTATAAACCAGGTGAAGGAAAGAAGGGCTGCAGCCCTGTATGGACACCTGTTTAACACACTAAGAGCATGGTCAGAATTGGCTGATCCTAACCACCATGACTCTTTCAGCCCACTCTCCCCATATCCCAATAAATTTGACAGGCACATGCAAATTCCTCCCTGCCCCAAACATGATGTCTCCTTTGACAGCTCATCAGCTTCCAGAAGATCAATCTGCAGCTGCTGCATCATCTAGCACTGCTGCCTGCTCCATGTGTTCATCCCTCACAACTCTTCTGCTCACCTGAGTGAAGGCCTGAGTCTGGATCTCTTCAAATTCCTCCAGAGAGACAAGTTTGGTTACAGTTGTGTTAAACAGAGACAGGACAGCTGCCTTGTTGCACTCATCTTGTACCTGTGCAAAGAGATGGATGGCTTCTGGCCTGGCCAGGAGCGAGAGGAAGTTGAATTCTCTCCGTCGTTTACGGAAAGGATAGTCTGGGATAGGAACGATCCCTAGCACCAAAAAAAGAAATAATGTCATTGCCTGCAACAGCCATTTCAGCTTCTGTTTTTAGAGTACAGTCCCCTTTGGGAAGCACTTGTGAAAAGGACTCTGCTCCAATGCACAGGGCTTTATCATGCAGCAGCTTCAGCAGAGGGCTGGATGAAAGAGGGAGTCTCTGCTCTGCTGCAGAGACCTTCTGCAGCCTCCCATTAGGGGCTGAGGTGCTGTCTTGGTGCATGACCCTCCCAAGGCTTTGGCTCATGAAGTCTCCATGTGATAGAACATTGGAACTCAAGAAACTTCCTAGTGAGGCTCCAAGGCACAGCTGAGTCATCTCATCTGTGAGAGGCCACTTGTGAAGCACCTCAAGGCTTCCTGCTTTTGGAAGACTGAAGTGCACAAAATGTGCTCCCCTCCCATCTTTTAGTGGGGCCATTTTCCTCCTGTTTGGGGCTCTGAAGGAGCCTGAGCCCTCTTCCCCACCTGAGGTACTTCCCATCTGGGCACAGCAAAGGCAAGGCAGTCAGCCCTAGCACAGTGGTAAGCCAATCACACTGCCAAACATTTGGTGCCATTAAGGGTACACTTGCAGAACTACTGCAGCTTAGCTGATGAGTTCTAATTATACTGAGGTAACATGAGCATGGAAATATACCCTAAAAAAGAGGAGACATACTCAAAAGTCTCACATAATCTCCTGTTGCTGCCCCTTGTGAGCTCTAATTATTACCATGAACCCGAGAGTTCCTACAGCAAACCACGAATCCTATCAAAGACAAGAAAGCAAACTGCTTCACTGCGTCCCTTACCTTTCTCTGGTGCTTCCTTCTGCTCTTTGTCTGGAAGGGTAACAAAAGAAAACATCTCGGGTTTGGAAGCGACGACTCTGTCAAAGCTGATCATGTTCATGGTGTGTTTATAGTCTAATTTCACTTCTTTCTCCAGGGTGCTTATTTGGTCTAACATGCTGTTACAAGACACAGAAACACTGAGAACCCATGGCATTTGAGCACGTGTATGTCTGTAGCTTCACTGCAAACTCCACCCCTCTCTCCCTCCCTCCCTCCCAAATGTGCTAACCCAGAAGCCCACCTACCACTCAACACATCAGGAGAATTGTGCAGACAATGAAGCAGCCAGCAAAGGTATCAACTGGGCTTTTAATGATAGAGGCAAGCATGGAGTGAGGACTAGGACTGTAGCCTCTCCAAGAGTCTTTTCAGTCCAAAGCAACATCTCCACTGGGTAGAAACATTACAGAGGGAAGGAGAAATAACCAACAACTAAAGAAAGTAGCTGGCAGTTCTGGAAAAGTGGGCTATCCAAGCTGACCTCCCATTTGCCTCCTGTTGTCCATTTCCTCAGCCAGAACACTCACATAAGTGCTGAAACCCTGCTCCATTTGCCTTAGGAAATCATCATCCTTTACCTCGAGGAGACAGAGTACTTTTCTTTATCCCTGTAGTTCTGCTCAGAGAGACTAATTACTCTCCTACTTTCCAGTTCAGGCCGGCAGACCATGCAGCTCCTCACACCTTCCTATTTCTGAGCAAGGCAATCAGTCACGGCTGATTCCCAGCAACACCATCAGTGGCTCATGATTCATCAGGCCAGGGACATTAAAATGCCTCCCCAATATGAACTGCATCACAAAGAGATACTCCATTATATTCAGGTGGAGATCTCCTGTTCTGTTTGCCTTCCCCTGTGCAGATTTTCTTTTGATTTGTTTTAGCAGCTGTTAATAGGCAGAAGGGTCACCAGCAGACAACAGCCAGGTCTCTGGAGACAACGGGTGGTCTGCAGATCAGTACAGCAATGACTGATCTGTTCCTCAAAAGCACAGGGAGGACAGCAAGGTCAGCCATGTCATTTTTTGTCACCCTTCTTGCTGTTGAAGGCCACTTAACTGCAGGTGTAAGCATGGCTTGGTGGGTCTGCATATGGAAACTACTTCAGTTGGGAACACTGACAGCCCACCTGTACACGTGTCCCTGGGGCTGCCATCTGCCTCCTTCTGATGCCACTCTGGGCAACTGCATGGTGTGCTTGTGCACAGAATGGAAGGCAAGTGAGACCCATGGTCTGTGAGTTGGCTGCTCAAGACCTGCCTCCATGACACTTGTTTTGCAGCCCTATGAAGTCCCACAATGTTTATGGACGGAAGGCTGAGCCCCCAGACAAGTACAGGATGCTTTACTGTTGGGATCCAGGACATTCCTCTGGCTGCCCTGGGTGACTCGAGGCCCTGGCAAGGGGCTCAGAGACCTTGGCATGGAGTCAAAAACACCTGTACCTTTGATTTTAGACCATGGAAACAATTACCAACTTTGTGTGAGGATTTACAAGCCACAAGAGTTTGAGTAGAATAATAGTTAATTTGTCACAGAGTGAAAAAGTAGAATTTTGGGGTTTTAGAATGGGGGTTTAAGAAGCAAGATGGAAGAATCTAGGCATGTCCTGTCCTTCTCCTTCTTGTCCTCCATCTTCTGCTAAGATGGTGACACTTTTTAATTGGTTTGGAGTAGAAACACACTGTCTAACATAGGTGATAGGTATTGAAAAGTTATTGTAAATAAAGTACACATAGTTCTTAGTATAAAAAGTTAACACCACCCCAAGGGCGGAGGCTGTGCCACAACCTGACCTGCTGGACAAATCTCAGCAGGTCAGAGAAAGAATGCAATAAATAAGAAAAAATAAACAACCTTGAACAGCAGAACCAATGAATATCGACTTCTTCTTTGGTCGTGGGGCTGGGAGAAAAAGAAACTCTCTAATACCTCAGAAATCATCTCAACCACAAAAACCCAAAACTTTACCTCTTCTCATCCTTCATTTTGGGAGTCTGCACAGCCAAGCGCTTCACCCTCTGCAGGCTTTTCTCGTTGATGGTGTCCAGCCCTTCTGTGGGCATGCAGTCCACGTACAGGTGGTACATGAGCAGCCCCTGTGTCCTCTTGCGCAGGCTGTCGGCGCAGGCCACGCGCTCCGCAAACACCTGCGGGTCCTCGGCCAGGAACTGCAGGCACACCCGAGGCACCCAGTACTGACATGGCAGCAGTGGAGCTCTTCCTGGGAAATCAAAGTACAGCTTGCCAGAGGCTGCAGGGACAACAAAACTCAGAATGGCTTGCAGTGCTGACAGCAGCTTTTTGATAGACAGGATAATTGGGCTGCTTGCGGGAGATCAAAATGAGGGACCAAAGCAGAGGACAGCAAGAGATAAGGAGCATCTCTAAACCTTTCAGGAGAAGGGCACTTCATTTTAATCTGTCCACATTCCCTTTCAAAATGGCATTGACCCAGAAAGCCCAACATTTTACTTTTCATGAAGGTAGGAAGGTTGGGAGAAGGAATAAAAAGAAAGGTGTCTACAAAGGGAAAACCTCAAACAGGATCAAATTAAGATGTGGAGTTCTCTTCCCTGGAGGTTTTTTCAGATAAGTTTAACAGACACATATCAACAGAGATAACAGTGAAAGGGATTAAATGACTTGGTGTCCTTCCCATGTCCAGCTAGGACAAGCATGGGTAATAAACTGGCTCTCAGACTATATGACAGGTCCCAAAAGACCTCATTTGAAACACACCTTCTGGAGTTCTTCCTCCATTGATGATGGGTCTCCCTTCTTCATCACGCACCAGACCTTTCTCATCTGTTTTATGGACCAAGTAGAGATCTGTCTCCTTGTCATAATCCAGAACACCAACATCAATCCACTTGTAGATCAAGTCCTGGCTTTTGGGGTCATCTGAGAGAGCCAAGGATTAAAACAGGGTTAGTGTGTTCTCCCGGAGTCCCAGCAAATGGACTTTCCTGATCCAAGCGGTGATGCCACAGTCAAATCCATTTGCTTGTTTGAATATCAGTCAATCTCACAGAGCTTCTGTGTGACCAATTAAATAGTGAACTTAGGTTTTACAGGTTAGACTTTTTAATGTTTTGCACACACCAGACAGATATCTATTTATATTGATAGCAGTATGGATACAGGTCAGGACAGCATATTGCTGTCCATTCAACCCAAGGAGTGATCAGGTGTGGTATTCCCCAAGACAGCTGCGGGCAGAACTCAGCCATCACGTGCTGGCTGCCCAAGGATACACAGAGCTTATGTTTTATGCTTCAGTTTTGCAGACAGCCAAGCCTCTGGAGGCTGCTCCAGAGCTGCAGATGCCAGTTCCCAGGCTTTAAACCTACTGCAGATGTGTTAAAGTGAGCTGCAGCCACAGCTGGGCATCAGTACAACTGTACCTAGTAATGCCTTCTCACTGAGAAGGCTCCAAATGATTGGAAAACAATGTCCACATCACTTAATTTGGCCCAGGTTTACTACTTGTATGTTCACTGTAGTCTTCTGATCCTGTACTTGCAGAGAAATCCAGGCAGAACATACTGTGCCCTAGGAGTTAGAACACCCTAACTCCATGAAGACAGCTATGCACCAATAAAGAGAAATTCTGTCTGTGCTGACAGAAAATCAAAAGGCAAAGGCAACTTTAAGAAAGTGGAAATGGTCCAGGGCAGGACTGGCAGTCAGTGAGATCCTCGTCTCTGGCTCTGACTGCCTGAGCCTGGCCAAAATGAGACACAGCTTTTCAGAGCTACACTCATCAGAATCCACATGTTCCCTTCTGCTGAAAGGGCCTGTAACCATTAGTGTTGCCCTGCTTGAGCAGGAACTGATTCAAGTTTTACCATGTCCAAGTACATCATCTGTAGGTAAAAGTGCTTTTCCAGGCACTGGCTTTCTATCAGAAGATCCTGGCTCCAGCCCTAGTGACATCCACTCTTCTGGAGTTCGACAGTCAAATTCATCATTGTCAAATACCTAAAAAGCAAGGACATGAGGGAAATTAGGATTTACTCCAGAAACAAGAAAACACCCAATAAAAAAAATTCATGAGAGGAAAACATTAACACGCAGTTCCTAAATAGGCTACAAAATATGGAAATCAGTCCAGGTGCAAAAGCTGTGCTGATATTTGGCTGACAATTTTCTCCCAAGCAGCAGTATTTTTACCTCCAGCCCTTTCCTAGGGAGAACAAACCAACACCTGGAGAGGTTTCCTGCAGCAATACTGCTGACTACTGCATTCAGAAGGAAACATGAGACACCTTTCCTTTGGACACACAAAGGCCAGTGAGGAGCACTCTCAAGGACTATTAGTTTTGACAGAAGTTGTGGGCACCCTGCAGAAGATGCTCAGCATCTTGTAGAGACTCTTCACTGCCCAAGCCAGCTCCAAAGCATTTCCTTGCTTTGTTGCTTGTTGTGTCAATACTGGCTAAGTGATCTCAGAAACCTCTTGTGGTATAAGCAATGAGACAGATCACAAGTGCCAAATGTGCTCTCTTACCTGTAATGGGAGGTAGATGGGAAACACAGAATCTTTTGTGTCCTCAATAGGTGGCATGCTGTCAGGGTCATAGTGCCTTGGCATCAGCTGATTGGAGTCTATCCCCTTGCTGGCCAGGAGCTCAGCAATGTCAAAGGTGAGATACAGCCGTCTCCTCCTGGATTACATCAGAAAAGGAAATAATCACTTAATGTGCCTACAGGCATTCCCATGCCTACAACTCCACTTTTTCACTGTGCACCCCTATTGGTAAAAACAGTTTTGGTACACATTGCATCCATGTATATTTCTTCATTTATAGCAAAAAATAATTCAGTGGAAGTGGCCTAGAAAGATCAGGTACTCCAATATATAAATTATATACTGTACTACAGTACTAATACATTATAGAACATACACAAAACCAGAAATTAAAAAAGAATGACAAAAAGATGACACAAACAATGTTTTCTTCCCACATCCCAGTGAATTGTCATCTGCACCCTCTGCAATTCATGCACATCCCACTTTGGAGACTACTGCCTTACAGGAAAAGATTTTCTCAAAGATTTTTGACATGTTATGCCTCAAAAGCAAAAGTGAACACCCTAATCTGCTGCGTGATGCAGTGATGCTTCTAGCCACTTTCTGGTTACTTACCTCTCTACTTCAACCTTCCGAGGGTTTTGCCCTGGAACACGTTTGAAAGGCATCTGCACTTTGGGCTTAAATGATTGTTCAGGGAAATCTGACTCAGCAAGGATCTCAGTGGATGGTCCAACCATTTGATCCTCCATGAGACTTTTAAAGCTTGCAGGCACCTTGAATTTTGTGACTAAAAAACAAAGAGAAACACATCTGAAACCACCAGGCATCACTTTGCTTTACATTCACACACAAAGGAGAACCCTGCTGTGTACTGGGTTGTCCGTAGAAGTCACTTCACTAGATTTGTAAGAGAAATCAAGCAGACATCAAATTAGAAACAGAAAGAAAGGCCTTTTTTTTTCCTGCTACAATATGTGATTATGGTTTTCCAATATCAAAATAATGCCATAGAAGAAAACTCCACTGAGAATTACTGTCATGTAGATTTTTGGGAGCCAAGGCACTGACCTGGCTCTAAGGAGCTCTGTTTGTTCCCAGTTTTGCTGCAGACTCTCTACATGACATGGGCAATTACTGTCTCTAATGTACAGCTTCCATCACCCTCAGAAACGATCCCCCTGCCTCTCTGGGGGGCCCTAAGACCAAGAGTCAGTCATGGCTGAGAGGAGCTTGGTCAAGGTGGTGATAAAGGGTTTATGAATATTATGGGAGAAAAGAAGCTGCACAGGTCATCTTTGTCTCCTGAAGTGCCTATTCACACCTTGGGACAAACCTCTCTCTTCTCAGCTTTTGCTCAATCAAACCACCCACTCACATCAGCAATGGTGTGAGAAAAAATTGAGTTAAACAGTCAACAATCTCACCATTTGGCCAAACATTTTCAACAGAAATTTGGACTAAGAAAAAAGTATACGTTTCCAAGAACTGGCAGAAATTAAACCATGTCATTTACCCCATAAATAAACCAAACTGTTTATATTGCTAAACAAGTTGCAAATAATAGAACAGCAGCAAACTGGGAATTTGAAGCTTAACCTAAATTAAGTAATTGCATGCAAGCTTTAAAAAGCACTATTCCCTAGACAGAGCTAAGCATTGAACTAAAAATAGATTTTAGTGGAGTGAGAGAGATTTTCCTTTGATGAACTTTCACACTCTATCAAGGAGAAACCTAAGGTTCTGGTTTGGAATTGGGTATTTTGAATGTCAGGCTTTGAACCCAATTGTTCACTGTGTTGCATGTGCTTCTGGAGTCATGGATGTGACCCTTGATTTCAAAGCAATTGTGCAGAGCAGCCAATAATGCCAAAGCCAGACATGTTTCAGGATGGTTAGGTACAGGAAGGGTCCTCTAAGAGGTCATTCCCTTGTCCTTCTAAAATGCCCCCTGGCTCAACCCTTGGAGCTGTACATTATCTGCTTGGAGACTAAAGGAAACAGCCCCTAACTGGCTCCTCTCTCTCTACTTCCCTCCCTCAGGAAGGACAGCTAGCCTGGCATGAATGTGCTCTTAAACACTTGCATGGTCCATAAAGTAATTTTGAGGAATCCCTAAAATGCAGCTCTTTAGCCTCGTGTACATCTCTTGCCCGGGGTCTTTACAGAATGGCCCTGATTTGTATTTGTTGTCAAGGAGCACAGCTGTTCCAATTTAGTCACTTTATTGTTGCCAAATCCTGGCACCATCCATTATGGCACTTTGTGCACTATCAACTATTTATGTCAATACTTAGTGTTTCATTTGCATTTACATTTCCAACCTGATGGCTTCTTCCCCCTTGAAGAAGCAGCAGATCATAAATAGAGTTCTGTCTCCACTTGTTAAAGATGAGTCTAGCTTGTCAAGATTCACTTGAGGAAGCAGTCATTTGTCCTCACTCATGAAAATAAATGTCACATCTAAGCACAGGAGGGTGGTACATACAGCTCCCATCTTTCTCTAAAATCCTCTCACACACACACTTTCTTCCCACCCACTGCCAGTCTATGATCCATATCCCCAGGAGTGCTCTAGGGGCCAGGAGAGTGCTGGCAAACTTTCAGCCATTCTCTGTTCCTATATTTGAGGATCCATGACACAAGTTTTTGTAAGCAGGTGGCACCAGCAGCTCTGTACACACAGAGCCCTTGCATCTAGGGAGAACAATCTGCTCTGGGGTGCAGCTGGGTGCAGAATAAATAAGTGAGGGAAGGCCATGATTTTGGCTATATCTAAATCCCAAATACAGCTTTCACAGGCAGGTCCCATTTTTGGGGTTGTCATGTGCTGGGCCAGCAGTTTAACTTGATGATCCTTGTGGGTCCCTTCTAACTCAGAACACTCCATGATTTTCACAGGAAAAGGACACTGCTGGCTCCATGCACAGTAAGAACACATGCAAATTCAGTGTTCTCCTGGCAGCAGGACCAGAACTCCCACAGGAACCAGCACAGTCCACCCTGAACTCTGGGGGAAGTTGATCTATCCAGGAGAAAAGAAAGCAGGGTTTTATCACCCACTCAGATCACTTTGCTGCACCCCTAAATGAAATTCACTTTTCACAGGATATTCAAGCAGCTCAGCACCATTCCTGAGCACTGAAAATGAAAGCAGAGCAGGAACCCAGAGGCAGCAGCCTAATTCCCACCATGCCCACTATAGGCAACCTGAACAGTTATGGCCCAGTTTCCTGCCCCACCTCACTCCCTCTCAGTGCATTTACCTTTAGGGGTGTGCTGCTCCTGCTCTGCCTGGTTCGCCAAAGACTGGGATGTGGGGGGTCCACCAGAAGCACCCTGGAATGTAAGGGAAGTGTCAGAGCACAGCTGTGGCACAGTGTGAGTGGGGATCATAGAGGTACAGAGATAAAATGTGACTACAAGACTGACTTTACCAGACTTTAGGGACAACTGAGACTGTGAGTAATGGTCAGAAAAGGCTCAGAGACACAAATACCTGGAAAGTTCAGCCCAATGCACAGAGGCAGGGGATCTCCCAGCAGCATGTGGCCTGAAGTCAGCTTAGGATGTTGGCTGGGGGCAGATTAGGCAGCCAGTCATTAGGGTTTTACTGCCATATATCACCACAACCACAGCCTGCCCTGCCATACTGGCATCCCAAACCAGGCAATTGTGACAGTACTGTCACTGGCTACAGAGGAAGGCAGCACAGCTCTCACCAGGATGAGCCTCATGGCTTCACTTTGTAAAGATCAAGGTCTTGCACAAAGGCCTCTGAGCAAAGGAAGGGCTGGGACCTGGGGTGAAGCCTGTATGTGTCCACACCAGCTGTGCCATCAGGCTTTTCCTTTCAGGACACTGCTGGAGAAAGAACTGCTCTTTGCACTTACCCCCGAGCTAGTGGAGGGTCCTGGAGTAGGGGCATCAGCAGGAGCCCCACTGCTGGTGCTAGGTTGGCTCCTATTCAGAAAATCCCTCAATTCCTTCCTTGCTTTGTCCATCTTCTCAGGACAACAACGCTGTGACGTAACCCTGGGCTTCCTGTGAGTGGAAAGACATTGAGCCTGGCACACAGTGTATCTTTGGCACTCCTCCACACCCTCCCACAGTGCTGGACATCCTTGAGTTGCTGCAATGAGTGGGTAACAGGGAAGGTTCCATCCCCTGATTCCACACCATTCACGACCTGGGGGCCATCAGACTCATGTGGCTGCCTCAATGGCTCACTAACCCTGGAGAAACAGATCACTTTATTATTCCAGATGGGGTTTGGAGTGGGAAAACCAGCAGCATACACAAGAAAAGCTGCTTTCCTTAAGCAGCAGGGGCTTCCCGGATCTGTGGCAGCATTCAAAAGGCTGCCAGGAGAATTTGACTAAACTGGGACTACAAGAGAAGTACTACTTTTGCTGCACCCAAATCCCTTAAAAACCCAGTCACACTTGACTCCAGTGGGAGTAGGCTACAGCCTAGGATACCAACACAGCTACTCCCAGGTGTAAGTCTGCCTCTTTCATTTAAATAATTCATGACAGATGTTTAAGCATCACCTAACACATATTAAAATATTGCCAGAAGCTCCCCTCTTTCTCTTCCTGCAGGGGATATTTTTGCTCAGCTCACAAATAATTTCTGCTCTTCCACCTTGGGAGACTCAAGTCCAGGCAAATATCACAGCTGTACAGCTTTATTTTATAAAAACCTTTGTGCACTCAGAGATACCAATTAAGAACAGCTCTCAGACTTCTGGCAGGAGGATAATGCAGCCCTTGGTTTTAGGCTTGTCTAAACACAGAGATGGCTATTGTAACTAATTAGAACAGCTAAAGTGACACAAACCCCTCCAGCCTGCACATGCATGCACTGATATAATGGTGTACACATACCTGTGTAGCTTATTCCTATAAATTATGAGTCAAAGCTTTCCATGGCGTCTCTCAAAGGTACTCCAGGCCAATACAGCTTCCTGCTCAGGGCTAGACCAGCCTCCTCACCCAGCCCTACCTGACTAGTGGTTTGTCTCCTGCACCCTTGCTAGGACCTTTCTTAGGTAGCCAAGCCTCTGCAGGAGGAGTCCTCCAGCTCTCCACAGCTAAGTTCTGCAAAGACCTTGCCTGGTCTTGAAGGCCACAGCTGGCACAGTACTTGTCTGGAGCCTCATCCTGACCTGGAGACAATGCCAGCAGATCTCTTCCTGCCATGGCCTCTCTGCTCTGCTCTTGAATGGAGTGAAAACTCTGCTTGCCCTATACTCCTGATGAGAGAGGGCAATCTTTTCAGAATTTCACCTTGCTGCCTGCCTGTGAGAATGAACCGGGTACAGCACAGAAAGCATTATATGCATGCCGGAGATAAGAGGGAATAACTGTGCTGGTTTATTACTGCAGGTTCAAGCCAGTGCACAATTTTGAGAGGTTGAGTCAAAAAAGAAATCAGATAATAAATCAAGGTTACCATGATGCGAATCTTTTAAGTGAAATGGAGTAAACGAAAAGATTGGAAAGACCTGGGAGATGAGATCAATAATACCCCCTCCCCTCCTTCAAGCTAGAAAATCTCCAATCTCTCTCCTCTCAGCTGTGCTTTGGCATGGCAACTGGAACCTCACACCCTGAAGAATGAATTTTCCATGGAGGATTTTGTTTTTATTAGCTATTTTATGCTCTGGCCATATCTATTTTAGCAGCCCAGCAGGACTGATTGGAATCAGCCAAGATCCAAGGATTCCTGATGAATCACTGCTGGACTCTTTGGTGCCTGCTGCACTGGCTGGGAGAACAGCAGCGAGGCGGAACAGCCCTGCAGGGCCTCTCCTGATGTGTCACCTGAGCATCCTCTCTGTCCTTGGCAGCAGAGCCAGCCTGCCAACATGGCTCACTGGACTTTTGCCTCCTACCACCAGAATCCTATAACCACCCAATTAAAGCAGCCAGCTTCAGGACACAAGGTTCATCTGAACCTTTAGTAGGGGTGAGGGACTGAACCCATTCCCAATTTAGCAGGACTGGCAATCTCTGCCTAGAATCAAAATAATGTGGCTGCTGCCCATGATAGACAAGTTTCCATGACTGGGGAAGTGTGTACCAAGACAGCCCACAGCAAGCCTAATTCTTTCTACTTTGCTCACTGTGTGCTCACTCACACCTCTGCAAAGTCCACCCTGAGAGCTTATGTCAAAATAAAACAAACCCCTACCCAGTGTCCAGATCAGAAACATCCATCATGCTCTCCCAGCTGCCCAGAGGGAAGGTCCCTGTGTTTGCAATTGCAAAAAAACCTGACACACACCACTTAAAACAAAGAACAAAACCAGGCATCCAAAGTTCTCCCAGCAACTCCCCAAAGAAATCATTAAAACAGCTTGTCTGAGAGCACTAAAGCTGATGTGGATATGGGAGAACTGCTAAGCACAAAGGGAATTCTACTCTCCTGCCACCCCAGCTGCTGGGATGTGTCTGGGTTTTCCAACACGGAGGTTCCCAGAGCATGGGGAGGAGCTAACTTCAGGTTTGGCTGGTCGTATCCAGCTCTCAGGAATGGTCTCCAGGCTGGTTTCAGTGATGAGAAGAGACCCCCTCTCTTTTACTCAGCCTAACTGCTGAGCCAAGAAGTTTATTGCAGAGCAGTTCCCTCTTTCCAAGCTTCCAACACCAACTGCCTTGAAAGAATGTGCAGCATGCAGACCCAGGGCTGTCCTCCCCTCCCTCCATCCAGGGGTGACATCCCAGGCCAGCAGAGCTTGGCATGGATTGCCAGGGTGACAACACTGGAGCGAGTACACCATGGCAGTTCAAGCTTTCAGCCAGCAATTGCTGCTGGTACCACAGAGTTTGTGCTCAAGGATTCCCTGGTTGTCCGAGGGATCCTGAAGAAGAGCAGTGAAAGTGCCCAGTGCCCCCTCACAGTCCAGCTGGGGGCAGGAGGCTGGATACCTGCCACATTCACAGCCTTCAGTCCTTCCCTACTTGGAGCACTTTCCTCAGGACTGAGGCTCTCCTTTGACAAGAGGAGGTACAAAGGTGGAGGAAATATGAATCCAGTTCATCTTTTCTTCCTGAAAGCAGCTTCTCTGCCCTCCTCAGTAACTCTTCTCTACCCCTTGCACACCTGGGAGCATCTCCCTGCTCTTTGCTGGCAAACATCAGGCTGGCACCAAGCTGTCCCATCTTTAGCTATAAAATATTTTCCTGACTGCTAAGACACCTATCTCTGCACTAGTTTAGTCATGCTCCCTCACACCTGAAAAGCATGTTTCCTAGATATACCAGGTACGAGGTATTATGCTAAATTGAACTATTCAAAGTGAGAGCATATTCTTATGGCACTGCTGACACAACATTAGTTACAGCGTCTGTGTGTCATTGTGGCAAAACTATAATTACAATTTCTCAGTAAATCCAGGCTTTACACATCCAAGAGTCAAACTCCCACATGTCTTGCTCAACGTCTGGTATGAGCTTTTTGATCTGTTGCCTCTACTTCAATTCTTTGATCCAAAGCTTTGACAAAATGGGACTCTTTTCTTTCAAATAAGGTTTAAAATGGCTAAAAATTGCAACAGAACTAGAGAATAGTACTTTAAATATCATCTAACCCCTAAGCAAAACCACAGATTGAAATCTAGTATTTATCTAAAATCTATCTATCTGTGCATAGCCAGAATCCCAGCTACTAGACCATCTGGACACTAACATGCAGAAATTCCCTCTTCCTATAATTTAAGCCCTACAATATAAGCTCAGACAAGGTGATGCGCTCTCAACAAACCGCTTTAAACATCATCCCGCACCTCAAAACCCTTCTACTCTAAAACGAGAGTTGAAAGTAATTTCGCGTTTTATAGCAGCCCATTCCCTCCAACAATTTGCAGAGTTTTAAAATTGATTTTCCTCTGGGTTTTTAAACGCATTCTTTTCTCCGCGGGGAAGCACCGGGCAAGGCACACCGGGCCCGGGGAGAGCAGCGCGGGCGGGTCCGGCCGGTGCCGCTCGTTACCCGGGGCTCAGGGCACGGCCTGGGCCTGCAGCCACTGTGGGTCCC
Source organism: Zonotrichia leucophrys gambelii (assembly GCF_028769735.1). Classification (NCBI taxonomy): domain Eukaryota; kingdom Metazoa; phylum Chordata; class Aves; order Passeriformes; family Passerellidae; genus Zonotrichia; species Zonotrichia leucophrys. The sequence goes on from NC_088182.1 coordinate 14,247,334, forward strand.
TCAGGACACCCCGCCAGGCATTTACACCATCACTCCAGCACGGTTTGTGTCACTGACCAGGCACAACGCGGTTTGTGTCGCTGACCAAGCACAGCGCGGGTGAAACAAACGCTGCTGTAGGTTTCACTGCTGAGAGCCCGTGGGTGCGGGAGGAGCAGCCCGGGGGCTGTTAACGTGCGGCGTGTGGGGGACGGGGCAGAGCCAGAGCTGCTGCCAGCGCCCACCCTGGGCACCAACCGCTCCCAGGGCTCCGAGGAACCCGGCCCTGCCCGCCGCTCCCAGGTGCTGAATGCTCGGGGGACTCCCTCATGATTCACACTTGCGCGCCCGTCCGTCCGCCCTCCCGGCCCGGCCTCGGAGCCCGCAGCCCCCTGCTCGGGGGGCCGGTGGGACCCTGCCCGGCTCTGCCTGCGGGCGGTACGCACCGACCGACCCAAATCCGCCCCGACCGAGTGCGCTCCGACCGGCCCGAGAGCGCTCCGACCGGCCCGAGTCCGCCCCGACGCCGCAGGCGTTGCCACGGGAGCAGGGGAGGGCAGAAGGCTCCGGCCCGAGACCGCCGCTCCCCCCGCGCGGGCCGTTGGGCTGGTCCGGAGGCGGCGCGGGGCAGCGCGGGCTCGAGCCGCGGGCCGCACCACGGCCGAGCTGGGGGGGGTGAAGCGCTCTCCTGGGGAAGCGCGGTCTGCACAGCGCGGGGCTGTGCAGAGCTCCTGGTGCCACGGCAGGGACACCGCAAAGTTCCCGGTGCCACTTCAGCTGCCGCCGCACGGACATCGCAGAGCCCCGGAGCAACCTAAGAGTCACCGCTGCGGAATCGCCGCTGGCGTCCCTGAGTTGCCACCACGGGGACACCATGAAGCCGCCGGTGCCACTTCAGGGTCACCGCTGAGTCACCGCACTAGGGCCAAGGCGGAGCTGCCAGCAGAGGGTACGGCTGTGGAGCAGTGCCAGCGAGCCACCCCAACCCGTGCCTGCCAGCCCCAGGGTGCTCGGCATCCCGGCAAGGAGCCACCGAGTGCCGCTGGGGACAGCCCCATTCGCCATGACTGCTGTCCCAGTGCCACCTCCCGCACCAGCTGGCTGCCAACCCAGCAAGGTCCAGCAGATCCTTCCTCTGTCCCATCCCCAGAATGAGTGGAGGCAGGCAGGGTGCTGATGTAGAGCTGCACCTTGGCTAGACTAAATGAACCCTGTGTGCCCATAGAAGTCTTGGGTGGGGATGGGGGACTGCTGGCCCTGGAGAATATGTCATCCCTAGAGAGGGAAAAGTGACACTGAGTCCTGTTGAACAGGCCCTGACAAGCTGGTCCCCCACAGAGGGAATGGTGGGGAAGGGACAAGCAGTGCCAGCCCTGCGGGGGAGTGAGGAGGAACAGGTTTGGATTATTTTGGGGGAGAGGAAGGAGGTGGAAAAGCAGAGAGGAAAAGATTTAAAGAGAAAAAAACCCCCAAGCCATAAGAGATCTACTGTGAAGGAGTACGAAGGGCAGAGGAGGAGGAGGGAAGGATGTAACAGGAGATGAGTGGAGACTCCTGCAGGAGGAGAGCTGTGCCAGGCGGGTGGGCAGGGGCTGCTTTGTAGTTCCTTTGAGACCCCCAATGCCTGCTGGTCCAGTCCAGGCTGACAGTGAATCCTGCTGCTTCCCAGCTGTGCCCCTGGGAGAGGTGCAAGCCTAGAAAGCAGGGCCAGAGGAGCAGGACATCAGAGCTAGCAGGCTGGCCCAAGGGATGCCTGCTGGGCAGAGAATTAGGCAAAGAGGCACAGGATGGGGGGCATGCCATGGGAGGCAGCAGAGGCAGGCCAAGAGCACTGGCTCCTCTCCCTGCCTGGGTACCTGCCAGGGGTAAAGAGCCTGCTAGTCAAGGGGGTGAGGCATTTGTGCCACCCAAAATTTGCACTGTGAAGTTTGGACAGAGAAATGTGGGACAGGCAGAGCCTCAGGCAAGAAGCACAAGCTTCTCCAGATAAGCAAGCTCCCTCACAGCAATGCTCAGCTGCTGCCAGGGTGTGCACAGGACCAGCCCCATGCAGCAAGGAGGTCTCTGGGGGGGGTTTGCTCTCCATGCTGAGCTGCTCCCACCCCACTGAAAGCAGCGGATGCTGGTGGAACTCCCAGGTGTATGTCCTCTGTCATATTGCTGGCCTCATAGCTTTACTTAAGTAAGGAGCGCTGCTGGCTTGCCTCAATTATGTTTGATATAATTACAGCTCTTGCTGGAGTTCCCTGGAGTCACATCCCAGATGGCTTCTCTGATTGAGAGGAAACAATGGTGGAGCCCCGTTGCCCTTTGCATGGAAAAATCTGCATCCATTTTGTGCTGGCTTCACCCCCCTGCAGTGGGCTGGCATTCACAGCAGGTCTTGCCCTTCCTGTGGTCAGCTGGGCTTCATTTTGGACCAGGCTTTCAAAGTTCACCACAAAATACTTCAGCAAGTCAGGAGGTGAAAGCCCCACTGATTTGACTGGCTGGGCCTTCACAAATCCAGCAGGCCAGAACAGAAAGCAGACAGGTGTGTGAGCCACCTGCTCTCCATTCGTGTGCTGCCACCTGACCTGCCTTCAAAAGGCCTTTCTGGTTCTCAGAGCCTTGCTGCAGGATGTCCTGGCACTGTGTCCCGCTTCTATGGGTGCTCCTTTAGCCCAGCAAGACCAGGCAGGGGAATGTGTTCCTTACCCACTTGCAAAGGGCAGGTTCAAAATGGCAGTGGTGATGGCTGGCACAGCTGAGCATCTCTGTGCTTTCACCTCCTCAAATCAGTCTGAGCTGAGATCCAGTCCCTGTCTGGCTCTGCACAAAAGGTTTACTTCTGACAGTTCCTCTTAGTGTTCTTCTTCCATGGGGTCTTTTGAGACCACAGATTCTATGCTGAGTTCCCAAGAAAACAGTTCTCCAAGAAGAGGTTCCTGAGTCCTTGCTGGAACACACTGGTCAGTGACTTAGCAGTATTTTCCTTAGTGCAGGGCTGTTCTGGGATAAGGAATACACTGTTCTCCCTGTCTCCTGTCACAGCACTGGAGTGGAAGCATGAGCCAAGGTTAGCAGAGTCTGGACTCACAGGGAGGGAGAGAGCTCTCACACAGTTGCCAGACATGAGAATCAAACCAGTTTCAGTAGGTGATAGGATGTGAGCTGAAATAAGTGAAACATGCTAGTGGCTCATTCTATGTCTGGGGCTGTTTTCTGGCTGAAGAGCCCAGCTTTTCTTGTACATGGTCTGAGCTGTGGGAGCCCCTTTTTCTGCTCATTTGGCTCTCCTGCATCTATCCAAATCCAATAGCTCAGAAAACCCCATATCACACAAAAACTTGCTTCTACAAACATCCTTCCCTTAGTTATGAGAGGAAGAATAAAATAGCAAAAATCCTGACTTCTGTGGACCTTGGAGATGATGTGCTGGTTGTTTTGTTCCATCACTTGCACCTACCCCCTGCCGTGGGTGGCAGGCCCCATCAGATTTAGCAGTGTTTCCATCCCCACCCCACACACATTTTGCTGAAGGTGTAAATGATCCTTGAAGCACAAGGCCACTAGAGAATAAGGCCCTAGAATTCTCTGTCTCCACACCTACATGTGTTCCCACACACAAGATACAGCATTAATGTGGAGTAAAGCACCACATGTTGACAATGCTAACAAGTACATTTGACAGAAAGTCCTCAAGACACAAACCCCTGAGAAAGTCACAAAGCAGGGAGAGCCAGGACAAGGTCTGGCTTCTTGTTGCCTCAGCACTTCTCCTGAAGGGGCAGGTTGATTCTGAGGAGGTGTTATCGAGCCAGATTCTCTTTATATTCCTGCTGCTTTCAACAGCTCTCTTGACACAAGGCTGTTACCTTGAATTCAGTCAGGCTGGGACCAGGGAACAGTTTGTAGCTGCAAGTTCTGTACTTTCCAGCCAGTTTTTGCTTCAGAAAGCGAACAAGACTTTGGCTCTGATAGTGACATTCTTCTTAGCTAAGTTTATCCTTCACCTCCACCACTGTGCCACAGTACATCATCTCCTCACTGTGTGTTCTCTCACATTGGGGATCACACCATTAACCCAGCCAGAAGGCTTCCCCAGGGAACTTGCAGGCAGAGGTTACTGCCCCAGGAAAGACACACAAAAAGCATGGAGATGTCCAGAAGGAGGAAGATGACAGTGAAGATCACCAGGGCCAAGCCTGAGCAGGCAGGGAGCAGTGGGGATGGAGAAAATAAACAAGCCTCAGTGATGAGATCTCAGCAGTGGTGAGCAGAGGAGCTTGCAGGAGCCATTTTCCCAAAATTGGCTCAGCTGATTTGGCCAGAAGTGCCTCAAATGCAATGCTCTTGTTCTCCATGGGGCTGCTGACAGAAAGAGCTTGCCGGCAGGAAGCTCCCAGTAAGCTGGGAGATTTTTCCAAGAAGAGCCCATATGTACTTTATGGGCACCTTGATTCCAGAGAGGATTAGTGGCAGAGGTGCTCCCAAGTATCCTCTGGCTCCCAAACCCCCTGGAGCTTGACCCTTACATTCCTCAGAAGTCTCACAGACCAATGGCCAGATTTCATGCAGATGTCATCTGTCAGAACACACTCAGGAGGTTTGGAGCTCTGTAGCTCCACAGCAAATATGGTGCAGCTACTTCCCCGTTACTTGCTTTCTTTATAGAAAGGAAAATTTCCCTGAAGCTTCCAGAGGAACTTCAAGCTTTTCATGAGAGACAGAGCATCTTGGCTTCAAGAGAACTTGCTGGGGGCTGTGGAGAGTTCTGGTTCAAGTCTGTGGTCTGAACCAGACCTGTCAGGCTCAATGTTAAATCTCCTCTCAGCAGGTAAATGTTGAAATGATCTGGCTTTGAGCAAAAATTCCAGCCTTTGCTGACAAACAGCAACAGACTCCTGTGAAAAGCCTTTCTTTCAACCAACTGGCATCTGATCAAGGAATCCCCAACCTGTTCAGATTTTTTCCACTAGGAAGCATGTGCCAAAAGCTGGAATAGATCATCATGAGAACACTGCTGTTTTACATGCTCTACAGAACAGGGTCTGAGCCAGCAGGCTGAACAGAGCAGCAAAACCAGTGCATGTCTTTGCACCAAGAGAGGACAACCTAACATTTTTTGATTTAAACTGGCTTCAAAAGAGAATTTCTTGAACTTGTTCATCAGCTGATTTATTGCACCAGGTGCCAGCGTGACTCCTGTCATCATTGACACAGTGCTGTCAGTAGTTGAGCATTCATACAATTTGTCTGGCTGGTCCATCTACCTTGAAGTACCTCTCACTTGGCAGGGAATATTCTCCATAAATAGCTCTTTTAAATACAAGAAACAATTTTAAACCGTTGGTGAAAAACAAACAAAAAACCAGAAACAAACTCCCTCCAAATAAACAAACAAACCAACAAACAAACAAACAAAACCCCCCTAAAACCAGAACAAAAACCCCAAGAGAGTTTGTTGCTATTTTCCATCATATTTTTATATTCAACTGGTAATTGTAGAAATGTAAATATGAATGCAGATATGAAACCCAGAGGAGGATGGGAGCAGAGTTTGGATGTGACCTTTCGTTGCCTCTCAGCCTGCCTGCCCCACACCCGGTGTAAAGGGAATTACTGCTGTGTCCAGTAGACAGAGACCAGGTGACATTTCTGGGGATATCAGTGGGAAGGAGATTCCTGAAGCTTAAGGCTGAGCTTCTTCTGCACAAAGAAATTGTCACCTGCTTAGTGAGTGCCAATCTTTTGCCTCGTTCCAGGGAGCAGAGCTCAGAGAAGGCAAAATGTGAAGAAAGCTGCGGGTGTGGCATTGCTGTGAGGAACTGGGCAACCAAGTGAGAGGAATTATAGCTTCCAAATGTGTACCGACATCCTGCTAATTCCCAGATCTCCCCCTACTCCCTCCTCTGCTGACGTTCCAGTCCCCACTTCAATACCTGCCAGGTCCTTTTAGAGAGCTGACATTTCCATTCCTGACATTTTCTGCAGCTCCATCTGGGAATTAATGTCCGGATATTAGCAGCGATGGGGCCGTTTATCATAATTAGTCTCATGAAGCTACTAAGCATCCAACTATTTTTCATCAGCACCGAGGAAATAAACTGCAGGATCCAGTAGACGAGACGGACGATTTATTTATTGATTGATTTATTTTGGTCTGTCAGGATGCAGCTTTAAAGTTTGTTGAGATGAGCAATGCTCCTCGGAGGCAGTGACGACAGTGGGGCTGGCTCACCTTGGGTGTGCAAGCTGCAGAGAATAGGTCCCCAAACCCCCTGAGACAGTGAGGAGGCATTTGTTATCCTATTATTATCCTGTTATCCTAGGCTCTAGCCTCCTGCACTTATAAAATGACAAGTTGTGACAGGTTGAACCTTGTCTGGACAAGCTCAGGAAGAGCCAGCTGCTAGCCCCATGATGGCATTATGAACGAAAGCCATCTCCAGGCATGGATTTTCTTCTCTGTCAGGAACAAAGCCAGGGTGCTGTGTACCCTAGAGGAGGTGGCACAGGGGCCAGCAGCTCCAGGACTCTCATTTGGCTGGGTATGCATGGCTGTGCTTGGACCTTAATGCTAACCAGAGGATGCTGCAGGCAGCACGTGTCTGTCACCTTCCAGAGGTGCCTGGGAGCAGACGAAGCTGTTTTCTCACTTGTCGTCCCAATTGGAGCAGGGTGAAGTACAAGCTTGTTGTTTTCCTTCCCCAAGGATTGGGACTGAAGGGCATGGAAGCAAAGTGCCACACACATGAGATCTCACACTGTATTCACTACAAGCAGGGGAAGGTTCTTTGGAAGGGTTCTGTGGGTTGGATCTTCTCTCTGCCAGAGAAGGTGGCTAATGCTTGCTGTGATCTCAATCCTAATTTTTGGGGGCCAGTGCAATAGACTGTCCATCTTTCTACGAGTTTGGCTCCAGCTCCCTGCTCTCCAGGCACAGCTGGTGCCTGAGCTGCTGAAACCTAACAAGGGTTGTTATCCATCCTGATGGCTACTACTCAGGGCAAGGAGCCTGTATTGATTTCAGGAGCTCTTCTACCATTTTGCAGGCTCCAGTGACCTCCTGACATGTTCTGCGTGGGAGGAGATGGGAGATCCCCGGCAGGGTCATCTGCCCTGCACCACTCTGCTCCGCATGGGTCGTGGCCCAAAGGCCTAAGGATGAGGAGTGCAATGCTGTGTGGAGCATGAAGGGCTTCTGAATTCACTGCTGCTCTTCTCTCTATCCCCATAAAACCCCACAAAGCCTTGCTACATCCCACACACCTCAGTGCTCACCTGCAGCAAGCCCACCTCCTCCCTGCAGGCTGATTATCAAGAGCTTTCCATCCTGAGGTTTGCTATGCAAACATCAAACATTTGTGTTTAAATATTACACTCTTCTGCTGATGTGAAGCTAGTAATTACAGCCAGATGGGACCTGGCTCACAGGCAGACACAGGGCCCACACGCTGCTCAGTGGTGGCTTTTTTTTTTTTTTTTGCAAAACCATGTGGCCGACCACCGGCAGAAATATCAAAAAAGCTGAATGCAATTAAAAACAATGGGGAAAAAAAAAAAGGCTTTCTAAATATATCATGCAATGTATTCCAGGTGAGCACTAAATGTTCTGGCTGCAGTGCCTGGCAGCCCTAGCACCATTCATGGGACATGATCCAAGGCGGTGTGCTGCAGCCATACCTCCCTCCAGGCACAGCCTGGTGATGACATGCACTGATTTGGTGTCAGCACCTCCTGCAGCACCAGCAGGGTCTGATCCTGCAAGGCCTCCCTCAGCTGAGGAACAGCTCTTTTTGCACAAGGGCCTGATTCAGCCCATGCTCTGGTCCATCAAGGTGGCCCCTTGTCATGGTTTGACCAGGAAGAAGTTGGGAATTCTGGGAAGCTGTGGTCAAACCAATGAAGGTTTTGGGTTTCATACTGACACCTGGTGTAGCCAGTGGGGTTTGGACACACCTCCGAGAATACACAGGGGTTAAAAGCAGGGCACTGCCCTGGCACTTCCTCTTTTGGACATCGTCGGGCGAGGAGTCCAGATCTCTCTCCCCCGCCCGGCCCGCTGCTGCTGGGCGGGGGAGGGGCCAGCCACGCGGTAGGCCTGGGGCCTGGACAGAGGGGGCTTCGGGGGGGCTTCGAGGATGGAAGGGTGGAAGGTCCCAGAGAGTCAGCCCTCGGGCAGCCAGCCCCCCCCTCCCCCCAGGAGAGCAGCCAGCCAGGAGGAGAAGGGGGGAGAGAGAGCCCGGCCGGCCGCAGCAGCAGCACGTGTGGGAGTATTATCTCGTCCCAGGACAGACAGAGACTGAAAACTTTTAACCCTTTCTTGCATGACTGGGGCCTTACAAAAATGCTAATCCTCCTCGAAGCTGAATAAGAAGGGAGATGAGAGATGAGATGACTTGGCCCGGAGATTGTGGAGATGATTGGATGGGGAGAGATGATTTGGAGTGGCCTTTTGGCTGGACTTTTTCTTGTAGCCATGGACTCAGTTGTTCCTGTGACACAGACTGCATTTAGGGGGAGGCAGTGCCTCAAAAACCAGGAGGGTTCATTTGTGGGGACCCCCCGGCCCCAGGGGGTTGGAAAAATATGGGGGGGACAGTTGTCCCAAAAGCAGAGACTGTGCCTTTTTGGAGTGAGACAAGGCATCCTTGAAAGACCACCCTAAAAGCAGCTCTGGCCATGTCTCGGTGGTGAGAGCACTGAGCATGGAAGGAACATGTCACAAGCGGCAAAAGGACTTTTTTTCCCCCCCGGGCGGTGCCGAAGTGACAAGGAAACATCCGGGATTTCAGTGTGTTTCCAGGAGAAGCCTATGGAACAAGAAGGACTCCTTTCCTCTTCATGAACTGATGTTTGAGTATACTAAAGTGTCGTGCCGGGCTGGGCAGTTGTTTTGAGAGAATGTATTGGATTGGGAAAGTCAGGGAGTGGGGAGGAGGAAAAGTGGTTTTGTAAGGTTTTCAATTTTTTTTTCTTTTCCTTATAGTCTTTCCCTATTTTTCCTGTAGTTTTAGGTAATAAAATGTTATTTATGTTTAAGTTGGAGCCTGTTTTGCTTATTCCTGGTCACATCTCACAGCAGACACCAGGGTGAGGTATTTTCATGGGGGCACTGGCTCTGTGCCAGGCTCAAACCCTGACACCCCTACAAGGGTGCCCCAATCCCAGGGCCACCACGCTGCTGGTGTGAGCTTACAGCTGCTGCTGCCTCCTCAGCAGCTGAGTGGAGGGATCACCTGCACTGCACAAGCTGCACACATTTCTGCCTTCCACAAGCAGCCCAGGGTAGCAAATACTTCATTGTCTACCACCTCCAGGATTTCAGATCTGCTTCTACTCAAGGCAAAACGAAAGCATTGCAGTGAGCGGTGGACTTTTTTGCCCTGGATCATAGCCCACAGTCCATATTCACATTCCACATCTGATTGCGTTTTTAATAGATAATCCTCTCCCTATGGCCTCTCCACATCAACCAAAAGGTGAGCAGGAACATACCAGTTTAAGCAAAATGATCCCATTGCTTGTCCTACCCACCACCTGTGTTGTATATACACACCACCCAGTGCCCAGGAAACAATCCCCTCCTTGCCCCACACACCTGATTGAGTTCCAGCAGTAACAGTGGTGCAGGTAACAGCCACCACTGTTGCCTGAAAGAAGGGCTAGAGTTAGCTCATCATACACAGTTTAAGTAGCTCCAGAAACCACTGCAGGTGATGCCATTAAAAGCTATAAAGGCTGCAGCCCTTCCTCTGCAAACCAATCCATCCTTGTGGCTCACCCTCCTTTTCACTCTCAGGATGCTTCCAAGCCAAGCAGGGCAAAGCCAGAGCCCAGTTTCCTGTCCAACCAGCCAGGGATGTTTAATTCCTCAGGACAGCTGCTGGGATATCTCCTCCATGCTGTAACAGTCAGCATGACACAGGTACCTGCTCACCCATCCATCTGCAAATGGTGTCCCACAGCCAGCCTGCCAGACAGCAGCCAGCAGCTCTGGTTTCCAGGAGAAAAAAAAAGAAAAAGCAGCAAACAGGAAAAAAAGAAAAAAAAAATCATTGCTTTGTGGGAAACCACAGAGCCATAGCAAACACGTGCTGTCATTTGAGACAAGCACCGAGCCCTGAGAGGTTTCCCTGTTGAGGAAATCAGGATCAGCCTTGGTGGGAGGCAGAGAACCTCACGTGTCTGCCACCTCTCTGGGGTCTGCTTCTCCCTTCTTCTGTGCTCTACAGGTTTCTAGCTTCCCAAATCTTCCTCAAGGACCACGAATGGAGCTTTCCAAGGAAGCTTGTTTATGATGTCATGTACCCCGGGAGAGTGTTATCTGCTGGGAAGGGAAGGGAAGGGAAAGAGAAAAGGAGGGAAAAGAAAGGAAAAGGAAGGATTCAATGCTTCTCTCTTTCTACACCCAGGAAGCAGAGCTTTGGCATACCATTACCAACCCTTGTTTCTGCAGTAACCTTATCCAGCTCTGCATGGGTCTGTGCAAGCTCTGTTGTACTACTGTTGCCTTCATGAATAATGAATCCCCCTCCACCTTCCCTCTCCTCTTCCCTGTTGGATCTCATTTCATTTTGTATGAAATGGAATGTTTGCTGCCTCCCTGTTTTGGTCTGAACGTTCTGATTCCCAGCTCCAGTTCCCCCATTTCCCAGGATGTAACCCCTGGCTGGAGAGGGCAGATCCTGTACTGGGGTCAGCTTTGGCTCCTGGCTTGCCTTCTGCTAGGAAACAGTTGATCCCTGATATTCCTAGAAACCTGTAACTTCTCCTTCCCTTCTGGAACATTCCATTTCAAAGACTAAAAGTAAAATTCCAGGAAAAATATTCTGATTCTAAAAAGTCATGTCTCTATGCCTAAAAGAATTACATCTACAATTATACATGGGTTTGGGGACACAGAACATTGGGGGTCACTTCTACAGTGTAGTCTGGATAATTTAATTTCCTTTGTTCTTGGAAATACCTAGCTTTATTAAGCTTTATCTGGTAAAGACCAGTGTTTTTATTCTCCTTCAGGTGTCTCAGGCTCAGCAGTGAGGTGGTCCCGGTTTTAGCAGGGAATGTGCTGTGGCATTTAACAGCTTCATGGGTGCCCCTTGCCTCAGGTCCTGCTGCAGTATCACCACGATCCAAGGTGAGGACTTGGTTTAGTTAAAATAAAACTGTTTTGAGTGGTTTGTAGCATTTTTAGGTTTGTAGACATGAAGGTCTGCCAAAGTTGTGTGCTGATCCCAGTTTCCCAATCTTTCTCCTTTAGTCTTGTCATTCCAGATTACAAGAAGCACCAGGTTCTCATGCCCTTCTCTGTGGCTGTGCCTTTCCACTGTGTCTTCTGCCGCCCTCACCAGCCCAGTTTTTCATCTCTGCCACACTCACTTGGTGTTGCTGCCCCTGCAGATCCACCCACTTTGGGGGTTTCCACAAGGAGAGCCTGTGCTTAAAAAAAGAACTGTGAGGATCTCAAAATTGAAGGCAAGGATGTCAAAACACCTGCAACCAGGAGAGTGGAGTGCAATTGAGGTGAAAGTGTAATACTTACAAAGGGAAGGGAAGAAAACAGGGTCCTCAGTGAGAAGCCCCACTGCCAGAGGCCTTTGGAAAGACACCAAATCAGTTGCCTGGAAACTAATGCTGCCCCTCATTATTGTCAGCCACAGGAAAAACCCACAAGTGCCATAATTCAGGCCACCACTGCTGTCTTTTTCTCTTGGCTGAATGGAAGAAGCAAAGAGAAGAGGCTTTTCATGCTCTGTTGGTAGCAGGGTGTCCCCTTGCCCTCTGCTCAAGGGGTTGCAGGCTCTGTGCTTTTGCATCTGGATGGTCACTTCCCATGGCAAACTTTGTGTCCTGAAATTTAGAGGCTAAATCATCCTTCTACAGCTTTTTCAAAATGAAGTAACAGTTGAAGTTGGCAGAAGCCTCTGGAGACCTCATCCGACCACCTGGCTCAAAGCAGAGACAGATAAGCAGGTTGATTTGTACCACATCTCATCAGGTTTTGAGTATCTCCAAGGATGGAGACCTCTCAGCCTCCCTGGGCAGGCAGTTCCAGTGTTGGATTATTCTTCTGGTGAAGTTTTTTGTTTAAAGTTTAACTCAAACACTCTTTGACAGAAAGGACTGTATAAGTGACTGTTATAGAAAAATACATGCATTTACACATGAAATTGTCCAACACAATCTGGTTGCAGCAAGTTCAGTGTTCATTTCACAGCTGAGATATTTTGCAGAGGACCCATGTCCATCCCACACACAGGACAGACTTTTCACTGTTAGCAAAAAGTCTCACAAGGCTTTTCCACAGTGTTGTTCAGTGCATGAAGCCTGAGGCAGGATTTACTGCACATTATTCAATCTCTGCTAGGGAGGTAGGATTATTAGTCTCCTAAAAAGCTTTTCAATTGAGTTCACTGAAATAGCTGAATGTTTCAAAACTGGTAATGATTTTAGCTTTGGAAGTTCCCTACCAGAGGATGGGTCTACACTATGGCTGGGGACAAAGCATGAGCCCAGAAGGGCTAAAGGGATGGAGTGCTGCATGGACACACCAACAGGTAGGACATTACAGAGCACTTGAAAGGTGTGGCAACTTCCCTTCAGGTCAAGAGGCTTTAATAAAGCCAGTGTCCCATGGCAGACCAAGCTGCTGCACGAGGAGCAGCTCAGTGCCTGGGGGACCATGGCAGGGCCTGTGCTTGCCCTGTACCCAGCACTGCTGTGGCAGGGCCTGTGCCCAGCACTGCTGTGGCAGGGCCTGTGCTTGCCCTGTACCCAGCACTGCTCTGGCAGGGCCTGTGCTTGCCCTGTACCCAGCATTGTATTTCCCACAGCCCACAGGGAAAGAAGCCTTGGGCTGCAGGAAAGAGGGAATGGGTCAATTCAAATTAAAAGAGGCTGAGATTGTCCAAACCTGGGTCTACGCAAGTCTGGCTCATCCTAGCCTAAGCACTTTGCATTTGAGGGAGGCAAGCTGAGAATAAAGAAAGCACCTTGAGAGTCAAGCTTGGGCAGACAGGTAGCACAAAGCATCTGCCATGGGTCCTGCTGGCCCAGGACTGGAGACCTGTAGCCTTTCACACAGGTGGTGGCTAATCCTTCTTCCACAGCTGTTTCTATAATCCATGGTGGCACTAACCCGCTTGTCTATAGTCCAAGGAACCTTTTGTCTGCAAACCAGAGACCACTGCAGGGACCCCTTTTCCTGATTGCCCCTAGGAGGGAGATTTGGCTTTTGTTTGGGTGAATGCTTTGCTGATTCAGCATGGGAGAGGGGAACAGGACACACGTTTCAGGAATTAAATCCATTGCAGGAACTGAAAAGATCCTAGTCCCCCAAAAGCTGATCCACAATGTCAGGCGGGGGGGGGGAAAGGAAGGAAGGTGGACAAAAAAGATTTTGCAAGGAGCAGACCAAAGGCAGGTCTGAGTTTCACTGTCTGTGGAGGAGAGCAGGGCCACCCCCCTACCTCCCTCTATTTCCCAGCCCTTCCCTCTTACAAGCTGCAAGTCCCTGGGAGGCCCCTAATCTGCCTTGCCGTACAAAAGCCCCAGTCTGCTGGCTTTCCTTTTCTTTTTGCCTATTTAGAGCTGAAGTGGGGATCAGTTTCCAGGCAAGAAGGCGAGGAGGGGGAAGGAGCAGCGTGCAAAGGGTCTCTCTGCAAGAGAGATCCTGTGGAGGGCGAGAGCTCAGGTGGTTTCAGGTGGGCAGGACACACAGGGACAAGGGGTGTCTGGGGTTGTCAGGATCCTTGCTTTCTAATCACTGAGGTTTTCTGGTGTGCTTGGATATCACTAGCAAACCGATGGAGAAGATAACTCCTTCCATCTTTTGTTTTATTTGTGAAACAGGATCTCCACTCCCTTGATCATATTCAGAGAATTTTTCTGCACCGCTTCTGGCAGCATTTCAGCCTACCTGTCCAGGACTCCTACCCAATGCTAGATGAGGTCTTGTCAGTACTTCGCAAATGCTATTAATAATTTCCTGCTTCTACTGGCAATATCCCAAACCCCTCGGGTCTCGTTCGCCTTTTTGTGCCTTTAGCTCATTGGTGGTTCATAATCACCCATGACTGCTACAACGAAGTTCACCTCCTCCTCAGTCATGTCCAACTGACACACTCCCTGTCTAGCACAAAAAACCCCAACCCTGTGATTAGTCTTGCATTTCGTGCTCTTGAATTTCAACTCGTTCCTGCGTCTCCGTGCTCAAGGTTGTCTGCTGCTTTCTGTTTGATCTCCTGTCTCCTCTGCATTCACAATGCCTCCCCCTTCTGCGTCATCAGCTGGCTTAACCTAAGCGCTTCCACTTCTTATGACAACATCATTCATGGAGAGAATAAACAAGATCAATCCCAGGATCGATTCCAGAGAAACTCCAGTGGTGAACTCTGTTCAGCCTGCTACTGCCTCTGTCCAGAGGTACAGCTTCTGTGCCCATCTTCTATTTCTTCCCACTAATCCCATCATCTTCAGTTTAATTAGTAATTTCCCTGTCACTCCATTGAGCACAGCTTGGTGCATTTGTCTAGAAATTTGTCGAGATGAATTGAGATGAGCAGGCAGTCTCGGCCGAATGCTCTCCACGGCCTGCTGAGCTGGTTCTGCTCCAGCCCTTTAACTGAGCTGGCCTGCAAGTTTTGTTCCAGGTCTTTGCATGCTGCTGACCCATCCTACACACTCCCCAAGCCCCACAGTAAAAACATCAAGCAAACCAGGAATGGCTACTGCATACACAATATCCATTGTAGTTCTTTTTCTTCTGCAAGAGGTTCTGCCTCTGGAAACCTTGCCATCACACCTGCATTTTGGCATTTTGGCTTGTTTGGAAACAAAACAAATACCTGCTTGTCCTGCCTGTAACACATCAACGTGTCTGACTGTTGTGTTTTATTTTGTTATTCCATTCAGGCTTTGTACTGTCATTATCTTGCATGTTGACCCTACACCCAGCATTATCATCCTCTTCAGACTGACTGGGAAGCACATCATGAACACCTTTGCTACTCAATAGAGCCACTGTAATGAGTGGACGCCTGAATGATATTTTCCCTAGTGTCATAACACCCTTTGTTAAGATTTAGGTCAGCTAGTTTGCTACGTTGTCCACACTGCTTCTTGGTCTCTAGAGTATTTTTTTCTTGGGTGTTCTGTTTCAAAACAGGTAGGGGAGGATATGAATCCAGCTGAATTTCCCAGAGCTGCACTCATCCTTTTCAACGTGAGGCAAACACATCCCAGGTCCATTCTTCAAGGGCTCAGGGAGTTTTAAGGTTTTGCATTAACTTTGCTAAATGCTGTGCCAGGGGGCCTGGCAGTCCTGCTTCCTCTGACCCTCAGGCACTGGGTCCAGATGTTCCCACTGCAATCCAGACCTGTCTGAGGCAACTTTGATGCTCTCTGGGCATGGACCAGATCCTCTCTAGTGCAGACAAAACTAGGCCTAGAACAAGGCATGTTTTCCATGCCTTCATCTGGAAGGCAAATAGCAAAGCCTGTCTGAATTAAACTGTAAAACCCTCTCTGTCAAGCTACTGAAAAACTAGTTTTCCCCAATTTAACCCAGCCTGCCAGGGTACTGGGATTCCCAAGTAGGGATAAGGCCATCCTCAGTCAAGGGAGATGAATGGGCTCTGAACAGAGGCATGAGCAGACTCTCTGTGTTGCAGAGGAGGCTGGGACAGAGCCCACACCCTGTGAGGGGCAGACTGGACAGACCCCCTGGAGGGTCCCCACTGTGTGTTACCCTTTGCAGGACACTCCCTGGGCGTTGCTGTGCTCCCCAGGATGCTGTTGGCTGTCAGGGTATCCTGGAGACTGCCCTGGCTTCTCCCACCTCACCTGCCCTGCTGCGAGCACCAAAAGCAAAGGCAGACCTCACCAGGCTGCCCTCCAAAGCCTCTGTCTTGCGGTGGAAATAAATTGCCTCATATTCCCGTAACTCAGGCAGAAAACCCAGGCCCCTTGCTGATAAAACCAGGCAGCCTGGACAGCGTTGCCCTGGCAACCTGCACTTTCTTCCCCATCCTTTTGTTCGGCCTCGGACCCAGACTTTTGTACCCAGCCATAATGGGGCCAGACTCTTGGGATGTTTACGGGGTGAGGTGAGAGGAATTTCATTCAGCCGTGTCTTGCTTGGCCCGTCTCCTTCCGCAGGGTGAGGGAGGAATGTTATTGACCAAGGCCCCATGCAGCGACCGAGGCACTAAAGAAAGGCACTTTAGACTTTCCGACAAAGAAAAGAAATTCCTGCCCTCCCCCATGCAAACATACCCCCCCTGCCCCAACTCGCCTTTTGTTTCCTTATTTCTCTTTTGGTAACTTCCCTGCTCACCCACTCCTGCCCACAGCTGCTCTCACCAGGCACAAACAAAACCCTTCAGCGTGCCCCGTGCGCCTGCCAGCTCCGAGTTGCGAGGCATTCAGTAATCCTCCTGGATCCCTGTCCTCCGAGGCACCTTGACAATAAAACAAAGCTGGACGTGCACTGAGTTTGCAGGAGCAGGAGTGCTGTGCAGCTGAGGCCAGGGCATGCAGCAGCCAAGCACAGCAGGGAGCTGGAGCCCGCTCTGAGGCCCTGCCAGGCTCAGTCCCTCGCCCTCTGGTTTGGGCTGCAAAGGGTTAAGCACATCAGGTCCAACTGCCTGCTGAGAAGACAAAAGTCTGCCTTGACATCCAATATTGAAACTCCCAGGGACACCAGTGAGGAATTCCCATTAGCTGGTGTTTGTGGAAAGCCTTATATCAAATGCCAAGGACAGCCAGTTTGCTTTCCTCGTGCCAGTGACTGGGAGAGCAGCAGCACCTTCCTGGCACTGCATTTCAGAGAAGAAGCAATGTGGGCACACATCAAGTGGTGCCTTAATAAAGGAAACGCAAGAAAATCTTTCCCTTTGTCCACCTGTACAGCTAGCAGCTTCAGCAGTGGCCAAACCACCCTAGAGAAACTCTAGCCTGACTTGACCACACATGTGCCTGGGCTCAGGTAGCTTATTTCAGAGGAGAACCCCATAACATCACTCTTTTCCTGGCCTTCAGACTTCATAGTGTCTTGGGAGCACTCAAATCAATCCACAATTTGGGCAGAAAACTCTGAGGACCCGTTCCTGGCAATGCAGTTGTGTTTCCCACTCACTCTGCCCCACTCTGCTCTGCTTTCAGGGTACCTGAGCAAAGCCCAAGGCATGGGCAGAGATGGGATGCTGGGAAGGATGGCCAGGGTTTTGTTCAGTTCTGCTGAGGGCATAAACAGAAGATAAAGGCCAAGCTGGTGATGTTTGAGTGGATAAGGACCCCTTGAGAAGTGAGTGGCTCCTGCTATGGGCAGTGTCCCAGTGCTTGGCCATCCTGGGGGACTCTGCCCAGCAGAGAAGAGCCTGCAGCTCGTAGCAGAGACAATGGATGTCTTGTGGATGGTGAGAGGGACTGCCAGAAGCTTTTCTTTAATCCTGAATGGATTGTTATGGTATTGCTCTCTCCCAGCTGGATTACCTGATTAAAAGTGAGCTCATACATCATAGCCTTTCACTTCAGCTGGCGCTGCAAGAAGATGGAGGAAAAAGTCCGGACACCAGTTTTCCTAACACTTGTCTTTGAGACCCCTACTCTTCCATCATGTCTACTTAAAAAAAAAAAAAAAAATCAGCTAATAGATTTAAAAATTGATTACTGAGCTGGACAGCAGAGAGGAGAGGCAACACATATGATGGAGGACCACAAGACACCTTCTTCTGGGACTGTCGCCAGCAAAAACTATAGCCCAGGGTATGCCCAGTTGGCTCTTGACAAAGGACTGGCACCATTTCAGTGCTGCTTGCCTCAAAGGCATGAAAACCCACTGAAAAAGCAGGCTGGGAACCAAGAGGAAGCAAAATGCAGACCAGCCATGAATAATGGGGCAAATGTGTCAATGCTAACAGAAACACACAGCAGCCCTTCCCATTGTACAGCCTTGGCACAGTCTTTCCAAAAGCTGCTGCTGAAGTGAGCCTTCCTGGATCAAACAGAGTGTGCCTGCAGGCGTGATCCCCAAGCTGGGCTTGATTTATGTGTTTAGGGTTAGTGATTCAGCCACAATGAGGATCACACACTGGAGGCACTCTCCCATTGCTGCTCCATCACCTGCACCTCCCCCACGCCAGCCTACTGACCCCTCATTTTTGGGCACGTTGCCTCAGCATTGATTTTCCTTTTCAAAAGCACTCCAACCTGAAGTGCTGAAAATGGCTCCTGAGCAAGCCTGAGATGTGGAGCCAAATGAAAAGGTCCCTTTTCTTGCATTTGCAGGAGTGTTAGCATTCATGTTTTTAATGTTTCCATGTTGTGGGACAGAGCAGGTCAGGGCAGGTAGGGGAAGCAGGCTTAGGTGCACTTACAAACAGATCTCTGTCAGGAGGTGCAGCAGAAAAAAGCTGCTTGTGGACCACAAGCAGGAATGAGGACTGCAGTTCTCACTACTGAGGATAGAGGAACTTGGGCCACAAGAAGCCAAATGCCCAAAGCAGCTGAACAGGGAGAAAATCTCTGCTTAGGTGTCCTTGCCCCCCCACTCCGCCTTCGTCACTCACTGCACCAGCCCTGAGGAAACCAGTTCTGTTTCTGCACAGTTCACAGCAATCTTCAGAGGGTTACAGGCTCCCTTCGAGGTCTCAGTGAGAAGATGTGGTGCAACATCCTCAAATGGTGCCTTCAAGAGCAGCTAATGGGGGACACTGGAGCTGTGGGAGTGGGAATTGTGTCAGGCTGGCACAGGAAAAGTTCTGCCACTAATGTCTCATCAAGCCAACGCGGCCTTAACCTGTCAGGCAAAACAAGAAGTGGTAGAGACAGAGTACCAGTTAATAGGCTTTAGGACATACAAAGCAGCAGGAAACCCATTTTTCTCCAACCACCCACATTCCATACGGATGTAGCTTTGAGGGTTTTTTTCGGCTTTGTGTTGGTGGAAACAAAAGCAAGTCCCTTCTGCAACCCATTTGAGCAAGAAAAATGAGTTAGAGGCTCCTGGGGAGGCTTGTTTTATCAGAGATGCTGGTGCTGAGGGGGTAGTAGAGAGACCAGTGAAGTATGAATGGTGCTCTAAATTTGGGGCTCTCAGGGACGTCACAGATGGGACAGTGAGAGCGTTGCATTTCCTCTTGCCTTGATCCAGATGTGTTTGTCCTGTCAGTGCCACAGAGTGTTGACAAAAGGTTAGCTGTAACATTGTCCCCCTCTTTTTAGAGGGCAAATTAAGGCCATTTTGTCACAGCAGTGAACTTTCTGCATCCAGCTTTGCCCAAAAGTTCCCAGGAGAGGTATGAGACAGTTCCTCTCCGTGGGGGCTGCAGCAGATGTTCAATGCAGCCAAAGCTAACTTGTTTGTAAATCTGATTAAGTCAAGTTCGGTTTTTCTCCTGTTTCAAATATTAGGTACTTTGATGTGCATAAACACCTTGAATGATCTGTAAGTCAGAGGCTTTTGCCTGGAAATACTTCCCTGAGATCACTTCTAGAAGAGAGAGAGAGAGAGAGGGGGAGGAAGAGAGATTTTTTCTGAAGTTCCCTTTTAAAAAACAATCCATAACTTCAATTTTCAGATCAATGTTAAAAAAAAAAACCAAACAACAAACCCACCAAACTAAAAAAAAATCTATCAAATTATTCTCTTCCTACATTCTTCTGACACTGCTTTTCTCAGCCCTCTCCTCCTCCCAGCCTGTTAGCTGTAGGAGCATTACAGGGTGCTCAAGGTGACAGGAGACGATTTGATTACAGCAGCTGAGCTCTGAGTGCCATCGGCTCTTGCCCTACCCTGCTGTTTGGGGCGAGCACAGCAGCTGCTTCCCCTCCAAAGGTGGGGTTCCATTGCATTGGTGGGTGACAGGAGATGGAGCTTGGTTTAAAAGGCAAACTGTCAGTGCCATTACTGATGAACTTGAGTTGTGTTAGTGAAGCAACAGAAAAAAAAATGGGAAGCAAAGAGAGAGCAGCTGAAGAAATTCCTAGATTTGCTTTTTCCGTCCGAAGAACAGAGACTAAAATGTAAAAGGGATCAAACAAATGGAAAAGGCATCAAGACAAAGCAGAAAGGGTGTCAACTTTCCAGCAAATTACACACTCAGTGTTGAGAGACCACAACTCTGATTTCCAGTCCTCTGGGATATTCCAGCACATTGTCTTCAAGCTGGCTTCCTCATTCAGCTGCAGTTGGGTCTGATGGCTGGTGTGGGCTCTAAAATGGAGAGAGATTAGTGTTAATAAAGGCAACGGCCCCCCCACCCCCTTGCTGTATTTTAGGAATGGCCTTGTGCTGGAGATGGCACATTGTTTCCCTTCTCCAACCATTCATCAAGGACAGTTCATCTCAGACTCCGATAAATCCTATTATTTCAGCCGCACATTCCCACTGCCTCCAAATCAGCAGCTGATGATATGCAGAGTGTTGCAATAAATGTTTATGGCTCTGCTTCTCCTCAGCCTTTAATTTCAATGGTTTGATGTTGATCAGCCCCTTGAACAGCCGCTCGTTCACATCATTACTGGTGTGTGCAAACAGCCCGCGCCGGGGACCAGCGCCAGCTCCGCCGCTGCGCTCATCTTGGCTTGCCAGAGTTGTTTCCAGATATGATCTTATAACTCATGGAAACGAATGGCTTCCTCCAGCCCTGAGCTAGCATCCTCTGCTGTAGCACAAGCATATGCTACGGAAGGTATTTATGCATGGCTGAATGCCCTGGGTGTACACATAGCTGGGGATTTTATTAAAGCCTGAACCCACCTCGGTGTTTCTGGGCAAATTCACGCCGTCAGTTTAGGAGCACCACACTGCCTGTGAAAAGCAATAATTAAACATTCCCCCAAACCAGCGAGTGGCCGGTTCCCTGCCAGCCTCCTGCCTTTGCCCACGGAGCAGACAGATGCAGGGAGGATGCTGCTGCTCTCCCCTGCCTGAAGTGCTGCAAAGGCCAGAGGATGGTGCCCAGGAAGTCAGGACCTGCTGTGCAAATATCCAGTTTTTGCCACATTTTTGATTCAGCAAGTCCAGCTATGAAGTGTTGCAGATTTAGGGCAAACAGCCTGTGCAATGAGTCTGAGGCAGAGCAGAACCTGCATCCCTCAGGTCTTTATCCAAGGTGACCATCCTTGTACAGATCCCAGTGTGGACTGAGAGCCCAGCACTGACCATGTCTTGTGCCCCACTACAGACTTTCTCAGTCTTTCAGGCTTTCTCAGACACACAAGTCAAAGTTCTAGGCCACCATGGTAGCCAATTGACAGTGTTTCATAGCTCCATGGCCCAGAGCAACAGCAAAACCTGTGGGATCTGAAGTGGAGGCACTTCTAGGCTGCTCAGGACCAGGACAGTGCTTATGGGGAGAGGGGACAAAAGGTACATCATCAAGGCTGCAGATGAACCAAAGTGGGGGATGCTGGTGCCAGCTCAGCAGGGTGGCCCCTGTGTGACTGGGGCTCAGAGTTCCTTGGAAGATGCTCCAGTTCTGGCACAACCAGGGGTGTCACTGTGCAGGTGCCATGAATGAAGGTCTTGCTCAGAGGTGGTGCACGCTGCAGGAGGTGAGTGGAGATGGTCCTGTGCTCTATACCAGGCCCAAGGCTGTGGGCGACAGGCAAGGGAGACAAGAGAGGAAACAGTGGTTTCTTCACACTGCAGCTCTTTGCAGGTGTCACTCCAGGAGAAGACACAAGTCCATGAAGCTCAGTTGTGCTGGGATTCTATGGACATGAGCCCAGCAGACCTCAGTGCTTGTAGGGACACAGTGGTACCAGGTGACTGCAGCTGGGGGACCACCTATGTCCCACATCCCCACCATGGATTACTGACTTGCACCTGTGGCAAAGCAGGTGCTGGGAGGCTTGGGCACAGCAGGAGGATGCAAGGAAGGACCAGGAGCTGGGGATAGGTGACACCTGCAGATGGTGACCCCACCACGAGTGAGGAGTGATGCCCTTGAGGAGCAAGTGGAAGGCTCAGGACAGGTACACCTGCTGACCCAGGCCTGGGGAAGGGGAGCAGGGAAGATGAGCTGGGGCTCTGCCTGCCAGAAAAAATGAAGTTCACAGCTCACTTGTCAACATGGAAAAGGGAAGGGGGGGCTTCCTGGGCGCGGGATGGAGCGCGGGTCGTTAGCCTTCTGCTCACATCGGCGGGGGAAAGCAGTTTCATTTGCTGGCCTGATTGGACTGATGAGATTTCCATATTCTTCATTAAGGGGCTGCCAGCAAGCGCGGCTGGGCTGCCATTTCCCATTACTCACAGCCTATCCATTATGCAAAAGGCGAAAGGGAGAGGGATGAGCCCGTGAGCCCAGATAGCGGCTGTAATGATCCTGTCAGCCGCCCCGGCACCGGGGGACGGGAGCCGAGGGTGCTGCGGAGCCACCGCCGAGCGCTGCCTGCCTGCTGCCCTGCCTGCCTACCTCCTTCCCTGCCTCCTTCCCTCCCTGTCTGCTGCCCTTCCTGCTTCCCTTCCTGCCTCCTTCCCTGCCTCCCTGCCTGCTTCCCTACCTGCCTCCTTCCCTTCCTGCTGCCCTGCCTCCTTCCCTCCTTCCCTACCTGTCTGCTGCCCTGCCTGGCCACAGCTCTCTGCTGCAGGTGCCAAGTTGGTGGCATCAGTCTCCGTGTGAGACCCTGGCCTCTCCATGCCCAACATTCAGCTCTCCTGCCCTGCCCCACTCTCAGCACTGCCTCAGGGGGACACCTGAGCCAAGTCCCACTGCAGGAAAGCCAGTGCAGAGGGAATGGGGGATGAGTTACCAGCCCCAGGATGTTCCCACCGGCCTCCCAGCCATCCGAGGGGGCTGCAGGACCCCCCAGCCCAGCCCCTTTCCCATGGCAGAAGAAGAGGGGCTGCCTGGTGCTCCAGGCATTCCTGGTGCATCAGAGGAAGGTGACAAAGGCTCCTTTGGACATGGGAGGATAGAGGGCAGAGGAAGATCCATGTGCACCCCACTGACCCCCAGGTGGGCACTGCTCCTGCCTGGGTGCTCTCATCACACCCCATGGGAGCTCCAGGCCTTCAGGCTGGGTACCCAACTACTCCCTGTCCCTCCCCAGGGATCACAGCCCATGTGTGGAGCTGTTTGGTGGGGCCCTGTGCCCTTTGAAGGCAGGGATGATGGAAGGATCATCACCTGAACCTGGATCCACCCAGAGACAGCCTGTGCTAGGGAAGAGGGGGAAAATTACCTCTCAGCCCCAGTATTGAACTGGGCTGCTGCAGGGAGGCCTCAGAGCCAGGAGCTCTTCCCAAGGTATCTGTCATGCCTGACCTCAGCTGTCACCAGCAGACAATTATCTCAGTGCTGAGAGATCACTGTGGGGATGCAAGGACCCAGCTCTCTTCCTGCCTCCCCTTCAGCTCCCTTTTCCCCATCTCCTTGCCACAGTGGTGCAGGCAGCAGGAACTTTCCACGGATGGAGGCTGCAGGAAAGGCAGCCCCAGAATGCTGGCTGTGCTCCCCAGCCTCCATCCCGGGCTATGGATGGAGCTCCCTGCCTGGCTCCTGCCTCACTGCAGGTGGATTAATGGTGTGGGGAGAGGGATGGGGTGCCTGCACAGCCTCTCCATCCCCTCAGTGCCTTTCGGCTGTATTTCACAGAATTGTTTACCAGTCTTGCCTCCCTGGGGGGAGTGTGGGTCAGCTCCAAGTGAGGCTGCCACCGCCAAGGCTGCGCTTGCAGGAGGATGCAAAATGCCCAGACGCTGGAAGGAACAGGAACACGTGTCAAGGGAGAGTTTCCATTTATTAGTGACAGTAACCTCAGCAAAAAATAGCCTGGTCTTTGTCACATCTTCATCCCTTCAGTGTCTCTGCGGGGCACAGGCAGAGGAGCTCTAATTGCTCCCAGGTGCGGGAAGCAGAGATCAGAGCCCAGCATCTCTCCTCACCCTCTCATGCTTCCTTCTTGCCTTTTTCTCTTCCTCCCCACCCTTTTCTCCACCATCCCTCTTTCATCTTTCAGCACCAAAATGACCAGCATACGTGGCTGTGCTCACTGCTCCATCCCTGCCCTTCATCTCTGCCTGTCACCCTCACACACCTCCAGAGCTCTTGCTCTCGGTGCTGGGTCCCTGGGGGGCTGTCCCCTGCCCTCCTGGCTGCTTTTGGGGACTGCTGTGGCACAGGGTCTTGTCCATGCCCTGCGTGCAGGCAGGAGGAGCACACTGAGGGGGACAGGCACGGCCAGGCCCTGGCTTTGGGGAGGGACAGGCACTCGAGGTCACGGGGACAGAAGGGTTAACTGTCCCTGGTGCGGTGCCATCGCCGGGTGCCCATCAGCTGCCCCGTGTTGCACCAACAGCGGGCACTGAATCCCTTCCTTGTTGGCAGCGCTCCAGCCCGGCGGAGGAAGCTGCTGAGAAAATGCAATTACAGCAAACAACAGCCACACGCGCAAGCGCTGCAATCCACACCTGGCACTAATTAACTTAATTAGCCCTTAATGAGCTACACTGGTCGGAAGGCCTATTTTTACTTAATTATCCCCTAATGTGCTTAGCAGAAAGTGGGGGCCCTGATGGATGGAGAGGTTTACCTGGCTTCCTCTACTCCGGCAGGATCCTCCATCATCCTGGCATTCCTGCAAGGAGCTGAGCTGCCCCAGAGTGGAGCAGGGATGAACCTGGGGTGCCTGGAAGCCTGGCACACAGCCTGGCTGATGGCAGGGTTTGGCTGCACTGTGTGGTTTGTCCCACTGGTCCCAGCTCCTGCAGGTCTGGGTGACATTTAAGAGAGTCTGGGTGGTGCCCTGGTTGAGTGAAGTCATGGTGCTGGTGCAAAAGGCTTTCCTGGGCTGTGGTGGCCTGCAGCTGCCAGGCTGTGCCATGCTGTTCCTGGGGGATGGCTGGATCTGGCCCCCAGGTGGCTGGAGGAGAGGTGGTGGCCCAGGTACGAAGCATTTTGTTCCACCCCAGGGAGCCCTGTGCAATGAACATGCTGTGCATGACATACACAGGGTGACAGGGGGTAAATCCATTGGTCCCTGGGGAAAATGGGACTGGGAGCAGACAGACTGGGGCTGGGAACAGCCCAGTGCCACCAGAACAGCTCTCTGCATCCTGTGCTCTCCAGCTGCAAGCTAGGTGAGAGGAGCTGGTCCCAGGTGCGGGGAAATGCTGCTGTCCCTGGATCTGGCCCTGCTGTTTCCACAGCAACCAGCATCCTCCAGCCCAGCCCTGGAGCTGCAGCATCTCTGGGGGCTTCCCAAGACAGCCTGTCCCGAGCAGCTGAGCTAAAGGTGTGGGAGTCACCTCCAAACTGTGTCCTGGGGAGCTGCAAGGACCTGCTGTGGCTAGGCAAGGAGGCAGTGACAGGAGAGGGAGGGGATGGTGCCTGCCCCTGGCCCTTATTCATACCATGCCTCAGTGTAAAGAATTTTTAAATTAAAAGAAGAGCAGGAGCCAGGAGAGCAGTGCTGCTCTCCCAGGCCTGTCAAGCCACTTCCCAGATGGATATGCCTGTAAATTATGGATGGAATCTGCCATGCTTTCCAGCAGCAGTGGAGCACGGAGCTGGTGACGTGCTTGTGAAGGAAGGAAGTGGCTGTGACCCAGAGCATGACATGGCTGGACACTGGGGCTGCTGCTCTTCTCTCACCTGCCCTTCAATACCACCAGCAGCACCATGCAGCCAAGCCTGGCCTTGCCAGCAAGTGGCACTGGGCTGTGCTGAGGCAGCTGGGCAGTCCTTCCTCTTTCCCCTCCTCATCATCACCTTAGCAGACTCAGTGAACGGTGCCATGTCCTGATATTCCCTTCCCTTGGGTTTGGTCCCTCTGCCTTCCTTTGTTCTTCCTCCCATCCCTTTGGTGAGATGATTTCCTAAAGCTATTTTAGTAAAGTTTCTCTTTTGAATTTCTTCCTTGTTAAGTTTTGCAGCCCAAATCTCAGTAAAACACTGGCCTGTTGCTTTCCCAGGTGGTGGAGAGACATGGTGGGTTCCTCACTGCTGGAGTCACTGTCCTCCATGTCTCCCTCAAGACTCTCTGGGCTGATGGATCCTCTTGTCTCTGATTCCTTTGTTTAACAGATTTGGAACCAGTGAATTGCCTTTATTGCCTTTCCTGGGTCTTAAAGGACTTTGCTGGGTGCAGGAAAGGTGTGCAGGATTTTAGGAGATTCTTCTGCTCTGGAATTTGGTTAATTCACTCCGTTTTTCCTGGTGACTCTAATCAGAAGTGTGAGACCCTTTACTCACACACTGAGGTGTGTTGAGGGTTTAAAGGAGGGTTTAGAGGCAGATGTTGAGGGGGATCTGAGGGTCCTGGCAGCAAAGGGCTTGGCCTGTGCTCTGAGGGCATCCTGCCTGTCCTTAAGGGGATTTCTGTCCCAAAGGGACATCCTGCCCTGGATGGGACTCTTGTCCCACAGAGGCATTCTTATCCTGGAGCAGGGGATCCTGTTCCCAAGGATGCCCTGTCATGGATGGGTCCTGTTCCCAAAGAACACCCTGTCCTAAACTGAAGCCCTGTGCCTAAGGAACATCCTGTCCCCAAGGGTTATCCTGACCTGGGGGCACGTCCTCTCTCTGAAAGGGTTTCAGGTTCCATGGAGCAGCTTGTCTCCATGGGCTGCTCTTTCTCCATGTGTCCTGTGTGAGGATGGACTCCTGGCTGCCCAGCCCAGCTCCAAGGGATGTTTTCCACCTTGCTCACACCATGGCACAGCTGGGTATCCACGAACAGCCCTGGCCACCCAGCTTTCCCTAGGGGACCCCTGCTCACCCAGCCTCGCCCTCCCCACGGGCAGGGCTCCAGGTGCAGCTCACAGCTGGATTACAGCAATGCTTTGGGGCAGTAAAAAGGGGTCTTGGGCCACTCAGGGGAGCCCTGCTGGGGGACTGGCAGTCATTCTCAAACCTGGGGCTGTTAATTTGTTGTTGTGCAGTGAAAATAGGGCACTGAAGTGCATTTGGAGGTGAGCTGACACAGGTTTATTGGTGGTTGGGCCTCTTTGGGAGAGCATTTAAGTACTGCTAAAAGGATGCTGGGAGAGGGTTTCCAGCAGTGACATCTCTCATTTGTCCCTGAAGTACAGTGGGGGGCATGCAGCCCCCCTGGAAGGCAGCTGCCACTGCAGCAGCATTGCTGTTTAACCACAGCCTGAAGCCCCAGCCGTGTCCCCATCCCCTCCCATCTGCAGCTGGGTCCAGCATCCCTGCCTCTGACCCCTGTCCCTGCCACCAAGCAGCATTTCAGCACCCAAACTCAACAAAAAGAAGCTTTTTCCCAAAGACACCTTGGTCCTGGAGACCCAAGGGTGCTCCTGGGGACAGCATCCACCTCACCTGCCTCCCTGGAGAGGGAAAACCCCATGGCAGGGCTCAGGCATCGCCCCCAATCGGGCTCTATGTTTGTCATTATATTAATCTCTCATTTGAAATGGATACAAGGAGGGGGAGAGATAAATTAGTCCCATTCTTCTGGGAAGAATGAGGTGACCCTGCGAGGCGAGGGACGGCCGTGCCAGCCCCACCGGCCCAGGCAGAAATGCAAATTTCTCCTCTCCTCCACCAAAGCGGGAGTAAAAAATGCTAATGGGGCTGACGGCGGGCTGCAGATAAAAGTCTGTGTCTGCTCGTTCGCACACAGATGGGTTTGAGCGCCGCGATAAGCTGGCAAACAAGGTAATTAAAATAATTAAAATGCTAAACAAAGGGGAGGATGGAGACAAGCGGTACAAAGGGCTGGGAGAGACGAGCAGCTCCTGGGAAATGGGAACTGGGTGCGGGCAAGGAGGAGGGCAGAGGGATGGAGGTGGGTGGGCTGGGAAGGATGAAGGGCTGGGGGGTGCCCCAGGTAACCATCCCATCGGGGATCCCCATCCCTGGGCTGCAGCTGGCCCTGGCCACGGGGACATCTGCCTCCTCCATCCCCTGCCGGCCCCGGTGCCCCCAGTGAACCCAGGGGCACAGGCAAATTCCCTCTGCCTTGGCAAATTTTTCCAGTTCAAAACAAACTGCCCCCAAAACAGGCATGTTCTGCTGCTGGAAATTGCCATCTCAAAGTCTCCCTTTTATTAACAGCATCTATTAAAATCCAAAAGAAAAAAAAAAAGCGAGCTTGAAATTAAAATTAATTTTTGTTCCAGGCCATGAGAAACATTGGATATGAGTGAAGCAAACTTTTATTTAAAGCAAAGTCCTCAGGTGGCACAGAGCTTTCACGTACAAGGAGAGTTGGGGTCTGGAGCCAATCTAGGAACCTGTGTGCCATGCTGAGGCCACATCCCAGCATCACCAGCTGCAATTCCACACTGGTGCAGCACTCGGCAGGGATGTCACCACCTCGCAAGGGGCAGCATGGACTTGGGATGGCCGTGCCAGGTTCAGAATGCCCCGAGCCCGGCGCTCCTCCTTGCCCGTGGCTGTGCATCCATCCCTGGAACTGGAGCAAGGAGCCTGCCCGACATTTCCACAGGAGCCAGGAGGCTGGGGAGCAGCCGATGCCCTGTGAGATGCTCTGGGGGGTCGGGGCTGGGTCCCCCCTCCGAGCTTGCTGCTGTGGAGGAGCTGCAGCCAAAGCAGGCCGGGGGCTGGCAGCCTGCCCGCCGTGAGCTGAATCTCCGGCTGCAGTTTGAAGCTCGCAGACAGCTATTTAACACAAACAGCCAAGCTGTTATCTTTTCCCTTAGGGCCACCATCCCTTTCGCTTCTCAAATGCCAAATTACAGCCTACATTTAATTTCAATGCCACGGGGAGATGCATGTCAAGGGAGGGCAGCTTCGTTTAAAATTAGCCACATTAGATTAGTGGTGATACAGCCGGGGAGGAGGGTTCAGAGAGAGGAGAAGCATCCCCATGAACTTTGGGGGGATTCCTCCAGGAATGTTGAGGATTTGGGGTCCAGCAGAGCCAAGTCTGCCCCATCTGCTGCATCTCTGGCTCCACATGGATGCTGGTTCTGGCTGGGGATATCCCGTGTTTCACGGGGTCAGGGAAGGGATTTATGGTGTGGCTGGCACAGACAGCTACAGGGCACCAAGTGTGTTCCAGCCATCAGCCATGAATTATTTGACCAAGGGAAATTTATAAGGATCTTCAGTGAAAATAGTGTATTTTTTTCTGCACAGCACACTTGTGGGAGAAGGGTGTGAGGTGGTGTTGGCTTCCTGACCACAGCATTGGCATTGGTAGGATTTCTGTGAGTTTTTTGCCTGGATATGGGTTGAAGCAAGGGGGTAAAGACCAAAGAGCTCTGCTAGTGCACAGCTACATTCTGCTCTGGTCTGAGCCCCCAAAATGATATTTTTTGGTGGGGGGACAATCAGAGGAGCTTGAAACCAGCCACGCGCACATAGAAAGTGTCAGCCCAAATCCCAATTTCTTTTTCTTTACATTGAAATGCAGAAATGCTAAAATTGTGGGCAATGCTTTCATGGGGAATAGTGACAGCCAGGAAAAGAAGAGAGAGCCTGTAATTGCAGGCTTTCACTGACAGCAAAACAACCCTTTAATAATAACTAAATACAAGGAGCGCGCAGAGAGCAATCTTCTCAGAAAGAAACAAACACTGATTTTTCTTTTTTTTCTCCTCACCAGAAACATCTCTGCTACAAAAAGGCTGGCTGGCATCACCCACATCTCCTTCATCCCCAGGGATTCAGTCTGCCCCATCAAGGCTTTCCAGGCATGCTGGTGTGTGCAGGGCAGGATGAACCCTGGCAGTGCCCCTGTTCCCTCTAATCCAGTACCCAGCTGTTCATGGGGAGTATGATGGGTTCATGGCAGGGCCCAGCATCCCTGGGCTCTGGGAACCAACCTGTTAGTTTTAATAAAAGTGTTACAGCCTCAGAATCCCCTGGGGTAGAGCTACAAGGGATGGACACAGGCAGGCATTGGGAGTGAAGCAGAAGGAATATGGAGAAGGTCCCCAGCGAGTGGGGGAGTTGTGCCATGATCAATGCCAGCTGTGCTCCAGCTCCACACCCAGGGTCATTGGGCAGCCCTGTGGCACAGGGGAACTGCTGCACCTCCCCATGGCAGAGCTCCTTCTGTGTGTCCCCATCTCAGGGCTGCTCCTCTGGGGTGCTCCCACAGCCCTGGGGATCACTGGCTGCGTCTCTCTGGGCATTCACCTCACCCCAGGTGACACAGGGACAGGTGACACAGGGTGGCTTCAGCAGGGGCAGAGGAGATGTTGGTGGGTCTGTGGCTGGTCCTGTGTGGAATTCAGCCTCTCACATCAAGCCAGTCCTGCAGCACTCCCAGTTTCAATGGACCGCTCTGTCCTCCTCTGCCTCCCCAGACTCCCTGCCCTGTACAGCAAACCCAGCACCCTTGTTGTGGGCAGCTCTTCCCCACCCAAAGACCCCCCAAAACCCAGTTTGCCTTCCCATGCCCCCACTGAGCAGCTGTTTTTGCAGCAGGTGAGGCAGCGGCGGCGGGGAAGGGGGAGCAGGGCCGGGCAGAGCCGAGCCGAGCCGCAGGGATGCTCCATCAACATGCAGAGCCACGTGCCGCTTCCACGGCGGCCGGACAGCGTCTGGCTCATCCAGACACACTGCTGGGGGAGAGGTGGAGAGCCAGCCCCGGAAATAATGGTGGAGAAGGAATCCTCTCACCTGGAGCCCAGGACAATGGGCTGAACCCCACCTACAGGAACGGCCAGCGGGAGCCCTTTGTGGCCCTTAATGAGGCTGCAATTTAGGTGGTCGCTGCGTTCAGAGGAGCGAGGACAAATCTTGTACAGATCAGTGGAGTGCAGCCGGTGCTACCCCCCGTCCCCTCCCGCTGTCTCACGGGTGGGAGCTGCGATGCCAGGGCTGGGCTGGCCAAGCCGCCGGGGCCAGCCCTGGTACTCGGGAATCTGCCGCCTCGTGGGGCTTCAACTAATGTGACTTGCATCTGTAATTCACTTTTAAAAGGGGATTCTTGCTTTCTCTCTCTCTCTCTCCACACTGCCTGCTGGCTGCTCCTGGATTTTCCAAGCAAAGGGAAGGGGAAGAGGGGTATGAATAAAATATCATCATGACAGCTTTTATATATATATACATGAACCCGCTCTGTCAGGCTGCGAGCTTCATTTTTAAATAAGAAGCTCAGCTCCGTTCCCCAGAGGCCGGGAGAACGCAGCGGGCTTTTAAGGGAAGGGACCAAAACAGAAGAGCATTTTCCTCTTCCATCACATCAGACTGGAGCTGGGTTAATTACGCTTCTCTGTCCTGATTTAAGCACGGGAGCTTATTCAGTACAACTGTTCCTTTATTAATGAATTGCAACCCAATTTTAACTGGAGGAAGCTGGCGAGGAAGAAAAAAAAAAAATTGGAAACCCTTTTGCCAGCATGCTCTGTATGCCGCTGCCTTTCATTTACATAACTTCAAAGTGATGCATTTTTTAAACCAACCTATTTTCAGGTCTGGCTGGACTGCATGGGTGCATGGACATCCATGAGGATGTGGCATTTCTGCGTGTACGCCCACTGCTGCTGCGGGGTGCAACAGCTCCGGGGCAGGGCTGGGATCCGCCGTCCTGCTGGGCTGGGACACGGCTCTCCGCACGCTGCTGCTGGCTCTGGGGGAATGCCACCATGAGCTGATGACCTGGTGCCAGCCAGTCCCTGCAACATCTCCTGGCGTTCCCATCCTCCCTGGGATGGCCCAGGAGGCACAGGGAGGATCCCAGGGAGCAGGGATAGGTGCTGCTGCAGTCTGTGCTGGTCCTGCAGGCCATCCCTAGCACTGGGGGTCCCGTGTGCCTCCCCCAGCGCAGGGGGAGTCGCGGCATCGGCGCCGCCGCCACGCGCCGGGGATCCAGGCACATATGCTGCTTGTTCACGCCGAGGAAACACCACCTGCTCGGCTTCCTGCTCAGCCCCAGGCAGCGAGGGAGGGGAGCCCATCACCCCAGTGCCCCCCAGCACGTCCCCACGGCCTCCTGCGCCCAGCAGGGCTTGGCCTCTCCCTGCCAGCTGTGGGCACTCGTCAGTGGCGAGCTCTGGAGTGCCGTGGGATGGCACAGCTGATCCCCAGAGCTCTGCAAGCAGACAGAGCTGAGAGCTGAGAGCAGCTTCCCAGCCCTGAGCAGTGCCAGGACCAGCCCGGTGCCAGCACCCACCACTGCCCCCTCCATCACACGGGAGAGGTGCTGGGGCAGGGGGGAGCCTCATGGATATTCATGAGCAGAGGGTTTACTGATCAAAAGGCGCAATCCTGTTTTCCTTTATAATATATCTGGTTAATACAGACTTAATGAACAAATGAATAATAAATTAGACCAATTTTGTTTTCTTTCTTCTTGGAAAGGCAGGCACGAAGGGGGACTCTGTGCGGGTTTGATTGATAGCAGGGGCTTGCTGGGAGATCTGCTCCTCAAACCCTTATTAAATATGGAACAAATAATGGTGCAATTGGTTTAATCTTGTTGCAGTGGTGGACGCTGGCTGGGCAGGGAGAAGAGGAGGATGATGGGGAGGAAGAGGGATTTTCAACTGCCTTCACCCCACACCAAGGCGGAGTTCAAGTGTCTGGGCAGGGTGCTGGGCACCTTGGTGGTGGCTGCACCATTAACCAGAGCACAGTGTGGGCACAAGCTACAGGAGCAGCCAGCACTGCATGGCACCGGGGTGATGCAAAGGCATCCTCAGGGAATGGAGCAACACCATTGCCCCAGCTGGATCCACACAGGGGCTCCTGGGCTCAGCAGCTGATGTGTGAGGAGCTGCCACCAGAAGAGGATGAGATGATGAGCTCCATCAGGGAGGTGAGTTGTGGCCACGCTGTGATGGCCGCGAGCCTGGGATGGCGGGGGCTGTGGGTCCCTGCATGGCAGCACAGTCACTGATCACTGCCACGGCTCACTGCAGCCTCCAGGGTCCTGTCACCTTCCACTGCTGGTGTGAAGCACTGGGAGGAGGTGATGAGCCACTGGAGCATCCTCCACCTGGCAGGGCTGGGGGGAGCCCAGGGTGTTTCCCTAGGGAGCACTGGGGCTGGCATGCAGGTCTCCAGAAACACAAATCCCTTCAGAAACACCCTCCCGGCCTTCAACAGGCTCCAGGGTCTGGGCTTCATCCTGATCTGTCTCCACAATGTCCCACTGAGGTGCATGAACCTCCTGGACTCCCTGCAGAGGCAGTGAAGGGAGCATCCTCCTGCCCTAGGATGGACGTGGGTGTCATGGGTGGCTTTCCATGCCCAGCACCCCTGCGCCCTGCCAGGCAGCGAGGGACTCCAGGTGGGTGCCAGCACCCCAAACCCCCTCAGCACACACAGGTCCAGCAGTGCAGCAGGTGCTTCTTGTGGAAGCTGCTCCTCTCCAGGTAGCTTCCCCCTGCCATCATTTCAATGGAAAAAGAGAAGGAATTCCCAGCTGCTGTGAGCTTAGCGCCGCTCCAGCTGCCTTGGCCCAGCCTCCCTGCTTTTCTTTGAGCTCAGAGCCCCTCACTGGAGTCCTGGCCGTGGTGGAAAGCTGGGCTGGGGATAAAAGTGCCGCTTACCTGCTTACTTCTGCTCCAGCGCCCAACGAGCAGCAACACATGGATTACCAAAAATAATTCCCCCTAGAAAAGGAGGGAGGGAAGAGGGAGGGGGGAAAAGAAAAAAAAAAAAAAGAAAAGAAAGCCTGTGCTGTGGGAACAGCCAGCTAACCTCGAAAGCCTCTTACCTGGCTAGATTTAACTGCCTTTGTTGCTGCATCAGCCTGAAAAATCCCCTCTTGCACGGTGTCAGTGCTGCTGGCAGCTCGGAGCCGCTTCCCGGCCCTTTGTAATGAAAGGCGGCTCTGTGCTCGGCGCTCCGTGCTCGGTGCTGTGTACTCTGTGCTCGGTGCTCGGTGCTCGGTGCTCCGTGCTCGGCGCGGCAGCCGCGGCCCCGCTCTCCCCGCTCCGCCGGTTCTCCCGAGGGACCCAGCCCAGCCCGGCCAGGCGCTGCTCGTTTTCACGGGCTCGGTGTGCTCGGGGCTCCAGAATGGCCTGGGCAGGAATTGCCTGTATTAAACACTGGCCCTGGTATTAACTTATCTTCTGCCTCCTTGAACCTGCTTATCGCTGTGATCCCAATTGCAGCGCTTACATCTTGCTCCAAAGTGGGCATTTCTGAGCCGTATCTCCGATCTACTAATTAATGGCTTCATTAATGCTAGAGGAATGGCATGGCTTGGGACAGGGGGCATGAGAAGCAGGGGAGTTTGGGTGAATCAGGCTGCTACGGTAGAGCCTGAAGCTGTCCCAGGGAATTGGTCCTGGTGGGACACAGCTCCCACACACTGCCATCCCCTCCTTTTCCTGGGCAAGCCCCAGGGCCACCTCTACCACCGTGGTTCAGAGCCTGGCATCTGTGCCACGCTCCAGCCAGCAGCACTGTGGGGCTGGGAGTGAGCAGGGGATGAATGGGACCAAGCCTGGGTGACATCTGCACTTTCCCCTTGGATTTCTCTGCCACCTTGGTGCCAGCCCTCAGAGATAAAGAGGGAGCCAAACCAGAGGCGAGGCATCAAAAGGGGTTGTGTGTATGTGGATGGGGTGCAACACCATATCCCCCAATGTCCCCTTTGAGTTGATGCCACCAAGGACGGTGGGTGACAGCCACCTTGCCCAGGAGCGTTTGGCAGGGGTGGCAGTAGCCAGCTGGAGGACACAGAGGGGTGTTCATGTTTGTGTGGTTTGTGGGACTGAGTGCATGTTGGGGCCCAGAGCTGCATCACCAGCGCAGCATGCACCTGCAGCACCCCACTGCCATGTGTGTGGGGACAGTCACAGCCCTTCCCTGCACCTGCCACTGCTCAGAGGGAAGCCAGCGGGAAAGAGGACGGTGGCGATGCTCCATCCTGCCCGAGATGTTTGGTCTGTCTCCCAGGGTGGGCAGCCCTGCCCCGGGCTCCCTCTGCCCACATGTGTGCCGTGACCTCCATGGCGGGCCGTGTCCCCATCCCGGGCCGGGCTCCCCCTGCGCTCGCTCGGAGCCCGTGGGGGTCCCGAGGGGCTGTCGGGCAGCGGAGGCTGCGGAGGGGGCGGGGAGCCCCGGCCGGGCTGGGGGCCGGTGCCGGGCAGGGCCGGGGGCGGGGAGGGGGCGCTCGCCCCCCCTCCCGCTGCCCGCCCCCGCGGCAGCGCGAGTCGGCGGCGGCTGCAGACGGGGACGGCGGCGCCGCGCAGGTAGGACCGGCACCGGCAGCGGCAGCGCGGCCGCTCCAGGGGAGGGAGCTCGGAGCGGGGCAGGAGCGGGCGGCGGGGCAGGTGCGCCAGCCCCGGCTCGGCGGGAGCGGCGCCGGGGGCTGCCCGGCGGTACCGGGCCGGGGATGGGAGCGGCGCGGGGGTGTTCCCGCTGCTGCCGCTGCCCGGGGGCGCTGGGCCGGAGCCGGGGCTGGATCCTGCCGGGAGGGAGGCGGCTGCCTGGCCGGCCCGGGCGGAAAGGCTCCGGGATGGAGGATCGGTGGTCTTGGGGACGGCCCGGGGTGATGGGGCTCCTCGGGTGCCCGCGGGGAGTGAGGCCGGGGGATGGCGGGGGCTGGCGTGGGCGTGGGTCGGGCTCCGGCTGCCTGGCGGCAGGTGGATCCGGGGCAGGGACACCTCGGGGGGACCCCTGGGCCGCTCGCTGTGGCCCCCATTTCCCCAGCGGTCACTGCTCTGGCCACCCCGGTGGGGCCGGGGGCGCCTGGGGGAGAGCCCACGGGAGCGGGGACACCCTGGGAGGCAGGAGTCGTGTCCGGAGGGGCCGAGCCCTTGTCTGCTCTCCCCGCAGAGCCCCGGCCCGCGAGAGACTCCCTGTAGGTTCCCTGCATCGTCCCGGGTGGCCTCGGTGGGCTGCCGGGGTGGCCGGTGGCTCTCAGAGGATGTGATACATGTGACACGGCTGAGCTCCCTGCTCCTTTCCCGGCTGCCGCCTCTTCCCTCTGCAATTTTTCATCCTCCCATCTCCACGTCTACCTCTGCAGCCTCTGGTTTCTTTTTTATCCTTCCCTCTTGTTTCAAGATCCGTGGGTTTGTGTGGACTTTTTTTTTTTTCCAGCCCACTCTCCCCCCCTCCCTCTCCTGTTTTCTCATCCGTGCTCTCGCTCGCTGGAACCCTCGTCTTTGTTTCAGCAGGGAAAAAAAAAAAAATTGCTTCCCTTGTAAAGTTGGCCGTGGCAGAGCGAGCCCCTGGAGAGCGATGCTGCCCGGGTGGCGCGGGAGCCAATGGCAGCCCCTGCCGCCCCGGAGCCGCGGTGCCCAGCGCGGGGGGACAGCCCCGATAAATGCCTGCCACCTCCCGGTGTCGGGATGGCCCGCGGCTGGGGGCACTGCCGGTCTGACACAGGTACCTCCACGCAGCTGCTTTCCCCAGGGTGGGCTTTTCTCCCGGCATGATTTCGGTCACGGGCCCCGTGTCTCGGTTTGGGCATCTCTGTCACTCAGGTCTGTGTGTGCTGCTGGTCCCCGGCGGTCCCGTGGGGCTGGGGGCCTCTCAGCCGGCCTGGCCTCGCAGGGGGCTTGGGGTCTCAGGGGCTTGTGTTTCAGGTGTGTGCTGCTATGCCCAGGTTTGCCTTTGTTTGGAGCAGGGACCGGGATGAGGGACGCGGGGGGGCTGGTCTTTTATTTTCCCTTTTGCATGAGTCTTTGATACCGTCCCCAGGCGGGGATCCCATTTCCCCGAGCCGCCTTT
This sequence comes from Zonotrichia leucophrys gambelii, assembly GCF_028769735.1. Lineage (NCBI taxonomy): Eukaryota > Metazoa > Chordata > Aves > Passeriformes > Passerellidae > Zonotrichia > Zonotrichia leucophrys. The sequence goes on from NC_088182.1 coordinate 14,283,882, forward strand.
GCTCTGCGTGGCTCCTCCTGCGCTGCCGGGATTCACAGCAGCCCCAGGTGAAGGGAGAAGCCGGGGCTGCTCCTGCCCGAGCCGCGGGCAGGCAGCCGGATCCGGCTGCGATCCCGGCATGGAGCCGCTTTGTGGCTGCCTTCGGCCTCGCCGGCTCGGGTATCGCCTGCCGGATGCTGGCGGCAGAATCTGGCCCCTTGTTTATAAGCGAGGGAGTAGTTTTGTCCTTATCTCCATCTGCTACGGAGGCCGGAGCTAAAATTTCAGTGGGATGCCGTGGATCACCCCGGGCGGCAGCCGGCGTGGGTGCTGCGCCCGGGGGAAGGTGTGGGCACCCCGAGGGGGCAGAGCGGCGGTGGGCTCTGCTCAGCCCGGAGCTGGACTCTTGAGGACCATAGGTTTAGCCATGGATTTATTGTCTGGCGTCTGTGTCTCCCCTCTGCTCTGTCTGGTTCCTTCTCCATGGCTAGGCTGGCTCTGGCGGGCAGGGAGGAGGTGACGCTCGGTGGGCAGCACACAGAGGGCATGCGGGGCTTTTCGGGGTGCGCACACAAAGCGCCCCCTCCCTTGTCCCCAGGAAGTTCTTACAGGATGCTGCCGTGGCTTTGGGCCCCCGATGGCTTTGCTCAGCTGGATGAACCCGGGCGGAGCGGGAGCCGAGTGTGGGGCTCCGAGCCCCGTGGGGAGGGAGCGCTGGCCGGGCCCCGCCGGCTCCACGGGCTGTGTTTGGAGCAATGATGTGTGCGGTGACGGCAGGGAGGGCAGCAGGGCACGGTCAGGCACTGGCCGCATCCCGGGGCTCGCGTGGACACGCACAGCCCGAGCAGAGCGTGGGGAGGGGGATGAACAAGGCATGGCGTCTCCTGTGCTCGGCCCTCGGCGCTGCCGAGCCCTGCCTGCCCCTGCCTGCCCTCTCCGAGCCGCTTGGACTCGGCCACACGGAAAGAAGGCCGGGCGTAGGGTTTCCTCCCACCTCCCCCCTTTTTTTGTGTGTGTGCTTTTAAACATGAGACATTCCTGAGTGGATATTCGTTGCCGGGGCTGGAACGCCTCCTGCCAGACAAAACTCATGAGAAATAGGGGAACTGGTTTGGGATTTTTTCTCTGGTGTCTTGACCCTTTGAGTTATTGAAAAGCCAGCTGCAGCTCAGCCCTGCACGGCGATTCCCATGTCTCCAGCCAGTCATTTTGGCTCTGTAGGTGGCCTGCAGAGAAGTCCTTGTGAGTACAGGAGCAGCAGCTCACACTGTTGTGGTTTCTGTGGCAGGTTACGCGGTTTTGTCTCTATTTCCATCCCCAGTTCAGATGTGTAACAATCAGAATCATCAAAATGTAAATTACAAAACAAAAAGCTGCTGTGACATAATTATAACTCTGCCCTCAGAAAGGTCAGCCTTTGGAGCTGGGAGGCCCAGAGGAGCACTGTGCCACTGTCCCATCTGCTGGCCACCATCCCATCACCCACCTGGCCACTGGCAGGGGACGGAGAGGGGAGATGTCTGTCAGGCAGGGAGTGGGTGACCTTGTGAGGTCCCCTTCGTCCTGCTCTACTCCACCACCTCTCGTTTTTGTCCAGGCACTCACTGTAGACATCTCTGAAAGCTCTAATCTGCAAAGCCCTGGGGGGCTCCACACTGCGCTGACTGCTATTATCCCCGAGACAAAGAGGGACAGGCAGGCAGATTACCTTGGCCTTTATTTTTTCAGCTGGGAGCAAAGAAAAGCCTTAAATGAGCTTGCTGCCAGGGCGGGATTGACGGGGCAGAGCCCCCAGTGCCCTGCACTCCTTCCTGTCCCCAGCTGCCGGGACCCCATTGCCCATCCCTCGGTCACTCCCTGCTCTGCTGCCCAGCCCCAGGGCAAGGCAAGGCTTTTCCTCAAGGCTGGACTCCTCTGTGGCTCCCCTGCAGTGTCTCAGGCCGTGTCACACCTGGGGCTGGCGTGGCCATGACCAAACCGGCGCTCACACCCACCTGGTGCCCACCATCTCTGTGCCCCTGGTCTCATTGCCAGGCTGGAGGGGCGGTGGCTCCCAGGGTCCCATCCCGGGCTCGGGGCTGTGTCCCACCCGGCCTGGCCCCGAGCCAGGGCCAGCTCCCCTCCATATGGTGCCCCTGGCCGGCTCCCAGCGCGGGGCAGGTGCTCCTGTCGGGACCACACAAAACCCCATTGTCGCCTTCCCCGAGCCTTTCCCTCCCGGGCAGGGCCCGTGCCAGCCCCAGCCCTGCCGGGAAAGGCTCAGCCAGCCGGGCACACCACCTCCTGCTCTGGGTGCCCTGCAGAGGATGCTCCCCGTGTCCCCCTGCGTCCCCAGCCCTGCTGGGTGGGCTGTGTCACCCGGCCGCTCAAGTGCTGATGGTTTTATGCCCAGCACTTCATTATTCCCCGAGTGCCAGGGCCATGTGCTGGCGAGCGGCGCTGGCTGTGACCCGCCGAGCCCAACGCCGCCGCCGCAGCCTGGGGAGCTAATGGCAGAAGCACACCACACGTGGAGTTTAATTATTGGCTTTCTTCCTCAACAGAGTACATTGGCTGACCTTAATGCAATTAATTACGGCTTAATCAACTTCTGGTGGCTCAGCACAGCACACAGCGATTCCTGCCTTTCCAGGAGGGTTTATAAGAGGTTAAAGCAGTAAAGGGGAGGGTGTGGTGTTGTTTGTGGGGCTGTGTTGATAAGTCGAGTTAAGTTAGTCAGGTATTGGGGTAGACTTTGTGTCCTCCCAGGCTGGGCTTGTTGCTGGATATTCTGGTATAGGCAGGGGAGAGGTGAGCTGGACTCAAAAGCTGTGTCTGAAGTGATGCCTCAGCACAGAAGTGCTTGTGTTGCTTGTTTTTGGCATCACACTGAGCTCAGGGGTGGTGGGACTGTGGCTGGGTTGTGCATCCAGCAGCTGCTGGTGGGTGGCTCTTAGGTTTGCACCCAGAGTGCTGGAGGGGATGTGTGGGGAGCCCTTTGCTTCCTTGAGCAGCTGACACAAGAAGTTGTTGGTCACTGAGTGTTCCTGGGCAAGAGGGAGGCTCATCCCCTCCCTGCCCTGCAGCATTTAAAAATTAACAGCTCTCGTGAATATAACAGAGTGTCGCCAGCACCCTGGCATGGGCCCTTGGCCTGCGCCCCATGGCTCCTCTTGGTTTGCCTGCTGGGTGCCCCAAAAGCTTTTGGAGCCCCTAAAAGGGGATTAGACACAGATGTCCAACACAAAGACTTATTTGCACACCTTGTGTTTCCAAGCCAGCAGGCACCTGTTGGCACAGCTGGTGATGGGTGCCCTGCCCTTGGGCTGCTGGGATGAAGTGACTCAGCCTTGGCCTTGCAGAAAGCCCTGGCAGGGGAGGTGGCCCTGTGCAAGTGGTGGCATGTCCTGGTGATGGTGGCAGAAACCACAGCATGTCCTGCTATGTACCCTCACATCCTGCATGCTTTGCATCCTCCCTGTGCCATCATCCCAGAGCAGTTCCTGTCCCACAGTGGCATGTGCCCCCTCTGCTGCTGTTTCTTTGGGTCCCCACGTCCCTGGCTCTGCCACCAAGCCCCTCGTGCAGGCTGCCCAGTGCTGGGACTGGGATGTGGCAGTAGGAGCTGTGCCAGGCACTGTTACTGCCTTGTTTGCTTCTGTGCCAAGTCATTAATATCAAAAAGCTAATTAGGATTCCACAGCCCTTCCCACCCAGGCCTTTCCTTTGGAGGCTGGAGGATCCTTGTCTGCAGGATTTTGCTGCAGCCCTGCGTTCAAAGGAGTCAGTTCTGCTCTGTCCCATCCCGGTGCTTTGTGTCCCTCCCTCTGTTCCTGGCTAATCCATGTGGCTAAAGCCCCTCCAAGCCTGGCAAATGGGAACTGATATTTGCCAATAATCCCTGTGCTCTCCTGGGCAGGCTTCTCATATTACAGGTTTATTAAAAAAAACAGAACCCAGGCAGCAATAACCGTGGCCCCAGGGAGAGCCTGAGCACAGATTGTTCCTGGTCAAACCCCACCTAAGAGGAGAGTGCAGGCCCGGCCCCATCTCCTGGAGCATCTCTGGGCAGAGCCCAGCCCCTCTTGCAAGCACAGGAGGAGTGAGCCACAATCCTCTTTCTCCCTTGGGAACAAGCAGGATTCCCATGAGTCACAGCCTAAATCCAATTTCTCCCTCAAAGGCTGTGGGATAAACCCTGCTATTGCTCACCAGGGCTCCCCAGTCCAGTGCCAGCACCCCCTGGCCTTGGCATCTTCCCCACTGCTCCTGCACTGGCATCTTGCAGGGACAGGACAGAGCCAGCTCCACCTGCCTGGCACCTGCTGGGACAAACAGACTCTACTACTGGTTTTTTGCAAAGCTTTTGAGGAAACTTGCCCAGAATCAGGGATGCTGTTTGCTGTTTCTTCCAGAACAGTAGTAGTGATGTTGCTCCATCCTTTCCCAAAGTCTTGCCTCCTTGAGAATGGGTTTTTCCTGTGGGAAATTCAAACCGCTAAATATGTGTAGCTGGGGGTGGGGTTTTTTTGTTTTTTTCCTGCAAAAAATATCAATTTCCCTGCAAGGAGTCTCACTTCAGCTCGAAACATTTCATTGCATGGACTGGGGGTTTCCTTCTGGTTTTAAGTCAACATTTCCCCTCAAAATGTCACTCAGGGAAAGCTGCTTTTTTTTACAGCAAAAGTCTGTGATGACATTTTAAGTGGAGAAGAAAATTGCTGCTTCGTTTCAAAATGTCAACTTTGAGTGGGGTGGGCTTAGAGTTTTGTTGTTTTTTTCTTTTTTTTTTCATGCTGGTGTTTCCCAGGGGAAAAGCAAAGCGGTTTCATTAGACTGAGTTACTGTTGCTCCCCCATCGTCTCCAAAATAAATCTGTTTGGCTTTTTTTTTTTAACCTGTTTGCATTTTTGTAGCAGGGAAACTTTTGCCGAGAGAAGTTGTGCTCCGGTGGGATGCTGCCTTGGGAAGGGACAACCCTGCTGCATCCAAACGGAGCCCTCTATGGCAAATTCTCTGCCACCAAACTCCAGTGAGGACCTGTGGGAGAGACTCCACTTTGGTTCCTGTGGGAAGGATTAACAGCACATCCAGGTTTTGAAGCTCTCCTCTCCCTGCTTTCCCTCTGCCTTGTGCTCCTGCTTTTATTTCATACAGCTCTCCTCGAAAATCGCTTGTTCTAGATTAGGCTAGAGACTGGAGTTATCTTCCTTTTATTTATTAGGGTAATTATACCTAATGATTCACATGCTCGGGGAGAGTAATTGCTCCCAAATACAGCGCTGGCAGTGTTCGTACCCAGCCGGGGTGCGGTGATTCACAAACGCATCTTTTCCTACAATTCATCAGCTGATGATCCCGTAATTGCCGACTCGCTCTGGAGCAGTGAAGGAGCGATCGGGACCCGGCGCTGCCCTCCGGTGTTGGGTCCCTGGGAGTGTCCCTTCCCTGCCACCCCAATGCCCGGCACCGTTCCGTTCCTGTCTGGGTTTTGCTGGGGATTTTGGCTGGGCCAAGCCCCTCAAACTGTGGGATTTGTGCTTTTGAAAGAGTCACGGTGCCTAATGTGGCAAATTCCGTGGCACAGCCTGGCCGAGGGAAAGCCAGGGCTGTCCCCCTCTCCATCCTCTCCATCCTCCCAAAAAGTGGCACAGATGTGGTTTGATGCTCACCTCTTCACAGCTCTTGGTGACAGCCTTGGAATTCTGACGTGGAAAGCCAAACCCCCCAGGTTTTGCACTGATAAAAGCTTCTGTGGGGATGGATCCCCCTTCCTTGGGGTCTGGCAGCCCTCTGCCTACACTGCCCAGGGAGGGGACATGTGGAGAGCCTTGCCTCAGGACTCTGCCCATCCAGTGTGGGCAGGGACATCCCACGAGGGATGATGGTCAGAGCCCACCCTTCTGCACAGCCCCAGCCCCTGGAGAAACCTGGGCACTGGGGTGGAGGAAGGCTTCTGGCAGTGTTTTGAAGAGTGTGGATGTTCCCAGTGCTATCCTGTGGCATGGAAAGGCAGTCTGAGGCTTGGAATTCCTCCTGCTGGCTTAAGGGGAGCCCGGGGTGATGGTTCTGGGATGGCTCAGCCCCTCTGGAGCTGCTTAAGACAACACCATAGTGCTCAGCTGGAGGCTGCTGGCTGGCTGTGCTATCTTGGGCCAGCAAAAAGAGTTTTTTAGTGCTGTGTGGCAACCAGAGAGTGTATTGCCACTTTGCTGGGGGGGTTTTGTTGTTCGGTTTTTTTTGCGGGGGAGGTTGGTGTGGAGTTTTTATTTGTCTGTCTTGGTTTTGTTTGTTGGGTTTTTTTGTTTGGTTTGGGTTTTTTTTTTCTTTTTTTTTTTTTTTTTTTTTTTAGCTAGAAGACCCTTCCCTTCTCAGTCTGGGCTGCACTGCATGAGCCTGCACCCAGCACCCATTCTCTCCTGCCCCAGGCACTGCTCCAGCTCTGCCATCCCGTGGATGCCAGAATCGCTGCTGGGATGTGAGCAGAAAGGCAGGGGGAGAGGAGGTGGCACAAACAGCCCTTTCTGCTGGCCACCCTTGGCTTCATCCCCAGCACTGCCTGGGTGGGCTCCCTGCCCTGGTTGTGCCAGTGCTGCTCTCTGAGTGTTCACTGAGGAACAGCTCCCTGCTTTCCCTCCACCCACATCCACCTCCTTAGAGGAGGATCCATGTTAGTGCCTGGTCCCCTGTCAAGAGCTCCTGCAGGCAGCCAGGAGCTGCTCCTAATGGGCTGCCAGGGGATTTGGGATCTGACAGCTGGGTGCTGACAGCTCCCTGCAACTGCTCGCTCCAGCTGCTGGGCTCCTCTCCCTGGTAAGATGGAGAAGGATGCTCTGACTGCCACAGGGAGGAGGCTGGCTCCTTTTTCTCCCCTCACCAGGTGTTTGTGATGGTGCTGGAGGGTTGTGGTGCCCACTGCCTTGGTGGGACTGGAGGGTTGTGGTACCCACTGCCTTGGTGGGGCTGGAGGGTTGCGGTGCCCACTGCCTTGGTGGTGCTGGTAAAGCCTTGGGGGACAGTGGTGGTACAAGCAGAGGGTTCCCAGCTGGAGGAGCTCCTGCAGGGTGGTGCTCCCACATGGGCACTGTGAGAGGGAAGGAGGTCTGGGTGCTGCACAGAGCAAGTCTTGTCGCAGCCCCTATCAGGGAGTTGGGATGGGAGGCCCTTCTTAGCTGGGAGAGCTGGGAGCAAGTGCTGGCACCTCCTGGGGCTCCCTCTGCAGCAGCTTTGGGGCCTCCCAAGCCTTCTCCTGGCTGACACATCGCCTCTCTCCTCTGCTTGATGCAGGGCTCCTGTGTGTCCCCACAGACCCCATGCAGGGGCTGGGGGGATCCTGGGGCTCCCTGGGGTCCGGCTCCATCCCAGCAGGGCCGTGGCAGCCCGGGCAGAGGGACTGTCCCATCATCCTCCAGCACGGAGCATCTCCCAGCCTGCTGTCTTGTATGGCTTTTTATTCCTATGTGATTATACATCCCACTTCATATAGGGATTGAAGCCGTGCACTACGCCGGGCTCCTGCGGCAGAGAGCAGCCCCTGTGCCACGGGAGCCGGCCTCAGAGGAGCCACCAGAGCTGTCCTCAGGGGCTGGAGGGGGACTGCTGGCCTCAGCCTGAGCTCATCCTGCACCCCAGGCTCTCCAGCACTCTTGGGATGCAGATGAGGGGTGCCAGGCTGCTTTGGGGTGAGGCCGGCACAAGCCCACTCCTTGCACTGCAGCCCCTTGCAAGGGTGGGCCTGGTTCTGCACCACATCTGCTGTGGAGAGCCCCAGTGACTGCACTGGTGGGCTGATCCCTGGGGAATCTGCTGCTCTGCTTTTGTCCCCGACTGTCCTGGGACATGCAGGCACTGCCAGCAGCACAGGGGAGGAGGAAGAGGAAAAAGATGCTGAGGAATGGCCACGACAGCAAGGGCTGCCCCAGGCACGATGCTCTTCAAGGTTTCTCAAGAGGCCTCAGCCACTCTTTCAAGGTTTGTGTTATATCTGTCACATTAGCGAAAATGGTGAAAATTGTGGCTTGTGGAGGAGATGAAAGGCAGCCCCTTCCAATGCCTCCATAAAGGAAGGGCCCCATTAACACCTAGTGAATTATTGGCCATTAATCAGGCTCTGTGCAAAATAAAACCATCCACATTTATCATTATTGGATCCTTAATGAAGTGATAATGGGAATGCTGGGGAGCTGTGATATTAATGTCTTCTAAGAGGCAAGAGCAGAGCCAAGGGCGGCAGCCAAGATTTTTAATTTACTGCCAGAAGCTCGTGCTGTTAATAACGCTGTTACTTCCCCCGGCCGTTAGCCCTGTTTGGCTACGAGCTGCCGACCTGGGAGAGCAAATCAACCCTGAACACACCCAGACTTTGTTCACCTGCTCCCCACACAGCATCTGAGCACGTTTTCCCCACCCACAGTCCCCTGCCCATGTGTAGGGATATGGCTGGGGAGCTGCTGGCTATCTTCACCCACCTGGCTCCTTCCTGAAGGCTGGCTGGTGTAGAAAGTTTTGCTTTTCTGATAAAAAGGGAAGGGACTGTGAGCATCAAGTCCCTGTGTCTGTTACTGTCCTCACTCTCTCTGTGACTTTTCTCCTTAGGCACAAGCACCAGAGCCAGGGTGGCACAGAGCTGGTCCCAGCACAGCCCACACACTGGGGCTGCTCAGTGTGACTGCAGCCACACTCTGGTGTCTTCATTTGCACAGCTTTACTCTCATGAGGGCAATATCCCATCCAGGACAAGCTGCAAAGCCTGCTCAGCTGTGGTGACTCACTTGAGTTCCCAATGGGAAAGTCATTGCTCCTGCCAAGCCCTGCCAGCCCAGAGGCAAATCATTACCAGGCAGGTAAGCGATGCTCTCTCTCGTGTCTTAAGATTTGTGTTATCTCACAAATCCTGTTAAACCTGGCCAGTGGGGCCCAAAGGTATGTTGGCTCATGCATGGGGCCTTTTGACCTTTTGTGAAGGCACTGCAGGTCAGAGGGAGCTGGCCTTGGGCTGGAGTGATAGCAGACAATTCCCTGCTGAGCACTGTCCAGAGGAATAAGATGCTGCTTTGTCTGGGAGGGCTGAGCACACTCCAGTGCTCCTTTTGTCCCTAGGCAGAAGTTGCACAGGGTCCACTAAAGCAACTCCTTGGAAATGGAGCTTTGAGTTATCCAGGCAGAAGCATCAGAGAAGTATTTCTGTAGCCTGGGTGTTCTTGCTGAACCTCCCCCTGGCCTGTCATCTCCTCATTAGGAAAGAAAGGACAAGAACAAAAATCCATATATGGCAGCCAAGCAAAGGTAGATGGGAAATGCACTTCAAACAGCTCCATCCTTTCAACAAAGCTTTTATTAGACTTCTCTCCTCCCCAACACACACTCTTTAATCGTTATGAAAAGCCACCATTCAGGAAGCAAGGACACTGCTGGGGCTACCTGGAGCAGGCATTTCCCAGGAGAAGCCAGCCAGCACTAGCCCAAGGTCCTCTGGAATTGACTGGGAGGCAGCACAAGCAGCAGCTCCAAGTCCAGGGTGGTGTTCAGCAGTGTGGCAGAGCTGTGGGCAGGGGGTTGTGGTGGCCCTGTGGCAGTGGTGGCAGTGTGCCCAGGCTGGCACACTGGTCTGCTGCTGAAGTGACCCTTCTGCCAGGCACCCCAGCCTGAAAGGGAGTCGCTCTGCATTCTGCTGGAGCAGAATGGCCCAGGGAGCACCCAGCAGTGTGGAGCCAGCAGAGTGGCCCAGGGAGCACCCAGCAGTGTGGAGCCAGCAGAATGGCCCAGGGAGCACCCAGCAGTGTGGAGCCAGCAGAATGGCCCAGGGAGCACCCAGCAGTGTGGAGCCAGCCTCACCCAGCTGTCCTGGCTGCAGCCCACACCTGTGGCTGTGTGGCTGCCCGTGTTAGTGCCCCGTGGAGCTGCCCTGCTGGGCACGGAGCAGGCGACCTGCCAGCGACCTCTGGAGAAAAACACAGGGCACAAAGCAGCTTCTCCTGCACAACCACCCCTGACATTACAGGGGGCACAGTGAGCTCTGTAATGCTTGGCAGATTTTCCCCAGCAGATCTCAGAGCTGTTTGCCACTGTGAGCAAGTTCAGGCATGTTACAAAAGACCTTCAGACTCTGAGGACAAATGAGATGCATGGATGAGTTTAAACCACCGGGCAAGAGTGGGGTTTTGAAATTCCCAGGGTTGTGCCTTATTCTGAGCCTGGGCTGTAGCCCAGAATGTCCAGCTGCCAGCCTGGCATCGACAGCAGGCCCCACGATGGTCCTGCTGATATCCCTACTTGTTAGATACTGGCTTCAAAACCAAAATAGGAGGTTTTGCATCCTCCACAAAACCCCACCCTCTGATCCACCTTGAAGTGGGGTGCAGAACAAGTGACTGTTCAGTGAGACACCACAGGCTGTTGGCACAAGGGTGTATTTATGTCACGAGATGAGATCAGGCACACGGAGTAGGTCGGGCTGTCTGGAAAGAGTCTGAGTCAAGCGTGTCCTATTACATTAGAGCTGGATTTTCAAAGGAGCTCAGCTCCCACTTAGGCTCTGTAACAAACAGACGGATATTCAAAAGGAGTTGGACGTGCTGGGTCATCCTGGCTGCTGAGCTAAAGCCCTTTGAATACCCAGCCAAACCGTCAGTGTGCCTGTTGCTGCAGGCAAAGCCCTCCTGAAATCCAGCCCCACTGTGAGCTCCCTGTCCTGGGAAACCGAGCTCATCTCTGCTCTCCCGCATACCACACTGCAGTAGGTGACAAAAACTGTGTCCTCGTGCATGTGGGGGGAGCAGCTTCCTGTCAGAGCACAGCTCTGGCAGATCTGCCCTTTGATCAGCTCAGCAGTATGGGTCAGGAGAGCTGAGCACGAAGGTTTCCTTGTCTTTTGTTCTGTGGAATTAGCAGAGTTAATCAGAATGACAGCAACTTCTGCCTCAGTGCAGAGGAAAGGTCAGTGGCTCAGGCTGGATGCACGACAGTTTTCTACAGCTGGAAAACAACACCATGAAAGCTCATAGCATACAAGCTGCTGGCACACAGGCTCTCCCAACAGGGACCAGCAGGGAAGATGTTGCTGTGGAGGAAAGGAGGCTGGAGGAGGACTCCACACAGATGGCTTGTCACTGCGCTTCATTCATCCCCATCCTTACACTGTACAGTGAAGGTATGTCGTCCTCTTTGTCACTGTGCACTGCTTGTGTCACCCAGCCAGTATCAAGAACTTCTCTGTGCCAATGTGCTTCTTAGCCACACTCCTGCTGTGCATCCTGCTGGGCCTGGGGTCTCTTGTCATCTCAGTACCCTGCTGTGGGAAGAGCTGCAGGGCACTGTGCTGGCTTGTGGAGCAGGTGCTGGGTGTCCCCTTCCCAGCACATCCCCCCAGCAGCTCCATGCTTCATGTGAGCAGGCCTTGCTGTAATTTGCTCCAGTCGACCCCTAAAACCCCACTGCTGAGCTGCTCTTAGCTGGGAGCACCACAAGTGCAACAGTGCAGCAAGGGCTCTCCATGGTAGCCCTGCAAATGGCCTCAACTTCCCTACATCTCTTAAATTAACCATAGCTGGAGCAGTCACAAGCCTTAAATCCAGTTTCCTTGTCTGTAATGTGACCTCTTACCTTCCTCTGATCCCACCAATTACAAGTGCTTGTTTTTGCTGTGGATGTCCACTGATGTATCTAATTAGTGGATTCTTTCTGTCAAAGACACTGGCAGCCTCAACAGTGAGCCCTAATTTAAGTAGTTTGCATTTGTCCACAGCATTGGTGCTTTCATTTACTCCTGCTCCTAATTAAGTGCATCTGGGTGTCTGCAGAGGGAGCTCTCATGATCTCTCCGTGGCTCTAATTAAAATGGCCTGGATGTCCATGACATTGGTGCCTGTCAAGCCTGTCACCAGGAGGTGATGCCCACCTTGAAACTGGCTGAAGAACGTGTAGGAGTCGTTGTTCCTGAGAAAGGCCTCCACATCCAGGCCCTCCTGAAGTGCCTCAGCCACCAGCCCTGGGCTGCAGAAGGCTCCTGCTGCCTCCGTTGGCCCATCCTGCCCGTCTGTTCCCCCACTGAGGAAGAGGATCTCACACCTCCCTTGGGGGCTGCTGGCTCCTGTGGCCTGGGCCCTGTGCAGCCCCAGCCCCACACGCAGGGCCAGCTCCTGGTTTCTCCCTCCCTTTCCTGTTCCTTGGAGCTGGACTGTGGTTTCTCCACCAGCCAGGATGCAGACTGGTCTGTCGGGCCCCAATCCTCTCAGGGCCTGTAGGAACTCCTCCAGGTGCAAGCCTGGGATCTGCAGCTCTGCTGCCAGCTGCAGGAGATTGCCCCTCAGCTCGTCCCCCAGGGGCCCTTCTGCGAGGCTGCTGAAGCCCAGGCAGAGCAGCTGGATCAGCTGGCAGTACAGGGTGGCAACATGGCCCACTTCCCCCTGCACTGCTGCACTCAGCACCAGGGCTGCATAGCCCAGGCCCTCAGCCTGGCGCCTGGCCTCCTCCAGAGCCAGCCTGTTGGAGCCAAGGATGATGTTGGAAACGTGGGAGTAGTTTTCTGGAGCAGTGGGCTTGGTGGGAGAGCTGGAGAGAACCATTTCCACTGACTTGGGCAGGCTGTGCAGCAGGTTGTATTTGGTGAGTATCTGAAGGCAGTCTTGGACACTGTGGGAGCTGGGAGCAGTGGGCCCACTCGCTATGATGTCCAGGGGGTCACCTATCACATCAGACAGGATGAGACTCACCACCTGTGGAAAGAAATGCCCACAGATTATTGCAGGAGGCAAAGACAGGTGACCACAAATGAGCCATGGCATAAGCACTGCTCTGAGTTCCATCCCCACATCAAAGCAGATGGAAACAGGGTAGGTCTTCACCCATTGTCAATTTATGGACCTGTGAGTGTCACCTTGCCCTTCTCAAACCCACAGATTTACAGTCCCCTTTGAAGCTGGACTGTCATGCTGGAAGATGTAACCTGTGACACTGCACTTGTCAGGCCCAACCTCGTGTGGTTCAGCAATGGGACACGCTGAGAACAGCTCCCAGGGGAGCCAAGGGTCAGGGCCAGCCTTGAAAGCACTGTGCTGAAGCACCAACACTTGGAAGTGCCTGCTGGCTGTGGACTGGGGTCTGCAGAGTGGCATGATGGGATGGCTGATGTTTCCCAAGTCTGAATTCCCACTCTCCCAGCTCTGTCTCCCTGAGAGTTTTGGTCCAAAGTGAAATCTCAGCCAGGGAGCCCCAAAACAGTGTGCAAAGCTGTTCACTCAGTATGGACAAAAACCTGGCAAGCTGATTTAAACCTCTGTTTTGAGGGTAGATGGGTGATGTCTGGGCAGACAGGGGCTTTCCCTTGGTTACCCGAGCAGGATGTGCCAGCTGGGCCAGCCCTCCACCCTTCAGCACAGACAGAGTCTTCCGGACGATGTTCAGCTCCTGTATGGCAGCTCCTCGGGAAGCCAACAGCTTTGTGAGCTTCTCCTTCTCCTCCAGCAGGATGGGAGGGATGGGAGCAGGCAGGAGGGCTGATCCACCCCCTAGGATGCAGAAGAGATGGCAAGGACATCAGGATAGCAGGAGAAGGAGGACAAAGGAGAGCAAGGCTTTAGCCTTTTCCCTCACAGGTGTCTGGAGGGAAGGCAGAGGCGGTTGGGGACCTAAGCTAACACCTCTGGGGAATTCAGTCATCCTCAATGGTGGGTTTGAATCACTGCTGTGCTGCACTCTCTGCAGTCAGCTACACTTCACCCAGGCAGTGTGAGCCTGGCTGCATGGGGGCACCACAGGCCTGCAGTGTGGTGGGGGTGACAGAAGAGAGACAGCACCCACCCTCACCTCTGCACTGGGCTGCAGCTGGCTCCTCAGACTGATACTCAGGGGTCACCTGGCTGGGTGAGCATGGAGCCATGGCCTCCATGGCTCACACAGCAGCCAGTGCTGGCCACATGGGGACACACATGCCTGCTTTAGTGCTCCATTTATCCAGGACAGTGTGTAAAAACACTGGCTAGGGATGCAGCAAGATTGGAAACTGCTGAACTGCACTCATCTAGGCCTGGGAGGAGAGAAAAGGGGGGACAGTAATGCAAAGGACAAAGAACACTCTGAGTCCAGGGTGATAGCTTCACTGCTGGGAATTCTGTCTGACACAAGCAGGCATTGGAAATGTGGAAAAGAAGGAAAGGTTCTAATGGAAAAGTGGAATGGATTGAAAATACAGAGGAGAAAAGAGTGAGGTCTGTGCACAGAGTGAACGTGCACAGAAGTACAGCTGAATGCTACTGTCAAAATGCAAAGCCTGCTCAGAGGTTTGAGACAAATCAGCATCAATAAAACATGATGAGCAAGAAAAACAAATGCAAATGCCTGTGTTTCAGTCAATAGCCAGGGATCTAGCTGAGAGGCAGGAGCAGTTGGGGACCGGCTGCTGTGTGGGAGTGCACATGCACAGGGAGTCACAGCCACGGGGAGATCCTGTTCAGGCTCCTTGAAGGGCTGAGGAGTCTCTTGGAGATCCCTGGAGCCAAAAGACAGGAGGAAGCCCAGGGGAATCCCCAGAAAGCACAGCTAGCTTCCAGTCACTTGGGTGTTTGCCTAATGGCACTGCTCTCTCTGTACTGGATCAGGCTGCAACATCCACAGAGGAATAAACACTGAGCAGAGGAGAACAAGGCCTTTCTGCAGAGCTGCTCCAAGCCCCTGCATGCTTCTGCCACTGAGCTCAAGATGAGGTGATGTCACTGCATCCCTCTGATGCATCTTCTTGCACAGCCCTGGATCTGGGGACAGCCTGGGGGCCACCAGCCAGCCCTGGGGGTGTGCAGGGCTGCCCCTGCAAGGCATGCAGCTTACTGTGTGCTACCTGGAGGCCTCATTTCCACTAGCTGGGAAGGAGCCAAGCCCTGGGAAAGGTCAGTCCCAGAGCTCAGCTTTCAGACTCACGCTCCTGCACAAAGGCGGAGCATGCAAATCTACCAGGTGCTTGCTTCTCCAAGTCTGCGTCCCCAAAGGTAAGGAGGGGGCAGGAAGAAAGTGTCTCCTTGCCAAGAGGTGGGAACAGCTGCCAGGCTGTGCTCAGAGGTGCCACTTCTCTGTGGTGGCACAGCTGCAGGACCCAGCCTGTGCAGCTCAGCCTCTTTCCAGTGCTGGGAGTGAGCAGCAGGAAGCCCTGTGCTCTCCCTTGCTGCGTGCCTGGAGGAAGGACGGCAGAAGGCAGAGGGAAAATCAGAGGTGCAAGTGTCTGTGCTGAAGGGGCTGGCACAGCACAGCACTCCCTTGCTGCAGGGTCAGGGGTGGGCAGGCAGCTGGGGGCCTCAGCAGATCCCACTCCCTGGGATCCCCACACTACCTGAGATGAGCACAAGGAGCAGGTCATCTGCAGTCAGACCCTCAGCCAGCTCCTGGATGGCAACTGCTCCCTTCAGAGCCTCTGCATCTGGGAGGTTGTTCTTGGCACCTTCGATGACCTGGATTCTGCTGTGTGGCTTCAGCAGCATCTCCCTGGTGAGGTAAGAGAGGCAATTACACCACGGATCTGTGCACCCACACAGGCAGCCAGGCTGTCACCTGCAGGTGCCTGGGGTACCAGTGGCATACAGGGAGTGACCAGGACACAAAGCCTTTGCTGAGTGTCTCTTCCCCACAGCCAGAGAGGCAGCACACCCAGCACAAGAGGTGAGCTGCATTACTGGTGTCACTGGGATGTGATGGTGGTTGAAGATGAGAACAGTGGGGTGGATGGGGTGGGCAGCTCAGAAGGACTTAAGATGTTCATAGCAATATCCCACAGAGAAAAATATCGCAGCTTATACCCCTCCTCCCTGCTCCCCAAAACTGCCCAGAAACAGTCCTTACTGCATTCCTGCTCGCTGCAGGCTCTCCTGGATCCCCAGTGGCACATTGATAATCCCCCGAGTGAGGTGCTCTCCCAGGATCTCTTCTGCTGCTGCAGCCATCCCCAGCACAGCTTTTCCAAAACCCACCAGGTACAGGTGGTCCCTCTTCAGTGGAAAGGCCTGGCCCTTGACCAGCAGCTGAGGGCTCCCATCTCCCTGGAGCTTCAGAGCCCTCCTCAGCATGGGAGCGGGGCGGACGGTGCCCAGGGCGCCGCGGAACAGGGACAGCGCGTGCTCGCGGAGGGACATGGGGCACAGGCTGCCAGGGCTGAGCCCCTCTGCCTTGTGGGGTGGGCTTCTGCACTCCTGCCACCGCTGGCAAGGCACCAAGGGCTGAAACAGCCAGCAGCCTCCGACCTGCAAGGGAAAGTGAACACTTTGGCTAGTAGAAGAGACAGGGCTGTCACAGAAAGAACAGAGAGGTCAAAACATGAACTGTGGAACTCTAGCTCCTGTTTCTCCTAGATTAAGGTGTCATACAAGCAGCATTTTCTAACTTTTCCCCAGGCAGGAGGAAGGGAAGGACAGTGTCACATTCAAACTATCTGTCAGCTTGTGATTCCCCTGCAATCTCATCACCTCCTGCAGGGAAGGTGAGCTCTGCCAGCCAGCTCCTCCATCACTGTAGATTTGCCACTGGCAAGCCATCATTTCTATTTGTTTAGCGTTTGACACATTTCCAAACTGTGGAAGCTGCTCTCTGTCCTGGAGAGAGCAGGGCATCTGGGTGGAACAGCTTTTCACTACATTAACTCCCTTCCCCATGCCAGCCAAATGCTGATGTCATCCTCTGGCTGTGCATTGCCCCATGTGTCCCTGCAGCATCAGACACGGACTGAGGAGAAACAACAGCCTTGCTGGCTGCCCCATCCCTTGCTGCTGGTGGCCACACAGAGACCAGTAATGAGGTTTCCTCACCAAACAGCAAATTAACACAAGGCTTAATTTACCTTTCTCTTTTACTCCTCATTATCCATTAAAATCACATTTAGAGCCCAAATAAGAGTTCATATCCAGGCAAAGTGTCTGTGAAAGCTGTGTCTGTGAAAGCCCATTTGAGCTGCTCTCCACTGAGCATTAGCATTATCTGCAACAGATCTGTGCATGGACCAAAAAATCTCAGCTGCTCAAGGGCAGATACTTGTCTTGACAGAGGAAAGGTGGCCCCTGCCAGCACACACACATCTATTCCCTCCCAGCATTTCTCCTTCCTTCTGTTAACTGGCAGCAAGTTCACTGCTGGTTTCTGAGGATCAAAGATCCTTGTGATCTGCATCTCTCCTGCTCATGGCATTTAAGGCAGGGTGCCAGGAGGCTGAAGCAGCCAGGGCAACACACTTGATCACAGACCCATTGAAATTCCCTGAGAGTGAGTTAATCCTCTCTCACAAGTAAAGGGATGTGTTTTGTGCAAGGGCTTCTTTTAGGAGAGCTCAGGAGTCCAGAGGTCTCTTTGTCCTGACACTCCCTAGCATTGCAAGGTGTTAATCATTAAGCTGGACAAGCTTTTCAACAGTTCCTCTGGGTCTAAATCTGCCTTACTTTGCTGCAGGGACCCAAAAGATCTACAGAGAAAACCTCTATACACCTTCTCAGGCATTGAAACCTGGGAACACTCTGAAATATTGGGACAAGGGACTTGTAGGTAAGGCTGTAAAGAGAATCAAAAGTTTGTCAGAGAAAGAACCCCAGGAAGTGGGGAAAGACCCTTAAGAACAAGGCTAGCAGTAAACGATTCATTGCTTAGGAGAACAGATTTTAAAGCCAAAAGCCAAGGCAGATTAACTACCTTTGTGTACTCCCTTTAGGTGCTGTCAGGACTGGCTTTTCAACCACGAGGAGACAGGAGAACAAAAGACAGGGTGCCCTGACCACTTTGTTACTAGATTCTTAAACTTCATGGCAGCTGATGCTGCCAGCAGTTGAAACCACTGACCCCACTCCAGTGAGGGCCAGAGTAACTGTGCTGGCTGCAGGGAGGTCAGCCCTGCACCTCTCAGGAACTGAGACAAGCATCTCTGCTCCCAGCAGGTCTCTGATTCACCTGGCCGCGGGCACTGTGCAATCAGAGGAAGGTGCTACAAAGCAGAGGTGCATCACACCCCAGGTCACCTCGTCTAAGCTGCAATACAGGTTTGCAGGAAAGGCTGGAGAACAAAAGCTTAAAGGGAGGCAGGGGAGTTTAAGAAAATAAAGCCCCAAAGTTTTTAACAGGCTTTGTCTCTGCCTTGATGTCTCTGCGCGCCGCTGACCCTGAAGCCCAGGGAAATGGAGCACAAGCAGACCTGCAGGGGAAACGGAGCACAAGCAGACCTGCAGGGGAAATACAGCACATGCAGACCTGCAGCCGTGGCTCTGTCACACGTGCCCTCCTGGCAGCTCCAGCTCCAGACACCACACAGCAGGCAGGAGTTCTTTAAAGGCAGTCCTCTCCTACTGGAGGTGGAAAAACTAAATGCCAGCTTAATTCATCTGGCACTTGTGTACATACTGCTAATGCTTACTCTGGAAAGCATTTCAGTACAATAGCAGGCATGTAATCTGTTTTCTGCACTCTGAACTCAGATTATATTTTAACCATCGAGGCCTGATCCAGAGCCTGTGGAAGCCAGCAAGTGCCTTTCTACTGCATCTCAGGATTTTGGAGTTCACTGCCTGGCACTGATCTCAGAGCACAGGTGTAAAGGCAGAGTAAATACAGTGTAAAACCCCCTAGTGCTCTGAGGTTATCCAACGTTATACCAGTGCAACAGAGAGCTGTATTTGGCACAGATCCATTTGCTTTGGATGTCTCAGTGTGTGACTCTGCTCCTTGTCAGCTCTGATTAGACACACAGGCTCACTGGAGACTCCCCTTGGAATGGGGGTGCTGCTAATGATACCACAAATCCCTTTTTATGTAATTTATTTATACAGTCTGAGGCACTGGGTACTAAATGTCATCAGGGAACAGCTATAAATCAGTGCTATGAAATCCACTGTAGATATTAACAAAAAATAAAACTCCTACTCATTTTACTAAGGCTTTAAAAACAAGATCAAGAGAACTGAATATCACCCCAAAACACAGGCAGTAGTGGAAAGAAAAATAACCCAAATGGCAGCTCTCATGCTCCCTCCCCAGATGGTGGGTTTAGAAGTGGTGTAATTGCCTGTTAACTGCTACATATTGCACGAGGGGAAATTACACCCTCACATCCCTGCCTTTTCCTCTTCCCACTGCTGGCTGTGAGGAATCTGGGCTGGGAGAAGGGGCTGATGATGTGACTCATATTACTTCATGCACTAATCTTAGTTTCCCAGTTTCTCAGGAAAATCACTTAAGGATGAATGAGCCCTCTTCTGTATGGATATAAGGTGACAAGCTACAGGCACAAGGTTCAGGTTTCACACCTTCTCTTTGTCCCAAGCTGGGATAATGTGGAGTTGGGATATAGTCTTTTGAAAAGTTTTCTGTAAGTTTGTACTAAGCTTAGGATGAAAATGATGCTAAGAATTGCCTGTTCCAAAGAGAGCTGGAGGATTGTAAGGGGTTTAGATTAATCCCCTTTAAATGAAAACTTCCTCAGCTTTCATTCATGAATAATCTACGCACTTATAATAATCTACACACACCATTATAAGCCCTTTCTTCAGAGGGCTCCTCCTAAGCCTGTAGAAATTTCCACTGTTAGCTCTCACACCAAAATGCAGCAAAACCCCAGCTTCTCATTTTCACCTTCTCTGGGAAAGAGGGAGGGGAAGGAGCTGGACTGTGATAAAATACAGGCAAAACGCTCGTTTGCATTACCTTTCATTAACTTTTTAATTAAAGCAATTCTGCAGGCAAGGAGCCAAAGTCAGAGGGAGACAGAAAGAATCCAGCAGTAGGGGCAGAAATGTGGTAAAGCTGCCAAGTAAATTGGATGGTGGCAAGAGACCAAAAGCATGGACATAGCAGGGCAGAGTCTGAGCCATAAACTTGGAGGCACACTGGGGAAGAAAACAGTGAACAAATGAGCTGGCCATGCCCATGCAGTGAGAAAAATGAGCCAGCACCTCACTCCATGGCAGGTACTTGAAAGCTAGAAAAATACTCCTTTACTCCTTTCTAGGGGCCAGTCTGCCATCACTGGGCAGAGCTGAGCTGTTCCAGGTGCTGTGGTTGGAGGTTTGTTCAAGGATTTGCATCTTGGGCTTGTGGTTTTTTTGAACTTGGGGCAATTGAGCTTATTGCAGGCCAACCCAACCACACAGACATCCTGCGCATTTCAGGTGCTGTGAGATCAGAGGATGCTGTGCCAGAATACATGATTTAACTGAGAACAGGGACCTAAGTTACTTTAGTTTCAATGCTGTCAGGATGCCTCTGGATTTCCTCCAGGACTGGTGGCTGGCACACCTTCTACAGGGTCAGCTTCAAAATCTCCGAGGGGCTAGGAAAATATTTGAGATAGCACTGGATCAAACCCCAGTTGTTGGAGGATAATTTTGAGCTCAAGCTTTAAGAGACAGATTACAGCAGTAAACTCCCAGACACAGCAAGTTTTAGCAGTGTCTCTTGTTCCTCGTTTTTCTTGCTGCGTGACTTTTTTCTGGCCTCTCAGCATGTAAATTACTGACAGGCTCACCAAGGCTCCCTGCTTCCATTCCTCCTGCATCACCAGGGGAATTTACCTATGAAGTACAACAAAGTGGAGATTTTACTGCCTTAAACTCCCCCGTTCCCACTTACTGACACATCTCCTCTATCATTTGATATATCAACTTTAATTCGCCTGGTGAGCCCTGCTCAAACCCAGGCTTGCTGCTCCACATGGTCCCAAAAGCATTACAAGAAAATTTTCCAGGAGATGCACTAAACCCAGGAGGGAAACAACGCACTGAAGGCTTGTTCCAAGTGACTATTCTGGGAGGATTAGATGGGGGATTTTTCAAGACTAATCTCTTTAAATGAAAATTTCAGAATTTGATTAATTTTTTAATCTGCACATGGATTTGCATAAAATTACTGCACTGCCTCATTCACATCTGGCAAAAGAGAAAATGTCTGCAGCAAGGATGGGCAGCTATGAAGGGTCCAGTGCACGAGTGGGTGTGCAGGGACGGGGTGAGGGGCCCTTTGCCCCCTCTCACTGCATCCAAAAGTGGGAAAAAGTATCAGGGTGGTCAGCAGCAGTATGATGAGTCCACAGGGTTTGCTAGGCAGGCAAGGGAGAAGGTAGGATGGAGCCTGGATACCTTTGTTTTAAGAATATGCTGAGCTCTGGGAAAGCCAGGAGTCCTAGTTTCCAGTACATGGCTTTCTATATGTTGCTTGGAAAAGAAATATGTTGCTCTCATGACTGATTTACTCACCAGGAAAGTGTCAACAGGGTCTCTCTGCCTTTGATGGGGAATGTGGCTTAAGGCCAAACACAGGGAAGATAAGTGTTCTATTCAGCATTTTATATATATAGATCAGTATCATTAGCAAAAAAAAATTAACTGGATTTGACATATGCATCTTACTAGTTTTTCTAGGTCACACTCCCTTCACTCCCTATATATCTTTTGGAAATGATTTTCCCATGCTCTGGGGATTGCAAGGAAGAAAAATTTTTCACTAAAAATTCTTCTGTAGCTCAACACAGAACACTACTACCCTGAAGCCAAGCCCATGCCAAGTTTACTTCCTTTCATGCTGTAATTTCTCAAGCTCCCTATTCTGAGTCAACTTGCCATCAAAGATGAGAGTCATTTAAAATCCAGGGAAGGATCACAGTATTCTAGAGAAGATGAAAAGCTGCGAGCCTTGAGGACTGGAATAGTAGAAAGGGGTTGAAATTCAGTGCTGCGAAATACAAGGTCATGGTCTTTGGGATTAATAGCAGAAAATTATGAGCTCCTCAGCTGGAAATAACATAAGAGGAGAAAGAGCCAGGAATCTTAATCAGTCACAGGATGACAATTACAGCTGCCCTCTGGGCTGAGACAAGAGGCTGTGGGGAAGGTGGAAAGCAGCAGATGTGAACTGCCTGGACTTTGCTGGGGTTTTTGACATCATTCAGTGAGCATGCTGGAGGGTGGGCTGGGCAATCACAGCTGGACCCCAGCCTGACCACGGGCTCAGAGGGCAGAAAGCATGGCTTGGGGTCCAGCTGACAGCTGGTCATCAACTGGGGCTCTGCTGGTGCTTGTGCTGCCCCACGGCTTCATTAGGGACCCAGAGAGCAGCACAGAGTTTGGGGAGCTGCTTATGGAGGCACCTTCCAGAGGAGCTGGGATAAACTCAAGGTCGGGGCCCACAGAAAGCTCAGGGCCCTCAGCAGGGAGAAGTGTGAATTTTTGCTGCTGAGCAAGCACAAGTGCCTGTATTGTGCAGGTTCCCTGGTATCTAATACAGAAATGCATAGGTAGAATAACTGCATTTGATCGATATTACTCAAGCAGCAATTAAACGTTTTTTCCATTAACTAATTTTGCAGGGGCATTATCCATAATTCCTACTTAATATGACATTTTTCTAGGAGATCCAATTATCCTGCCAGCTAAATTCCAGCTTGGTATAAACTGACAAACTAAGTTCCAACGATTAGGAAGAAAGGCAGAAGAATAAAAAGGAAGTGACAAAATATCAAATCAACAACCCACGGTGTTATACAACTCTAAAACTTAGCTAAGTATTGTAGGTGTTTTGAAGTAAATTGTCTTATGATGTTATTGGTGAGTCACCTCCGGGCCTGCAGGAGATAATCCAGGCTCTGATCCTGCAATTTAGGGTGTGCAGGAGGCACGACATTCCCAGCTTTTCTAAACCTCTTATCACAGGAAAATAAATCAGTTGTGGGTTTTGAACAGGCCTAACAAAGGGGCAGCTGACCCCAGACCCTCGGGAGGAATGCAGGCGTGTTCTGGTATCCCTGGACTCCCCTGTGAAAGTCTTGACTTTGTTTCAAAGTAAAAAAGGTAAAACATTCTGAGAGCCAAACTCACAGCAGTGTGAGAGGATGAGATCTTCAAACATGTAAGTGGGAGCTCCAGCGAGCAAACAGCGAGGGCAAGGACTCTGAGAAAAGAAACAATTCACTAAATCAGACAAAAATAAATGCACACAAAATAATTGAGCCCGCTTGAAGGACGTGCAGAGCTTTAACAGTCCTTGGACTTGCTGAGGTTTGACCACAGGAGGGCAACAGGATCCAAAAGCAAAATCAAACTCTATTCTGGACACCTTGAGAGAAAATGCAATTAACGTTCAGGAAGGCATCTACAGTTTATTTTTTTTTCTTTTGATTGTGTTTCTGGGGGATCAAAGTGACAAGATCTGCTGGTTTCTAAATTTAAAATAGCAGCAAACTTCGTGGGGTGAAATTTTCACAGCTACTCATAGTCCAAGAGCAGCTTTTTAAGGTAAGAAATACACAAAAACATGCACACTGAGCCTGTCATCAGGATTTGTGATAGAAAAAAGCAGTTCCAAGGTGTGTGTACTGCAGCAGCATCCTCAAAAGCCACGGTGTGTTTCTCAAAGGCTTAAGTGTGTGCTACCCACCTTTACCTGAGAGCCCACGAGGTGTGGGAGCACGGTGCTACAGCTGTGGTGTTGCTGTAATATTGCCAACAAGTTTTTAGAGGAATAAAGATTACTGGGAAATAAAAATGTGCTGAAAATTTTTAGAGGAATAAAGATTACTAGGAAATAAAAATGTGCTGACTGCTGGACTGAAAGTGGGAGGGGAAGGGTGAGAAAGTGATCACAGTGTGTTTCAAAGGAGAGGGAGCTGACTGACACTCCCTGGCCACCTGGGCTGCCCTGAGGCTGTTCCTGCCGCTCCCCAATCTGACGCTGGGCTGCCCTGAGGCTGTTCCTGCCGCTCCCCAATCTGACGCTGGGCTGCCCTGAGGCTGTTCCTGCCGGGCTCTGCCGAGATGCCAGCACAGCCCAAAATCCCCTGTGTTGGAAAAGAACCCTGAGACACCGAGTCCAACCCATGGCTCAGCACCACCGTGCCACCCTGACCCCCTATGGCCACAGCCAGCCTTTCCTGGAACACCTCCATGGACAGTGACCCCACATCCCCCCGTGCAGCCCATTCCAGCGCCTAAGCACCCTTGCTATGAAGAAATTCTTCTTCGTGTCCAACGTAAAACTTCCCTGGCACAGATTGAGGCGGTGTCCTCTCATCCTGTCAGTGGTTAGCTGGCCAAGGCCCACCCGGCTACAAGCTCCTTTGGGGGAGCTGTAGAGAGCATAAGGTCACCCCTGAGCCTCCTTTTCTCCAGGGTAAACACCCACAGCTCTCTCAGCCGCTCCTCACATGATGGTGCTCCACACCCTTCCCCAGCTCTGCTGCCCTTCTCTGGACCTGCTCCAGTATTTCAAAGTCCTTTCTGAACTGAGGAGCCCAGAACTGGACACTGCACTCAAAGAGTGCCCTCACCAGTGCCCAGGACAGGGAGACAATCACTGCCCTGCTCCTGCCTGCCACACTATGGCTGGTAGAGGCCAGGTGCCACTGACTCTCTAGGCCACCCGGGCACGCCTGGGCTCATGTTCAGCCTGCTGCCGACCAGTGTGTTTCTCTCTAGTTTCCACTGGAAACCCCGTAAAACTCCTCAAATCGCCATCACGCGGGGCTGTCCCGCACAGGGCGCGGCCGTCCCGCGCTGCCCGCGGCCCCTCACGGCCCGCGGCCCGCCCTGCCCCGCACCGGAAGTGACGCGCTCCCGCCGGGGCGAAGCCATTGCCCGTTTTACGGGATGACGTCATGCCCTCAACCCGGCCCCCAACGCCTCAATCGGCACGGGCGGGTGCGTGGGTGGATGGGTAAATAACGGATAACGAACCCCGGCCCCGCCATAGCCGCTCGACCCTGCCCTGCGCCGCCCTTCCCACCTCAGACCCCAGGAGCGGCGGGGACGGTGACAGATGCTGGCAATCGCGGCCGGCCGGGAGCGCGCGGGCCTCTCTGCTCTTCCTGCCACACTCAATATGGCCGCCGGCCACCCTGCCCTCCCCCGTCCCAGCAGCCCCCGCGCCCGCCCCCTCAGCACCCCCCCGTTCCCAGCGTGTCCCGCGCGGCCCCGCCGGAGCCGCAAGATGGCGGACACAATGAGGGGGAGCCGCCTCTCCGCGGCCTGACCGCGCCGAGCCCGCCGCCCTCCGCCGGCCCCGCGGCCCCTGAGCGCCCCTCACCGCCGCTGAGCGCCCCGCCCCGCCCGGCCCGGCCGTTCCCGCCGCCGCCCGCAGCCCCGCCCGGCTGCCCTCAGCGCCGCCGCCCTCGCTCAGTGCGGCCCGGCGGGCGGGATGAAGCTGACGGACAACGTGCTGCGGAGCTTCCGCGTGGCCAAGGTCTTCCGCGAGAACTCGGACAAGATCAACTGCTTCGACTTCAGCCCCAACGGCGAGACCGTCATTTCCAGCAGCGACGATGACTCCATCGTTCTCTACGACTGCCAGGAGGGCAAGTGAGTGGCGGGGCTGCGGCCGCGGCCTTCGGGGGCTGGGGCAGTGTCTGGGGCACGGGGTGTGAGGGGCCCTGGCGACTGCCCACGGTGGCCTCTGGGGACAAGCTGTGCCCGCACATCTGGCCCCTGAGCTTCAGCTTGAGCTTCTCTATAATTGATTTTCAGCGTAGGTTTCTGAGTAGAGTCCCAGCGGCAGGGATGGCAGCGGCGTGGGGATGCTGCTCTACGGGTGTACTTGTTATCGTTAGGCTGGAGACAGTGGTGATAATTTCCTCAGTGTAAGCGAAAGTTCACTTCTGTGAGAGCTGAACTGTTGCTAAGCCTAAAGGGTTCAGTCTGGTCACATTTGCAGGGTTGCTGCAAGTATGGAACTGACTTCTCGGGCTTCTCTCTCTCGGGCTCACGTCTCGCTAATTAGTGGAGATGTGGTTGTTGTGAGCAATGTGCAGATGTGCCCTTTTAATGCCTCATTTGAATGTAACTTCGTTGCTAAATGCTTTAAGCCAAAAGGTGCAGATAATGTGACTAAACTAAAACAAGAAAAACCTGGTGGTGTTTTCCGTAAAACCCAGTTCCTAAGTGGTGTCTTGGATCGCTGCAGGCAAACGTGGTCCTCTGTGCTTTGAATAATTTTCTCTAGTTGTGTCCTTATCTGTAAAGATCCGTGTGAATTGCCTGTGTCTTTGAACACTGTCTGTTTGGGTGTAATCGATCAGGGTGTTGATTGATTTCTGTTACCTGAGGGTAATGAGTTGAGGGTGTGTTTCTGTTTCTCATTTAACTGTCCGGGTTTATCTTTGTTCTACAATTGATCACATGCTGCTCATCTCGATTTTCGGATAAACCCTCAGAAATCTGCAGAGCACTTGAGATCTGGTGCTCCTGTTCAGCAGACGGAAACCTGCACCAAGGAAGGGCGTTTGTAGTCGGTGAGAGTTGGAACAATTTGAGCCAAACGGTGTCATTATGCCATTAAAGTCTTTCTCTGTACTTTCTCACACTCTGTACAAGTGTGCATTTGTCTGCTTTAAATTCCTGCAGGTTTTAAGTTTTACATGTGCTTATTGGTGTAGAGATATAGTTCTGAGGTTGTTGGTTGTTCTTGGTTTTTTTGTAAAGTCAGGGCTGGGAAGCATCACATCCACACAGAACGTGAAAGGAGGTGTGTGTGTGACAGGGCAGGGAATAGAAAGGTCAGGGTAGTGCAGGAATGAAAAAGAAATGGCTTGGGAGTGTCAGGAGAGAGATATGTCAGTGTTATATATATTTTCTAGTAATTTTTAGTAAAATTAGGTATTCCTAACCCTCCTGCTTTTCCAAGCAGGCCAAGACATCATACTTGCAGGGAGGAAAGATTTCCTCCTACATATTCTCTTTATTTGTGGCACACCTTTTATATATTATTTTAGACTTCTGTGTAGTTTGATTGCTTTACACATTAAAATTGTTGGTGTTCCCCATCTGGTAGAATGAGCTCTGACATAAAAATATTTAATTTTGATTTCTGTAAGAACAGGTAACTCTATACATATGGATTGTGCCATGGATTGTATCCCAGATCTTAATTATAGACAGTAGTAGCAGGGCTGAGTGATGTTAATGCAGATGGTATTGATTGCTCTTCCCCTTTCAAACATGTAAGGAATGGTTTGATGGGTTGGAAGCCATTTGGCCCTTTCATTCCTATCTCCATCTAATCCTGATGTGCTTTATAGTCAGAGGCTTTGCTTTAATTAAGTTAAATGTAGATCAGTGGTCTTCTACTGCAGTGCTGCATGGCAGTGAGAGTGGTTTCAAGGTAACTTCTGTGTCAGGATGCAGTTCTCTGGTGGTTATAAAATTTTAAAATTATTTGAAAGCTTCTCATGCACTATCAGCTGGCTTAAAAGTGTAGCTGTGATTTTTAGAGGTGGCTAAGGATGCAGGACACACTTGTTTTCTAACCTGGACAGTTTTACTTTGAATTACTTTGTCACTTGAAATTCATGTGAGGATGATATTTCAGGTCTCTGAGTGATCATTGTTGTGGCAGTTTCAGGCTTATAGTTGGTTTGTTTTTCCTTGTAAATCACAATTTCAAGAGCCTGGAACTCTCACCTGCTTAGATAGAATGGCTAGGTGGAAATGAAATGTGGTTCAGTGTAGGATACCCTGCTTCATCAAATGGCTGAAAATTAATGCCTTTCTCTGTGTAAAAGTGGGAAAATCTGATATGTCCTCTGTCAATGAGCAGTTCTGCTGGTAGAATTAAAATGCAGCTGTTTGTACTTTAGGAATATTCTCACCTGGTTTGCTTTGTTTTGCCACACCAGAATGAGTTGTTCAGCTCTATGAGAATGTGCCCAGCCCCATCTTGTGGGGTTGGGCACATTCTTCACTTGTGACAGTGTCAGGACAGTTGGGACAGTGCTGTGTAGCCAAGGGCTGACAGGACAGGATTATCTCCTTATCATGTATTGTTCTGGGCTGAGGCAGCTGACAGGAGCATCCAATGATTTTGGTCCTGAAATTCCATTTCTATTTCAAAGTGTGCAAACAACTCAATTGTTACTGAATTTGTAACCCATCCTGCATCACCGCCTCAGCAGGCTGGCACAGGGGCACAAGAGGCTCCCTGGTGTCTGTTTGGGCTTGAGGAAGGATTGTGAGAGCTGCTGTGTGTTGGGTGTTCAGCAGTCCCTGAGGCTGGGAACAGCCTGGCTGCTCATTGGTGACCCTGCAGTGGTAGAGAGGTGCTCCAGAAAGGCTTGGCTTGTGTTTTGGTGTCTCTCGGTTGTGTGTTATTGAAACAAATAAAGTGGCAGATCTGGACTCCTGCTTTACTGTGCTGTTTGCTGGGCACACCCACATTCCTGGTTGTGGTGATGTTTTACCCACAGCAGCAGTGATTCAAACCAAGGCATGAATGATGTTACAGACCTTGCCTGTGTTTTGTTTCATCGTTGTAGCAAATTTGCCCGAGATCTTGTATTTTTCTTTGTCAATATTGTTTTTTTGTAGGTGGGCTGCATAGATTGACCTTGACTTTGGAATTGTTTTAGTGATTGTGATTTGTTGTTTAAAAGTACTTAGTTTTCTTGTTTGTGTTTAAAATAGTTGACTGGCAACAGGTCTTGTGTGCAGTGGCACACTTTTGTTTGTATCAGTTTACATGAAAACTTCACCTTTTGTAGAATACAGAACTCTTTTGCCTTCTTTTTGTCTGTCTGTTGATCTTTATTGTCTCTCTCTATGTTAATTCATTCTAAATAGATCTTCTGAGGTTTAAACTTGTAATAGTAAAGGAAAGGCCAAACTAGGCATGGGAGAATCTAATACATATAATTATTTTGAGATTGGGGTTTTTTTTCTTGGTTTGTTGTTGGGTTTTATTCCCACCAGACTGGTCAACATCAGGTAACTTCAGAAAGCAGTGTGGGGAAATATATCACACATAATGTTAGAGTGTGTCAGAATTTAAATTAGGTGTTCTTTTTCAATGTGTGGCATGTTTGGATCTGAAGAATGATTTTAAAAAGTGCTGAGTAACTGGGGAAGAATCAGTTGAGATTTGCTCTGTGGTACAGGTGGTGTGTGGCTTTTCACTGCCCTTGCTGGATTGGCTTTCCCTTCATGGGAACTTGTCCCCAGCAAATTTGTTTGAAGTCAAAGCCCTCTGGCTTCTGGTGTTTGAGAATTGATATTCAAGAATTAATATCTTGGTTTTGTTTTGATATGTAAAGTCTCCAACTTGTGCTCTTGTTTGGGTGTGTCAGGTTGAGGCTAATGAAGAAGGAAAAAGTCCAGTGTAATAGAAATACCTTGTCTGAGGTGTAGTCTGACAAACTTTTCTCTTGGCAGCAGTTTTGGTTTTGAGTGCTCCTGCTGTTTGTTTCTGTTCCCATGCTGTTTGTCTTTGGCTGTGTGGGTAAAATATTTTGTGGGCCTCTGTAATAACCAGAGTTATGAGTTTGGAATAAAAATAGCTCCCAGAAGAGATGGCATTTCTGGTGTTGATCAGTGCCCTCACTGCTGCACTGCCCAGCTCTGAAACCTTCGTGCTCCCTCAGCTGGGGATGAAAGGGGAAGGAGGCTGCTGGAGACCTTGCACTGCTCAGGCAGGCACCGCTGCTCTGAGATCCCCTTATGAGGCAGCTGCTTCCAGGCTTACTCTGCAGTTTGAATTTCTAGTGCTAATTTACCTGCTTACCAGACCCCCAGAGATCCAGTTCTGTAGGTTGTGTTTGCTCTCACTAGTATTTTTCATTCTGTTGGAAAATGTTCAATTTCTTTCCCTAAGATTGGATGCAAGTATGATTCTGCAGTGGTTTGGAGAAGTCCCTCTGTTACTCTGTCTGTTAGAGATGGCTGGTGCATAGATGTGTTGGGGTTGGTACCCCATGAACGAGACACCCTGTTCTAGTGTTTGAACTAACAGAGAACAAAGACAAATTATACTCAGCTAAAATAAGCAGCAGATGAATGGGAGATTTGAATGGGCAAGGGCACAGTAAGGCAGGGCTGCTTGCTGTGCTCATTATGGTCGCTCCTCCTTCTCTTTTGGCAGTAGACGTCATAGGAAAAGGACTTTTGGAGGAGACACATGCATTTAGCAGGTGTTACAGAGAGCTCCTCAAGCCTAGGGATGGTTTTGGAGAAGCAACAAGATCCTTGTTTGCAAATAAAATACAAAAGCTTTTCTTTCTTTATATAAAAACATCTGACTTCTTGAAACAGTCATGTAATGCCTCAGTGGGAACAGGCCTTGTTGATGAGAGTTTTGTTTTGAGATTTTTGTTGCAGAGAGTGCAATTATTTCTGCTTCCTCCTGACAGACCAAAGAGGACCCTGTACAGTAAGAAGTATGGAGTGGACCTCATCAGATACACACATGCTGCCAACACTGTTGTGTACAGCTCCAACAAAATAGATGGTAAGTGATGCACTGGAGTGGAGCATATTAATCTCCTTACCCTGCATGTCTGGATAATTAGAGCTAAAGATTTGGGAAAAAGTTATAACAGCTCTTCAGTGATGAGAGCTCTGTCAGAGGCAGAGGAGGGAATTAATGTCCAACACTCATGCCCAGCTTGGGGCTAGTCCCTTGAGCTTCCTTACATGTTCATTCACTGCAGTAACTGAGGGGTTAAACATTGTCAGGGAGATAAAACTCAGGTTCTCCATTGGGCTCTTCACTTGGTGTTGGTGTCAGTGCTGTCATCGGCCTCTGCCCCTTCATTTCCTACGTGAGTGAGGTGGGAGCAGCAGCTGGGCCCGGTGCTGCAGCTGTGCCTGGTGCACACAGCTCAGCTGCAGAGGAAGGAGGGCAGAGCTTCAGGCAGCTCAGCACATCACAGCCCAGCCTGGAGGAGCTCACAGAGCTCAGTCCTGCTTTTGTTCATGCAGTTGATGTCTGAGGATTTTGCAGTGACCACATCTCTTAGCACAGCACTTCACAAATGGATTTTAACACTCTGCTTGTAGACTCATAATTTCTGTAGTAGAGGTTTTGGTTTGGTTTTTCCTTTGCGCAGATGAAACTTAACAGTAGAGATGCTGGTGCCTTGTGATGTGTGCTGGGCTACTAAAGGAAATGCAAAGGCTGTGAATTTAGAGAAGATGGAAGTTAAGAGTTAGGAGGTTGGGTTAAACTAGAGCAAGCTGGGCCTGAAACTAGAGGAACAAGGAAGTCTCCCAGAATTGGATTTAATGGTGTAAAAGGTTTAAAAATGTCACAGGAAGCACATGCCTTTTTAGTCTGTTTCAGAACCTACTTATTTTTTAAATTATATTATTACTATATGTCACATTTTTAATTTGGCTGTTATTAAATTTACAATAAGTAGTAATTAACAATCTAATGAAGCATTTTAATGCCATTTTGAATACTGAGTTTTTGTTTCTAAGCCATGGTAAGCCTTAAGACTTAAATCTTCCTGCTGCAGGGTAGCATTATGGTGAACACTTAATTAGAAGAAAAGAAAAAGAGACAATGTGAGAATGTTTGTTGTTGTTACAAATTGTAACCTTAATAAAACCAGCAGTGTGTTCTGTAGGAGTCCAGGAACTCTGTAGTCCCTAATGCATGTGGTCATGGCAAGGTGCATTGTATTAACCTGTTTTGCAGGTATTGGGAGGGAAAATTACCTCAGGAACATTCTATAGGAATGCTGGTGCTTGTTTGCAAGCTTTTTTCTGTTGAATGTTTTGTTGCTACCAATCTACTTGTGAAGATTTCCTCAAGACCTCTGGAGTTAACTCGTGTTGCCTGATTCCAGGCTGAGGTAGTAGTTTGTACAGTTTGAGGGTCTATGATACCACCCGGTACAGGAGATAACTGTACAGGCCACTGCCTTGCCTGGGACAGAGCCCTGCCAGCAGTGACATCGCAGGGAGCACAACTGCCCTGTGCTTCCTTGTAGCATGGAGCATGGAATTCTGCATGGATACTTCAGGTAATGACACTTCTTGCAGGAAACTGGAGATGAGCCCTAATAGCAGCTTTGGAGCATGTTGGTTCTATCCAGTGTGGGATGTGACGCTGGTGTTAGGGATTTCTATTTTGGATAATCACCTCAGGTCGCTTAGAGCTTTTCAGAACTGTCACCAGTACCACATTTCCAGTTCATTCAGGCAGCTTCAGTTTGCTTCTCAAACATTGGAAGGTAGTTTAGACCTCTGATTTCAGCTTGATGAGCAACCTCAGGCAACAATGAGAACTTGACAGTTTTTTCACAGACAGAAACTTTTGCTGAATGAGCCTTTCAAAACATTCTGAACACAGTAGCCCCTCTGACTGTCCAAACACCCAGTTCATGTTGCATCCTCTTGGCACATGTTCTTCTCAGTCAAAAGTAAAATGTCCTTGACCCTCAGCAGGACTGGTTGTTCCAGCAGTACAGAGTCTGCACATAAAGATTAAAAAGTAGCTTCTGTCTTGTAATAATTGTTTCCTCTTAGAAGGATTCTTTTAATTTTGGGGAGGAAGTCTCAACAGCATGTTCCAGAATCGTGAGCCACTCTTGGTATGTTCACTTATACTCAGGATAAAATTGGCACTTAAAAAATGTTATGCTACTGCTCTCATCTATTCAATTTATGTTTAAGGGTGCTTGAAGTGCACTGAGCTTTAGACTACTCTGTCCTCTTTTAGAGCTTAGTGCAGAGAAAGTGTGAAGTTGTTGATTGTCAGATTAAACAAAAAGAAGAGAGATTTGCTAATTTTTAATTATCTGATCCTGACTTCAAAGTTATGGTTTTATCATTAGCTGAGTGCCAGAATTTGTACATTTCCTGTGTACAAATGTGTATGTAGGAAAGAGAGCAATATTCATGCTGCAAAGCAATACAAAGTGGTATCAACTCTGTAAATTTGATACTCTCTGTTTCGTGAGAGCAATGGAATAAAACCTGCTGCTACTTAAATTTTAGCACCTTTGAAATTACCTTGCATAAATCACATGACAGTTATTTTTAAAATGTAACATGACTTCAGACTGTGAGAAGTATCTTTTCCTGTTGCCTAATTTTCAGTTCTGCTTAAGAACTGAGTTGGTTTATGTCTGTTTCAACTTGATTCTCTTTCCAAGTCTTACGTGAAATTAAATTACCAGACTTAAGCACTGTGGTGAGATTACTATTGCTCTTGGGAGCAAGTTGCTATGTGATCTCTTTCAGATAACCTTGGGCTGGTGATATAATGAAGCTTTTGGATTGTTTATGTTTCAGACACAATCCGATACCTCTCCCTGCATGACAACAAATACATTCGCTATTTCCCGGGGCACACAAAAAGGTGAGCTGTGGCTTGGGGACAGGCCAGGAGGAATTGAAATGAGAATGGTGGTGGGCTTGAGTTCATTACAGTTGCTTCATGCTGCTTTTGCTTAGTTCAGTTATGGGTTTTTACACACCTGTTGGGGTGGGTGTTGCTGCATTCACTTCTTTGGTTTGTCTCTGATGCTTGTGGGCTTCTGTATTGCAGGGTGGTTGCTCTTTCAATGTCTCCAGTGGATGATACTTTTATTTCTGGATCTCTGGATAAAACTATTCGTCTCTGGGATCTCCGCTCTCCAAATTGCCAGGTAGGTTATAAAATTCATGTGCACAATGTGTTGAATTTTCAGTTGAAAGAATAAGAAATGGATGTGTGTTTGTAACAAACTAAAAACACTGCCAGAAGCGTGTGCTGCTGATTTAGTGTTGACACGTTCCTGAAGGAGCCCGGGTCAGGAATCTCTGTGCAGAGTGTGTGTGTGTCACATTGTGTAACAGCACTTGCTCTCACCTGTGTCTGCTGGGGAGGGCAAGAAATAACACCCACAGCTGATGAAACAGGAGAAGGGCTGGGTGTCATCAGCTTGTTCATCAGGCTGCTACCTTATGCAGAGAGTGTTCTCTCAGGGTTGGCATCCCTCCTGTGTTGAGAATCCATCTTATCTGAGTGTTTGTGTGTCTAAAATTGGTGCCTTGATGCAATTAACTTTGATGAAGAAACTGGTGATCTAAAGTAACACAGCAGCCATATGGTCTGCCACCTCCTTGCATCACCTCTGTTGTTGATCAGAGCTGTTTGTGAGCAGGTTTGACTCTATAGCAAGACAGCAAAACTGTTTTTGTTTACTTATTTTTGTAAAATGCTTTACTCTTCTTAGTGGAAGCAGGCTCGTAAGAGCT
This sequence comes from Zonotrichia leucophrys gambelii, assembly GCF_028769735.1. NCBI lineage: Eukaryota > Metazoa > Chordata > Aves > Passeriformes > Passerellidae > Zonotrichia > Zonotrichia leucophrys. The sequence continues at coordinate 14,317,787 of NC_088182.1, forward strand.
GAGAAAAATACAAGAACTGGCAGCAGTGGCAAGAATAAAAGTTTAGAAGTAGAATCTCTACCTTTAGTGGTGCTGAGTTGTTTTGTCCTGGTATCTGGGTACACAGTGTTGTGCTCTCATATTTCCCCATCTCTCTGGGACTGTTTTGTTTATGAGAGAGGGCTCCTTGCTTGTTCCAGATGATGGAACTGTTATGAAAGAGAAAGAAAAAAGTTACATTTCTTACCAAATATTTTATCATTGTTCAAACCAAGCCTTTTCTTAATTTTTTCTTAATTCTGCTTTTTTTTGGGAGTATGCCTTTAACTCCAGCAGGTATGTTTCCCTTGGGATGAATCTCCATCTCCAAGTTGCTGCACATGAGACAGGGTTGTAAGTGCAGTAGCCATTCTGTGACTTATGCTAATGCCTGAACTTGTAAGAATGGTAAAACTGGGACTTGTAACTGGAAGCTGCATCCAGCCAAGTTTGGGAAACAGGTGGAGGAAGTGTTACTTGTAGTTTTCAGTTGGTCCGTGAGATGGCAGCCACACTGCCTGGAAATATTCCCGGGAAAGCAGAGCTGGCCCACTCACCAGGGCCCTGAGCACTGGCTGAGCTCTCTGCCTCACCTTCAGAGAGCACAGGGAAAACTGACCTGTGAGGGAAAGAAGAGAAGCAGTAAAATCTCCAGATTTAACTAAAGGGGAATGCAGAAAGAAATAGAAATGCAGAAACTTGTTAAATGTGTTGTGGATTTAATCAAAGATGGGTTCTTGTTTATGTGCATACAGTTTGTGAAAATGTTTGACATGCACAGACTGGTAGTCAGGATACAGAAGATTACATATTTTGTTGGCTTTTAACAAACTTTCTCAAGTGTTTTCTATGATGTGATTTAAGGAAAAGGTAACATTAAAAATAAGCACTGGTAGTAACCTATCAATTTTAATATGTGTGAAAAACACCATTCACTTTTAGTTAAAATTTTAGAAGTTTAATAGTAATGAAAATAGTAATAAAAATTAGGACTATAAGAGACAATAAAAAGCAAAGAATTATGGATGTCCATGTGCCTGGCACTCTACCACAAAGCACATCTTGCTAATAAAGGATAACTCCTTAAAAGCTATAGCCTATTGCATATTCATATATCTCATACATGATTCAAACATTCCTTTCAAACCAGGGTGTTTTTGCTTAATTTTGGCTTCCCTCCCCCTTATTGTAAATCAATCTTCTTGGTTCCTCGAAGTCTGAGATTTCCTGATAAGGAAGCAATAATTCTTCTCTTGGGATCTTGGTGTCTGTTGCTGTTATCTCTATCCAGATAGGACAATGTGAAGAATTTCTTGATTCTTTTCCATTCCTTGAGCTAGTTACAAAAAGTATCTTACATCACAGTTTCTTTTTTAATATTATGCTATAGCCTAAAAACTATGCTTACCACACTACTTAAAGAGATTAATACAGCACTACTTACAAGAGATTAATACAGCATAACTGTCCAACATAACACATAGAGTATTCATTTTAATATTTGCAAAGAGCCAATATTATAATATGTATCTGTAACATATGTAAGGTCTGTTGGCTTCCAGCAGGTATGAGGTTTCATTAAACAGGCATGTAAAGCTCAGCAGTGATATTCCCTTGCTTTCAAAGTACTTTTTTCCCCCTTTTGCAGCCATAAGTGGTGGAGCATTGCTGTTGATGCCAGCAGCAGTGTTTTGTGGTGCTGCCTGGTGTGGTTCTTAACACACCCATATGAGCCTCCCTTCTCCAGGGACTTTTGGAGTGCATGACACCTTGAATGGGTTTTTGATTTGTTTTGGTGTGAACTTTGTCACTGAAGCAAATTGGAAGCCCTATATGATGGCCTAAAGTTGAGAAAGCTGAGTTCTGAACCCTTGTAAAACCTCAGTATTTACAATTCAAATTAATTTGTTCCATGCCTAGTGTGCTGTCTTGCTCACAGTGGACTCAAGGGGGTGTGGTAGAAATGTGAGCATCAATCTTGGAAAATAATTCTGGCTATTTCTATTTCTAGGGTTTAATGCATCTCCAAGGGAAGCCAGTGTGTTCTTTTGACCCAGAAGGGTTGATTTTTGCTGCTGGAGTCAATTCTGAAATGGTGAAGCTTTATGATCTCCGTTCTTTTGACAAGGTGAGGTAGCCTGACTTCACTTTTTACAGCTTTGATCTTGCAAGAAGTAATCTAAGCTCAGTGCTCAGAGGCTGGATTTGTGTCCTTGAGTTTGCTGTCTGGGTGCCTCCTTGGCATCCAGAGAGTTCTCATTATGCACACATTTAATGGACAGAGGCACAAATCCTGAGGTACACTTAACCCATGTTCAAGTGCTAACTCTTGAACCTGCTCCAGACTGCAGTTCAGGCTCTTTGTTGTATGGTTTTGGCCTTTCTTTCCTTGCTGCCTGTTCTGGAAGAACACTGGCAAAGGTTGAGCCAGGATTGTCAGAAGGGATGGAAATTTCAAAGGAAACTGTACTGGTGTGGTCAGCTGAACTGAATAAAACCTGAGCATAGTTAGGTCCATGGTTCTCAAAACTCAGATGATGATTACACTGGCTCAAATTCTTTCTCTAACTTCAATAGCAGCCTTGTTCAAAAACCTGTTCCTACCTTAATTTAATTTGTGCTGTTGATTGTGGTGAATATGAAACTGTTGGATTGAAACAGCCTATTGCTCTCTTTTTTTGTTTTGGAAACTAGATTCATATATTGAAACTTACACATGGAGAGTCACGTTTGACTTAACACTGTCTTTTGGTATCTTGAGGCTAAGGATTTTCTTTTAAAAAATCTGAGCTGTTTTCCTGCACTAAGGTGAAAAGCAGATTCTTGTTAACAGCAGTATGAACAAACAGGCTCCATGTTTCCCATTTTCTGTCTGCAGGGGCCATTTGCCACGTTTAAGATGCAGTATGACCGAACGTGTGAGTGGACAGGCCTGAAGTTCAGCAATGATGGCAAACTCATCCTCATCTCCACCAACGGCGGCTTCATCCGGCTCATCGATGCCTTCAAAGGAGCTGTCTTGCACACGTTTGGGGTGAGCCTGCTGCCTCTGGTAGCTGCTGGAAAACCTGCTGTTAGTTTGGGGTGCCCTTGGGTTGTGAGATTGCTGTGGACACACTCTCTACTACATGTTCTCCTGTTTTGTGCCATAGGGTTATAACAATAGTAAGGCTGTCACGCTGGAGGCATCATTCACACCAGACTCTCAGTTCATCATGATAGGTAAGATAATTCTTGGCAAGAATTTCAGTGCTCTGAAATGAGCTGTGTTATGTAGGGCTAAAGCTGTGTCTGTTGGGAAACAGAAGGTATTTAAATAATACAATGCAGCTGTAAGCTTTCTTTGCACTGACAGTGTTCTGTTTTGTTAGATTGCTCAGTGTTGTCTAGACTGAAATATAAAAAAGCCTGCAAGAAGTCTTTTCTTCTTTTCCTATATATAAATGCTGTTCCAAAATAGATAAGAAACCAGGGAACTGTTGTAGTGTGGGAAAACTGGTCACACAGTTTGTTAGTGGTCCTCTCCCTGTGGCTAGGGCACCCTCATGCGCTGCCTCACAGCATTTTGTGGCTGTGTTGTGGCCATCCCCTGATGACCAAAGCACATATTTGTGCTTGGGAGACTGGTCTTGTAGCTTGGTACATTTGTACAGGGCTGCTCTCACTGGTGACATTCTGGGGCTGCTGCAGTTTGTTCATGTGGCTCTTGTAAACCCCCATGTCTGTGGAACAAGTTCTTAACCCTTGATGGAAGCTGTAGGCATCAGTCTGGTGGCTCCCAGTGTATGATTCACCTGGCCCTCTGCAAGTTGGACTCCTGAGGGAGGCAGGTGGCAAAAATCAGCATGAAACTCCTGCACAGGCTGGTGCTGCACCTTGGGCACCCCACAATGAGCACTTCAGTCCCCTGCTGCACAGCCGGACCTTTGGACACAAGTCAGATGAGTCTGTATGGTGCTGCCCCATCCTAGAACTTTATCTTATTTCTGTGGCTGATATATCAAATATGTTTAACCTAGTGGCAATTTGATATCCAGATCCTCATTTTTCCTGTATGAGTGATGGTCTTGGCAAAAGTCCCTTTCTTTTGTTCTGGCTGAGAACTTCCTGATTGCAGAGAAGACGGGTGGGGTTTTTGTTTAGTTTGTCTCTGGAGAGCACTTTATTGCACATATTTACCTTCCTGTTGTGCTCTTCCAAATTAAAGCAGTAGTAGAAGTTCCAAACCACTTATTCCTGTTCAGTTTTTACATATGGTTAAGTTGCAACTTGTGCTTCTTAATTTTTTCCTGAAAGGCTACAGACATAAATACAGAAGGAGAAGAAAATGCTTTGCATTTTTATTAGGAATCCTATTTAAAATGAGTCTAAAGCAGAACTGAATTTAAAATTTCTAAGTTCTCAGCCTCAGAGTTTGAAAAATGTAATTTTAAAGTGAAAAACTTGTTCCATTATAGTAATGTGGAGAGTCGATATCTCCATGGGAGCTTCTGATATTTGGCTTAGTGCATTGAAATCTGGTTCCCTTCCATGGTGAAAGCTTAGGCTTGATTCTGTGCCCACTGAGTGAGACACTTACCTGTGTCTGAACTGAGAACTTGTGTGAACAATGACTCTTTCCCCAGCACTTGGCCTCTGCACATTGGTGCAGGTTGGCCAGGGTCTCTCCTCTGCAGCTGGAGGTGTCAGGTCTCCTTTCCTACTGGGTGACAGTAGTTAACATCTTTGCCTGAAGAGTGTTTCAACTCTCTGATGTTTTGTACCTGCCCTTGTGGCACTTGGAGAACTCTAAAGGTTGTATTATGAAGTTGGGACCTGCCTGTTCCTAAAGTTCTGACAGAAAAAAAAAAGTTCTTTCTTTCCTCTGCTGACATCTCCAGTGCATCTTGCATATCTTGTTTTCCGCTCCTACCTTCAGGTTCAGAGGATGGGAAGATCCATGTTTGGAATGGAGAAAGTGGGATGAAGGTGGCTGTCCTAGATGGAAAACACACAGGTCCTATAACCTGTCTGCAGTTCAATCCAAAATTCATGACTTTTGCTAGTGCATGTTCCAATATGGTAAGGAAATGGGCATTAACTTCCTCTGAGCTCCATGAGGTGCTGACCCTTCAGAGATGAATCTGAGAAGGCTCAGTGCCTCTCGTGTGTGCTTGCAGAAGGTGGCAGCTCCTACAGGATGCTGTAGGAGAGATTTGTGTTCTGCTATCAAAAGATGTTTCTTTCCTCCTCTCTAGGCATTTTGGTTGCCAACTATTGACGATTAACTCCTGCACTGCGGCCGCTGTGGATGGCTCCGTACTGCTAACAGCAGCACGTCACTGCAAGCATAGTTCTGGAATTGCCTCCATCTCCTAGACTGTTCCTGCTCCTGTGTATTTTCCATGTCTTACCTTTATCTACAGCATTCCGTTGGGAGGACTGCTCCTCTTGGCCTCCTGGCACGCTCCAGAAGCAGTATGCTACAAGTTCTTACCTTCCAGGCCCAGCAGGCTTTAGCCTAAGATGGAACTGACACAGTGTCATTTCTTAGAGCCCTGAAGTCTGTTTTATCTACAAAATGTTTGTGGCATTTTTTAAAGCTGTAATTATGTGTTTTCCTGCTGTAAATGCACAAGGCTATTGATGTTCCAATGTGGAGCGTGCAGTTCCTTTCCATAAGTGCATGTTTTTAACGTCTGGGATCTCTGGTTTCACTGCAGTCCACAGATGCAAATACTTCTGTGCCAAATGTGAACACTGACAGTTTTCAACGGCAGATGCTGGATTCTCTTGCAGTGGAACATGCACCAGAAGTGTGGGTAGCTGTGAACGTACCTCATACGTCTTCTCATCCTTTGTTTTTGGCTATTTAGTGTGCAGCTGCACAGGTTTCATCCACTGTCAGAGATTGCCAAAGCCTCACTGCTGTTTGCTGTGTCAACATCCTGGAGGTGCAGACAGCACTGCTGAGGTCCAGCCAGTGTCCTGAGCAATAAAGGAGTCTGTCAGCAGAAGATGGAGAAACCACACTGAGACTGAAAGCACAGTCTGCCTGTGTATCTTCCTTATGTACCATCTTGGCTGATCCTACTTGTAAATATCATGGGGTGGGTGGGCAGTGGGAATGGGCCATATTTTTTTACTTTTAGATATAAAAGAATATTATGTGGGCCAGTAATGTGAGGTGTCTAGGCTGTTTACTTTCACCGATGCAGTTTTCCGCCCCTGGTTTGTAAATAAGCTCCATGAAATTCATCCCACAGCAGGCTTAGACTGGTATCCCTTTGTTGGTAAAACTGATGCAGGTATTCCATCACACAGCTTGGCACTGGTCTGCAGGTTTTTGGTGATAGCTCCAAAAGAGCCATGCATCCTTTGTCATATGGTGTCTTCAGAAATGAATTTTAAAATCTTAGGCATGACTGTGCTGACTCTGCTTTGCTGTGGCCCTGCTCCAAGGAATGCCCCTGCAGAGTGATGGGGAGGGACATGATCTCCTGCCTCAGGGGCTTGTAGCACTGAAAAGCTGGCTGGCTGGTCTTCAAGCCCAGTTCCAGGATTTTTTTCCTGAAATGCTGCTTCAATGGAATGCATTCACCAGCAAGCTGGGACAGGCTTGGCAAAAATGTAGTGTTCACTGTATTTTTGCCTTTCCAAACACACTTGGGGTTGTGCTTGAGAAGTCTGTTCTTTCCCTTGCCCAGCCACATGTGCTTCCCTGCTCATAAATATGAAAAGCTGGCAAGGTGACAAGGCAGTAACAAGCGTGTTCTCTCTGCTCTCCAGGGCCACTCCATACTGGCAAACCATGCTGGAGCATTTTCCTTAGGTCAGTTTCCTGATGTTCCCCTGTTACAGCAAAGTTCATCTCAGCTGTATACGGTTCACATCATGACTCCCTGGAAAAGTAAATGCCTTGTAGAACAGCTGCTTCTGGTTTGCTGTTTCTTGCCTTTGTTTTTGCCCAGGGAAAGGTGCTGTGCTAAGAGCTGGGGACAGGCACTGAGCATTTCTGTGCTGCTGGGTGGGTTCAGGTTGCAGCACTTGGCTGTGGCAGTGCAGGAGCTGTGCCCACACGGGGCAGGCTCACACTGTCTGTGCTGTGGTTGTGGCTCTGCTGCTGCTGCTGCCACACAGGGCATTTCTAAGCACAGCTGTGCCGTGTGAGTTGGCCATCCTCCAGCAGGGTGATGGATGCTTTCCCTCTGCCACACAGGCCTGCTGCTGGAGATGCAGATGAGAGGTTCATGCCACCCCTCTCCTGTGCTGTCCCACCGTTGCCTATAAATAAAACTGGCCTGTGCAAAGGGAGGTGGTTTTGTCGGGCCTCAGTCACTTTAACTCAGCAGTGTTGCATTTCAGGCTGTTTGGTGCTATTTTACCTTCGTTGGTATTTGCAGTGCTTTGTAAAATACAAATATTTGGGGTTTGTAGTGTGTTTTAACGGTCAAACTTGAGCGTCCAGTAGTAAATTATCTTTGAGGTTTTTCAAGTCTTTTGCCTGAGGAAGTGAACAGATACCCTCTGGCCATATTCCTTGTTACTTTTGACAGGGAAGCATTTGCAAGTCTTTTATTCTATAAAAGCTCTCTGTTAATGTGGTTTTGAGCGCTTGTCTAGAGGTTGTTGTTCAGCTCTCTTCTGCTTGCAGTGTTGTAAAACATGGTGTGTTGTGGCATGGAATGTTGAAGGAAAAGGGAACCAGAGGAGTGGTTTAGGAGGATGCACAGCAAGCACATCGTGGCTTTCTGGAGTGAAGAGGGATGTTCAGGCTCATGCAGTAGTTCTCCATTCAGGGTGGCAGCTGAGCACCTTCCCAGGGCCCACTGCCACCCAGGGAGGCAGAGACAGCTCTGTTGATGTAGCATGGAGTGCTTTCCATCTGGCTTTAAAAGAGGGGAATGTGCCAAGTGTTGTCAGGGAACATGAGGATTGTGTGTTTCAGACAGTTGGACAGGAAAGGTGAATAAGCTTTTAGCTTTCAGCTTCTACATGCTTCTCTAGGAGTCCCAGGGCTGCAGTTCCTGTGTTCTTTAGGGCTGCCAGCTAATGAGAAACAGATCTGATGGAAAACAGCCTTCCCAGGTCTGACAAAGTGGCCAAACAGCAAACAGCATTCCCCCTCCAAATCTGACATGTAAATCCTCCCCATGTTCTTTGGGATGAATTAAGGAGCTTTCTTCAGAACAAGGGGGAAATGAGACTCAAGAGCCCACCTCTAAGTGAGCAGTGTGGTGGCTGAGCACATCTGCCTGGGCTGTAGGAGATTTCAGGTGGAATTCTCCAAGTCAGTCTTGAAAGATTTTTTTATTCCTTTATTGAAGCTCGCAGGTCCTGGATTTGTGCCCCAGTCCCTTTGTGCTTTGGAGAGTGCAGGAGCGATTGAGTGACACATTTGGAAGCAGCAGGGTATTTTTTTCCAATGCCTCTTGGCTATTTTAGCACTTTAAGAGACTTCACCTTGGTTTTGGGTCAGGGGCAGGAACCTGGTGAGCCTTTCACAAACTGGTCTCTGTGGTCGTGAGCTGCTCTAGGGAGTTGGACTCCTCGGTGGTATCTGCCAGTGAGTGTAAATACATAAAGTCAAATTATGCTTTGTCACAAAATACTACCTATGTGGAGAATTCAATGTTGTGGCTGTGACCAATAAATATTTTGTAGAGAGACCACTTGAGTGCTGTAAATTCTGCGTTTGTCCAGTCTGATACAACTTGCTGGTTTCTTAGAGGGGGAATGTTAAACCCATCCATTTTTTTTAAATCTCCCTTTGTTTTGCAAAGTCAGAAACTCTTTAGTGGAAATTGTGGTTCTTTGAAGTTACCCCTCCATAAATTGCCCATTTTAAGAGGGTTTTTTTGCCTATGAATGTATCAGCATAGGGAAGCCTTGTGACAGCTACTTATGGAGCTATGGTGCCTTAGGTAAAGAGGTGTTCACAGCAGCCTGTGGTCTGAGCTCTTTCTCAGCAAGGTGAGAAAATAACTTCCTGAATTTGGGTGACAGGAATCTTGGGTAATTACAGTTAGTGCATATAAATGTGTTACAGCTACTGGAGGGAGGACAGCAGCCAGTATCATTACCATGGCTGAATCCTCATGTGCATTGTTTTCAGGTCAAAGTTAAGAGGAGGGAAGGAGAAAAATGTTTTTTATTCTACCCCTTGCCTAAATCATGAGCAGATAACTAAGAAGGCTGGCCCATTCCTGGGGGGAATTTCCTCCCACTGCTGGAAATAATCTTTCAACACCAAGCCCTGGCAGCAGTTCTAGTCAGGGGATGCTTCTGGTGACAAGCAAAGACAAATTAAAAGCAAGAACTCCCCAGTGATTTTCTGAGGCTGTTTTCCTCCAGCCCAGATCTATGTAAAACCCCCAGCAGGAATAACACTACAGTAAGATGCATGGGATAAAAACAAAGTACTTTTATTTGGACTTTCATCCTTGCAGAAACTTAAACACACACTGGAGTTTGGCTGCTTCTCTAGGGAATCCTGGAACCTGTGTAATGAATAATGAAACTTGGGGAGGTGGGAAGCTTGTCCAGACCTGAATTTGCCTGGCTAATAAACAGGTTAGGAAGCAGATCCTCAGAGTTTAAGACAACTCTGGCATGTCTGCTGCACTGTGTTTCTGCTGGAATAAGTGCTTGAAATTCAGCACTGCAGACAAATTGCAACAAACTGGTTTTATTTTACTTGGAGCTCTTCTACTTAATCAGCTGATGCACTGAACACCTTGGTTCTCATGAGTGCTACTGCTACAAAACCTACTTTGCTATCAGAAATTACCTGATTAGAGAAAGTGTCAGCAAGTGTGGAATAAGGTTTGTTAGAAATCTGTACACTGTGTTACTAACACACTTCAGTGTTCTTAAATAAGAGTAAGGCACACATCTTTGCACAGGAGCCTTCTGTACCCCAGGGTGAAGCTTCACCTGGCTACATCCTCTGGGTTTGAGGTGCTGCCTACAAATGGCAGCTGTCTCAAGGGCTCTGGGCTACTGCTCCAGCATTCCCATGCCACAGGCAGGGCTGTGCCCAGTGCTGTCTTGGCAGCAGCTCCCAGGTTTTCAGCACATCTCACATTACAGCAAATGGATACGAGAGATGCTTTAGCTTATGCATCCAGTTCAGCTTAGTTCAAGTCTGATTAAAAGCCAGCTCTTCAGACTGGCTGGATCTCAATTGATCCTTATTGTTCAGTGTTAAAAAGGGAGAGGGATCAGTAGAAACATGGATCTGAGTGTCACTGTACCGCAAAGATCTTAGGAAAAGTGCCCTTTGGTGTGCATGGCCCCCTTTGCAGGTTCTCCTTGGTCCAGCAATGAGAAAGGGGAGTCATTTGTTTCCCACTGTGCTTCTCTTGCATGTTGTTAAGGAGCTAATCTTGTTCATCCTGTGCCAAGTGGTGGCTGTGCAGTTCAGGTCCCACTGCAAATGGGTTTGCTGGAAGAGCAGCAGAAGTTCCTCAGTCTCTAGAGGCTGATGCAGAATGGCACCAGAGTAAGGGAACACAGAGATGCTGTGTCATCCTGACAGTCAGTCCTCTTCCCTGTTGTGTAGTGGGATGACAAATACAGAGATGTCATCGTAGGATGCCTCGTGGCTGTCATCCAGCATCCACTGGTGGCCTCTCTTCTTTCCCCTTGCCCTGCAGACCAAGCACTTGGCCAGTTCTGAAAACCTGGGAGTAGAAAAATGCAAGGGCTAATATAGCAACTATTCCCCTTAAGTTGCTGATGAGAGATGTGCTTTATGTTGTCAAAATAACAGGGGTTTTTAAGACATCAGCTTTGTAATTGTTACTTTAGGATGGGAACAGATTATAGGCAGTTTGCAAAGTCACAGAAAAGTGGTCATGCCAGAGCTGACCTGGAAGCACTGGGGTCTCAGCCTGCTTTAGGTCTGACCAGGTTCTTTGGAAGGGAAAACAAAGGCAAAGCTGGTATTACCTTTGAGGATCTGTCCTGTTTTCCACAAGGAAGCTCCTGACCACATGGGCCACCTCATCATTGCACAGAACATCCCAAAGGCCATCAGTTGCCATGATGAGGACATCATCTTCCTTAATGTCATGCACAGCAAAGTCAAATACATTCACCTGAAAAGCAGAACAGTAAATCTGTGACAATTCCTGCAATGTAACAGGGGTCAGGGAGATGGGACTGCCCCTGAGAGATGACACACTGGGACCAGGGTGCTTGGAGAAATGCTAAGACCTGCCAGGTCTTTAAAAGGTGCATCCTTCAGAGGAGCAGCTTGTTCAATTCCACCCTCCAATTCCCATGTGCTGTGACTGACCTTAGGGATGCAGGAGAGGAAGGGTTTGACTTCAATGTTGGTGTCAATGACCTTGAGCTGATGATCCCCCAGGCCTCGAGAGACAGCCAGAGTGCCCAGCAGGCGAGCCTGGCCCCAAACAGCAAAACAGGATTGAAATGTCAGGGTGTGGGGCCTTCCAAGGCTGGTGTGTGGCTTGTCCTGACTGATCTATGTGTTGCTTCAGGACCTTCCTCCAAGCCTCACCCAGAACAGCCTCTGGAGGCTTTGGAGATGGAGGAATGATCAGAAGCAATGTCCTGATGGGAGTGTGGAAGCAGCCTGACAGTGAATGTGGCCCATGGTGTGCTCTGGAGTTAGTACATGTGCTCTGGGTAATGCTGCAGACCTCAGGAGGCCCATGGTGGCATCTGCTCTTGGTTTGAGGTGGCAGGAAAGACAGTTGGGCTGGTTTGGGGGTGTCTGTTCTGGCAAAGAGGGTTCTGCACTGGCTAAAGGGAGTGGCACATGGGTTGTAGTGCTGGGGGAGTGATGGGACTTCCTGCAGGCAGATGCTGGATGGGTGCAGTCACTGCCTCTCCCTGCCTCCTCCTTCCCTCTCCAGGCTCATTGCTCAGCCTCTCCTCGAGGAGGACAGTTTGTGGGAAAGGCACTAGAGCTAAAGGAGACAGTCCCAAGTGGGAGCTGATGAAGTTCTCATCTGAATCGAGTTCTATGTGCAAGCCCTCAGGGCTGCCCTCTGCTCTGCTGTACTCTGGAGGAGGGAGCTCCAGAGGGCTCTGGGTTACACCAGCCAGGCAGCAAAGGAAGCTGCTGTACCCAGGCTGTGGGACTGTGCTGTGCTGGAGAACAGAGCTCCAGGTCTGCTCTAGTGCCCCAGAGTGTGACATGAGTGACACTGAGGACCCCCAGAAGACTTGCCTGTGCCTTCCCAAGGTGTAAAGCATTAAGCTACCTGCTTCCCATGACCATGGACCAGAGGATACTTGAGGTCAGCCTTCTCCACCGTCTTGTACCCCCTGGAACAGAGAATTCACTGTTGATTTGGGATTTGTCTGCCTTGATAGTACAACCCAGCCAGAGCATTTTGACTCTGATTGACTCTTGTGGTATCCCCATGCACAGGCAGCTCACTGAGGATGGGGCAAGGTGATCCTCACTCTCCCTCCCCAGCTTCTACCTGCATCAGCTTGGGACTGCCTGCAGCAGCCCCGTACCCATGGATGCCAGAAGGACCATCCTGACTGTTTCCTAACCACCCTGCCAGGGCCAGGGTCCCTTGGAGGGAGCTGCTCACAGCTTCCCTACCATCGTGCTGCTGCTCTCACTGGCAGGATGTGCCCCTTGTCCCCTCACTCCCCCATGGGTGTGAGCAGATGAAGCTGCCCTGGCTGCAGTCCTGCAGGGCAGGAGGGACTCACCAGCCCTCCATGAAGTAATCCCGGTACAGCACTTTGTGGCCCACATCATCTCCCTTCAGCCTCCGAGGAAACTCAAAGCGGGTGAATTCACCATCCAGGAGCTTGGGGAAAAGGAAAGCCTGGAGGAGGGAATGGAGAGCTGAGCATGGACCTGTTCTGCTTCAGTGGAGTAGGGCATCAGAGCTGCTTCTGCCTCAGGACTGGCACTCCCAGAAGCAGAATGGGGACCAGAATTGGGAAAGCACATTCCAGTGAGGACATGAACATCTCCCAAACTAAAGACTGTTGGCTGAATTTCTACCCCAGCCCTCCATGGGTGGTTCCAGCTGACATTATGGCCACACAGTGGCTTTCAAGGAAAGCTGGAGGTCCTCTTGCCACAAGCCCTGTCTGGCCCAGTGGGATGCCTGCAGCTGGATTGTGTGGAAGGAGTCACTCACCAAGTGCTGGATTCGCTGCCTCTCTGACTCGGGGGTGAACTCACTGCTCATGGGCACAATGCTGTCCTTCAGGACAAGAATTGCCCTACAAGGGGGAAGAGGCAAAGCTCAGCTGTGCCAGAGAATAGCTGTGCACCCAAAACTGTTAAAAATACCAGTGTATTTCAAATAACTCCATTGCAGTTGCACTGTTGCAGCAGAGAACTGTGCTTGCCTGGTTTGACAGTGATCAAGCTCGCTGTTAGAGGAATGGGGGGCCACAGCCAAGTGAGGGAAATCACCCTTCACTTTGAAACACCTGCCAGGCTGAGTGGGCTGCTGCATTACCACCCCAAGGCTGTGTCTGGGCAGCTTTAGTCCCTTGAAATCCCCAAACTGTTCCAGAAGGCACGAGAGCCTTTCTTCCAACAGGTCCCGTGCCCGGCAGGAGGGGGATGGCTGGGCTGCACATTTACTGTCTGTAGGATTAAATCAGAGCTGTGCTTTAACCTGGCAGCTAAACACCACACAGCCACTCACTCACTCACTCCTCCACACCCAGTGGGATGGGGCAGGTAACTGGGAAAAAGGAAAGTAAAATCTGTCAGTTGAGAGAAGAAAAGTTTATTAGGACAGGAATGGAGGCAAAATCATAATGAGAAAAGGATTAGAATATAGAAAAAACCAGTTACACAGTGCAGTTACTCACCACCTTCTGACTGATACCCAGCCACTTCCCCAGCAGTGGCCCCAGGCCACCTTTTCCCTGAGTTCACACACTCAGCATGGTGCCATGTGGTCTGGAACATCCCTTGGGGTCAGCTGTCCTACCTGTGTCCCCTCCCAGCTTCTTGTGCCCCCAAACCTCCTTGCTGGTGGGGTGAGAAGCTGAAAAGTCCCTGACTGTGAGCAGCTGCTGAGCAGTGCTTTCACAACTCAGACATCAGTGGGTGTTCAACAGTGTTCTCTAGAACTCTGTCCCAGCTGAAACCAGGACAGAAAGATGCTGGAAACCTTGCTAAACTCCCAGCTCTCATCCCCAGCAACTTCCCCCTTTATTATGACTCACCTGCTGTCCCCAGCATTGGCCACATAGAGCTTTCCCTGGAAATAAAGGGCAGCCAGAGCAGTGCAACCTCCTGTCTGGTTTGTAGCTTCCATCTCCTGGCCAATGACTTCATCCTGTTGGTTTCAACAAGTTTGGAGACTGGTGTGATCTGGGCTGCTGCTTTCTACAGTCTCATCCCTCCCAGCAGAAATCCAGAACCAAAACTGACTGTGGATGGGCCACAGGAAGCCAGCAAAGTAACAGGCAATGTTGCTTCTGTACAGCCTACACAGCTGCTGCTCCTGCACTATGGGTGCTTTGGGAGGGTGATGGGGAGAGCTCAGACTTGTAGATGCTCTATGAGTGTGACACCAGCCTCCTGCCTGCCCTACAGAATTGTTCAGAACTACTGCAGCTTTGCTCTGGGTCAGCTCTGCCAACACACAACCCTGACACAGGCCCTGGGCTCTGACCCAGTGTGATCCCAGCACATTTAAAGGTTTGGCCCAATGCTCCAGCCTACTCAGTGAGCAGAACAGCAGACCCTGCCCTTGCAAGGCTCAGGGAGGATCAGGCTGTGGCCAGCAGGAGTGGTGCCCTGCATGGGTACTCACACATTCCTGGAAGGCATTCTCCAGGGCTCCCACCACCAGGTCTGCAGCGTGGATGTGCTTCTCCTCCACGAACTGGGGGTCACTGTCACAAACGCAGCGCCCGCTGAGGTGCATGGGGGGCTGGGCCTCGGTGATGCCTCCCACAACCTCCTCCAGCTTCTGCTTGATGCAGTAGTGCAGATAGTTGGAGGCGATGATGGCAGCGTCTGGGCCGCCGTGGCCATCAAACAGCGCCCAGTAGTGACCAGTCAGGAACTGAGGAACAGGGACAGGACAGGGGCTGAAGGGCCTGTACAGATGGCAGGCTCAGAGCCAGCATGCCACTGCATGTGTTTTGTTTGATTTTCCACCCCAGCTTCCCTTCCCTGCCACTGGTGAATCTCCTCAAACTCAAGTGATGCCCACGTGCTGCTCTGCCTGACCCATCATTTGAGCATCTGGATTTGCACCATACCCCTCATGGGCTGTATTAGGGGAGATGGGGCCATTTCACCAGAAGTGCAGCACAGCCTGGTGAGAGCATCCCGTGTGCCCAGCTCATGCTGCTGGGCAACACACACTGGTGCTTGAAAGCACAGGGAGGACAGGAAAGGTGAGGGCACCAAGAGCTTGGATGACCTCAAATGCTGCAAGTCATGGGCCACAGAAGTAGAAATGGTATTTACAGAGCTATGTATTTGCTGGCCATAGGGTACACAGGTCCCCTAAATACATCCAAGGAAGGGTTTCAGCACTTGGGCACGTAGGACTGATGGAGCAATCTGTGTTTCCTGAACTTGCATCCCTGGGTGGCAGCAAGAGGCTGGCAGCAGGGTGAGCACAGTCTGCCTGGGGGCAATACCTGTGTGGAGCACAGGATCAGCCATTCCTCATCCTCCTCCAGGCCTGGCTCTCTCCTCCGGACAGAGATCTGACAGCAGGCTGCCTGGTCCTCATTGAACTCCGACTTCTCGGCATTGATAACCCTGCAAACGCTCAGGTAAGGTGTGGGGACACACTGCACCTCTGCTGCTCCCAGCCAGCTGTGCTGGCTGCTCTGCAGCCCCTGCAAACAGCTGCACCTGGCCCCTCCTTTCCAGCCCCAGCTCCCTGCTGAAGGATCAAACTCAAGGATCTCTCTGCTGATGACTGAAATATTAAGTCATTTATGTGCAACAGGGGAAAGCCCAGCTGGGGACACAGAGACCTGCACCCTGGCCTCAGGCAGCCCTGTCAGCAGCCCACACCGTGCCATTTCCTTGTTGACACAGTGCATTGCAGAGCCACCACCCTTGCTTTTCCTTCCAGCCTCGGTGATGTTTGTCCCTGGGTGGGAGCGGGCTCTCCTGGCATTTCACGCTGTGCCATCCCAGCACCGCGGGGTCATGTCGCTCTGGCCAGGACGTGGGGACAGCTCCTGCCTGATCCATCCCTCCGCCACTTAAAACAGCAAACCAAGAGGTTTCTAAAATCGTGGCCATGCCCTTCCTTCGCTTTAAAGCCACTGTGCCAGGAGCGGTGCTGCTCTCGGGGCTCTCCCGGCCACTGTCCCAGCGCTGGAGCCGGCACGGGGCTGGCAGGGGGTGGCCAGGGCTGTCCCCGCCGGCCCCGGCAGGACGGAGAGGGGCCGGAGGATTCACCGCCCCGCCAAGCCTGCTCTGGGGCACAAAGCCGCTCTCTGCTGGCCCGCAGATGCTGCAGGAGGGCGAGCTGTGCCTGCGGGCGGCCCCTCCGGCCCGGGGCGGCTGCAGCCGAGGGGCGCAGCCAGGGCAGGTGGGGAGCGACCGCCCGGGCACCCCTCCAGGAGCCCCCCAAGCCTCCCCCGCTCCCTCCACCCCCTAAACCTGCCCTATTCCCCGGTACCGGCCCCGGCAGCGCCCCCCGCCCGCCCGGAGCCCTCCCGGAGCTGCCGGCTGCACTCACTCGGCGTATCCCGCGCCCCAGGGCAGCGGCCGCTCGGGCGCGGCTCCGCGCACGGCCCGCCCGCCCCGCGGGGCCTCCTCGCTGCCGCCGGGCACGAACTTGGGCCGGCGGTAGCGCAGGGCGGGGGGCGGCGGGCCCGGGCCAGGGCCCGGTGCCGGGGCTCCGCTGGGCCGCTCCGCGGGGCCGCCCCGCCGCCAGCGCCGCAGCCACTCGCCCGACATGGCGGGGCAGGTGCGGCTCCTCCCGGCCCGGCCGCGGTCCCGCCCCGGGGCGGCGCGGAGCGGAGCGGCCCCGCGCTCCGGAACGGGCGGTGCTGCCTGCCCAGCCGTTTCCTGCCCGGGACGCGGCGGAGCGGAGCCGAGCGGAGCGGAGCCGAGCGGAGCCATGACTCACCAGACCGGCATCCACGGTGAGCGGCGCCCGCCCAGCGCTCGGGTCCCCCGGCCCGTCCCGGAGCTGCCCCCGCCGCTCGGCCCCCGCCCGGGCCGGGCTGCCCCGCCGCGCCCCCGGCAGCGGCACCCCCGGACCGCGCCCCGCGCATCCCCGGCCCCGCCGCGGCGGCTGCGGGCGCTGTCGCGACAGCGGCGGCGATGGGGGCGATAAAATGAAGCTTCGGGTTCATCGGTTCTCCGGTGGAAGCCCCGCAGGCGGGTTTCCTGCGGTTGGCGGGGGAGGGGGACACTGAGTCAGGCTCGGAGGGAGCGTTTGGGTGCCGGCAGGAGGGGCGGGAGGGGCTCAGCCCCGGGGTGCCGCCGGTGCGGGGCTCTCCCGCATCCTTTGTCTGGGCTGATGCTCAGCACCCGCCGCGACGTGCTCGGACAGATGTGTCACGCTCGTCTGCCTGGCCACGGCCCCGGCCACCGCTCCCTTGCCCACGGGGATGCTCGGCCCCAGTTGCTCCCCAGCCCGGGGGAGCGCCCGAGTGAATTCCTGCTTCCCGATTTCTCCGCCCGCTCCCCACAGGACCCAGCCAGCACCCCGACACGGCGGCTTCTGCATTTCTGAGTGTGCTTGGTGCATGACTGACTGTGTGTCCTCACGGTATTTCCCTCCTGCCCCTCGCCTCGCCAGCTCAATTAGCAATATTAATCAGGAGTAGAGGTGCTGCATAATTTATGTAACCGAATCAATATGCGAGCAGGGATGTGAGAGCCGCTGCCCTGGAGCCCTGCTCTGTGCGGTCGGGTGTGAATGCAGCCCGCAGCGTGTCCCGGGAGGGAGCTGGCACAGTGGCCCCGCAGATCCCTCTGGCCAGCACCTTTGTGCCGGGGTGGGAATTTGTATGTGCTGGTCCTTCCTGGCAAGAGCATCCTCGTTCCTTCAGCATGGTCGAGAACATCCTTCCCCTCCAGTTGCTTCTGGAGGGGCTGTAGCTGAGAAGTGGCCAGTGTTGATGCTTAGATGTTCCTCCTGCTTGTGCTCAGGAGAGCTGGTGGTCGTTGATGGTGTTTGGGTTCTGGTTCATTGCTTCTGGCTTAAACTGAGATCCTGAAGCACATGCTCTAATTAAATCTTCCTTGTTTTGTAAAAATATAACAATAATTTTAAAAAGTCAAAAATCAGCAGGATGGAGCCCTGCACCCACCTGAGCTCTGGGGGTGCTGACCCCATCTGCAGAGCTGTCCATGGGCTTTGGGCAGGCAGGGCCCGTTGCACAGTGTGCCCCCGGAGATGCTGCCTGTTGCTCTCTGGCCATGCCCTGCTGCTCCTGTGCTGCTGGTGCTGTCCTTCGTGGCACCCCGCAGCTGCCAGGGAGGGAGATGTGCCAGCTTGGCTCCCTCTGAGAGCCCTGCCCTTGGCTGACCTTGGTTGCCCACTGTGCCCAGTGCTGGGAGTCACCGTGGGATGTGACGTGCCCTGTCAGCGGCAAAGGGGAAGGGACTCCACTTCCCCCAGGGAGCTGCAGTGCAGGGAGGGGATGGACCTCATGACTCTGCCCTGGCAGCAGATTCCTGGGCTGGGGTGGTGTAAAATCCCCCCTGTGGTTGTGGAAAGTAGCTTGTGTTGGGTGGTCTGGCTGTCCCAGCATCCTGGACGTGTCTGGGCTCTCTCTCCGTGCCCTGTTGCGCCGTCTCTCTTCCCGGAAGCTGCTGTTTCCTCTCTGAATGCAAATCTGCCCCTCCAACACCTGTGATGCACAACTGGGGTGCCCCAGGCTTTAAGGGAACGCCCCCTTCGAGGTGGATTTGGGATATTTCAGTCTGCCCCACCCCGTCATGGTGATTGAATTTTTCTGTTTGCTCAGCAAAGAGCAGATTCCATACCGAATGAGGAAGAGCAATCCCACTGCTACTTTCATCCCCTCTGCTGAGGCACTGAGGTCTCTTGTTTGCTGGGAGGAGGAATTATGCACTTCTTCCTGGTTTCTGGGGCTTCGCTATGTTTGTGTGCACCCAGCATTTTCTGTTTCTTCATTCCCATTTCTCCCCCATTTTCAGGAAGACATCTGCTCCCAGGGGAGTTGTGATCAGGTTCTGCAGCTGCCTTAGGGGAGGTTGCAGACAAGCTGGGAGGGATTTTGCTTGACACAGAGCTAGATCTGTGTGAGGCAGGGTGACGTGGTGGTGGGGAACCCCCGAGCTGAGACGCTCCCACGTCATCCCTCCATCCATCCTCATTCAGCTTTTGGGGAGAAACAGGTGCAGGGGAAGCTCTGGCAGGGAGAGCTGGGGGGTCAGGGAGTGCAGTCAAGCCTGAGCCTTTCATGCAGGGGCAAGAGGCTAATTATTGTTTTTTTAGGTATCTCAGGCAGCTCTCTTGAAGGTGCTGGCAAGAAAACCAGGCTGCCATGGAGACTGCCGGGCTGGGGAGGCGGTTGGAAGCTCTCAAAGGGTGCTGTGGGCTTCCTGGGGCTGGAAACCTGCTTTTTAGCTGCTGCTGGGAGGACTCATTGAGTGGTTTTGTGGTTCCTATTTTGCTCTGAGAGCATTAGCATTAGATTGGAACAGCATTTGCTGCCTGAGCTCAGAACCTTGGGCAGGCAGTGCTGAACCGGGCTTTGATGCTGGTGGGAGGTCATCTGCTTTCAGCTGCTTCTGGGAGCTCTTTCAAGACCACTGGGTAGAGAGAAAAAGTCTCTTAGAGGGTATTTTTTCATCTAGAAAGTGGAGAAATCAAATGCATTTTGTTTCTTTAACCTAAAAATAGAGTTTGGTGCCTGCTCTTTCTGGGGGAGGTGGTGAGATCTGGGGGTAGGGGAGAACCTTTGTTCCCATCCTCAGCTGAGCTGCCACTTTGCCCCAGGATCTTGGTTTGGGAATGCATCTGGTAGGAGTGGATGTTTGCTTCAGGAGGAGCATAACCATGGTGCACATGAGCAGGAATGCTGTCAGATGAGTAGAAAAGGAGCATAAGGTGGGACCCAGGAGCTGCTGGGTCTGCCAAAGTCTTGGTGGAAAGCAGGCAGATTCCTGTCTCTCTAGTGAGAAGAAGGAAGGAGCTTCTCTGCCCATCAGCACACCATTAGCCCCTCTCCTCTGGCTGTGCTGGGAGGCAGCACTGGCTCCTGAGGCACCTGGGTGCACAAATTTGGGGGGCAGCTTTGGAATGCTGGAGGCACCCCCTAAGCAGAGACATGCCACAAGGTGCCATCAGTGAAGGAGGAGAAGGAGAAGGGATGGCTGGTTCATGGCCCCTTTTGTCCATGGGAACAGAGGGCACTGGGCTGCTGTAAGGATATTTTTGGGAAGCCAGACCCAGTCTCTTTTCTGGGGCCACCTTGGAGGTTGATGTCCCCTGGGAGTATGGCCCATATCCAAGGGGCAGGCATGTCAGGATGGCCAGGGCAGCAGCACTGGTGGCAGACCAGATAAATGAGATGTCAAACCCCTTGAAGCAGTGATGGGATGGAGGAAATCCTTTGGGAAGTGTGCAGTGAGACTAAATGCAGTGAGGTCATGGTCAGGGTCTGTCCCTGGGTGCCTGTGCACAAACCAGTGCTGCACTGGTGGCTTGACTGGGCGGAGAAAAGGAGCAGCAGCAGCTTCTGCAGGCCAGGACAGACCATGTGTGCTGCACCACCACTGTGCCCCAGGATCCAGCTGATGCTGCCTGCAGGGTCAGTGCTGCCTGCCCTGGAGCAAGGGAAGGGATGAGTAACTCCAATCCAAGGTGGCAAAGTGCAGACAACACAGGTCCTGGGCACACGTGGAAAATCAGGTGTTGAGAAGCAATTGTCTGGTGTCAGGCAGGTGGCTCCAAGTCTCTGGGTGGGATTTGCACCAAGGACCAGGAGCTGTCCATGTGAAATCCTGCAGGAATACAGTCTAGCCCCACAGAAAATTGGGAGAAAAGCAAAGCTTTTCTGCTCTCTTGCTCCCTTTCCCCCCTGCCCCACTCCCTTCTCTCTCTTTTCTTCTGACATCTGTAGCTTTTTTCCTCAGAAAAGATTCCCTGCAAGGACATATTTATTTTTTCCATGGTGAGGAATAAAATCCTCTTACTGCTTAAACTGGCCAACCGTGTCCATCGGCAGCAAAGCTCCCTGCAGCAGCGAGTTGAGCAGGCACTGCCTAAAGGAGTTACACTGGGATAGACTGAAAAGAAGGAATGTTAGCAGCAGCAAAAGCTATTTTGTGCCTGTTGCAGTTGTATCCCTTCCTGGCTGCCCAGACCAGGAGCTGGGCAGGGAGAGTGTGGGTAATGCAGGTATAACCATGTTTTATTCATCACCGTCCTGACTTCTGTCTGGCCACGCATCCCTGGAATTTGGACAAGTTTTGCCTGGGTTTGTGGCTGGATTTTTGGCTGAGTTTCCCTGTTACATCCCAGGCAGGCTGTGCCCCAGACAGTGAAAGGGAAGCAGTTGCATTGAGTTGAAGAAGATGCCCAGGGAATGAAAGATTGATGGCCCGGGGCTCGGGTTTCCCGCTGGGAGGGCAGGGAGACTGCGTGTATTGGGAGAGGCATCTGTTTCAGGGAGCATCTATTATTGATCGGGGAGCTGCGTGGGGCCACGGGGAAGGGTCAAAGCAGCAGGAACCTGCTGTGCCCCAACACGTGGGCAAGGGGCTGCAGGAGGGGGGGATGCTGTGGCTGTCACCTCCATCCCCGTTCCGTGGTGCTTCCCAGGCATTGCACGGGTGGCAATCCCTGGGAGAGAGGGGCCCTTGCTGTGGCCACGGTGTCACCAGTGCCTCTGTGCCCCCCTGCAGCCCCTCTGTGCTCACAGAAGCTCCCTGGGGCTGTAAACAGCAGGAAAAGGTCAGTCTGGGGCAGCTTTTGGCAGGGTGGTACCCACAAGCAGCATCGTTCAGCAGCTTCAATAAGAGCTGTGCTTCAGGCTCTGGAATCTCCTGGGGACTGATCCAAAGGGGCCCATCCCAGCACAGGGCACCCTCTGGCTGCCAGCAGTGTCTGTCCTGGTGACATCCCTCTGTCTGCCAGGAGGTGCCAGGGTCTGGCTGCCCTGCTGCTGCCTGGGCTGGGGGAATGCAGGCTTTGCTCTGAATGCACCTTGTGGTCAGTGCTGCCCCAGGGCTGGCTCTGTCCTGCCCTCCTCCCACAGCTCCAGTTCTCCTCTGGCACTTTGCCTGCAGGGTCAGGGCCACCTGAGGGCCACTGCTGGCCAGCCACCACCTCACTGTCGCACCTGAGCTGCCACCCCAGCCTGGGTGCCATCAGCTGGCTCTGCTCAGCCCTCCACCCCAAATGGAGGTGCCACTGAGCTGGAGGCTGTGTGGGACCTGGGACATGCTCTTATCAGCTTCTAAAGGCTGTTTGTGCCCAGGGGACAGCTCACTGCAGCCTACAAACAGGTGGGACAGGGAGGAGCTGCAGGCTCAGTGGCTGAAGGTGATTTTGGACAGGGGTGTGTGTGCCCACCAGGTCTGCCATGGGGGTCAGCAGCAGGGCTGCCCTCTAGAAGGGCCAGAAGGTTCCTCAGGTGCCTCTGGGCTCACACTGCCTCAAAGCAGCAACATCCATTTTTCAGGGCAAGAATGGAGTCATGCTGTCCTTCCCAGGGTTTGGGCACCCTCATCATGAGCTTTCCCAAGCACCACAGTGGGTCTTGATGTTCCTGGCTGGAAAACCAGTACAGACTGTTCATGATTTTTATTCTGTTCCTGGGCTGACCAGGTGCAGCTCCTGCAGGCTGTGCCCCCTGGCCCAGGTGCTGTGTGTGCTGTGCCTGGCTCCTTGCACGATGCTGGGTGTGCTGTTGGTGCTGTGCCTGCAGCCTTGGCAGCGCCAGATAACGTGGTCCTGCTCTTGTTTGTGCCTGCAGCAGTGTGAAGTGACTAACCTGGACTTGGCTTGTCACCCACCTCTCTCTGGAGCTGCTGGACCCTGCCCTGTCTGGTCCTTTCTCCAGTTATGGTACTTTGCCTTCTATTGAGTTTCATCCTGTTTCTTTTCTTCCCAGCCCATTTCTCCAGTCTCCTGAGAGAACGCTGAGTTTTTCTGCAGTGCACACTTGCACCTCCTGTAGCTTCCCACCTTACAGCTGCAGGAAGCACTGCTGCAGCTGCCAGAAGTGTTCATGGAGATGTGGATAAAGCTGCACCCACCCCAGGTGCCCAGGACACTGCTCCATCCCAGCTCTGGTCCCTCCCTGAGTGAGTTACCCATGCAGTGCTGTGTCTGTGCCATGGAGGCTCAGCACTCCCGTGTTCCCAAGCTGGCATCTGACACTTGGAGACACTTAGAAGCTGAGCTGAGAGCCCTGAAGCCCACAGGGGTCTGGCTGTGCTGAGGGAAGCATGAGGGATCTCATGCATCTTGGCCTCAGCAGATCCACACTGGCTGTAGCCCAGCTGGGATTTGTTTCTGGATTATTTGTTCCAGGATTTTCCAGGAGCCCATGTCTGGAGGGTGAGTTGGATCTGTGGGTCCCTTTCAGTCCTGTTGCTCCTCCCTCTCCCTTGGTTTTTATGGGTTTTCAGCTCTGGAGTTGTGTCCTGGAGGCTCCCTGGCAGGGGATGCCATGAGGCACCATCTCCTCCAGCTCTTCCTCCAGAGCCAACTGTGGACTTCTCTATTAATATTTCAGGCACACAAGCCATCTCATCAAGTCTGCTGTGCCAATTAAGTGGTAATCATGCCCTAATGAAGCAGTGCTGAGCTCGTGCTCAAACCTTCCCTGGTTTATTCCTCTGCCTCCTCGCTGGCTCTTGGCTCTGCGTTGTGAGAGGCAGAAGGAGACATTGGAGACACTCTGGTTTTTATGTAAATGAAATTTGCTTTAAAAAAAACCCTCCAAACCAGCAGAATTAAATTTTGCAAGCCTCCTGTGGGGTTTTTTGAAAGCTTTGCTGCTGTCTCCTCTGGAAATGTTCTCCCTCCTTGGAAGACCTTGTGGTATTTCCTGTGCTTGGCTTCTCTGGCAGCATCCAGGCTTTTCCTGGGATCCCTTCAACCCCTGGGTACCTACACAGACCCCAGTGCTTGGCTGTCATTGTCAGCCACTCACCTGCCAATCATCCTGGCTGTCAATCTGCAGGGCACTCCCAGCATTTCCAACTGGGCTGCAGGGTTGCATTTGCCCAGACTCCTGATTTTCCAGTTCTGGGAAGGATGGGGTCACACTGGAGGGATTTGCAAGCAGGTTAGTGCTGCAGAGCTTTCCTATTTCTTCCCTGAAGTTGATGCTGTAGAAACATCCAAGAGTGGTGTTATTCTCTCATAGTTTTGCAGTGTGATAGGAGTTGGTGAAACTTGATGCTTATTAAGAGTTTTGTCTCCTGCATGAGGTTTCCTGGGTGTTTAAATGTCTTTTTCTCTTCCTCTTCCGCCTCGTGTGTGTGCAATAACCACAGATGCTGCCAGGAGGAAACTGCCACTCTCAACAGGGAAAGGGGCTAAAAATACCAGAGTATCCTTGGCTGGGCACAGCAGGAGCAGGCTGAGCTCCCAGCTGGCACTGGGTGAAGGTCTGCCCTGGGAGCTGGGAGAGCTGCATGCCCTGATGCTGCTGGAGGGAGCCTGCTTGTGGTGTGATGGGATTACACCAGCAAACCTTCTGTTTGTCCCCTGACGTGCCATTGAGGAGTGGCATCCCTCTGCAGGGGTGTCTCTGTGCCCATCCCTGCAGGCTCCTGTCAGGAGGGCATCTCTGGGTCAGTGTGGGAGCTGCTCTCCCTGCTGTGTGCCTCTCCTGTCCGCGGGAGAGAATTCAGCATCCCCTGATCGGGGCAGGCTGAGCTGGGCACCGTCACCGAGCATCCCTGTGGGCACAGGCAGGAGAGCCTGGGAGCTCCCCAGGGATCCCTCCTGTCCCAGAGCTCTGGAATGCCCCAGCCCGGCTCTGCCTGCACTGAGGGCAGCACTCAGGGACAGTCAGGGCTGTCCTTGTCCCTTGAGCAGTGCTGGGGACACCAGGGCTCCTCTGGGGCTGTGCCAGGGGTGGCATCCCGTGCTGGAGGGCCTGAGGGATGGACATGGCCCTTGTGGGGATGGCTGCCTCTGCCATGTGCCTCTGCTGTGGGTGCAGTCGGGCTCCAGGCTCCTCCCTCTGCTGGCTCAGCAAAGCCCCAGGAATGGAGGGGCTGCTGATGGAGATTCCAAGCCCAGATCCTGATGTAGGCTAAGGGATGTCTGCCCAGGTCTCTGATCTTTGCAACATCAGTTCCTTGAGTATTTCTAGCAGCTTTTGAAGCCACAGGCCCCCTTTGCTGTATCCAGGAAAGGGCTTGGGTGGCTTTAGGGGGAGCCAGGCCAGGAGACGATCCTTGTTGGGGGTTGGCCTCTGGCAGCCACATCTCCTGGGCTTTGCCTTCACACGGAGCCTGTCCCGGGTGGCACGGGGAGCTCTGGGCCAGTGCTGCTTCAGGGAGGGCACATGAAGCCTCCAGTGCCGGCTGGGGCTGCTCCTTCCCTGTCCAGTGCCTCCAGCTGCCTCCTGTAGGATGCTGCCATTGCCTGCTGCTCAGGGAGCGGGATGACTCCTCAATGCCCCCAAAACTCTTCCCAAAGCCTTCTGCAATCCAGGCCCCGCCAGCTCCAGAGCAGAACCCTGGGACTGTTCCTTTCCCTTGCCCACGGGCTCAGCCCCACCAGCCTGCCCAGTGTGGAGCTGTGCAGATTCCCAGCCGCTGGGAGCAGCATCCTGCCGTGTGTCACCAGCCTGTCAGGGCAGCACAGCCTGCAGGACATCCTGCAGCCACCCCTGCTGCTCTGCAAAGCCAATCAACTTGTCACTTGAGCTCTCCCTGCCTGCCCTGGCCAAGCCATCGTCTAAATTTGGGTGATTATGTTCACCCAGGCCAAGTATCAGGTTCTCTGGGTCACATGTGCTCCCTCCCAGCTGCTATTTAACTCTCTGCCGCAGGGAGACGCGGCACTTCTCTCCCAGCTTTGGGGTTTTCTGTTATTGTTATTTTTTTTATTAGAATTTTTTGGCACCAGAGATTTAATATATATTTTTTTTTAAGTTTTAAAATTCTATCCTGCCAAGTTGGTCCCCTTTCTGGTCAGCTACTGAGCAACCCAGCACCTACTTTGATTGCTGAATCTGATCACGATGTTTTTGGTTCTTTCAGCCACCACAGAATTGAGGGACTTTTTTGCCAAAGCCCGAAATGGTT
Source organism: Zonotrichia leucophrys gambelii (assembly GCF_028769735.1). Classification (NCBI taxonomy): domain Eukaryota; kingdom Metazoa; phylum Chordata; class Aves; order Passeriformes; family Passerellidae; genus Zonotrichia; species Zonotrichia leucophrys. The sequence goes on from NC_088182.1 coordinate 14,343,993, forward strand.
CAGTCCGGCTCATCAAGGTCATCATTGAGGACGGTAAGTCCCATTTTTGAGTGCTTTGATTTACACTCTGTGTGTTCTCTGTTTCCTCTCCTCCTTTCTTCCTCACCACTGCGGTGCCAGCTTGTGTTCTTGTCAACCTCTAGGAAAATGCTGCTGGGGCTTGTGGCAAGCCAGACCTGAAACACAAGCCCAAACTTTGGCTGTGCTGGTGAGCAGCTGGTGAGCCCCAGGCCAGCTGCAGGGGGGAGCAGTGACTTTGCCAGCAGAGCAACACCAGCCTGGGGTCGGTGCACTGTGGGGACTTCTGCTGCTGCTGTGTCATGGTTTATTATGGGATCCCTGAGGCAGGCTGCTGCAGGGACCCTGGGACCTTTGGGATGTGCCATCCCACAGCTGGCAAGGGGATGCTCGGGGCAGGGGGTGCTCGTGGCTCAAGGCCTGCAGTGGCATTCTGTGAGGAATGCCACACTCTGAGACCCATCCCATCCCATCCCATCCCATCCCATCCCATCCCATCCCATCCCATCCCATCCCAGGGCTGCCCCTAGCCCAGGATACAGGCTGGCACCAGCCTGGCCCGTGTTTGTGCCGTGGAATGGGTCCTTTGGGTGGCCTCTGCATGTGTGAAGCAAGTGAGCAGAGCTGGGCACTGATTGCATGTCCCAGGGGCGGGGAGCTGCCCTGGTGTAGGTTTTCCATCACCTCACACTCGTACAATTGCATATGAATGACTTGTTTCTCCAGCAGCAGCAGCAGGGACATTGCTGCCCTGCCAAGCTGCTGTCACCACCTGCCCTGGGTGGGCCACCAGTGCAATCACCGAGGTGGATGGGGTTGTGAGGAGCCTGTGGTCATAAGGAGCCCACCTGACCTTTGGAGAGGCCACAACGTCCTGTTCAGAAGAGCAGCGTGACTGGAAATGCATGGGACACACCAGTGGAACTGCAACAGGGCTCAGCAGTGTTGGCTTTGGCCTTGGCAAGGTCCCCACTGTTGGGGGGTGAAACACCCACATGGTTTCTCTGGAGTGTCTTTGACAACAATTTTGTGCTCTCAGCTCCTTTTGGTTTTCAAAAGTGGAGTCAGGTTTGTGTTAGGATAATCATGCCTGTCCCTAAGCCTGGACTTGGGATGCTTAGGGTTTGTTCTGCTGGTTTTGGGTTGTGGCTGCTGATGCCAACAAGGGAGACTTCTTATCACCAATGGAAAACATTTCCCACCATTTGTGCTGTGGCTGAAAGGGCTTTTTTATCTGTGCATTGCCAGCAGCAGGGCCAGCACTGTGCTGTCACACAGGGGACACCAGCCTGTGGTACCCAGCAGAGAAGGACCCTTGGGCACTCAGAGTGGCCAGGCAGGTGTGACAGACAGACAGACAGATGCTCACCCTGGGGAGGACATGCCAGCTGCCCTGCGTGGACAGGGGATGTGCAAGGGGAGCCTCCCTCTCTGCTGGGTGGCTGCAGCACCTTTTGCCTTGTGGAGAATTTGTCTTGGGGCATTTTGGAGCAGGCAGCAGTGAGTAGAAGAGGAAGATGGTGCAAGGAGCCTCATGGCAGATGCTCTGTGTCCAGGCAGCTCCAAGGCACCATTGTGCAATTTGAGAGGTTGTTTTTCCTTTGGAGAGCTATTGGGAAGAGCTGAGGTTGGATGGAGGAGGGAGTAGGGGAGCAGGATGTGCACCAAGGCTCAGCAGCAGTTTCCCAGCTTGTGCCCCAGCTGTTTTTAGATGATGCTCTGCTCCTCACTGCCAGGAGGATCTGGGACAAGATTGGCTTTATGGACTCCCTGTTGGACGCATTTCTTCACTCACAGGTGATGGTGTGCCCTGAGTTTTGCAGTTGGCACCCAGCAGAGCTGCAGGCAGGGCTGCAGAGGCGTTTCAGAGCAGGGCAGGAGTGCTGGGGGCACCTCGAGGGCCAGAAACGCTCCCGGCTCTGCTTTTCCAGCAGCAGCTCCTGGGACAAACAGAGCCCGACCCAGCCAGTGTAACTCTGTGTCACTCTGCTGAAGGGCGTCTGCTCTGAGTTTCCCCTTTCTGACACTGCCCAGGGAAGAGAGTTTGTCCCTGAATGGATTGAGCAAACTGCAGAGAGCTCGGGGAAAGGTGAGGGCTGCCAGCTCCCACCGGGGTCCGGCTGAGTCACAGCCCGGAATAGCCCGGGTGACTCAGCGCTGATTGCTGTGTGAGAGGTGTTGGTTTGTTTTACAGAGATACCCTCGAGCTGCCAGTGGGCTTGGCTCTGTGAAATCCCCCTGCAGTTTCTTCTTTGTGATGCCCAAATCCATTCGCAGAGCTTTGTGTTTATTTTAGGAGTACACAGAGGTTTTTGTGCTTCCCTTGCTCCAAACAGGTAGTTTTGCAAAAGGTAAAGTATTTCAAGCACCAGTAACTGGATTGAGCAGTGGTGGCAGATGCCAGGGCAGTGCTGGGCACGGGAGGGCATTGCTGTCACAGGGCATGTCCTGCCTGGGTGGGAACAAGGGGTGGGTAATTCCCCCCAAACCCTTCATTCCTCAGCTATTTTCCTTAAAAGCTTTCCTGCCCTGAGATCTGGAGCTGCTGAGCTGAATGGGTTGGGAGGGAGAGGCTTCTGCCCCAGCCAGGGGGCTCCCAGTGGGCAGAGGTCCTGGCAGGCCATGCCCTCAAGTGCTAATTGCCCAAAGCCCCAAAACATTTTGCTTTGGCTCCCCCAGAATTTCCTACATCTTGTTCTGAGTGCTGTAATCTCCCCCCAGACCTTTCTGCAGCTACAGATGGAGTCAAAATACAGGCTGTTTTCCAGCACCCCCACTTTTCCACCCAGCCATCCCAAAGCTTGACTTGGCCCTTGCCAGGGTGTGGATTCATGTCTGTAGGATGCCTGCACCAGTGTTAAATCCCAGCTGAGCAATGCCCAGCTCACAGGGCTCCTCCTGCCACTGAAAATGATGCCCTGAGGTGTGCGTGGAATGCACAGGTTGCTTCCAGAGGCTGGGGCTCTCCTGCAACATGGTCCCCTCCAGGCTGGGGACTTTGGGACATCCCTGCTGCCCTCAGCCATGGACTTTGGATATCAGCTCTGATTTTGACCCCTGTGAGGTCACAGGGAATCCAGTGAGAGCAGCTTTGGCTCATCACCCTGGTTTCTGCTGAGACCATTACTGTTCTCAGCATGTTGGTGGTTCTCTGTGTCCCTGCTGAGGTGTTCTAGAGACTCCAGGGTTTGTCCAGATGGGGTAGGGGAGCCTTTGTGCTCCCCTGTGAGCGAGGAGGGGTGGGTGGGACTGCAGAGCTGGAGGGAGCAGAAGGGAAGGAAGCCACAGGTGATCGCCAGAGAGACTTTGCTGGTGAGAAACACAGGAGAGGAAGAGATGGTTGACAGGAAGCTGGCAGAAAACCAGCCCTACAAACAGCCACAGCCCCACGGTCTCTCCTGGTGGGAATGTACACTCCTGCACGTGGCTTGAGGTCACAATTTGTTCTTGTGCAGTACAGATCACTGTTGGTGGTGGAGCTGCAATGAACCACCACCTGGTCCTGGAGATGAGCCTTGCTTTGGTGTGACACCCCCTTTGCTGTGTTCTCCTTGCAGAGCAGCTCCTGCTTTGGTCTGACACCCCCTTTGCTGTGTTCTCCTTGCAGAGCAGCTCGTGCTGGGAGCCCACAAGGAGCTGTCCCGGCGCTGGGACACCGACTATGACACCCTGGTGCTGCCACTGCTGGATGAGCAGCAGCCCTGCTACGTCCTGTACCGCCTGGACAGCCAGAACGCCCAGGGCTACGAGTGGCTCTTCATCTCCTGGTCCCCAGACAGCTCCCCGGTGAGCCCCGGGCACCCACCTGGGGACAGGGACAGGGACAGGGGGTGCTGGCCAAGGGAACTGTGTGTGCCCTGGGGCTGGGGAGGAGCGTTCACACCCTGGTGTTGAGAAATGGAGGCTTCTGTGGGCATGGGGAATTTTTAAGACACAAAGAAATGCACTGGGACTGTGTCTCTGTCCTGTTTCAGTGCTAGTGAGGAGGTGGAGGAGCTGGGATGTGGAGGGGGAATGGTGTGGACCATGAGGCCAGGATGGACACATCCCACCATGGCTCTGGCCATTGCTGGGAAGAGCTGACACTGGCACTGATTTACCTCCAGCCTGGCCCTGCTCTGCCTGAGCCAGGTGCAGAATGGCTGCCAGCCCTTCTCCAGGCCTTGCTCCAAAATCACAAATCAGCTGCTGGAGAGTGACACAAAAGGGCTGGTTGGAGGGGGAGCAGGTTTAGAGGATATCAGTGATGATACAGCTTGGAAAATATTTGTGTGTGTATATATATATATATATATATATGTGTGTGTGTGTGTATATGTATATATATACTTACATATATCTATATATACATGTATACATATATATGTATACAGTGTAAATATATATGTATTCCTATGTATTTATTTGTTATATATTTATTGTAATCTATAAGCTAGATAGATTTACTGCCACATTAATACATGCACTGGTCACATATATAAAAATATAAAAAAATATGCATAAAGGATAGGAAAAGTGAGGCCAATACCACAAGCAAGCATTTGCTTTAAGTAATGAAAACAACTAAATTACAAAAGGCTAAATTACAAAAGTGTATATAAGTGCACCAGTGTATATAAGTGCACCACACATATAAAAATATGTATACAAGTGATATATATGCAATTTTATATGCATGTGCACATTTGTGCATGTGTACATGTACATATACAGGTGTATATGTAATAATATATTTTTTTAAATATGTAAATCTTTCAACAAACCACAGAGGCTCTCACTGCAGAAGCACAGTGTGCCCAGGAGCACTTGCCAGAGCTCTTCCCTGCATTTTGCAGAAGGATGCAATAGAAGTGCCAAAGGCAAAAGTCACTTTTGAGTGGGTCTGTGGTATTTGTGCCTCCTCTAACCCAGGTGCTGGTGGGAAATGGTGCTCTGGAGCTCAGGGACTGGAAAGCAAAGCATGGAATAAACTGTTGGGTTGTGGGCAGCTCTTGGCAAGGCTGCAGCCCCAGAAATAGTGCTGGTGGGTTTTCCCAGCTGATCCCTGCCCAGGGATGCTGCCATTAAAACTCAGACCCAGCCAGGAGCTTGGTGGGTGCTGCCAGGAGAGGCTGAGGTGTGTGGAGCCTGTGGTGGGGTGGTGGCTGTGAGCACTGGGTCCCCTCTGGTTCCCTGTGTGCCAGCAGTGTCCCCTGTGTGCCAGCAGTATCCCTCTGTGTGACAGCAGTGCCCCCCTGTGTGCCAGCAGTGCCCCCCTGTGTGCCAGCAGTGCCCCCCTGTGTGCCAGCAGTGTGCCCTGTGTGACAGCAGTGTCCCCTGTCCCGGCAGGTCCGGCTGAAGATGCTCTATGCTGCCACCAGAGCCACGGTGAAGAAGGAGTTTGGCGGGGGGCACATAAAGGACGAGATGTTTGGCACAGTGAAGGTACCGTGCTGGCTCTGGGCAGCCCTGGGGTCTGACTGAGCTCAGTGTGAGCCTGCTGGGTGTGGGGTGCTGGTGTGTGCTGAGGGAGCAGCAGGGTGCTGGTGCTCCACACTGCTCCCTGCGTGGCCAGTGCTGCTCTCTGCCTGCACTGCCTGGTCTGTGACAGAGAGCTGGGAAAGGTGGGAGGGAGGCTGTGAGATGTGGAGCTTTGTGCTGAATGGCAGAAGTGGTGCCAGGTGGTGGCAGTGTCACTCCAGCAGCCAGAGCTGCTCCACACCAGGGTTAGCCCTGCCTTGCATGGAGGTTTCTCCTCCCCTTCCATGGGCAGAGGGAGCTGCACAGCCAGGGCATCAGTGCTGGTGGGAGCCAGGGAGCATTCCTGCTCTTCTCCAAAGCCCCTCTGCTGCTCCTGGGCTATGGGCTCTGCCTTTCCCTCTCACTTCCATGCTCATGAGCCTCATGAAACAGCCAGAGGAGCCCACTGCCACAGCCATGGGTGACTGGGGAGGGGCAAGGGGGGTCAGAACAGACAAAGGGAGTGTGGGATTTGCATGGAGCAATCCGAGAGCCTCACGGTTGGTCCTCCAGGTCAGGAGGGAGCCTGAGACTCTCTGGGTCGCTGAGACTCAGCTGAAGGCTGGGGGCACAGCCAGCCCTGCAGCAGTGACCCCTGTGACACTGCCCTGTGCCCTGTCTGCAGGAGGACGTTTCCCTGAGCGGGTACCAGAAGCACGTGTCCTCCTGCTCTGCCCCCGCCCCGCTGACCGCAGCCGAGCAGGAGCTGCAGCAGATCCGCATCAACGAGGTGGGTGTGCTGCAGGGTGTCCAACAAGGATGGGTGTGCTGCAGGGTGGCCAGCAGGGATGTGTGTGCTGCAGGGTGGCCAACAGGGATGGATGTGCTGCAGGGTGGCCAACAGGGATGGATGTGCTGCAGGGTGGCCAACAGGGCTGGGTGTGCTGCAGGGTGGCCAGCAGGGATGGGTGTGCTGCAGGGATGGTGTCCAACAAGGATGGGTGTGCTGCAGATGGTGTTCAACAGCTGGGGTGGGTGGTGTACTGCAGGGTGTGCTGCAGGGATGGGTGTCCAGCAGAGGCGGATGTCCAGCAGGTTGTCCATCAGGATGGGTGTCCAACAGCCCTGGGTGTCCAGCAGCCCTGGGAGAGGAGCCTGAGGCCCTCTGGGCACAAAGGGATGGAGGATGGAGGGAGTGAGCATTCAGCTAAAAGGGATGGCTCATTTTTACTTCACTCTCTGGCATTTAAACCATTCCTTCTCAAGGTGGATGAGCACCCTCACAGTCAGACTGGTAGCATAAAGAGGAATTTACACTTTTATTTTTTTCCTCTTGCTTGGACATGAGCTCAGGACTGTGTTTTGCTGACAGTCACAAGTGATTTGGGGCTGAAAGCAGGTCTCTAACCTGTATTGGGTATTGGAGTAAAAGCAGAGCTGAGTTTGAGGATAGGGAAGGCAGGAAGAATTGAGGCTTATCTCTGGACTGCAGCAGCATCCTCTCCCATACACTTCCTTTATCTCTATGAGGGGTGCTGTCCCAAGAAATACAGATCTTAGCCTGTATTTGGGGGTTATGTGCTGGAAGGATGTGGAAGTGGCACAGGGTAGGGCTGGGGGCACACAAGGCTGTGTCACCATTGCTCCCTGCCGGCCTTTCACAGCCTCTGGGGTGCTGTGACACACTGAGGCACAAAATGGGGTGTGCTCACTGTTGGGGAGACCACTTGGAAGCAGCATTTTGTTTTGGGATGGGGGAATTTCCCTTTCATCTCTAGAGGAGCATCCCTGTCCTGTGCCTGTGCTGGGGCTGTGGCTCTCAGGGTGGCTCAGGACATTGTGTGAGGTGTGAAGCCAACCAGCCCCATGGCATTCATTGATAGCACAGGTGAGGCAGGAGGTTTCTGCCCGTGCAAGCAGCTCTGGGGGTGATCTCCACCTGCCAGAGCAGGTCTGCAAGGGGCAAAGTTGAGGGACATTTGGGAGATGCCACCAAGGGGTGCTCTCCACCAGGTGGGTCTTAGGGGAGTTATCCCAGCTCCCAGCCGGGAGAGCAGGATTTGTTCTGCAGGATCCAAGGAGATGCTCATGGAGAAGAGAGAGGTGCTGATGGTGACTGTGGGGTTTGTTTGGCACCTTGGGACATCTGAAATTAATGATCCTTGAGGGTCCCTTTGGACTCAGCTGATTCTGTGGTCTGCCATCCCCTGGTCTGGCCTGTGCTGCAGGATTGAGTAGTTTGGGGGGCTGCTGGGTGTGTCCTACAGGGCTGTATGGCCCAGGTAAGTGGTGCTTGTGGTGCTCATTGATCTGCCTCATTCTCCTTCCCTCCCACCCTTGCCTTTGGGAGGTGCAGCTCCTGGATGGAGGTGCTGCTGCTGTTGGGGTTTGTTGGGGGTTATTTTAAGGGTACATGGGTACATGGTCCCCTGTGTCAGCCTGGGCCACAGGGAGGAGTCACTGACACTGAGAAAGAGATGAAAATGGACATATTTTTGCCTGTGGGTTTAAAGGTGGGAAGCAGGCACGTGCTGGGTGTGCTGAGGGGTCTCTGTGATGGTGTCACAGCTTGGGCAGACTTGCAGCCTTCACCCCGCTCATGGCTGTGTTTCTGGTCAGGAGCAGCTGCCTGGGCTCCTCCCCAGCCACCAGGTGAGTGTGGAGAGGGCATGGGAAGGGCAGGACAGCCCAAAGGGAAGGTGAGGGTAGCAGAGTGGCCTTTGACACTGAGCAAGGAAGGACTAAGGTTGGCACATCCCCAGGGAGCTGCCCAGCCTTTGGCACAGCAGGTTTGAGGACTGGATGGACACAGGTGATGCCATGAGTTACCCCCTTTCTGATAGCTGGGTGGGAGCTCATGGAAATTTGCCACTGCTATATATAAGTGTGTATATTTTTACTAGCTGGAAAATGCCAGCATCACTGAGCTGATGGTTGTCACAGACCGTGGGCTAAGAAACAGCTTTGGGCTTGGCACTGAGCTCAACACCCACGCCTGGGGGGGCTTTGTACAAGCGGTGCAGGTTCAGAAATGGCACATCCCACTGGTGTGCCCGTGGGGCAGAGGAAGGCAGCCTTGGGGCTGGGGAGGAGGCAGGAGAATTGAGGAGAAACAAAGCTGGGGGTGCCATTGCAGTGTGTCCTTCACAGCTGCCCCACAGTGCTGCTGGTGCTTCACCAGAACCCTCCCGTGAGGAATTTGCCATAACACCGAGAAATGCTCCTCAGGCAGGGTCAGCACCACACCAGGGAGGAGGGAAGAGGAGGAGAAAATCTCACCTAAAGAAAGGGAGATAAAATAACCTCCAGGCAAGCTGCTGGCAAGGTTGGGAGGCTGGGATGTGGCACATGCTCAGCTGTCCCATGCACTGCTCCCAGGCTGTGCCCTGGGGAGTGCCCAGGCAGCCAGAGTTTAATGTTTCTGAAAAGGGAAGGAGTAGAAAATGCAGAGATATGTGGGGGAGTTGATGTTGCTGGTACAAATTTTTATTTCCTGGTGTTTTCGGACTTCAGTGGGCTTTGTGTCAGAGCTGAGGTCTCTGTGGTCCCACTGTAGCTCTCCTGGCCTTCCTGCATTTATGGGAGACAGAGCTGGTGTTCTGGAGGTGCTGGCAGTGATAACATCCTTGTGCTGCACCTCTGCACAGGGTGGGACCAGGGGAACTCGTGTGTGTCCTGACCCCCTGAAGGGGTGCTTGCCTCAGGCCCTGCTGGTGCCAGGGCACCTGGGGGATGGAGGTCAGCTGGACTTGGTGCCCACCTGAGCAATCATTTCCCTTTCCTGAGAGCTGCACATCAACACCCTGCTCATCCTCCAGGATGCTTGGCATGGATAGAGGCCTGGGCATGTTTTTCCAGCACAAACCTTCCCTATATGCTCCTTAGTGGAGGATAACCCAAAAGCTATTGCTGCAAGTGCTGGAACTCCTCCAGACCCTGGAGTGAGGCCAGCCTGAGTGGGGATGGGGCAGGGATGGGCTGTGCACAGGGGTGTTCCTGGAGACCCTGCATGCCAGGCTCGGGGCTGCCCTGGCATCTCCTGTGTTGTTTTTGCTGCTGTCCCTGGCCACACGGCTGGGCTCAGCCTGGCCTGTGCTCCAGCAGGGGTGCTGCTGCTCCCTGCTCCTGGCACATCGGCGTGTCCCTCCCCTGCTGCTGTCACACCCCCTCCTGTGCCATTGACAGTGTGTCTCCTCTCCCCACGCTCCCTCAGGATTCCTGCTCCCAAGGCTCGAGCACTGAGATGGTAGGCAGCTCTGCCCTGCTCTGCTCTGCTCTGCTCTGCTGGCTTGTGCCCGGTCTCTCCCCTTCCTGGCAGTGTTTTCCTGCATGCTCTGCCCCGGGCACACATCTGGCTCCCTCCTGTCCCCAGGGTGTGGGGCTGTGTGGGGCTGTGGTGACAGAGGGCAGCCTGTAACAGGAGCCACCTTGGTGCTGCCCAGTGGTTTGGAGATGTCAGCTCCAGCTCTTGTGTTTCTCTTGGCATGCCTTGACTTCTCCTTTTCTCTATCAGGGGGAGGGAAATGAAGAAAGAAAAAAACCCCATAAAGGTTGGACTCTATCCAAAATCCCCAGAACTGATCCCAAAGGAAAGGGAGCCACGCTCACTGCAGAGCACTGGGATAGTGTTGTGGAGTGCTTCCCTGGGAGGGGTTCTGGAGGTGGGAGGGCTCCTCTGCCGTGGGGTGACCCCGTGTCCCTGTATTCTGTGGCAGATGGTGGGGGGCTGTTGCTGCTGCCCATCGCTGGTAGAGTACCCCGACCCCGAGGAGGTATGGTGTGCCCCCGTGTCTGCCCTGCTCCCCACCCTGCCTGGAGCCACCTGCAGCCACTCAATGTCTCTGCAATCTCCTTCTCTCCCCTCTCTGAAGTGGGGTTTGGTCTCCGGACGAGGGCTTTGCTGGGGATATGGCTGGCAGGCTCTGCCTTGTAGGGGTTGTGGGGAAAACAGCGGCTGGGCTCTTTGTGAGCTGTGGATCTCAAATCCCCAGCTCTGGCGTTGGAGGGATGTCTGTCTGCTGCAGTACAGCCCACTGAGGAGGGTGGGGTGCCCAGCTGAGGGCTGTGACTCCAGGGCTTCCCCTGTCACCCACAGGCTGCAGTTGGAGATGATCAGAGAGGAGGTATGCTGGTCACAGCATCCCTGCAGGGATTCCCTGGGGAAAGTTGGTTTTGAGCTGGCGTTTGCTGAGAGTGAAGCAGGAGCTGTGGGGGTGCATGGCTGGGCTGGGTGATGTCCTGGAGAGGTGGGATGGTGACAGGCACCGCCATCCTGAGCCTGGCTGACTCCCATGGTTTAATGCCATGATCCCTGTGGGACAGGTGTCAGACACCTCCTTGGAAGAGAAGCCTTTAGCTGCAGAACCAGCTGGTTTTCCTGTTCCTCCCTTCCCCACCCTTTCTCACTGTGCCCTGACGCTGGAGGTGTCTCCATCCCCAGGTGAAGACGGAGATCAGCGTGGAGAGCAAGCACCAGACGCTGCAGGGCCTGGCCTTCCCCCTGCAGCTGGACGCCCAGCAAGCCATCCAGGCTCTCAAGCAGAAGAAAATCAACTACATCCAGCTGGTAGGTCCCTCACATGGCTTCTCTGTGCCCCACTCCCCACGTCCTGCTGCTGCTGTCTCTCACTGCCACCTGCTCCCTGTCCCCTGTGTCCATCAGAAGCTGGATCTGGAGCGGGAGACCATCGACCTGGTGCACACGAGCCCCACGGAGATCTCTGACCTGCCCAAGAGGATCCCCCAGGACTCTGCTCGCTACCATTTCTTCCTGTACAAGCACTCACACGAGGGAGATTACCTGGAGTCTGTTGGTGAGACCCGCAGCACTGGGAAAGGCCACTTGGAGCCTGTGCCAATCCCTGTTTTCCCTGGATCACTGGTTGCATGGGGAGCGAGCAGGGATGGGGATAGGGATGGTGCATAGGGAGCCTCGAGTCAGTACCCTCTCATGGTGGGTGCTGCAAACCCTTTGGTGCCATGTGCAGGGCAGGTCTCTGGGTGCTCCAGGGCACTTGGTGGTGGTGGTTTGGTTTCCTCCAGTGTTGCCAGGGTGTGATGGTGTTCACAGGGGTCCCAGGATGAGGAAAGAGACGAGGATCTGACTTCATGTTTCAGAAGGCTGATTTATTATTTTATGATATATATTACATTAAAACTATACTAAAAGAATAGAAGAAAGGATTTCATCAGAAGGCTAGCTAAGAATAGAACAGGAAGGAATGATAACAAAGGTTTGTGGCTTGGACTCTCTGCCTGAGCCAGCTGGGCTGTGATTGGCCATTAATTACAAACATCTAACATGGGCTAATCAAAGATCTACTTGTTGCATTCCACTTCAGCAGATAATCAATTTTTACATTTTGTCCTTGAGGCCTCTCAGCTTCTCAAGAAGAAAAATCCTAAAGAAAGGATTTTCTATAAAAGATGTCTGCGACACAGGGGCACCAGGGGAGATTTGGGAGGGGTGATGGATGGGATGGCTCGCCCTCTCTTTCTGGATGTTGTCTGGCACTCTGGGCTGGAGGAGCTGTGAGCAGGGTGGGATGCAGCCAGTGCTCCCTGGCCATGGGCCTGGGCAGTGCCACAAGCCCTGCTCTGTTTTTGCAGTCTTTATCTACTCCATGCCCGGGTACAAGTGCAGCATCAAGGAGCGCATGCTCTACTCCAGCTGCAAGAGCCGGTTGCTGGACACGGTGGAGCAGGAGTTCTGCTTGGAGATAGCCAAGAAGGTGAGAGTAACCCCCCCAGAGGTGATGGGGCTGGGCACTGCCAAGGAGCTGTGCTGCAGCCTTGGTCCAGCCCCTCGGATGGGCCTGGGGGGGAGCTGGGTGCCCCAAAGTGGTGTCTGTGCCTGTGTTCACAGGGGTCGGAGGATGAGGGAAGAGATGAGGATCTGACTCCATGTTTCGGAAGGCTTGATTTATTATTTTATTATATACATTATCATATTAAAACTATACTGAAAGAATAGAAGAAAGGATTTAATCAGAAGGCTAGAAAAGAATAGCAAAAGAAAGAATGATAACAAAGGCTTGTGGCTCAGACAGAGTCTGAGCCAGCTCACTGTGATTGGCCATTAATTAGAAACAACCACATAACACCAATAACGAATCCACCTGTTGCATTCCACAGCAGCAGATAATCATTGTTTACATTTTGTTCCTGAGGCCCCTCAGCTTCTCAGGAGGAAAAATCCTAAGAAAAGGATTTTTCACGAAAGATGTCTGTGACATGTGTGGAAGCCCAAGGGAGCTGCTGAGCCCCGTTTGGTTTCCCATGCAGATCGAGATCGATGACGGGGCAGAGCTGACGGCGGAGTTCCTGTACGAGGAGGTGCACCCCAAGCAGCACGCCTTCAAGCAGGCCTTCGCCAAGCCCCGGGGGCCCGTGGGCAAGCGGGGACAGAAGCGACTGATCAAGGGCCCGGGCGAGAACGGCGAGGACAGCTAGATTCCCGGGCAGGGCACGGACACCATCCATCCCTGCGGCGCTTCCCGCCCTCCTTCCGCTGACCTGGGGAGCTTTCCCTCCATCTCAGCTCTTCTTTGGTTTTTTTTACCTTTTTTTTTTTTTTCCTGTTTCATTCCTTTTTTAAACATCTGGATGGCTTGTTGCACCTGGGGCAGGGCGGTGGGGAGGGTTCAGGGTGGGTGGTCGCTGGTTCTGTTCCTCGTGTCCTTGTGCGAGCCCCGGGGCAGCAGAGCCGTGTCCCCAGCCCTGCTCCTGTCCCCCTCAGGGTCACAGCCACTGCTCTCCGTGTCCCCTGGGTGACTGAAGGACACACCCACCTGAAAGCTGCTCTATGCAAAGGGAAGGGGGTTGGGGATTCCTGTTTGAAAAGAGAAAATGCTTCTTTCCCTGTCCCTCCCAGCCTCCAGACTCTGCTCCCCTGTCCCACTCTAGGTGTGCACAGCCCCTCTGCCCCAGGCTGGAGTGATCCCACACCCCCTCAGGGTGTGGGCAGGACCCCCTGTGGGGTGGGCTTTGCCTCCTGTGGGATGGGAGCTTCTCCATGCAGAGCCAGGCAGCGGGAGGTGGAAGTTCCCCACTGAGTCCTGAGCTCAGCGTGGACCTGGAGAAAGGTGACCCTGCCTTTGGGTGATGTTTGCTTCTCCTTTTGGAACTGCTCCAGTAAGGTTTTCCCCCTCAGAAGGAGCTGCTACAGCCCTGACTCAGCCCTATCCCTGTTTGGGATGGGATCTGGGGGGTTCCTGAGCCCTGGTGCCCCATCTCCATTCCCCAGCCCCCACTATTTCCTTACCCCCAGATTCTCAGCTGGGTCTGTGGGCTGGGGCAGCCCCATGTCTCAATAATCACATGGGCTACTCCAAATCCTTGTGTGGGGGAGCATGACAGCCCCTGTGTGCCCTGGGGGTGTCCCCAGCCACCAAGGGCCATCATCAGCTCCACGCTCTGAGCCTGGCACTGTGATTTGGGCTGCACTGGGGGCTTGGGGGGAGAGCACCTTGCTGCTGGGTACCAGCGAGGGCTTGAGAGCCACCTGCCTCCCTGAGAGGATGGCAAAGGGGCCAGTGAAACCTGCCCTCTGCTTTCCAGCTGTGGCAGTGAACGTCCAGATGTTGCCTCGGCCTCGGTGGAGTCAGGGGGTTGAAGCTGGGAGGAGCAGAGCACACTGTACTGAACGCTGTATTTTCTAAAGAATAAAGTATTTTTAAAAGAGTCTGATGCTCTTTGGAGATCCCCTGGGTTCCCCATGTTTGGCATTTAGCAGCTGTGAGCTCTGGAGCTGCAAAGCAAATTGCTTGGACATCGTGAGCTGGGATCCAGCAGCACTCACAACCCACCTGCCCTGGCTGAGTGCAGACCTCAGCACCTTGAAGGACATCCACAATCCAGGGCTCTGGCACAACCACAGTGCCTGGCAGAGATTTTTACACTGGGCCACTCCAGCAATGCCCAGAGACTGAGCTGGCTGCAGGAGGCAGCATCCCTGCTCAGCCCAGCTTTCCTTATTTTAATGGCTGGTGATTCTGCAAGGTTGTGAAGGTGCTCCTGGGGCTGTTCTCTTGCCTGGAGTGAATTCCTGCCTGGCCATGGGGAGGGAATGCAGGAGGATGCAGAGCCAAGAGAAGAACTGGGAATGCAGTGGGGTCTGCCTGCATCCTGGGCTCCAAATCCTCATGCTCCTCACCCAAGTCAGGGCATTGCCATGGCTTTACCCTCCATGCCCAGGATGAGGTGGAAGATTTGCAAGGCCTGCTGTAAAATGTTTTTAAAGACAGGTTTAATGCAAAAAAAAAAAAAAAAAATCCAGCCCTGAATCAGTTTCTTTTTGTCGTGGAGAAGGAGGGAAGATGCTGCTCTGCAGGAAGCAGCCTCGGTGCAGGAAAGCTCCCTCGGTATATAAATGCTAATAAGCCTGGCTGATGCCACCAGAGTCATTTGACAAGCTGAGTCACCCTTCTCCTTCAGATCTTCCTCCCCTTCTGTGCTCAGTAATTTTTAGCTTGCCCAAATACTGAGGGGGAGTGAGGGCTGTGCCCCTTTTCCCACCTGTCCCACACACTGCCCCCAGCCCCTGCCATGCAGCTATCCCAGGTAACAACCCCTGTGCCAAAGGCCCAAGGTCATGGCAGAGATGGCCAGGAGCAGCCCAAAGGCTGGGCACCCTTCCCCTCCTCTCTCATTCTGTCTCCTGTCCCATCCCATGTCCTTTCCTATCCTCCAGCCCATTCTCCATCTTCCATCCCCTCCTATTCTGTTCTCACCTGTCCCCTCACATCCTATCTCATGTCCCCCATCCCTTGCCATGTCATGCTTTCCTTTCCTGTCCCAGCTTCTCTTTAAGGTTGGAGATTAAAGTCTCTGCTGCTGCTGCAGAAGACCTGGGGTTTGAGGGGATTCTTGGGAAAGCCACATTTGGCCAGCAGTGGCTTGTGCCACTTCAGGGCACGTGGCACTTGCCTGGCTGGGCAGGGGACAGCGGGGCACAGCCTGTTTCTAACAGAAGGGGCAGCTGCAGGGGCTGTGGCTGAGCACCACACCCAGCCCCAGTGCTCAGGGCTTGTAACATTCACACACAAATGTTCATGGACTCCACAGCAAACGACCTGCAGAGTAAATGATATGACTGTGATGCTTTTCTTTATGGGATTCCCACGTGGGAAAGGGCAAAATCTTAGAGGAGCTGATAGCTTTGGCTTGCACTCCCCTGAGATCTGGAGCAGAGGGGCTGCAAATGAGTTACACCTGGGTTGTAAGCTGAATGTGTGAATTAAGAGTCAATTGGCACCTGGGCTATAAAACCTCAGGTGCCTGTGGGAAAGGGAGATGAGCCTTTGTCCTCCCTCCAATCCTTGGGGAATGGCAGGAAGCAGTAGAAGGGAGGGAAAGGCTGTTTGCCTGTGGGGTAAGGATATCTGGGATCAGCCCCCTGGGATTGTGCAGGGTTGGGGGTCTAGGTTGGAAGGAGGGTGTCTAACCTAACCTAAACCTAACCTAACCTAGGTGATGAGGACTTGGGATCAAGCTGGAGGGTGGCTGGGGCACAGAACACCCTAAATATTCAGAGTCCAGCTGTGCTGTGGTGGGCTAGCAGCTCTGGGCCAGGGCCTACCTTGCATGAGGCTTTTGCTGCCTTGTGCCAGTGTGTGCCCCAACAGGAATGGTTTGTGGTGAATCCACACTCACATCCCCCATCCCAGCTGCTGGCAGCAGGCCAGGGCGCAGTGCAAGGGTGTGTCCCAAAATAAATGGGCGCAAAGCACCAGGATGGCAGAGCTGTGGGTTTGGGGGTGCCAGTAATGCCATGGCAGGAGCAGAAGCCCCTGCAGCTCCTCCCAGCAATGGGGAACATGTGCTCCTGCTTGCACTTGGAATGGTTTAGCTGCTCCTGTAGCACCTGGGGTTTCTCCTTTGTGTAAATAGGTTGGGAAATGGAGGGGGTGTTAGTTTAGGGCTATGCAACATTTAACTAGATGAATTGTTTTGGCCCAGACAAATGTTAGCTGTGGCTTTATGGCTGCATTCCTGCTTCCTCCCTCTGCCACTGCCATTGTCTGACCTTAAACATATTTTACTGATTACTTCCTCTATTATTTTTTCCGGGAACCAAACTGAAGTTTGCATAACTTATCCCTACTTATACAACCCCCCATTCAATTTTTATTTGCTGGGAAACAATATGTGTTTATTTTTTCTTTCTTTGTCCTTTCCATTGGGGAGAATTTATCTTTTCAATGTGCCATTGGATTTGTCTTTTGCAGTTAAGTGATGGACATCTGCTGGCCCCTTGCTGTGCCCTGGTTCTGCTTTCTCACTCTTGCTTGCCAACAGTAGTGTAAAGGTAATTTGTCACAGCTGATGTTAAAGGTGGGGAGGCACTGGCTGCCACGTGCTGAGGTTATTCGTGTTCCTGTCATTTCAAAGGTTGCCAGCTTTGAATCCTGGAGTTTGGTTCTTTCCTGATTAATTTGGAGACTTTTGATAGCTGGTACCTTCCTATGTCTTATTTCTTCTCCTTGGTAGAAGAAAGTGTTGAGTTGACATTATTAAAACTAGGGAGAAAAACTGGGCTTATGAAGTGGTTTGTAAAATGGACTGGGCCAATTCTGAAAGCTTTCAGTGAAAAAAACTAGAAATGTAAGTGGCCTGGTACTGTCAGAATATGGCCATGTGTGAGTCAACATGTTGTGTTATCTCCCACACACACAGATTGCTTACAGCTGTTCCCTGATTGTTGCCAGAGTTTGCAATGACATTGTTGGCATGTTGTGGTGCTGGGGACAAAGTCCTTGGGAGAGGCTGATGAAGGAGCTGTGGCTTGTTATTTATGTCTCCAGTTAATGCAGGAATATAACCTAAAAGATAAGGGGAAGAGCTCTGTAACAGATGCACATGCATTGAGTCCTGGGCCACAAATGGTTCATGGCAAGGCCAGGTAGGTCACATCCTCTCTTCTACAGAGCACCTGCACATGGCAGAGGCAACAGCAGCCCCTTGGCTGGCTGGCAAAGAGCTTTTTCAAAGTAGCTTTACTAATTGGAAAGTTAAATGTTTTATAAAAACTCTTCTGAGAATGGCAGGGTGCTTCAGTACATGCTTAAACAACTGGTGACTTCCCAGCTGATGGTTTTGCCTTAATTTGGGATTGTATCTCTCCCCCCACATGGCTATTTGTGATACTTTAACAGATCCCAGGTGGGAGGGAGCCTCACAGCACACACGTGAGTGCCCAGCAGGGGGAAGTGCCAGGCTGGCTCCTTCCAGCCACAAAACAAGAGCCCCTGGAGAGAGTGGCTGCTCAGAGGCAGTGAAAGCCACTGCAGCAGGGCCTGACGTGCCTGCACCTGCAAGGAGCAGTTCAGTGCTCTGCCTGACTTTGTGCCAATACTGACCTCTGAGCAAAGGCACTCACCCAGAGAATTTACTTCCCCCTGTTCAAAGCAGGCCTTTGCTATTTACCAAAGCATTAAACAAGATAGGCCTGTTACACCCAATTGCTAAGGTTCCAGAAGGGTTGCATGGGCAGTACTGATGCCATCCCACAATGACTTCTCTCACAGTTCTGAACTATTACATTGCTTGCTGCCAGTTTTTACTGCAGCTCATGGAGACCTGTAGAGACACAGGCAGCCAGAGCCCACCTGCAATGGTGAACACATATTCCTTTTCCAGCCCCTGCCAATCCACCACCTTGGTTTTCTGTCAGGTAGCCAGAAAATAGCACTTAATTAATGCCATTAGCACCTTTTCCCTCAGTGTAGTCAATGCCAGAAGGGGAATGCTTGTGCACAAACTACAAAGGAAGAAGAGAGCAGCAGGGGGAGACAGCCATTCTAAACCCATTCTAAATGCCTGCCTCCCAAGCTGCTATCTATATAAGCAGCACTTCTCAAGGTGCTTAAGTATTAGTGGGCATGTAGAACTATCCTGCATGCTTTCAAAGGCTTTCAGGAAGAAGCCCCAGAGAAGCTATTTTCTCTTTTCATAATAAATAAACCCCGTGCAGGAAGCACTAGTGAAGTTCTTTGGGCAGAGTCATTGGACAGGCAGTAGTTCAGCTGAGGGGCACAAAGCTGTAGAGCACTGTTTTATTCTATCAAATGCCATCC
This sequence comes from Zonotrichia leucophrys gambelii, assembly GCF_028769735.1. NCBI lineage: Eukaryota > Metazoa > Chordata > Aves > Passeriformes > Passerellidae > Zonotrichia > Zonotrichia leucophrys. Next base: position 14,362,526 of record NC_088182.1, read on the forward strand.
CACCCCCTGAGACATCAGTTCCAGTTCTGGAAGGGACACAGAGAAGCACACAAACACAACAGGGCATCATGGCTCTTGACATTTATTTTCAGAGCGTAGTGCTTCAACTACAATTAAAATACTTGAGCAATTAAAAAATGCTACTGACTCCATACTAGAGCTGGACAACAACTGACACTGCTGCTCTCATGCACTGACAGATACTAGTTTGCTCATGCCACTGAAGTAGGCTCGTTCTCTTTCACTCATCACTTCAAAATGCAGGGGTCGTCGACAGAAATTGCACTCAGCTGAGGAGTGTGGTTTCAGCTCCAGACCAACATCCTTCCACGTAGCCAGCAGTTTTTCTGTTAAGAAAAGTTTATCAAGATCAAACCTTAAGACTGGATTGCTTTAGAGAAGCAGCAGAAGTTTCAGCACGTTTATTCTCCTAACAAGGGAGCAGGGGATAATAGGATTACACTCTGACACAATCTACCTCTTGAAACAACTGGGCTGCAACTAAGTCTCAGCTATCCTCATATCACCTCTCCTGACAGGATCAAGGAGGATCTACTTTCTCTGAACAGATCCATGTTTAAGACAAGTTAACAGCTCAGCTGAGGACAGCTGAGTTTGGAATCCATGTAACATGTGAAGATTGGTTTGGACAATGCATGAGCAGAGCCCTGGCTGGGCTGCAGTGGCCTTGCACCCTCTGCTCCAAGTCACAGTGCACTGACCTTCACACCTCACACTCCAAGCAGGGAAGTGTGCAGGATGTGCTGCAGCAGTGCAAAGTCACTGTCTAGCTCATGATATCTAAAACTTAAGTGCTTCCTGGTCTCATCTTCAGTACAAAGGCTGCACAGACAGTGGGATCTGCACTGCACTGATGCAGGAGTCCACTCACCGATGAAGTAACTCATCATCTGGGGGGTGTGGTGAGGTGTAGGGGCGATTCGGAGCAGCTCCTCTCCACGGGGAACCGTTGGGTAGTTGATGGCTTGGACGTAGATGCTGTGCTGGCTCATCAGCTTGTCACAGATTTCTGTATTTTTAGCAGCATCTGCAACCTGAAGTTCAAAATTTTAAGTTACAAGATCAACCAAAAGAATGAGAGTTGGTAAAACTGTCAGTCCAACTTAACAAGGTGTAAGAATCCAATGAACTGGTAAGTAATGTGTATGCCAGAAAAAAAGGCTAAAGGTCTGTGTTGTAGATGGATCAGACTTTTTCAATAGCGCTCAAAGATGGTTGACGTCATTATGGCAAAATATATGTGTATGCCAGAAAAAAAGGCTAAAAGTCTGTGTTGGGCATAAGAACACCACTGCAGCCTGGGCAGGTAGCTGTTTACAACCCAAATCTTTTAGCTTGTAAGCATTTTCCTTATTTTCTGTATACTGTTAGTGTATGAAACCCACGGTCTTTCTCCCTCTATTTTATATTTACACCAGACTTAAGCTTAAGCCAGGCTCCTGGCACACCACTGCTGAGCAACAGGGTGAGTTTGAATTTTGTGAAGGCAGTAACTAATTGTACATGTAACTAATGGTATGTACGAAACCCACAGTCTTTCTCCCTGTTTTATATTTACACCAGACTTAAGCTTAAGCCGTACTCCTGGCATACAACCACTGAGCAACAAGGTGGGTTTGAACTTTGTGAAGGCAGTAACTAATGGCACATGTAACTAATGTACCTGATGGTACAGTGTGCTCACAGACAGCAAAACGGGCACCACAGCCCCCCCAGCGCTCACCCTGATGGGAATGATGTGGCTGGGGCAGTGCACCACGGGCAGCCCCGCATCCATCAGCATCTGCCTCATGAGCTTGACGTTGCGCTGGTGCTGGCGGCGCAGCGCCTGGCCCTCGGCGCCCTTGAGCGTGCGCACCGACTCCAGCGCCCCGGCCAGCAGCATGGGCGGCAGCGACGTGGTGAAGATGAACCCGGCCGCGTACGAGCGAACCGTGTCGATCAGGGAGCTCGTGCTGGAGATGTAGCCTCCCACACAGCCAAATGCTTTGCCTGAAGGAGAAAGTAAAAAGGTAAGTGATTGGATTTATTCTTTCCACCTATTGAAAAGCTCCAAGGCTTCAAGCTGTTCCACTTGGAGGAACGGGTTATTCTGACCACACATGTAATGTGGTCATGGCATGTGCCAGCTCCCCACCCAGTAATCTTGTATTTACTCAGCACATGGTACAGCTTTGTTTTTAAGCTAATCTTGATAATGTGGATCTATTTGCTGCAGAGGAAGGACAGTTCATGCCTCTATCAAATACACAAGTTTTGATTTTGGGGAAGACCTTCCAAGCCAAATCATCAAGCAGGGACTTGAATAGTGACCCCAAGTGATCAACACTAAGTCTCTCAGCAGATTTAAAATAATCTGTTTCAGAGATGCTAGAAATAGCCTGTGATCCTAAGGAGCACACAAGGCTGTTACTGTGATTGTGCAGTTGATACCAGCCCTTCTTTCCAAATGTTTGGAGTGCAGAACACAGCCACAGACAGAACTAGGGTGTCTGGCGAACATTTCTGTTCCTATTAGGCTTTAACCCAGGACTTTAAGTTCCAAAGAGCATGAACTTTTCTAGTAAATTTTATTTATGTTTTAAAAGGTGTTTAAAAAACCTTTCAAATTACAGCAGTAAACTTACTCCTTAGCCTGCATTCTACTCAGATAATAGCAGTTGCTTCAGTACTTGCCAAATCTCTTTACATAACTCCCCATCTCAGGTTTCTAGATTAGGAGCACTCCATTTCACATAAAGGAAACTAAGTACTACTAAATATAGAGAACTGCTCTACTAGCATTCTCACCTGAATTTCTTCTTGAGTTGTATAACATGCCACTGGAGGACTTTTTGCTAGCTTGCTTAAAAGAAAACCTCATTCAAAGCTACCATAACTATTTCTAAGGCAGCATAAGTAGCTTAACAGAAGCTTTTCAAACTGTGGGGCACACTTAAATCCCTTGGGATTTCTGAAAAATCCTAGGCCCCAGCAGCCCTTAACAAGTTCATTTGACTAGACTGATTTTGAGCTAACCCAGTTAATTTGGCAGCTCAGCAGCTTTGCAGCCTCAGCTCCTGCAGGAGTGCCAGGCTGTGCATACCCAGCGTTCCAGAGATGATGTCCATCTTGTGCATGACTCCGTCCCGGTCTCCTATCCCGCCTCCTCGGGCTCCGTACAGCCCCACAGCGTGCACCTCATCCACAAAGGTGATGGCCCCGTGCTCGTGGGCCACATCACACAGCTCCTCCAGAGGACAAACAGCACCTAGGAACCAAAGCAGTGACTGGCAGTTTAGGATTTTCTGTAGGACTGGATAAACCTCAGAAGTACCCCCAGACAACCCCTACAACACTGTACATGTTGAGACCTAAAACAGATGATCTGAGAAGTAATTGCCCCAGAAACTGAGAGGAGGCTTTGATGTCAGCTTACCATCCATGGAGTGAACAGTTTCAAATGCAACAATTTTAGGGGTGGATGGATCAGACTTTTTCAATAGCTCTCGAAGATGGTTGACATCGTTATGGCGAAATATATGTTTTGGCACCCTGCTGTTACAGATCCCCTGGATCATGGAGGCATGGTTTCCAGAATCAGAGTAGATCTCACAGCCTGAGGAAACAGGTTACAGCCCAGTTACATTAGGAGTAAGTATAGAAAGCATTAACTGCTTCTTAGCATTGCATTATGTATGGTAAGAGTTCAGGAAACAAGGGTAGCTTGTTCTTGAAAGTAATGCTCTTGATCAAAAGAGCAAGTTACAGATCATGAAGCAATAATAATATCTGAGGTTTATTTTAGGTGTTCACATTAACACAAATGAGAGCTTGAGAAAATAGTTATCTAACTATCCTAACTTCTGAAGTGAGAGAGAAGTTCACCCTTCCAGTGGGAAGACAGTAAATTCTGCTGTCTCATTTTCAGGTAGAGTTTAACCACAAGAATAGAAGACTCAGTTTATGTAATTCCTCCAGCAGTTGCCAGCTCACAAATCTCAATCTCAATAGGTTGATACTATCACTTGTACTGAACATAACTCAAATATGATATTAAAACCAGCAAACCACACTCTGCAAATGGATTAGGGTGAATCCTCACTTTGGACAGCTTTTTGTGAAACATACTCCCAACAGCCTGGGGCAAGGCTGTGTTTTTGTGGCAACACAGGTGCAGTTTGAGATCTCACCTGGCAGCATTTTAGCTAGAGTGAAGAGAGTGGAGTCATTGGCTACAAAGCAAGATGAGAACAGCAGTGCTGCATCTTTTCCATGAAGATCAGCTAGTTCTTTTTCCAAGTCGACATGGAATTTACTTGTTCCTGATATGTTTCGGGTGCCTCCTGCTCCAGCACCATGTTGTTTCAGTGTTTCCCTAAAGAAGGCCCAAGAAAGGCATTAGCATTGCTGTGGGACACACAGAAGAGTAAAGGATCATTGCTGAAAACATTCTGGTACATAATCAGGACTGTTCTAAAGAAGAATTGGCAGCAAAAAGCAGCTGCTGGGTCTTGGAGCAACCTGCACACTCAGGAGTCCAGCAAGGTCAGATATCAGTGACCAAGCACAGCTGCAATATACAATCCAGTTTATCTGGTAACATTTGGGGCTTTTAGAGAAGATCCAAGGAGCACAATCAGTGACCAATACACACAGAGTAGCTCTGGATCTGAACACTAAGGGACCACTCAAGAAACAAGTGCAACCTTAACTGCACACCAAGAATCACATCAGAAGCAACTTATATCCCACAGTATAGAAATCAGTTTTTCAGAAGCCTTGCCACAAAACACAGCTTGAAAACCCCTCTTAAGAGCACAGGAGCACTCACATCACTGCTCCACAGACACGAGGGTGGCGGCTCATGCCCAGGTAGTCATTGCTGCACCACACTGACACCTCCTTCTTGGTGATCAGGGAGTCGGTGTAGTCGTCTGCCATGGGGAAGATCTGCGCCTTGCGGTTCACGGTCTTGAACACCCGGTAGGTGTGATCCTTCTTCTTCTCATCTATCTTCTTCTCAAAGAACTGATCATACTGGAAGGTGGAGACAGCTGAAAGGAGACAGACACTTCAGCACACAGGAAATAATCACAACAGACCAGGCCTCTGGGGGTTTTCCAGACATCCTTACATTTTGGCAAGTTATCCTGAAGCAGATGAGAGACGCTTTCCGGTTTTTGCTTCAGCATAATATCCTTAAACTTCTCGAGCAAGCCACTCTGCTCTGCTCCCTCAGCCTCAATCTTTCTCACTGTGGAAGTGCTTGGTATTTTGGCAAATTCTGTACCTACAGATATTGTAATAAATTCCAGTGAGTTTGTTTGGTTTGAAACAGAGTGAAGTAGGTTGAATTCAGCAAAGCAAACATTTTAAGTAAAACCAACATTTCAATCTTTAGGAAGTACATGCCCAAAACCCCATGTTGATCCTGCCAGGATGAACTATTTTATTTGCTTACAAATTTGCCTTTCACAAGACAGAAGGATTAGCCTTGCTAATCAATCACAGTACAACAGGCAATTTCCTTATAATGTATTTGGTTCATCATGACTCAGAGAATCACACTATACAGCTACAGCACTCATCTGAAAGGATTGCTACACACCTAACTGAAAGCCGAGCTCTAGTCAGCTGCTTCCTTTTTGTTCTGTTAGCACAGATTTTTTTTTTAAACCATGCCACAGAAGGCAATCAGGAAAGTAAAATAAGCCTTCTGAGACAGGCAGCAAGGCTTTACTGATACTGCTCAGAAGTTCCTTCCTCTGAAGGATAGCCCTTCCACGCTACCACTGCAAGCCAGCCAACACCCTTTAGTTCCATAAACAGAAAAAAAAAACCACCCCAAAACCATTTGCCTGCTTTCAAGCTTGGATTTGTGCTGGTACTTGACACTTTGCTCCAGCTTTAGATATAAAGCCTTTGTCTAAACCAGCACTGTGGCAAAGCTCTCTAGTGATCTAAGCATCTGCTTGGGTACGAGTGTACCAGCTTGACTCACACATCTAGAGCCAGCTAGCACATCAAAATACAGCTCACGGTATTCCCACATCAGAACCACCCAGGGAAGCCCTGCACAACGTCACAGGTATGTCATTAACACCTACATTCTCCAGCAGCTTTTCCCTGCAGTCTCCCTAATCCCAGCTGCATCATTTCAGTGGTGCCTGTCAGACCAGGCACGCTCCACATCCAAGTCAGGCACCAGAAGCTCTGGGGAGGAATCACTGCTTCAGTGCACAGAGAACATACCTTTCCTGTCAGCCTGCACTTCCTGCACATCCTCCTGCAGCTCCAGGCTGGCTTTGCAGAAAACATTGCTCTTCTTGTGGTTCATCTGAGCTGCCAGGAACGGGCATTTGGTAGCTGTACTCTGGCTACTGCTGGCAGGTGGGTGGCCAGCAGGAAGCTGGGCTCCCTCTGCATTCTGCTGGGCCACTTCTTTGACATTCTTGGCCTCTGAGATGGGGCAGAGAAGAGAAAATATGTCAACTTCATCATTTTAATACATTGGTTTCAGTTTCTTGATCCATTACTTTTGGAACTAATTTGGCAGGACCCATTCAGAACTATTTAACTGAGCAGTCACATTTTATTTATACAAGCACAAAATGCCAGTAACACCCAAGGGACATCTGAGTTAAGATGCTAGATCTAGCACTGTACCCTTTGAGGGGCAGAAATATCTCTTTCACTCCCAACGGGAATATTTAAGGAAAGACTGGATATGGCAGTAAAGGCCATGGTTTAGTAGACATGGCAGTGTTCAGCCATAGGCTGGACTCGACCTCAGAGGTCTTTTCTAACCTAACAGTGATTCTGCGACCTTCTTTCGAGGACTTTCTGAGATTCTTCAGCCGTGCAACTTCCTCTGCCGCAAGCCTCAGCTCCTTCCCCTGAGTGCCTGGGGAAGAATTCCCTAAGGAATATTCCCGGGTGGCGTGAAGGGCCACCGTACCGTGACAAACACCGCTCCGAGACCCAGGATCGCGGATCCCACCCGAGACTCGCCGCAGGACGCCCCAACAGGCCGGTCCCTGATTCATACCACGGTCACAAATTTCATTACCGCGGACATTTCCAGGATTAAGCAACCCCTGCCTATTCCAGAAGTTTTCCCCCGTGACATGCAATGTCTGTGTTATTTTTCCCCCCTCAGGGACCCACTCGGCTCGCTCCCCGGCCGTACTCACCGCGGCGGCCTGCGGGGGTCTCCTCCTCCGCCTGCTGCCCGCGGGCGGCGGACGTGGCGAGGGCGCGGGCGGCCGGCGGGGCCGCCTCCATCATACGCGGGCAGTGCTGGGCGTACAGCAGCAGCGACGGCCCAGCCTTCTGCAGGAACGCCTGGGACACACGGGCCAGGAACGGGCAGCGCCGCACCACCGCCTCCATCCTCGCTATCGGACGGGACACCGGAGGTGACGGCAAAGCGACACTGGCGACGGGAAGGCGACACCGCGCTGCGTTCTCGCACTGCCGCCTTTATAGAGCCGGGGGCGCGGCGCAGGCGCGGCGGGACTGCGCAAGCGCGGGGAGGGGCCGGGGGCGGCGCCCGGTGGCTCTGGGCTGTGCTGGGGTGTGAGGGGCTGGAGGTGGAATGAGGGTATGGGGGGGAAAGCTTTGAGGGAATGGGTGCTCCCGAGAACAGGGAGTGACCTCCGGGGGTTGTGAGAGACTGGAGGTGTCCTGAGCATGTGGAGAGGCGCAGGGGTTCGTGAGGGGCTGCAGGCGTCCTGAGGATAGGGAGATACCCCCGGGGGTCGTGAGGGACTGATGGCGTCCCGAGGACAGGGAGAGACCTCAGGGGTCATGAGGGGCTGGAGGCATTCAGACCCCCAGGCGTCTTGAGGGGCTGCAGGCGTCCCGAGGATAGGGAGAGACCTCCGGGGGTCCTGAGGGATTGGAGCAGGTTTGGGAGCCATGGGGGAATAGGGAGGGGCGCTGTGAGGGTGTGCGGGGTCTGAGCCGCTCCCGCAGCGCTGTGAGGGCACGGAGGGGGTTTGGGCACTGCCGGGGGTCTGTGAGGGGATGGGGCAGCCGGCCCTGAGCGGGGGCTGTGTGGGCATGGCCCGCACGGGAAGCGCTGCTCCGGGTTTCCCCAGAGCCCCAGGCTGTGCAGTGCCTGTTTCCCAGAAGGTTTGGGCTCCCAGCGCGCCCGTTCGTGGGAAAAGGCGAGCTCTGGTTCAGCTGCACTGGGGGAAATCCAGCGCTGCTCGGACGAGTCTCGATGTCTTGTTCCTAAATGCCCCTCTGACTCCCTGCAGAACCCGTGCCTGGGGCTCAGGTAGTGATGGTGGGATCCTGAACTCCCCTCACTTTTCCCACAGCTGGTATTAATCTAACAGCTCCTCTGTAAGTGATGCTCAGACTTTCACCATTGCATTTTTGCCAGGTTTTGAAGGGAAGAGCAACAGCAACAAGTAAAACAGTACCCTTCATCTATGGTTTGCAATGGACATTAAAGCTTGTGTGCTTACAAGAGTATTTGGTGGGGAGAGTAATGGTAAAAGGAGTTCTCCTTACGTGTGTGGCCATTCAAACCACAGTAGTGCTACTTCCTGTAAGCGCTGACTGCTCAAGTGTGGAAAGAATGGAGAAGGAAAAACGACAACACATTTTTTTCCCTCATCTTGTGAAACAATTTCACGGAAGACAGGATTTGGGTAGAGAGCCAAGAGCTGTCTTGGGCACTTTGGGGCAGGAGTGGGTTTTGTAACAGGTGTGGAGTTTGGAGGAAAGCTTTCTTAAAGGTCACTCCTGGCTCTTACCTTGCATGAAGTCACGTTGTTAGTTATTAGAAGGTGCTCATGTAGCATTACTGGAGAAGTACAAAGCCTGTATAGGACTGTGGCTGCTGAACACAAATTTGACTTTAAAAAACACTTCTTTAGCATTTAGGTACTGCAGATTAATGTGGGGGACAACCAGCAAGGTATTTGCCTGACCCTCTTTTATTCAGCACTGACTTGCTTTGAGGATGCTGCATGCAGTTTGTAAACTTTGGGATCTGAGTAAGTTGTTCAGGAAGAAAACCTCTTAGTCAAATGTCTGTCTTAGTCAGATTTGATGTCAGCTCCAGTGTGTTACTAAGCTCTGAGGCAGGAAATGGGACAGAGTTCTGCCCTCATGTACTACTTACAAAGCCCTGGAAAAGTTAGCTGGGGTTGTATAAGGCAGGGTGTGGGATTTGGGTTTTAGTAGGGCTTTAGTAGGAATGTTTTAAGCACAGTTTACTTCTTGCTTATTAGAAATTTAAGACAGTGTTATATAAGAAGTCTCAATGCTCAGATCCTAACTCAGTATTTGTCAGTGTAATGCATAATTGGTGTCATTACACCAGATATGTGCTAGTTTTAATTTGTTCTGTAGATAAATTATTAAAGTAGGGCAGTGGTATTTGACCTCAGCCTCTGTAGCAGTTATGATAGCAGGAGTCCTGGTCATTTGGTAATACCAGGGTAGTGTTTTGAATTATTAGTTCAGTTGCTCATTAAGAATTTATTTTTGTTTTTTTTTTTTTTTTTTTTCCCTCCCACAACTGTGTTTTGGGTAGTGTTACATGCCTCAAGTATTTAGCAAAATAATGAGTTTAAAGGCACCTGATCTGTGTTTTAGATTATTGCTGTCCCTGTTTCCTGGAACATCAACATTTGACTCTCTACCCCGAAGTTTTGTATCACATCACTTATTCTAAAGATTGAGGGAACATCATGGCATTCTAACTTGTGGATACCTGGCAAGTGTCCTTAGAGCACAGTTCGTGTGTCTGGGCCCAAGGGACCACTCCTGTGCTCCTGGGGTTAACTGCAGTTTTAGCAGCAGAAATCAAGCCCCATAAGCTTGATTTATAGTATGTTGAGAGTATTTTTCTTTCTCCTCCTATTTTTCCTTAATGTTTGTCCATGATCTTTAGCTCAGAGGGAACGTGTGTGTTGCTGTAAGAGGCACCAGAGAAAGGTGTTGAGCAAATGAGCACAAATCTGCTGCAAGAGGCTGCAGAGCTTGTCTGCCTGGACACCTGCCACAGCAGGTTAGATCCCTCAGAAATCTGCTAATCCTCCTTTATCCTGGTAATGTGAACAGCAGCATCCTGCCATGGTGTAGGGCTCAGGGATTGTGTGTTAGTCTGCTTGGTTGCAGGAATGCAGAGGCTGCTGGGTTGGTGTTCAGCCGTGCATGTGAAGGCTGAAGAGCATCTGCTTTTTACACAGACATCATTCAAGGCTGGCAGCTGAGACACTGTGACCTTGGCTATGACATGGAGATCTCCAAATGGAGCAGAACTCAGCTTTCCTGTCAGACTCCTCTCCAATCTGTGCTGTTCATCACACACTCCAACAACTCTTCTTTTGAAGCTTGATTTGGTGAATTTATTTAACCTTGTACACGCCAGGAATTGCGCAGAGCAGCGGAACGACGTTAACTTGACCCTCATCTTGGAGGGTGAGGAAGGAACTGTCCTTGTCAGTGCACAGAGCTGGCTGCAGCTCTGGGAGCAGCAGAGCAGGGAAAAGTCAGGAAAAGGGGGTCTTGTCTGCTCTGCCAGTGTCCTTCCTCCCTTTGCAAATACTGCCAGAGCTTATGTGTTGGAGGTGAAGTAAATACTAATAAAGCTGCTGTTAATTAAAATTTCTTAGGGCTTCAGTGGATTAATTAAACGGTGTTTAAGGATGTTAATTGTGGCAGTGTATTACTGCCATCCTACAGGGCTCAGGAGAAACAAATGCTGTTTGCCACACTGCAGGAGGAGCACAGTGTGCAGCAGGAGGGAACAGGGGGCCCATCCTGAGAGGGGAAAATCAGGCTTAGCCCAGAGAGAGGCAGCAGGTACAGCCGGCAGGGGAGAAGGAATGGCTGCTTGGCACTGTGGAAAGGGCAGGGGAACATGGAGGAAAAGGGTTTAAGCAGAGGGGGTAGCACTGGTGTGAGAGCAAATTTATTCAGCTGGCCTGACAAAATGTACCTCAGGGGGTGAGTATTTCCTTACTAAACCTATGTTTTGGAGCAGCCTTTACAGCTGGCCCCTGAGACCAGATGGATTGAGCACAGGAAGACCAATCTGCCTGAAAGACCCCTGTGTTGCTGTGGCAGAGGAAGAGAAGGGAAAACTCTTGGCTATCCTGAGAGCCTCTGCTGATTTCAGTTTCCAAAAGTCCATTCTGTTCTGATGATTTGTCAATTTCTTAGCTCAATAAAAGTTAAGGGAAAACAAGGTTAAATTCCAGCAGTTTGAGTGGAGAGTGAGAAGCCACAGAAAGTGCTTCCCACAGAGAAATTGAAATGGGAAAAATCTCCTGCCACAAGATCATGTTAATGTCTGCAGATGTCCCTGAAGAGTTGCTGGTGAGGATGATCTCTTTCCATGTTGCTGGTTTACATGTAGGGTCAGGTGTAAGTTACCTTGACTACTTCTCTCCCATCCCTCTTCTCTCAAGCATGTTTGCACCAGCATTCCTGGAAGCAGAACTGGGTTCACAAGTTTGTAGCATTCATCTCCCCTTGCATTTGTCTGCAGGTAGCTCCTTTCATAGAATTTTCATGAACTTTATGCTTTGAAGAGAGCATTTACATACTTAGCAGAAAAGCAAGGGTCAGAGCCCTTCTGCATCCAGCCTCTTCAAATGAAAGGCTGTAACTGCACCATAATTAGCAACATCTAATCCCTTTTGCCCACTTCTGAAGTCAGGACTGTGCATTTTCCTAATTTTTTCCCATCCTGTCAGTGTCAGAGAGGGCAAGCCAGAAAAACAATTCCCCCTCCCCATGCACAAACCCTTGCCTATACTGAGATCTGAAATTTCCGAGGGAGTGGGTGTGATCCTGACATCTGGATTTAATCCAGACTCAGATTCCAGGCTTCATCTGAGAACTTCCACCTCCGGCCCTGAGACCAGCAGTTCTTAGAGAGGATTTAGTTTATTTACCTTTTAAGGGAAAATTGGAGGCTTGTTCTAGCAGCTGCATAGTGACAGTTCTTCCCATGGTGAATTTCTTTAACACGTTTCCTGATTTGGAGCCAGTGTCTTCTTTACATGACAGAACAGGAAATCTCATTCCTTTCTAGGACCCTCTGAGCAGCAGAGACTTGGAGCAAGCTGGAGGAGCTGCTGGATGCTGGGGCTGGTGTTGTGGAGTGGCAGAGCAGCACTCCTGTCTCACTGACACAGGCCAGGCAAGATCTGTGCCCATCTCATACAAACCAGCGTGAGTTGTTTTGTTCCCTACTGTAATGGATCTCCTCAAATTCACAGGCTGCTGCTGGGCCCTCCCAAGGCTGTTGGGTCAGGACACTTTTCCTGCCTGCCAGGAGCTGCCCACTGCTGCAGAGGAGTTTGGTTTCCTGGCAAAATCCCATCACAGGGGGTGAGTCAGGCTCAGTCCGGGCAGTGGAAGCTGTGGCCACCCTCATACAAGGTACCCTGCTGTCCCACTGAAGGGCACCACCCCACACTGCTGCTGCAGTCCACAGCCCAGCTGATTAACACATCCACCAGTGGCTTATCCTAAGTCCAGAATATCTCTCCAGTTGCTTCAGATGTGGAAAATCACATAATAATTTTTTTTTCATCTTTCATTGTTGAGTTTGTCTTGCTTTGTGCAACACATAGCAGGAAATGATACACTAATCCTTCCAGCTACTGTGTGCTTTGCTGCACTTGCCATGACTTGCTTCCACACCCTCATTTCCTCCTCTCTCCCACAGTTTTCCTCCTTCTCTTAGAAAGAACCAGTAGATCCCAACCAGTATACTTTTAGTTATGGTTATTGAAGTTACTCAGCCTGTCATTTTTCTTGCATATCTCAGCCCTCACTTCTCACTAGGTACTCAGTCAGAGACAGCACCTTCTACATCCAGTTAAGGAGCTCTACTCAAAGAGAGCAGAAATACCTTAGAAAATGGGAATTCAAGTGCTTCCTATATTGAAGGTGTGAGAGGGTGGGGAAAGGATTTGGATTTTTAGTCAGAGCTCTTTATATAAACAGAATGGAGTTTTCCAGAAAGTATTTAAATAGATAGCCTGCTTCTCTATAGGAAGAGCAGCTGTCAGAGGACAGAAGTGTGTGTCTCTTCTTCGAATTTAAGTGCTTTAGGCCCAGAAAGACACTCAAGTCATGCTTATGTAGCAAAGCATCTTTGAGATAGCAGGTATCTCTAGTGAGAGCCCTGAGTCTTGCTCATACCTGTGCTACTGTGGGCTTTGGCAGGCAGGTGGAAGTCAAAGCAGAAGGGGAATTGTCCAAGTCTTTGAAAACAAGAAATCAACCCACAGCAGTGGAAAATGCTGTGCTGGAACCTGTGGGCTCTCTCCCTTAAAGCAATGTCAATGTTAGGATTTTTCTGTCAAGAAGATTGCTAGAAAGCAAGCAGCAGACGTTGTTCTCTCCCTCTTGTCCTCTAAAAATATGCTGGTGTTGGCTGGGATAGAGTTAGTGTTCTTCATAGCAGCTTGTGTAGTCTGTGCTTTGGATTTCTGGAGAATACAATGATAACAGAGGGACATTTCAGTCATTGCTGAGCAGGGCTTGTGCAGTGTCAAGGGCTTTTCTGTTTCTCACACTGCCCTGCCAGCAAGTAGGCTGGGGGCACACAAAAAGTTGGGAGGGGACAACCCAAACTGAGCATATTCCACACCATATGACATCAAAATCAGCAGTTAAACTGGGAGGGTAGAGGTTGGCTGGGGCTGTCATAGCTCAGGGACTAGCAGGACCTCAGTCAGTTGGTGGTAAGCAATTGTTTTCTTTTGTATCACTTGTTTTCTCTCTGTTACTTTTGTCCTCTTTTTTACTTATTAAACTGACTTTATCTCAACCCTCAAATTTTTACACTTTCACCCTTCTGATTATTTCTCCCCCATCTGAGAGAAAAGGGGGACTAAGTATGGGCTGTGTGGGGATTTGGTGCCTACTGGTGTTAAATCATGACCAAAAATCATCTCTCTGACTTGTCTACCTGTCCCATGGGCCTGCCATGGACACCTGAGAAGGCAGTAGCATAATAAAACTGCCTTCATTTCTTTGCAGTCACCACAGACTCAGATTGTTACAGGAAGTGAAATCCCTTGTATAAATTGATGTCCTTTTTTGTCAAAATGAAGATTACCTGACTGGACAGTTTTTAATCAGTACTATTTCCTGCAGCCTGTACATGCTGCCTTTCTGTTCCCAGGTGTAGCAATACAAGTAAGATTGCCTTTTCAGCCTGGGAGTAGGGGTAAAGGCATCCAGTGGAGTCCTAATAGTCACATTACACCTGCTAGTAAGGCTTGTTGTTGTTGTTGTTTGTCTCAGCAAAGGTTTGTAATTCTTTTACACATCTGGTAATAGAATTTCTGCTGCAAAGGTCAGTGAAATCCAGTGAGGTAAGGAGAAGCATTTCAGAATGAAGTACCTGCTGATGACGTGAGAAGGTGGGGGAAAATCCTGCTCCTGGCTAGAGCCAAGCTGGGCGTTTCTGTGTAGGTGTTATCCCATGAACGAGTACCCTGTGAGGCAACAGAACTCTGCTAGCTGGTGCCTTTTCTCCTTATCCAGTCATTCCATAGCATTACATATTGCTGGCTGTGAGACAGTTTTAACAACTATCTTGGAGAAAGCAAGCAGTAACAGAGTAAAGTGTAAAGTGGTTTTATCTTTCATTGTTTCCATCAATGGCTAGGGAAATGTTATAATTTTAGAATGAGTTGTCATAGTTAATATTGGATGTTAGAGTTGTACAGTCAGAGTTAGCTCCTTGCAAGGCATAATCCAAAGGATTGAGGCAAAGTGGCCAAGCAGTAGAGCAGAAGGATGCCTCACATTTAAGTAGAGGTTTTCCAGACATGAAAACAGCATGAGAGTGTGTGGTAACAGGGGGTATAAAACCTCACAGAGCCAAACTCTCCTGTGAGTGGAACACCATAGCCTGTGTATACACCAGGAAGGTGGAAGAATGAGTTTACAGCCTTCTTAGGATCCAGCTCCAGATGCTTCCAGCTCCCAGTGTGCATTCTGCCCATGGCATTTGCTGTGCTGTTTTGCAATAGCTCCTGTTGCTTAACCTATGAGATGCAAGACATGCTATTCCTCCTTATGCACTGAAGATTACAGATAGAGGGTGGTGATAAGTTATTGAAACGAGAAGAGTGTCAGCTATAGGGAAGAAGGGGCCTTGTGCTGAAACATGAAGGGAGGAAATTAGCACACTGTATCTCCAAATCTGAACTTGAAAGCTGCAGATCAGAGAAACTGTGTGACGTATTGAGATTATTGGAGTATGCAAGGCTTCCATTCCTTGTTTGCTTTGGTACTGAACTCTCCCAAAAGCTGCCAAGTGCTCTGTGTGCCCTGTCTTACAAACAGCCTCAGTCATGCAAAGCTCTGACTCCACTTCCAAGGCTCCCAGGCTGCTCTGCCTGCCAAGAGGCACAGGCAGTACCAGGAGCAGTGAGGGTGCCAGGACAGCTGGACTGGGAGGTTTCTTGGGGTACTGTGACCCTGCTGGCAGCCTTGTCTGCACTGGTTTACTAGACCTGATGGTTCTGCAGCTGCTTTGAACTCATCCCAGCTGAGATCTGTTGGACTAGATGACTCAAAGGAGTGAGCTGTCTCTGGCTTGGTGTGCTGAGCAAATTCAGTTGTGTTGTGTTGGCTTGGGGTGGTGGTAGTGGTGGGAAAAAGTGGTGCTCTTGTGCCTCCAGGAGATGTGGTAAAGAACTCTGAGCTTTTAAGGTCTTCTTTTCAGGAATCTCTCTGCTTAATTGGGGGTTAGGCATGTGCTCTCTCTTGGAAATGCATCTTGTCCCAGCCCTGGGTAAAGATGAAAACTGATTCTAGAGAATGTCCTAGAAAGAGATGGAAGTGCAAACATTACATAACAAAAAGGTTGAGAGGGGTCAGCTGAGACATTAATATTGAAATGGCAAAAACACAAACCCGAGGTTAAATCATTGTCTTTACCTCTGTGCCTGGTTTCTCATGTCCCACTGACTGTAAGAGTGGGAGGGAGAGTGCATCACTATTGCTGGCTTAGCACTAGTGATTGACCTGTGTGCTGTGGTTTTATAGAGAGCTCTGATAATCTTATGGATATATACATTAGATAATTTAGGCTCTTCACACTTTCAACCCAGAAATCCTGCAGACATCCCTCAAGCTTTTAGGAAAACTGGAGTGTAGTTCTGATGATTTAGTTTTGTACTCCTTATCTTTTTTTTTAAAGACCTTTAGTCTTGAAAAGTCTGTGCTTCAAAGTTTAATTTGAAAAGGCAATTCAGAATTCAGGTTCTCAAAAAGGTGCATTGTGTTTTCACTGTGAAGTTTAAGAATGCATTAATTAATACAAAATAAAAATAATTCTATGTTACTCCAGGTGACCTGTTGTGAGACACCCTCTCTAGGCACTGGAAAGGATGATTGATCACATGGGAAGGAAGCACTGAGTGAGGTGTGGTGGCTCTTGTGGAGACAGAACTCAGGGCAAAGGATAACTGGTGGTTCTCCAGCCCTCAGTAGCACCAGACAAATTTCAAATTATCTCCACTGCACAAGGCTCTTGCTGGCCAACAGTGGCTGAATTGTTTTCCCAAAAGCCCTGATGGCAGTTTTATATTTCCTTGTAGGTCTTTGGCCCTTTGAAGTCTGCAAATATAGCACATAATGATGTATTATTGCAGTGTTTAACAAGTAGAGGTGTGGTTGGGTTGCTTTGCAATGTTTTTCCATAGCCCATTCACTACTTTAAGGTTAGTTCTTCTGCCTCTGATGGAGTGTGCTGAGCAATCTCTGTGTCTAGGTGGGTGTGAGGTTGGGTTTTTTTGTCAAGCTGAATTTTTTGAGGCAACAATATCTTGCAAGGAGTAATTTTGGGGAGAGATGCCATTGTGGGCCATACACACTTATTGGCCAGGCTCTGATATGGAGCAACTGTTCATCCTCTCTAAGTGTTCATTCTTTCCAACCTGCAGCAAGAATGAGCCACTGTAGTGGAGGGTGTGGTGCCAGAGAAGGGGACAGCCACCATTTCAACCACAAAACAGGAGCCAACAGTTCTAACAAGTGAAGATGGGCAAACCTGCTAGATCTTTGTGCTCTCTAGTGCTGAAATCCAGAGGGATCTGCAGGGCTTGTGTAGCACCTGGCCTTGCACTTGGGTTGGAACAGGCAGAGAGGAGGCTGCTGCTTAGCACAGCAAACAGCTCTGCTGTTCTTTGGGGGGTGTGATGGGGGCAAGCTCTGAGTGCACTTGTGAGCCTTTGAGGCCATGGATTGTTCTGTGAGAGCTGTGCTCTCTGTACTTCTGTCTTGGAAAGGTGCTAATCTTTCCTGTGTTTCCTTCAGCTTTGTTCCCAAAACTGCCTGCCTCCTCCACAGTAAAAACTCTGTCAGGATTGTTTACCATGAAGAACACTGAGATTTTGAGCAAGTAATTGAAATTTAAAGCTCTAATTACAAGAGCAAATAAACTAGAGATGCTTCCTGAGCTCAGATTTTAATTAGAATAAGTGATTTCAGTGCATCCTTCCCCAAGTCCTGGCACTGTCTCTTGGGTTTGATAGCCAGTGACCCAGTTTTCATGGAATGATCTCACTGTAGTGCAGTCCCTCACCCAGCTGCACTTGGATCTGGGAGAACAGTGCATGTCTACAGGGATGCTGCATATACTGTGAATTTGATTGCTCTGCTTTTCAAAGTTTCCTTGGGTAAAAATACTGTTTTATGTTTACTTGGCAGCTTTTCTCCTTTCTGCTTGTCCTGGTTTAATTGTGTCTGTTCCCTGGCGTGCTGTCAGTTGTTCATGTTGGGGAATACAATGCCTTTGGGGGTGGTGGTGAGCACAAGTGACACTTTAATAAAGATCCCCAGAGACATGGCTTCAGTACTAAGCTGCCCCCCTCTCCCAACAGTTGTCAGTGTAGAGCTTATTAGTCATCCATCTCTCCTCTGAAACACTATTTTTAATGCTTCTGCTCTGTGCTGAGTCCTCAAAAGCTCTGTTAGGTGTTGCTGGTTTTGCTGACAGTGGCTGCTTTTTAATTGCTCAGGTAGCAAAAGCAGGGCTTGAAAACTCAATCAACATTATCCTGTCTTATCTCCCTGTCACCAGTGGATTTAAACAGATCAAGATATTTGTATGGATCATGTATAGAGGCAAAACACAGCCAGCTGTAGAGGCCAGGGCAGGTGACATTTACCTAGACTGCTCTCCCAGTGCCAGCCATCCATGGCCTTGCCCTGTCAGTCTCTGCTCCCTGTTGGCAGATGTGTTCTCCACTGTCCTGGGCAGGATCAGCTCTTCCTGCCAAGTGAACAGCCTGGCTTTGCCAGCAAGTGACCTCTCCCAGTGTCAGCTGCAGTGTCAGGCCCTTTTCTCCTCTGGCCTTGATGCCCCTCTGCAGCACCCAGGGCTGTGACTGCCTCTGTGCAAGCTGAGGCAGCCCAAGCAGAGCAGCTGCTATCTCTTAGCTTCTCCCAGAGGAGTTGTGGGAAGTGACTTGGGACAGCACACCCCACCCAGCACAGGGATGTGCAGAGGAGAAGAGCAGGGCTGCAGGTGAAGCACAGCCCAGGATTCAGCTGTCCATCAGGATTTGGTACAGCTCCTCTGCTGCAGCCTCATGTCTGCCTGCCCTGATCTGTTTTCAATCTCATCACCCTCCTGTGTCATGGATTATGTCAGTGTGGTTTGGGCAGGGGCTTGTGAACACGCTCTGGGTTGCTGTCACTTCCTTAGGGGACATGGGGGTAGCCTGGTGTGTCTGCTGGCTAAAAGCTTGGCAGGGAGCAGGCTTGGCAAAGCAGATGCTGCTTGGCTTGGGTCTGGCATAACCCCATGCCTGCTTTTTTGCTTAATGAGCCACCTTATCTGTCATGTTCCTCATGGCAGATGGGGAATCTTCAGGATTAATTAAGGATCATAACTGTGACCTAGTTACCAGACTTGCACTATTGTCACTGGAGCTCTCTGAGCCATCAGGCTGTCTGAAAGAGCTTCTTACCCTTGCCTTCTCTGGTTACTTGCTCTGTGTGTCCTTCTGGGACTGACTCTGAGCCCCAGGCAGGATCTCATTACATTAATTTCTCTAATAGATCCCTGCTTTACCCGTGGGTAGGTAATTCTCTGCTTCCTGCTTGCAGTGCCTCAGTTGGTGTGGGGATTGGATATGCTGACATAGACCTTTCACAGAGCTGTCTCCTGTTTGGGAGCAGGGGAGGGATTGGCTGCAAGATGAAGGAGGATGGTGCTGGAGACAACATCCTGAGACAGTCCAGTTCCATGCTGCCATACCTTAAACCATATGGATACTGAAAGGTTATCCCAGGGCCTCTCTTCTCTTGGCTCAAATCTTTCTCATTTCTAGCTTGTGCTTTGTTGTGGCAAACCCTTAGGGATACTCCCCTTATGAGGAAGCAGCCATGATGACTAGAGCTTGAGAAGTAAACTGAGTTCAAGCTCTTCTAACCCTGCTTTAACCTGCCAGATTTTCAGGTAGAGCACTGTTCCAGCTGGTACTGTCTGAGCCCTGTGCTCCTGTGCTCTGCAGACCTGCTACAGCCCAATCCCTCCTTCTGCTGGGGAGGGCTTTACACCACAGGGACCTCTTGTTCTCTCCCCCCTGTTGCTGCTGGTTTGGGGGCAGCTTGCCTTGCCCATGGGACTGAGTGCCACACAGCCAGGCCACTGCATGAGCTCCCAGCCTCGTGCTCAGGGACTGCACATGGCCTCTGTACTGCTCATGTGAGGGAGGTTTGTGCTCCTGAAGCTCCCCTCAGTCCCCCGTGGAGCTTTAACCAGCCTGATGTTCTGCTCAGGGTCTGTCCATAGCCCCAGGATCCCAGCAGCTCCTGCTGGTTTTGCACAGAGGAGCATGAAGGAGGCTGTGGAGTGGGACCCCAGGGAAGCAGCCCTTTGTCCTCAGGAGCCCACCTGGAGGGGGACCTGCCTGGCTTTTTTCCTCTGCCTCAAAAACATCTCTCATGTTCCAGTGACCTGCTTATTATGTAGGTCAGCATCAACAGGAAAAGACAAACAATTTCAAAAGTAGGAGAAATCCAGCATGAATCCTCCACACAGCAGTTTCTTTCTAGAAAAGCAAGGAAAGTTTTCCTGGAGGAGGTGGCAGGCAGCGTGGCCTGTTCTTCCACCCAGCCAGGGCAGAGCAGCTGGAGAGGGAAAGCTCTGAGGCTGTAGGGATGTTGATACCCTGAAAGCAAGCACAGTGCCATGTGATGGGGAAACAGTGCATTAAGTTAGGCAATAGGAACTTGACTTGGGTGGGTTGTTTGTCCTTTATTGACTTCCTTGGCCTTGGTTTGGGTAAAGAGGAGGCAGTTTCTGATGGTCTGCTTGGTCATGTGTCTGCACAGCACACACTGGTGCCATGTTGCTGGAGGAGCATGTCCCTGCTGGGACACAGCTGTCCTGCCAGGGTGAAAAGGGGACACAGAACAAGCAAATGCCTTTGGATGCCAAAAGCAAAACTGGGACCTCAACCAAAATTCATCTCAGTGTTGTGCTGATGCCATTACCCTGGGGCTGCTCCACTATGCTTGTAGCAGAGCTGACACCTTGTGATATCCACTGAGGAAAGAGAAAGTCCTCAGCATAAACTCCTGACTGTAACCTAAGCAAGGGACAAGTTGCTCTGTGTACAAGAGGTTTGCTGATGTCCAACTCTACTTGTACTTGCCACTGATGCAGTAAATCTTAGTAAATCTTAAATCACTATGCTCATTTCTCTCCCAAATCACCTATGAATATCAGCTTGGTGGCAGACACCCTGTGCCCTGGCTAATTCTCACTTGGGAAAGTGTGAGAGAGAGAGAGTGTGTGTGTGTGTGTGTGTGTGTGTGTTCTTGCTGGCCAGCCAGCAGGCAGGTGAGAGCTGCAGCTTTTTCTTGGCAGAAGCAGGAATGTAGCTCCCCTCTCTCCTTGCTCACTATGGAATTTCTCTTCCCCTTCAAACATGTAGAAACACCATGTTTTTGAGACAGCTGAGTTTGACAGGAGAAGCTAAAATCACTCAAAAGCTTCACTCATAATCAAGATGAGGCAACACTATCTTGTAATTGTACAATGAGATTTCAGTATGCTGCATTTTTGGTGATGAAAAGGTGTGTGGGGAGGTGGGTTCTGCAGTGAGCAGATGGCTCTGCCTGCATCTGCATTGCTGTTTGCTGGGTCCCCTCCACATTCACCCAGCTTAAAACTGAGTGTCTGAGGCCTCTCCAGCTGCAGGAGGTTCTGGCACCACCTCTTGTGCTTGAGGGTGCACTGACTTTTTCCCACATCACAGGTTCTTACAGAGCTGCTCACTCTGTTTCAGATACAGCCTCCTGCAGCCTTTGCTCCTTGCTTTATACCAGCATCTGCTGTGCTGGCTTGATAAAGCATATCTGTCTGTGACTGGACTGTCCTTTCTCTTCAGTGGCTTGATCCTGGTGGTTTCTATTTAGTATTTGAAGAGCTCTCTGCAGATCCCAGCTCTCCCATTGTCTCACCCAGGGGCAGGCAGTCCTTGCCCATCACACCATGGTAAGCCTGGAGAAGTCAATGCAGGAAGCACACAGCAGTGACATTTTGAACAGAATGATGTTTTTTCAGCTGCAGTAACAGGACATCTCCCATGCTTTGTGCACTCACATGGAGCAGAGCATTAAGGCAGCAGGCATGTGTCTTAGCTGGAGGCACTGCCAGTGTACAGCACACAGCTTGGAAGTCTCAGTCAAGATGTAGAATTAGGGTACATTCCTAGCACAAGATTTTCTGTCTTAGCAGGGGATGGGTGCCCTGAGGCTGGGATTGTCACACTGGCTTGGTGGGTCCTTGCACAATGAGGCTGCTGTGTGCTGGAGACAGCAGAGTGCTGGAGCTGTCATGTACTTGTGGTGAGAGTGTTGAGGATGACTTGTTATCTGTGCTTGGAGGAAGGATTTGATTAGAAACTGTCTCATAAATGTGTGGTTATTGAATGAGCTGCTCCTTTAATATGCATGAGCCATCTCCACATACGTGACAAGTGCATCTGTCCTGGGCAGGCAGCTGCTCTAAAGGAAAGCAGATGAGCTTTCCTCATCACAAGCCTTTTCTCATCAAGCTTTTTCTAAATTGCTCCCTGCATGGAGCAATTCTTCAACAATATTAAACACAGCAGCAGGGGTGAGTCAAGCAGATCTTGTCAAAGCTGCCCTATTTTTTCTCTTTTTGGTTTTATTATAAATTGAATTCACTGTGCCACAGGGAACAGTGCTGTTCTCAGCATGATTGGTAGCAACAAATAGCCACCCAGGAAAAATATGTATTGTGTGGTAACTGGGAAGAACCTCCTGTTCCCAACATCTCCAGCCTATCTGGGGCTTGTTGCCATGAAATTGTGGAGCTTAACTAAAAGATGATTGGGCTGTGAGAAAATCCTTTTAGCCACTGGTTAGCTGAGCTTACTTGTGTGTGTCTCATTGTCTTCAGAAGTTGGTGAGACCATAAATTTAGCAAGATGGAGTGTCCAGCTCATGTTTTTAAATGGAAAACAAGGCAACCTGGTGTTGGAACCAACAGTAATGCTTTTGTGAGGGAAACTTGGGTGTTACTGTCCAGACATAAACCAGTCCTGAGGTGCTGGAGGCCAGGTATGCAGGAAGTCTGTGGTTCTTGCACCTCTTTGGGAAGTGTCTGGTGTTGGTCTGGATAAGAGATGAGGTGAGGTGGCCCTTGGACTTGGCATGGAGGCCTTGACAGCACTCTGCCTGGCCTGGGGCTCTGCATAGCTTTCTGTTGCGAGAGCACATCTCCCATTTGCTCAACTTTGCTTTGCTAATATCAAGATAAGTCTTGGTATTGTTCAATGTAGGTTTTTGCCCAAACCATGAACAGCAGTTAAACAGTTACTGTAGCCTCAGATGTTGTAAAACTTGTGGGCAGTGGGTGAGCTGTACTGGAACATGGAGGGTCTTTGAAGCAAACACCAGCCTGAGTCTTGGATAATTACTTGGGTTGCTAGCTAGTAGTTGTCCCACCAGTTACTTGTCTTAGAAGCTTCAGTTGTCCTGTGGATGAAACAGCTACTAATTTGAATTAATGTTAAAGTAAAGGGTGCCTGAAGAAATAAACCACAGTGGCTGTTTGTGTGGCAGTGGATTCTCTGCAGCCTGGGGTTGTTCTTTCCTGCACACCCCAACTTGCCAATGCTCAGACCTTGGCCTCCACCTCCGGGGTGGTGCAGTGACCCCAGCACAGACCTGGCCTGCCCAGGGCAGGAATGAGTGAGGAGCACAGCTGGGCCCTGCTGGGCAAGACAGGGAGGACTTGGAGATGAGTGTGCACCTCTGGGTGCAGGCTGAGGGAGGAAAGGAGGCAAGAGGAGGCTGCTGGAACCTCAATGCAATGGTCTTAGCATCCTCTGCTTTTTCTGCAGCCTGCAAAGGAGGCCCTTGCAGACTTGCCCTGCACAGCCTTGCCCAGACACTGCTGGGTAAAGCAGGCAGGACATCCTCCCTAGGAGGTGATTTAATTACAACCAGACAAAGCCTCAGGGATCACAGCCTCCAGTAAGCCTCTGCCATCTCTCGTTGCTCAGCCCAGTGGAGTGGCACTGTGCAGGGAATTGGTTTCACAGCTCTCTTGTGCTGGGTGAGATCGTGCTGTGGGGACAGAAAACAGCCCAGTGTCCCAGCATGAATGAGGCATCCATTCACAGCCAGCCTCTCCAGCAGTACCAGGCAGTCCTGCACGGAGATGGGCTGCAGGGATAAAGGACTGACTCTCCTCTTGTGACAGGGGGGTTCATGCCAGGCAGTTGTGGCTGGCTGCTGTTGGTGATGGGAGAAGGAGACTTGGACTGAAGAGCTTCCCTGTGCTCTGGGTGTTCAGGGCTGAAGATCCAGTCTCTAGATCATGAGTGTCCAAGTGCTTTGGTTTGGAGGTTCAGGCTACATCTCTAAGAATGGAAATGAGCCTACAAACAACAATCTTCTGATCTGGTGCCTTTTCATATTTGGTTTTGCAATTCTCTTGTGCTTTAAAGGATTTTTGCCAGGCTAGGATATCATTGCTCTTGGCTTCCTTTTCCATTTGTTTCAAGCTGAACTCTGTGAGGGCACAGTGCTGTACTGGGGTTGTGCTGACTGCCTGCCAGTGCCTTTGAAAGTGGTGGCCGTGCTGCAGTTCAGTGAAAAGCTCAAAGAACAGTAAAGCTTTTAAAGGTTCCTAAGAGAGCTCTGAAACCACAAAGCCAGTTGATAGAGACCTTGCCATCCACTGACCAAGAAACAGGCTGTAGCAGACTTGAACTGTGGCAGCCATGAGGAAAAAAACCAAACCAGAAACCAATTATCCAAATACTAAATCCCTGAGGGACGCGGTTTCCTTAGGTATGCTCTGATGGAGCTCTTTGCATGGCAGAGGAAACAAAATCTCTCACCAAGTAGAAACTAAATGAGTGGAAAATAATTTCTGGATTGCTTGCAGCTATTTGCCAGTAGTGTAAGGCAGGAAAAGGTTAAACATTAATTTCTATTTATCTTTTCTGCGCTTTTTTTCACTTGGCCAGTGCTAATTCAGTGTGGCAGTCTGGAGGGTGAATGGCACACGCAGTGCTGGGGAAAGAGGTGCTTTTGGGTGAGGATATAGTGGGAATGTTCACCTTTGGGGGATATCCTGCCAGGCCAGGGCTGCTGTTGCCAGTTAGGCCAAATGTCACTGAGCTGTTGGGGCGAGGGTTTGGCCTTGGCAGCCAGGGTTGCTGTGCTGTGGAGTTGCCCTGCTGCAGCCAGGCCCATTCTGTGCTGTGTGCCTGGATAGATGAGAACGTGAGGACTTAGCCTGGGCTATAACCCCTGCCCTGGGTTTCTCCAAGCCTGTCATTGTGAGTCATTATTTGTTTATTTACAAAGTGCACACAAATGATATCAATACAGAGTCAGGCTGTTACAGACACTGCTGTTTGGACATCAGGCTGTGTTTGCAGAGCACAGGCAGAGCAGTTGCACAATCTATGTAAGTAGTCAACCATTCCTAAGAAAACCACTTAGATATCTCATGTTTTCTACCTGATCAATTGCTTGAGCCCAATGACCTGACTCTCTGCTTGCTTTTACAATGTAGAGGGTTTGATTATCCTGCTGCAAAGGTGTTTTACTGTGTGTAGGCTTTGTGTCAT
Source organism: Zonotrichia leucophrys gambelii (assembly GCF_028769735.1). Lineage (NCBI taxonomy): Eukaryota > Metazoa > Chordata > Aves > Passeriformes > Passerellidae > Zonotrichia > Zonotrichia leucophrys. The sequence continues at coordinate 14,387,662 of NC_088182.1, forward strand.
CTTTCCACCTCCCCTACTGCATAAAAGCATGAGGTCAAAAGCTGTAAGAGCACCACATCCATACAGGTGCATTTCACTTGGGAAAGACAGGGGTTACATAAAAGATATGTTCAACTTAATTTAATGAGGTTACTCATGATTTTATTTTTTAGTGCTAAAGCTTCCTCTCCACAGTACAAGCCCAGAACCCCACTGTGGATGCTGGTTTCACCAGCACAGCAGAGACCACAGCTCAGCTCAGGGGCAGGGTTTTGTACTGAACAAGGTATAAGAGGTTATGGTGGGGTTGGCACCAGGAACCTTTACCTAATAGTTATGACATCCTGAGGTGATATGAGGGTACCTCTTTATAGCAGCAGGGAAATCTTTCTATAACTGTGCAAGAAACATATATTCAGCAGTAACAGTAAAATGCTGCTTTTGCTGTTGACCTTGTAAGATCAAGGCAGCCCCCTCCAGATATGTGGCAGAAAATCTGCTCCAGCATAATCCTCAGCTAAAATAACAGGCCACAGGTAGGTGCTTGTTGTTTGGCCTAGCTTAAGAGAGATGGGAATCTCTGTTTATAATTAGAGTAAATAAACCCTGATGGAAAATTGTCATTCTCCTCCTCTTTGGGTCATTTTTATCCATGACACCCATGATTGCAACACCAGTGTGATTAATTCCATGCAAGGGATTTATCTAAGATATCTTTCCATGAGAGGTTAGACCATTTGCTTGCACAGTGTTGTAATACTTTCCAAACAAGAAGCAGAGCAGCCCTGTGTCTGTCCTCCTCAGGGATGGTGGTCTGTCTTTTCAGGCTAACAGGAGACAGAAGGAGGAACTGAACACTCTGAGATGACACTTTGAGAAACCCCACACTGCCAAATGAGGCTTTGTTTTGCACAAACAACACTGACACTTGAATACTTCAGTCTTGGCTGACTGGATGAGTCAAGTGAGTCAGAGCAAATGTCCATCCAGCTAGCAGCAGACTCTAAAGGAAGAAAGGAAGATGCTGGTGTGCACTGTGCTCCTGGCAATCCCCTGAGCCAGAGGATATGTCCCAGGAATTAAAAAAAAAAAAAAAAAAAAAAAAAAGAGAGAGAGAGAGAATTGTTAATCATTAAAAGAATAAAATTTCTGGTGAACTCTGCCTTGATGAACTTTTATGAACTTCACAGAATCACTAGGTTGGAAGAGACCTTCAAGACAAATGTGCTTAGTTTCGAGCTGAAACTTGGCAATGAGTTAAACAGTTCTGTGTCATTTGGAAACGAACTTCCTTAAAAGAAAATAATATATTTGTGTTCAATGTCAGCTGCACTTTCCTGCCCTCTAAACTCTAGGATAGCATATCACACTGTCATGAAACTTGCTGGTCTTTAAACTCTCAGTTTGAAAGCCATGTGGTTTTGCTTTGGCTGAGTATCCTGTAATGTCAACAGCCTGCATTTCTGACATCTTTTGTCATGGTGTAAGTATTTATGGCAACCATGTTGTGCTAGAGAGATTTTTCCCTGAAGGTCAGGACAGCTGCAGATGAAATAGCTGATCCCTTCCTCTGCTGGTCCTTTACTGTACCTCTGCAATTTCTAATAAATGTTTATTGATTAGAATAATTACTTTTGGGGAAATTTGACAGAACTAAATACTGCTAACCCTAATTGTTGATTTAGCAAGTGAAGTACTTTGCCTTAGGACCTTTTTGGTGCACCTAAGTTTGCACCACTAGGTTTGGACCACTCTGCTTAAGTAGGAAAACAAAACTGGATGTTCTTAGCATGAAGTTTTCCTACCTCTTGAAACTGGACACCATCTCTCTTCAGGTTAACACAAAATACTGAAAGTACTTCAGGTTAACACATATTACTGAAAATAATAAAAATAACAGGAATTAGAAACAACAGGTTTAGCACCTCAGCTCTAATTATAATAGTGTTCAACCAGTGCCTGCATTTGGCAGAGGTACTGGCTTCTGTGATCAAATCAGGCAGCTTGAACAAGGCCTTGGCCATTCTCCAGCTTTAGTGGCACTTTCCTGGGCAGGCAATGCCTTTCTCGTTCTCTGGGGAAGTCCCTCACACAGAACAAGTTTCAGTGGATCACTTCCTCATTCTGCTCCTCAGCCTCTGCTTGGCACAGGCTAGAAGTTGCCAGGAGTTGACAAGTGGGCAGTGGCCATAGAGCCCTTGAACTGGAGCCAGCATGAACAGAGCTATGGCACAGCTGTGGGGTCTGCTCCCAGCTCCTGAGGTCTGCTCCTTCTGTGCAGTTGTGGTCATTCAAGGGACCAAGCAAACCCTGAGGAGCAGCTGCGTGTGATGTTCCCCCTGTTCTCCTCCTGGCTGCTTGGAGCATCCTGAAGCCCAGCAGGTGTTTTCTGTTCAGCTGTAGTAGCAGGCTGTACTAGATAAATATCTACGTACTCAGCAGGCTCAGGAGGGTTTGTGGGTGTCTCTGTTTAGGCTGGTCTGGACTTTGTCATGTTTTGCTGCCCTTCCCAGATGCTTTCTTCTGCACTTAATGAAGAAGGCTATGGCGTCACTTTTGGTTTTGTCTTTGGAAGAGTAAACAAAACAGAGACCAAAAGCCAGCTACTTAAAACATATTCCTCTGCTGTAACTGGGGAAAATCTCTCCTTCAGATACAGGCATCCACTGTTTGGATTGCTCATCCTCCTGGCAGGGGTTACAGCTTTGTCTGCCTCACTTGGTTCAAGCCTAACCTTGCTGATCTTTCTATTTTTGAAATGCCTGAAATTCTATTGCTTCCTGTCATGCATTCTGGCTCCAGCTGTTTCCCACATCTCCAGGAAATAATGAAAAAATAACTCATCAGTGGGTCAAGGTATGGTGCTGGACAAGAATGTGCTTGGTTTTGCCAGGGCTTGGTTTATCTGTCAGACACATTGCAGGCCTGGCATTGAGCTGAAAGGCAGGGGCAGAGGAATGTGCCTGGTCTCCAAGAGGGAGTAAGCCCGACCAAGAAATGCAGAGCTGGGTGACTTGCAATGGGAAATAAATTCTTCTGAGAAGGCCTGAGGTGTTGCAGGAGGCTCCTACACCTGCAGGCTTTTCCTATAGCTCGGGATAACTCAAAGCAGCACACCCCAAACTCACTGCAGCTGTAGCACCTCCTTTTTTTCCCTTTTTTTTTTTTTTTTGACTTGTCCATCTTCCTGTGAGAACCAGCATCTTTCTTCACCTTTCTGCTTTCACAGGAAAAAACACAACAACTTACTTCCTGTAGGCTGAGTTGGGAGAGGTGGTGCTGTGATCACTGGGTGCTGGCTCTTCACCCCAGAGGGTTTGTCCTGCTGCCAGCAGCTGCATGTGGCTGCTCCTTGTCTTCTGTGAATGCTTGGTGAGCTTTGCCCTTGGAGTAAGCCTAAATTGCTGAGGATTTTCTGGAGATAAAGCTGAAATCAAAAGCTGAATATGGACACTTTATAAGGGTCAGAACCTGTTAGGAACTGGCTTGTTGAATCTGTTTTGAATGGAGGATTCACATTCATTTGCAAAAGACTGGAGCTAGACAGTGAAATATCCTCTGACCCTCCAATTTTCCAGCCCTTAATAGAGTATTAAAGCCTTGTTGCAGCAGTTTGAGGGATTCACAGCTAGATATGAACTGTTCTATAGAGGAAATATAATCATATTTATACTTCTCCCTTGTGCTCCCTCTGTTGACAAGCCCTTCATTCATTGGCACGACCATGACAAGCCTGCTTTTAGCACTGTTTCCAAACTTAGCCAATGTTTAGAACAGATTGTCAGAGAACAGCAACCTGGCAGTGCTAACAAGGTGAGCTCAGGGGTTGTTCTGGGCTCTCAGCCGTCTGCTGGGTCTCTGTCACCTCAGAAATAGCCTCTCCTCTCCCAGAGACCACAGAATGCTGCAGCCAAACTGCCTCACCCTGGGCTGCAAGAGAGAGACAAGCAGCAGCTCAGAGCTGGGTACCAAGACAGGTTGTTTGTATTGATCCTGCTGGCATGAAGAGTGTTTACTCCACACAAAGGCTTGCTGCAATGTGTTTCAACACAGAAAACCCTTTCCCCTTGCTTGGCAGAACTTTTCCTAGCCAATTAAAGGCTAGTTTGTTATCAAGGAGCTTTGTAAGGTGTTTCTCCAGTGAATCACAAAAGGTGCAGACTGCCAGGGTGTTTCTGCAGGTGTCAGAGGGGTGCAGCTGGACAGGTTTCCAAACGGGGCCCTGGGATGTCCCAGGCTGCAGCTGTCCCTGCTGTCTTTGGGGAACCACTCCTGGGTGCAGCTGAACATGGCCCAGGCCTCTCCTTGCCCACAGCACTTCAGGACAGCTCTGTGGACTTGCTCAGGTAAAAACTCAGGGCTAGTTATCAATTAATGGAACCATTTTGTAACATCTGAGCCAGCCCAGGTTTGGATTTTGGCCAAGACTAAAGCCTTAGTCCTTATGTATTTTTGTTTTTCAGGCTTGAACTGGTTACAACTAACTGTCCTTCTCTGCACTTTCTAGCTTCTATGATTCTGTTATAGCCCAGCTTTAAGATGAACCATCCCAAGGTGCTGGAAGGCTACAAGCCAAGAGTGAGCCACAAAAAAAGAACCCCAGCTGCATTGTGCCTGGATGAGGAGCTGGAGGAAAGCTGCCCCTCAGGAAGCTGCCAAGATCTTTGGCCTGTCCAGGGAACCACTGCAGGCATGGAGAAGGAGGTGCTCACAGCAGCTCCTGCACAGGACACACAGGTGTCTGCACACAGGAACCCTGTGCTTGCCAAGGTAACACAGCTAACCCCTAACACATGTCCCTGCATATGCAGACCCTGTACATCTCGACAAGCAGCTGCTCCCCCACTTCCCAGCTGTGCTGGAGAATGTCTGGAATGCCTCATCTCTGTCACCACCACCCAGCAGCCAGGCCCTGGCTGGCCTCCACCTTTGGCATCAGGGCTGGGCTTTCCCGCATTCCCCCTGTGCAGCCTAGTGCAGTTCCTTGGGCTGGCCTCTCTCTCTGATATCCACAAGGACATTTCTGCAGGTGTGAGAGGGGCCCAGCCAGAAATGTCCCCAGACAAGGCCCTGGGATGGCCAAGGCTGCAGCCATCCCAGCTCCTCCCTGGGAACCCACTCCTAGTGCAGCCAGACGTGGCCCAGGCCTCTCCTTGCCCACAGCCCCCCAGGACAGCTCTGTGGGCACTGCTGGGCTCTGCACTCCCACCAGACAGAGAAACAACAAGTTCTCTTCAGCAGTTTCTGCTTGGGCTGCTCCCCCTGCCAGGGCACCACTGAGATCAGTGGTGAGATCAGTGGCAACCATCACTGAGATGTCACCTGCCATGTCCCCACAGCACAAGCACCACAGTGACATGCCAGAACATTCCACTGGAACCCACAGTTAGCCATGGCCAGTTGGCTTTTGCCCACTGACTGGGAGAACGAGGTATGGCTGTGCAGGGCGATGGCCAATGAGGGAAGCTTCAGGCCACCTGTGAGAATAGAAAATTGAGCTGATTCCCCCAGAAACACCAGCTCTTTCTGTTCCAGGTGGACTGGGGCAGTGGGCTGACATGGCTGCTCCTGGCCTTCCAGGACCAGGGGGAATTGTGCCCTGTGACACTGCCATGCAAGCAATGGAGGATGAGCAGGACATCTGGAATGGCAGTGACACACACAAGACCAAAGGAGCTCCTGCTGTTTCCAGTGAGAGCACAGGCAAAGACAATCTATTCTTGCCTCTCTGCTTTCCAGAGAAGCTTTGGAAAATGCTGGAAAGTGACCAGTTTCAGTCCATTTGGTGGAGTGAAGGTGGAAAATGTGTGGCCATCAACAAGGATCTCTTTGAAGTGGAGGTGCTGGGCAGGGGAGTTTGCCGGCGGGTTTTTAACACGCAGCACATCAGGAGTGTCATTCGCCAGCTGAACCTCTATGGATTCACCAAAGTGCAGCGGGATTGCCAAAGATCTGCCTCCCTGCCTGAATTCCTATCAGAGGAAGCAGCAGCTTCTGCTCACAGCCAGGTACAGCAGCTGCTCTGCACAGCTACTAATGCTTGTGATAATCTGGGGGGGAGAGGGACCTTCACAGCAAATAAGGCCTTGCCATAGAAGAGGTGGGGATGGGAGTGAGTGGTTTGGTTTTCATTCCTTTCTCAGCCTGTGCTCAGGCAGATTTGAGAGAGTCTTTCTGACTAGTAGAAATGCAAATAAGATACATTTCAGTGAGAGCTACTGAGTTTGAACCTGTTTAAGGGACAGACAGACTCAGTGTAATCTGGTTTCTCTGAATGTTTGTGCTTTGTGTCTTGCTGTATTAAATCTGTATTAAATCTTCCTGTGGCACCTGCCCAATGCCAAGCAGATGCATCCAAGGATCATGGGATTTCCTGCCTACTCACATCTGCACTGAAGCTGCTGAGAAATAGTCATATTTAATTTTTGAAAGCAGCTGTTCTGCTTTGGCCCCCAGGAGGGCAAAACCTCAGTTGTGATGGCTGAACACAATGGCCACATAATGCTTTAGCCTGAGCTTTAAGTTGCATATTTAAGTTCAAAGTCCTTTTCCTTAGCCATGCTCCTCTTTTGCAATTCAGAGTCCTAGTTCTTGTAGCTTGGGTTTTTCCAGTCTTGGAATAGTAGCAACTAACTCTTCTCCTTGTTTTAGATCCTCTACTACTATAACCCCAGCTTCAACAGAGCACATCCCTGGCTGCTGGGAACGTGCAAAAGGAGAGCTGCCCTCAAACAGAGAGCCCTGTGTGCAGCAGGCCTGGATGAGAGGCCCCTCCAAAAGCCCAGATGGTCAGTGTGGAGGGAGATGCAGGTGTCAGCTGAAGCCCATCCATCTCCACTGGCAGCTGCTCCCATGCTTCTTGAGCCTCCTGGAGCACTGAATGGATAGAAAGTCTGATAGCCATAACCTAAGAGTTGATAATAAACTGTCTGAACAGTAAACCTTTCTGGTTGTCCTGTCCTATTTGAACAGTGGAAAACTCTCTTATATCATTCTGTGTCTTTAATGTCCCACTTGTCCTTTAGTGGCCTCAGCAAGATCTGTCCCAGCACAAATGTGGCCATGTACTGCTAGCACAAAGAGGTGCAGCAAAGGCTGAGTTCCTGTTGCACTGGACAGAAAGGAAGCCAGGACCTTCTTTCTCTCTCTGAGGATAAGATGTTGGAAGGGTAAATGATTCGTGCAAGGAAGCAATTGGTTTGGGTGGTGGGCAGTGAGCCCACCACTATCTAGTTCTGCCTGCTTCAACTGGCTTGGAAATACAAAGAGCCACTGTCCCCTCACACAGTTCAGTTCACAGCAGGAATGTCCAGCTTTAGTAATTATGGTCTGTTCAGAGGGGAAAGTGCTGCAGGGGAGATGCTCAGGTGGGTGCCATGGAGTTTATGCTCATTGGAACAAGGGCTGCTCTGACATTCTGCAAACAGGTGCATCCTTCCCTTCAGCAAGTAAAGGCAGCAAATGTAACAGATATTTGGGGTTGTTCTGTGGTCTGCTCTGGTCACACTTACCTGCCGTTCCTCTCTGCAATGTGCAGGAATGGTGTGTGGGAAGGAGAGAAGCCAGCTCTGGGTCTTCAGGAGGTGCAAGGCTCCTGAGAGCATAGAGCTTTATATGAAAGACTGGGCAGTTGTGTGCTTGCCTGTCCTGACCAAACTCTCCTGTCAGCAGGAGCTTCTCTAGGAAGGTTGATGTTGCCCTGCCCACTCTGCTCTCAGCATGGCTGAGTCTTCATCCTTTTAGTTTTTCCCACTTTCCACGGACACTTGATACTCTTCAGCAGGATCTGACTGATACCCTCCTCTAATCTGCAGAGTGAGGTCCCAGATTTGTGAAATTCTGGGACAAAGAACTGTTCGATAAGATTAGAGGCTTAAAAGTCAAGGCCAAATGTGATCCAGCCCAGTGATCAGTGCTGTTTGGAAAGCAGCCCCATGGGGATGGGTGAATTCTGGAACATGCTTGCATGGCACTGGCCATACCAACCTGCTTTGTAGGTAGGTGGTGCTGGACATGCAGTGTTACCTGCCCTGGCCAGGCCAGCCCCAGGCTCTGTGTAGCAATGAACCCTGCTGGGTGTGGGTGCTGGACATGTGCCCCATGAGTGAGGAATTCCATGTCCCAAAGGTTTCAGCTTCACTCCTGTGAACTCAGCTAGGATTTTCCTAGCAGTTTTTGTGCACTTTGGGCTCTGGGTTGACGCAATTGTGAGTTCAGCAAAGCCTGAACTCTGCTCACCCCTGCAGACACCAGCAGAGAAAGTTCAGGGACTGAAAGCAGCCACCTGCCCTTGGTCAGCAAGATCAGCACAGCTGCGCCACCTGTGCTGGAGACATTTTAAAGCCAGGTTTGATCCACATTCCTGTAACAGATTTTAAGATCTTATAGTGGCTTAGGACACTAGAACCAATGTAAGTGGTCAGGGACAACTTTGTAGATGCCAAGAGGCTGTTGATGGTATTCTGGCTAGATCCAGCTTGAGGTTTTCTCACTCCTGAATCCTTCTCCTCCTTTAGGCTAGTTCTGGAAACTGCAAGCATGTATGAGCTCCCTTTACTTGCTCTCTCTCAGATGGCTTAAGAACTGTGTAGCTCCACAGAGGGAGTAGCAGTGTATTCCTCTGGTGCTTCTGCAGGCATCCCCTTGCCACCTTCCCCTCAGCCACTCGCATGAGCACTGAGTAGTACAAATCCACTGCAAAGACTAGGCAGCAAATAAAACAGGGTATTGCAATTACCAGGGTGCTTTCTGGCTCTCTGCCTAGCAGACACTTCAAATCTGAAGCAGAAATATTTTCTCTTAGTGTCCTGAGCAACTGCAGAGTCCAGGCTTTGCAGGCCCTCTGCATGCTGAGGGGAGGGCTCCCCCAGCCCTGTCAGCTGTTTCCTGCTCTTGCTGTAATCAGCTCCTGTCACTTTCCTCCCGCTTTCCAAGGCACTGATAACAAGCACCTGGGGCACCCAGGTGACCTTTGTCTGAGCTTCCTCTATGCAGCAGTAAAGATCTGTTTCGATAGCAGTAGAGGCTGCTCTCCTTCTTTTTCTCTTCTTTATACAGCATCAAAGCTCTCTGAATTTGCTTGAACAGATTTGCATTTAGGTCTGGACTTACTTGAGTAAAAGGTTGGTATTTTATTTCCTCCTGTCTTTCTCTTAACTCTGTAAGGAAGGGTAATAAGCACAAAGGCAGGCACGTAAAAGAAATGTGGGCTATACATAAACAGGTTTGGCACACAGGGGAGGACAAAATCATTAGTAAGAGAAAAAATAACTGATGTGGCAGCAAGCTACATCTTCAGCTGATGTAAAGCAGCCTCTCCCCATGGAAGCAGTGGGACACGTCACTGTCATCAGGTGAGCTGTTTGGTGGGTCTGCTCCCTTCTGCAGTGTCTAACGTGTCTGTAGCTGCCCCCTTCCACAGCAGCAGTAAAGGAGGTTGGACAACAACTCTCTGAGCTATGAACCTTCATCTACATTCTTTGGCTCCTTGTAGCTGTGTGCTTGGGGTGCCCAAGTCCCTGCTGTGCCCTCTTGATGCAAAGTGCCAATACCAAGGTGGCTGTCACACCCCTGATGGCCGTTTCAACCTATGCCACAGCGTTCAGAGTTGGTTGCCCAATGCCACTGCCTCCATCTCCAGGATGGATTGGGATGGGACATGAAACAGCAGTGAAGGAGCCATGCTGGGATTGTGGGGATCATAGGGACAGGATGGCCTTGTTGTGAGAGTGCTGCTAGCAACTGGAGACCTGGGTGTAGGTGCTGGGTTCCATTTCAGTGTGTGCACATTGCATTCACCAACGCCTTGTCTCTTGGAGCTTCCTTTGTAAATGGCAAAGTACTTCTTCCCATCGCTAGTCTCATTGAGAACCTCAGCTTTTTCAGAAAAACTCTCATAGTGGCTTTCTGAAGCTTTGCATGCTGTCCTTTGGAATATTCTTAGCACTGCAAAGGACTGGTATGCTCAGCAGTTTAAGTATTAACAGGACACGTGAGAACTGGGGTTTGCCATATAGAATTGGTAAACATTAAGTTTAGTTGCTAAACTTAGACCCACACACTCTAGAGAGAAATCCAGGCTTTTATGAATTGGGCTTGAAGTCAAAGGTTAACTGTAATTTCATGCAAGAACAACTCACCTGAATTCTGGGTGTGTCTGATGCTCTGCAATAGCTTTTGCAGCATGCAGAAATCACAGCTTTGGCAGGGCTGCCAGTGCGAGGCTCTGTCGATGTGACAGAGGGGGCAGATCCTGGGGCTTCTGGTCTCTTTCTGATTCACTGTGACAAAAATAAGCCCAGGGAAGGACTTGCTGAGAATTACTAGATAATGGCTAAAGGTGCCCAGCTGGGAAGTGGCATTTGAAAGAGGCACGCTCAGACCGAGAGCTACGGTATTCTTCCCAAAGAAGCTGCCTAGATGGGCCTGATTTATCTCTAATGAAGCCGCGCTGTATTTCATCCCTTTTCCTGCTGGCTTTTCCCTTTATCCAGGCGAGGCTGCTGCGGCCCCCGCCTGCCCCCCGGTGGCCACCTCAGGGACGGCAGGAGTCCCTGCGGGGACACTGGGTGACAGCGCATGGATGGCCTGGGGGACGGCAGGAGTCCCTGCGGGGACACTGCGATGACAGCCTGAGTGTCCCCTCCCTGGCTGGCTCCAGGGACACTGTTTCTGAGGCACTGGGAAAACCCCATCAGATAATGCCACAAGGATGTTTGAATGGCTGAACTGGGCTATTCAAGACTGTCAGCTTCACTGCTGGACCCAATGCGTGCTTGTTGCTCCCATGGGCCCCTTTTTCCCTCTTGAATTTTCTTTAATTCTTAATGAATTAATGAATTTTCTTCAATTCTTTCTCTTTTGATATTTCCTCCGAACTCCCACAGGTGAGAGTGTCTTGCCAATGATCTGCTGTTGGTGTTATACAGTGGCACCCCAGGGCTGAGGTAAGCAAAGTAACCATCCATGGCCACCATAGATGCTGCTTGTGTATTATCTAGAAGGCAGCTTGGGGTGGTTTTTTGAGTGGTGGAATCCTTCAATTAAAGCAGATGTTCCCATTTCCTGCTTTTATAAGTGGGAGTGCAATTACAACATGTTTCCGGTTTTTTATTTCTCTAAAATGGATTCTTCCAGACCTCAGGCATATTTAGCATCATGTATATCTTCTTTTTTATTTCAGTACAGAGAAAAAAAAGCTAATACTGAAATGCCAAAGAATTTAATGAGGAACAGGTCAAGCCATGCTAGAAACCACTTCAGACTTCCAGATCCAAAATCCATGGCTATGTGGTCAGAAGGGCCATGTCTGAGGGAGGAATGCATCTCTTCAGATGCAGTATCTCAAAGGGCAGGGGGGAATGCAGAGCTTTTCAGGCACACAGACATACCTGAACCAGCAGACAGTCTGCTGCAGGAAGGCAGTGCATCAGGGAGAAGGAAGGATGGATTCCCTGAGAAGACCCATTCATGGAATTGTGTTCATGGCTCTGCATTTATGAACAAAGCAGGAGTGATTCAGACCAAGTAAACCAGAATATCTCTTGACCAGATGGCTTGGGCTTTGTTCCCCCAGCCTGATTGCTGGGTCATTCATGGATGGAAAGGAAATTACTGCTTTTGTGTCTCATGCCAGAAATGAAGCAAGTGTGTCCCCTGCTCCATCTCTCCCAGCTAGTTTTAAACCCACTAGATAAAAAAGTGCAATCCTATTCAAGAAATTTGCAAAGACAATGGGTTGACATCAATGAATACCTGCTGCTTAGGTGCAGGAGATGTCAAGAAAATTATTCTCCATTCTATTGCTGCTGTTTCTGCATTGCAGGGATCCAGGGAGCCCCATTTCTGCAGGTGTCAGAGGGGCCCAGCCAGAAAACTCTCCAAACAGAGCCTGGGATGCCCAAGGCTGTAGTGGGATAGGATATAAGAAAACAAAGATAGTGTAGAAAGTAATTTTACCCCTAAGGAGTTGCAGCTGGGCCAATTATCAAAGATTAGGAACAGGCCTGGCTTTAACAGGCCACAGCTGTAAGCAATGAGAAGAAGATGCTATAAAAGAGTGGGGTGGCCCCTTGAGAAGGGAGCTGGAGTCAGTTGGCTGTTTTGTGACGAAGGAAGAGTCAGTGCTTGGAGGAGCTGCCCACGAGAAGCACCAAGAAGGTATGAAACTTTTGCCATAAGGAGACAACAGTATGGAATAAGATGACAACACAAGGCTGCAGCCATGCCAGCTCCTCCCTGGTGAGGGCCCACTCCTGGTGCAGCCAGACACAGCCCAGGCCTCTCCTTGCCCACAGCCCCTCAGGACAGCTCTGTGGGTCCCACCACTGGTGGCTCTGGGACAGAGAAGCAACAAGAGAGATCAGCCTTTACAGTTGCCTTCAGCAGTTTCTGCTCAGGCTGCTCCCCCTGCCAGGGCAGCACCACCAACCATCACTGAGATGCCACCTGCAATGTCCCCAGAGCACAGGCACCACAGTGATATGCCAGAACATTCCATTGGAACCTGCTGTCTGTTGGTGCCAGTTGTTCTTTGCCTGCCAGCTGGTGGGACACAGCCAAGCTGTCCAGGGCCATGGCCGCAGAGCGAGAGTTCTCATCCCTGCGCTTTCCACAGAAGCTTTGGAAAATGCTGGAAAGTAGCAAGTTTCAGTCAATTTGGTGGAGTGAGGGTGGAAAATGTGTGGCCATCAACAAGGATCTCTTTGAAGTGGAGGTGCTGGGCAGGGAAGGACAGCAGGTCTTCCACACCCAGAAAATGAAAAGTTTCATGCGACAGCTGAATGCATATGGATTCACCAAAGTGCAGCAGAATTTCCAAAGATCTGCCTCTCTGCCCGAATTCCTGGCAGAGGAAGCAGCAGCTTCTGCTCACAGCCAGGTACAGCAGCTGCTCTGCACAGCTACTAGTGCTTGTGATAATCTGGGGGGGAGAGGGACCTTCACAGCAAATAAGGCCTCCTCAAAGAGGGCCATTTGCAGGTTGGAAAGAAGCCACTTTTCATAAGGGGGCTCATAAAAATGAGGGAGAGGGACTTTTAGTGCAGGCAGAGAGTGACAGGACAAGGAACAGCAGTTGTGTAGTGAAAGAGGCCAGGTTTAGATTAGCCCTTAGGAAGAAATCCTTCCCTGTGAGTGTGGTGAGGCCCTGGCACAGGTTGCCCAGAGTGCTTGTGGATGCTCCATCCCTTGAAGTAATCAATGCCAGGCTGGATGGGGCTGTGAGAGCCTGGGGTAGTGAGTGGCATCCCTGCCAAAGGCAGCGGGGTTGGGACCTGATGATTTTTAAGATCCCTTCCAACCCAAGACAGTGTGTGATTCTGTGATGGAAGGGATGGGAGCAAGTGGTCTGGTCCTCTTTTCCTTCTCAGGCATGTTTGAGTTAGTCTTTCTGATTAGTAGAAATGTGGATAAGATACATTTTGGTGAGATCTACTGACTTTGAACCCATTAAAGGCACGGACAGGCTCAGCATAAGCTGATTTCTCTGAATATCTTTGCTCTGTGTCTTGCTGTACCAAATCTGAAACCTTCCTGTGGCACTTGCCCAATGCCAAGCATCAAAGGACCAACAGGATTACCTGCCTGCTCACATCTGCACTGAAGCTGCTGAGAAATAGTTTTATTTTCAAAAAGTAGTTCTGCTTTTGACAATCCTACACTGCTCTGCTCTCAGGAGGCAAAACCCCAGAGGTGGTGATGCCTGAACACAACCATCTCAAGCTTTAGGTTCTACACAGCCCTCAGGGTACATGATCCTCTGCTGTGGTTTGGAGTAACCGGGGAGATGGTGGCAACTAACTCTTCTCCTTTGCCTGTTTTAGATCCTCTACTACTATAACCCCAGCTTCAACAGAGCGCACCCCTGGCTGTCAGAAACATGCAAGAGGAGAGGTGTCCTTAAAGGAAGGGGCGTATATGCAGAAGAGATGAAGGAAAGGCTCCTTTAGAAGCTCAGATGGTCAGCCCAAGCTTTGTGGAGAGGCAGATCTGGGCTCCACACAGGCGCCTGTTAGAGAGCAGTCAGTGTCCAGTCCGTAGTGTCTAATTAATAGTACTGTTCCTAGAAATGAACAGAGTTGGAAGAAATTTGAGTTAGTATTAAACCACTAGAAGAATAAACCCTTCTCGGTTGTCCTGTGCTCTTTGCACAACCCCGGGGTGAGTTCCTATTTGGAATGCTCACAGACCAAGCAGAAGCAACTGATCTCCCAGCAGCTGAACCACTTGGAAGTGAGCAGCCCGGCCTCAGCCCTGGAGAGCACGGCTTTGTGCTGCTCCCCTGGCTGCGATCCGGACACCGCCTCACCAGGCGCGGGAGCCATTCGGCCTCAGGGCAGCAGTGACACAAACGAGAGGGGTGGTGGGCACTGAAAGGGAGCGGCACCAAGCCTGCCAGGATAACGGCTGTAACAGCGCCGGAGGGGGCTTTCCCAACGCCCCCCAACGTCCTGAGCCTCCTGACGGGGCCGGCCGTGCTCAGAGCAGCCCACTCGCACACCCGGCCCTGAGGCGCTGCCGGGCTCCCGCCCCGGGCCCGCCACGGCGCCCTCAGGCCGGGCCCGCCCCTGCCCGCCCCTCGCTGGGCGGGGCCGTTGCTACGGGGCGCGCGCGGCGCGGGAACCGAACGGCGGCCGCGGGGCGTCATGGCCGCCCTGTGCGAGGTGAGCGCCGGCCGGGCGGGAACGGACCAGCACAGCCCGTGCGGGGCCGCTGCGGCGGGACCGGGGCAGCCCGCCGAGCGGGGGGACGGCGGTGGCAGCCCTTGGGCCGCTGTGTCCCAGCCGGCAGGGATGTGACACTGCCCGGAAGAGTGAAAGGGGAAGGCAGGGCTGGTGCAGTGTCTGGTGCTGTGGGGGGCCCTGAGGCCGCGGTGGCGGTGAGAGGCAGTGCTGGGCTCGGGGGGGGTTCATGCAGGTGGGGCTGGGGACAGAGGGGCTCGAGGAGTTTAATGCTGGGATGTAGCCCTACGTGTGGGGTGCTGTGCAGCCGGGGTTGGTCTGTGTTTGTTTGTGGAGAGCGGCACCTCCGGGCTCTTGGAGGGGTTCTGGGTCTCCGGGGGGCCGGGCTGAGCGGGGAGCGCTGCCCTGCTCTGGTCAAATCCTGAGTGTGGGGATTGCCAGGGAGGCAGTAGCAATGTGTGTGAGAGCAAGGACTGAAGGCTGACCAGCCGGTCCTGAACGATTTTCAAGTGTTAAAACCTCTTGTAATAGTTCTCTCAGGTCTTTGTTTTTTTGCCTGACCTCTGGCTGTTGTTGGCCTTTGCAGCAAGGTGCTGTGGGAGGGGTTAGGTGTCAGTCTGTTTTGCTGCAATTCTCATTTGTCCTGCCTGGTTCAACACGTGTGTTAAATCTTGTGAGTTTGCCTCTTCTGTGCAAATAATGGCCTCTTGGCTACACCTGAGCTGAGATGAGCAGCTGTCAAAGCAAAGCTGAGCTTGGCTGCCTGCTCAGGTGATCATGGACATGGCTTATCTGTTCTACAGTCAGCTTTAGAGTCTCTGTGCCAGCAGCGTGTTGTAAAGGTGCATGAGGGATTTGTGCAGTCACTCAAGATCCAAGCTAATAACAGCTTGCATAATTTGCTTCTTTTAAAATTTATGGAATATGTGAAATTTGTGTTTTGTGTTGTGCAGTTGCCTGCACAATGGTTCTTGCCTCTGCTTGTTTTTTGTGGGGTGAATATGTGGCTTGGTTCACTTCTTCTAGAAATAAAATGATTTTATTGTACAAAGACGGTTCTTAAATCTGTAGTGTCTGAACATTCTTGTCTTCTAGGAAGATCCATCCCTGGAGAGGCACTTCAAAGGCCACAGAGATGCTGTCACTAGTGTGGACTTCAGTCGTGCTAAAAAACAATTGGGTAAATTGTCTGTGTTTTGGTGGCCAGAGGATAAAGAGCTGTTCTGCTTTGCTTAGATGGGGGAGCAGTGGAGGTAACTGAGCTCTGCTACAGCAAAAGGTCCTGCTGCTGCTTCCTGCTAACAGCAAGTTGAGCACTGCTCCACTCACCTTGCCAAGCTTGTGTTTTTAGAATGTTGTGAAGAACTGCTGAGCTTACTTTGGTCAATATTTTGCCACAAGGGAGAGGTGTTGGAGGGAGGTGTAGCCAGCGTGCTTTTAAGACACCAACTCAGTGGTCTTCTCTGCTTAATCTGAAGTGACATTTAACCTGCTGCAGCTGATGCCTTTGCCCATAAGAAAGTGAAGAGATAACCTTCATTTCCTGAGTGTGTGGACGATTTGCAAACTGTGGCTGTTGAATGTCTGGACTCTTGGAATTAAATTGTCAGTCCAAAGTAATGCATGGCTGGCCTTGCTTTGTTTGAATTACTGGTGAAATGATATGCATGACAATAATGAAATCCACAGCTTGCAACAGACTGGTGAAGCTTCAAGGGCAATGTATTGAGACTGCTGGAAGCTGCGATGGAGAGCTGAGTGTGAAATGTAGTTTTAGTGTAATTGGAGGAGAGCTAATGCAAGTTTGGTTTTGTGTGGTTTTGTTTTTCTTTTTTATTTCAGCAAGTGGCTCAATGGATTCGTGCCTGATGATCTGGAGCATGAAGCCTCAGATGAGAGCCTATCGCTTCTTGGGCCACAAAGATGCAGTGTTGTGTGTCCAGTTCTCACCCTCTGGTCACCTCGTGGCTTCAGGCTCTAGAGACAAAACAGTCCGTTTGTGGATCCCTAGTGTGTGAGTACCTGTTCCCTTCTGCCTCTCTTTGTGTTAACCTATGGCTTGGAATTTCTTCTTACTGCTTTGTAGCAGTTCTCTGGCTATGGGACAGGGATCTGTTTGAGGGAAAGAAGAACCACTGTGTCTTTGTCTTCAGTCTGTGGATGTGGAGCTCCTGGTGGTACAGTACCTGCTGGAGACAGATTTTGGACTGAGAGTTCCATAAACCTGTTGGATCTCTAAATATGTCTTGTGTTTATTAGCCAGAAAAATGCATCTTGCATTCATTTGGAAATGTGTAAAGAAAAACGAACAGATTTGAATTGTCTTGCCTGGCTGAGTTAATGGCAGATTGCCCACAGCTGTACAGCATCAGGTGTGCTGAACTCGTGTGGGGTGTGGCACTGGAATGGCCAGCTGGGCATGGGCCATTACAGGAGCAGTTGGGAGGTCGTTGCCTGCTTGGCTCTTGTTTGAATGAGCTGTGAAAACACCTCACTCTTTGCCTGCCTTGCAGCAAAGTACCTGGCAAGAGTACAGAACCAAAGTGTCTTCTTTTACATTGATCCTTTTGTGTTTAAATGGTTGCACAAATTAGCTGTGGCATTTTTCTCCCCTTTATAGGACACATGGGTTGTTTCCTGTTGGATTGGCCTCCAGTATGGAACTGGAACAACTGGTTTTAGCTGTGTGTTCTGTACTGCTCATGAAGCATGAGCAAGTTTGGGGTTGATCAGTGTTTTTATCCTACTGTGGTCACATGCAGTTCCCATAGAAGTGATGGTTACGAGCACTGCTCAGCATGCAGCAGCTCTGTGTTTTCAGGTACAGAAAACAAATGCATTTGCTGCCCTGTTGTGCAGTTTTAAAGAGCTCTTCCCTTTTGTGTAGCAAAGGAGAATCGACTGTGTTCAAGGCTCACACGGGAACCGTGAGAAGTGTTCATTTCTCCAGCGATGGCCAGTCCTTAGTTACAGCTTCTGATGACAAAACCATCAAAGTGTGGACGGTTCACAGGCAGAAGTTTCTGTTCTCACTGAGTCAGCACATCAACTGGGTTCGCTGTGCCAGGTGAGTGCAGCCCTCTGACAGACAGAGATGGAGATTTATCCCTCAAAGCAGAGGCTCAGTGTCATGGTCTGGTGCAGCACATTTCTGTTCAGGGTGGTTCAGGTGTGTCTAGTGACTGAAATACATTGGTGACCTGCAGAGACATCCTTTGAGTAATAGTCTGCACCCCCTTGTGTTTCTCCAGTAATCTCTGTCAAGCAGAGGCTTTCCTGCTTTGTGATTTGTTATGTTTTGTTTTTATCTGGTAAGGAGAATTCTGTGTCTTGAAGTTGCTAACAGAAAAAAAGGAGAGGTTTCTGTTATTTCAGCTTAGTTTCTTTAGACTTGCCCCTTGTTAAAATGCTCACCAGTGCTATCTCTAGAATGTTTTAAATGCTGCCATAAGAACATTATTTCCTGATAACTGTTTCAGATTTGGTTTCAAGGAGTTATTTATGCATACGTGTATCTAGGCTAAAGCCATGGCTCCTCTGTAGGTGAAGAGTTCATTACAGTTCTGGAACGTGGTGGTGGCAGTGGCTGGTAGCACTCTAGATGCCCACAGAAGAGCAGAAAGGATGTTTTTCCAGTATGTCTGATGATCTGGAGTTAAGAGACTCAAGTCCTGATTCTGTAATGTGTATTCCTGTGAAGAGAGGTCTGGATCTGTCATGTATGTGATATTTTGAGATGGGAACTTCTATATTCTCCTAAGGCACTGGAATGGTGAAGGCTCTGCTGCAGCTGTTTTCTTGTGAGTGGCTGTGTTGCTCTGAACTCTTGTGGGAAAGGCAGGAATTGTCTTGAATCAGGGCAGAGATCAAATGTACTTGAGGTACACTTAAGGTCTTGTGCCTTACTTGTTTTAATTGAAGTCAGACTCAAGACTTTCCTGAGGGTTATTTTGTGTGCTCATGGAGTTAGGGGTAGTTTGAGTACTTAGGGCTTGCTTTCTTTTCCCTCAACTTAGTGATTGGATTTTCAGTCTCACTGATGCCTCTGTGACTTTTGGAAAAGCTAGGTGTGTTTACCAACGTGTCAAAACACCTGGCCAAATTCATTCGACCTTGTACTCCTTTCATTTGATGGCTTTTGTTAATTGCTGTCACCCTTGCCTTAGATTCTCTCCTGATGGACGATTGATAGTGTCATCCAGTGATGATAAAACTGTCAAGCTGTGGGACAAAACCAGCAGAGAGTGCATCCACTCCTTCTGTGAGCATGGAGGGTAAGTACCTGGTGGTGATGTCTGAAGTGGGGAATTTGCACCTGGCTTGTGAGGTTCAGAGGTCCCTGTCCTGGCAATTATAAAACTGCTTCAAAAACCCATTAGCACCTTTTACAAGAGTAGCCAGTGTGAGGGCCCAGTCCAGAATTGCCCTGGCCCCTTTGACTGCTCAAGGTTAGAACTGTGAGGGTTATATTTCAGTAACTGTCCAGCACATCAAGCCTCAGTTTCTTTGTGCTTATTTATTTTTGGAGATGCTTAAATTCATTCTCCTTATTTTGTCACTTTTTGGTGACATAAATTCAAAGTGCAAAAGTGTACTGACAGAATGGCACTTGGATGCTTTGATTCATCTTCAAGTTTTTAAATAATGAGGTTATTCAAAACCCCCACTTTGCATTCAGAAAAATAGCTGTTAAATTTGGAATGTAGCAAAAGATAATTTACCCAGAAACATAAAACAAATCCTCAGAGAACAGAGACTGGAATCTCCCTAATTCATTGCTGCACTGAATTTCTAGTGCAATATTTTGTTCTTTCTAGGTAATATACAGTGATGGTAAGACAAATTCAGACCTTTATTTTTTTCAATGCTCTTAAGTATGTGTCTTGTCCAAATAACCTATTGAAATAGCTCATTTTTTTTTCAGTACTTGCTACAAGAATAGTCAAAAGATAATTAATTTTATCCAATTTGTTTGGTGAGGAGTTATCTTTTCCTGAAGAGTCTGAAGCTTTTATTGTAATTGTTTTCAAACTAAAAATTGATTGGACTCAGGTCCAGGAAGAAATTTGGCCTCAGTCTTGCTACTTTCCAAGTGTCAACATATGATTTCAGGCACAAATTCACTAAGTTCCATTTTAAATTTAATTAACAGAAGAAAAATCTCTGTTCAGTCTTGTACACATCACTGTAGAAATAATGTTAATATAGTAGAAGACATATATTATGCAAACATTAAATGAAGACTTGAAAGTGTTGTTGTGACAGCTGGATCCATCAGATTTCAGGAGGTTTGTGTCTGCAGCTCCTACACCTGCAATGTGAACTGCTGAAGATGTGCTTAGGTAGGAGCCTGCAGTCTGGCTGGGCTTGCAAGCAAGGTCTTAAGAGAAATTCAGCAAAATCAATATTCAGGTTATTTCCTTGTTTCCTTAATGCTCAGTGAGTCATGGTGTAGCAGCCCTTGTTGAAGAGGCATTTTTGGTGTGCAGCAGGAGTTGCAGCCAGCAGCTGGGTTTGGTGCTGTTGCAGGTTTGTGAACCACGTGGATTTCCATCCCAGCGGGAACTGCATTGCCGCGGGCAGCACGGACAGCACCGTGAAGCTCTGGGACGTCAGGATGAACAGATTGCTGCAGCACTACCAAGGCAAGTCAACAGCTTACAGCAGCTGAACCTTTCCAGCTATTGATGCTAGTTGCTATGAAATCTAAGGATTGTTTCTCCATCAGCTGCTGCTTTTCCACAAAGGCACGGGGTTAGGCCTGCCAGCAAAAAACCCATTTCTTCACCAGACACCATGCTTTGCTTTGTGTTTAGCTCCAGAGCTAATCCTGAGGCTGTCCCACGGTGCAGGTGGGCATGGGTCTTACCTGTGATGCCATTTGGCTCCTGTTCACTGTTACTGAGAAGGTGCTGTGCAATAAAAAGGATGTGGCCTCTGCCTCTGAATAAGCCTATAGGAGGAGTCAGAATTGTATTCCAGCAATTCAGAATGTTAGGTTCTTTTATGAGAAAATTAGGAAAAGTTAACAAAAAGGAAAATCAAAATCAATCAATTGCAATTCTATACTATGATCCATGTTTATGGTTCCTTTTCCAAACTCTGTTTTTCAGCTTCCATAATTAGCTTTGATGATGCCAAATGGTATCTCTACCCATTACATGTTCTTGTCCCACTGATTGGTGCTGCTCTTTGGTAGATCTGGATAGGAAGAGGGTGCTTTCCCTTGC
This sequence comes from Zonotrichia leucophrys gambelii, assembly GCF_028769735.1. Lineage (NCBI taxonomy): Eukaryota > Metazoa > Chordata > Aves > Passeriformes > Passerellidae > Zonotrichia > Zonotrichia leucophrys. The sequence continues at coordinate 14,408,552 of NC_088182.1, forward strand.
CTGCCAGCTTCTGTGAGATTGATTGACCTATTCTGTGCATTAGTTTCTTAAGCCAAAATGTGGCTTTTCTTTGCTAACAACAGCTTTTAAGGCTGTTATGATATTTTAAAATGAATACATTCTCCAGCACTGTTCTCATGTTCATAGCTTATTAAACTTAATTTTTCTCACTTTCCTTGAGGAACTGCTTCTGACATGCTTGTAAAGCAGATCAGAGACATGGGGCTGGAGCTTGGTGTGTTCTTTCTGCCCTCAACATGAGCTTTTGTGCATTCCTGCTGTGACAGCCTCCCAGCTTCAGTCATTCTTCTGGATCACAGTCACTCCCAGCTCTCTGATAGTTAACAAAATCTAATAGAAATCAAACTTTTTGGTGACTGTTCTGATTTGTCAGTATTGAGCGTGCAATTTGTGTAATAAGCATTGTTAGCTTGTGGCCCATATCACAACTTGGAAATGCCTTCCTGGAGTCTTGTTGCTAAAATCAGTAGTGTTTTTAAATACTTGGGCAGTGTCAGGTTGTCCTTTAACCTGCTTTATCAGCTTTTCAATGGTGGCAAGATCTGCAGTGCATGTTTCCAGCCACAGTATAACTTGGCTCAAAAGTTGTCTCTTCCTGCTTTCCACTTACTGCTATTAAATTGTCCAAATCTGATGTGGTTTAGGCTTGGCTGCCAGGTTTATTTTTTGCCTTGCAATGACATATTTCCCTGATATCCCACCCTTTCTGAATGGCATTTTAGTGTGACACCCTTGCTATTGAAGTGATCATTTTCCTGGGGTGAGTGTTATTTTTAACAGCTACTGTGTAAATCCTAACTGTGGATTAAACCTTTAACTAAAAATAGTAATGATAGCTGAAGAAACCTTAAATTGCAGTGATGGTTTTTTTGCAGTCACTTCATGCACCTGTGGCTGCAAACTGATGTGTTTGTAACATGTTCTGGGGATGTTTATAAATCCTGCCCTTCGGAGGGTTTATACACACCTCCTTTTGGCTAAATCTGATTTAGTTTTGTGTCTCCCCTGTGAGGCTGCCACTCCTGTCCCACTAGATGGCATCTGTGCCTTCAGAATGTGCTGGTGCTGCCTGATTGCCAGGGACTCCATTTTAAACATGGAGTTAATAGCTGAGTGGCCCTGCCTGGGGCTCTTGCGTCTGAAGTTGGGCTGCTTTCCAGCACTGATTAGTCTTTTAGCAGTGTTGCTCTTGTTGCCAGCACTTGTTCCAACTGTGACATTTGTAAATGAAAGTTGGAAGTAGAGAGCAAGCTGCAAAACCTTTTGTATGGTGTGTTTTTCTTTGAGCCAAGCAAAGTATGCTCTGGTCACGTTTACTGTACAGGAGAACACACAGATGCTTTATTTGGTTCTCTGCTTGGCACTGACTCTTTTGTACAGCCCCTACAAAAATGGCCAGTGTTTACTGCCTGACATTTTTTCCCTGTCCAAAGCTGTGTGGGGGACACCACCTCTGTAGCAGGTCTGTGGAAACAGCTCTAACCTGTTTTTTATTCCTGTTTAAAAAGAGTAATTGGTACTTCTATTCAGTTTGGATGGGACTGATGGTGGTTATCTGTTCAGTGGAGACTGTGGCTGTTTCAAATTCATCCTAATTTATCTGCTTGCTGGTGATACTAAGGGTTGCATTACATCAAAGAAATGCTTTGGGGCTTGGGACTGTTTTGAGCAGGCTGGGAGGACTCAGTTTTAGATGTTCACCCCCAGTATAAGTCCCCTAAGAGGCTCTTACTTTGCTAGGCCTTGGCTGGCAGAAGAATGGGCTTGTAGCAGTGAGTCACTGGGAGATGCCACGTGGTGCTGCACTGGGTTTCTTGCTCACAGCATGAAATCAAGTGAGGTGGCAGGATGTGTTGGCACTTCTTTTGGAGAGGTGTTATCAATGGTCTTGTGGGAGGTATGAGCTGCCCTGACAGTAGAGATGAACTTTACTCTGAGTTTACAAGAGCCAGTAGCTCCTTGGGCACAGAAGCTGTCACTACCTATGCAGCTACAGTCTGTGTGACTTTTTTCCATTATGGGAAGGATTTTTTGTGAAGCTGGAAATACTTTATTTACCTTCTAGAACTTGGAAATGTGATACATTACTAACCTTGTCTGTTTCTGATGTGATTCCTTTCAGGACTTTCCTTAGTTGACAAGATACGTTTACATTTATCTGAATATAGATTCTAAGGGGGTGAGGAATACTACAAATTCCTCAGAATAAGATTTTCAAGGGAAAAAGATATTTATCATGCTTTCATAAGAAAAAACTCCACAAGACCTTTTTCTCCTTCAATAGGTAGCACGATACAGGGTTGAGGGTAGAGGAAGCTGTGTGACAGAGACAGTATTCACCAACAAGAATAACAGTTTAGAAGTTACCTGTGTTTTCCTCTGTTTTGTAACAGTCTGGGTCAAGAGGAGTTGTTTTTGGAATTTAACTGAGGTATTTGGTGTTCGTGAGAATTTCAAAAGTAGAGACATTCTGTTTTACAGTTGAGCAAGGTTATTTCTGCTATCTGCTTCAAATCCACATATGCAAAAAATATTTGCTTCTAATGTACTTAAAATGGTATTTTAAGGGATTTCTTAATATGCAGTGTGGATTCAAAATGCACAGTAGACTCTCAACAGAATATAAATTTAGTTGGGTGTGATGTATCAGAAGTAGTAGATTTGAGATACCAGAACATTTGGAGGGCATATAGTATAATTAGGAATAATTGGATGGTTAAATCCCTCCTCAGGCATATTAATATTCTGCAGTGTCACATACGCTCAGGAAGCTGGGCATATGTGAGGTACTGCATGTTCTCATAAATAAATATGTTCAATAGCCTGTTCTGCAAAAGTTTGGGGAGGGAAAAAAGTCATATATTAAATGTTTAATGTTGCACTGAACTTCAGTGAAGTTTGACTTTTTTCCTAGAATATTTTCTTTAGCTTTTTTCAGAATAAATCTTGGGCTTCATCTTCATGCAGGGAAAATGGCTTTATTGCAAGTTCACACTCTTGATAGTTTGGCTGTTTGTATTTGTTTTAAATTTTTGGCGAGACAAATAGGATGTGTGAGGAAATAATGCTTGTACTGGACCATTTTCAAGTTGCTCTTATTTCCTAGTTTCTCTTAACCCCAGTCCTGGCTAGAGTCAGATAGTAAACCAAAAGAAGTTGTGCAGTGTCAACTCTGAGTGTCTTTCATTGTAATTTCAGTCTTCTCAGTGTCCTGAGATGCAGATTTTAATCTAGAATGACTTAGGAGTGAGGCCAGCAGCTCCACAGTAGTAAAGTACATCAATGTCCAGCACTCTCACAGAATCCTGTAGTTCACTTGCACATACAGTACATTTTGGGCTATACTGGAAGCTTTTGTAACATTGAATCTCTCAGAATAATTGGCAAAGCTTCCTTTTTCCTTTCAGTAAAGTAGTGCCTATTTTTACAAGAATTGAGTTACTGTTATTGTTCTCCAGTGCTTTGAAGAGTTTTTGTGGAATGTTTCCCCCATGATAATTTTCCTGTTAAATTTTATAACAGAAAATTGCAATGTGCTTGTGCTTTATTTTGTTCTTTTGCCTTGGGCTTATGTAAACTGGTCTTGGTGACTATTATACTTTTTTTTTTCCATCCTTAGTGCACAGCTCTGTGGTCAACAGCCTTTCCTTTCATCCCTCTGGAAACTATCTGGTTACTGCTTCCAGTGATTCAACTCTGAAGATTCTGGACTTGTTAGAAGGAAGACTTCTCTATACTCTGCATGGTCACCAGGTGAGGCAAAGCCTTTTTTACAGTAATGCACAGACTCACAATAAACTGAGCAAATGCATGCTTGAGACTTTCATTCTTCGTGACCAGAAATTGTTTGAAAGCTTCTTTGTGTAAAATCATTATTATAATGCTAATAATCTTTGAGATCATCACTGTTTTGAGGGGAAGGAGGTGGAGGTGAGGCAGGAATGGAGAGAAGGAGAAAGCAAGGCTAAAAGTGAGCTCCAATATTGAGGATTCAAGTCTGAGGCAGAAGGAACTCAGAGCAGCACCCTTGACTCTGACTGACCCTGTCAGCCTCCAGTGCAGCTCTGTCTCCTCCCTCTAGAGAGCTGCAAATAACACTTGGCCCCCTGACACAGGTGTTCTGAAGATAAATGCTGTTCACCTGGCAGGAGACTGAAGAGCAGTAGCAGTAAAATAGAGGATATCTATTTTGGGATTTGGTTTGGGAACATCTTGTTAATGGACTGAATCATACAATTGAAGGTGATAAATGGTGCTGGTTGGTTAAGTTTAACTGATTGGCCTATTAGTATTATGCTGCTGGATGTGTTGCTTGTAAGGTTAATTTTATGAATGCTTGGAGCTCTCTTTCTGAATCTTAAATGAAAATAAATAGAGTAATTTCATTGTCCATGCAGAGTGGAGTGTGAAAAAGCAGGACTGCCTGAAGGCATCCCTTTCCAAAGGGACAAAGAGAACAGAAATTCTTAACCCACTTGTCTCTTTCAAAGTGGGGGCTGAATTTTAAAGCATAAAAACTGTCAGGGAAAAACCACAGCCTGAAGCCTTTTGGAGTTGGTGGGGATTGTTGTGGGCAATAATGGTATCTGTGTAAGCTCTAAATCTGATAATTCTGTCTTCTTGTGGCTTTGTTTAGTGACTGCCTTGTTTGATGTCTAAAAAGATCACGTTTCTTCTGTAACTTTTCTTTTGCTGTATATTAATAATATTCTTTTTTTTTTTAGTAATATTAATGTGAGAAAATAGGAAAACCTTATGCTTAAATCTTTCATGAAGTAGAGCTTTGATTAAAATTGACCAAAGGGTTCAACTGTTAAAAGAATGGGGAGGAGATAACAAATGCTGGTTATCCTAACACGTCAGCCTTGGCTGTATAAAACTGTTCTTGGAAGACTGGACTGAGTGGATACTCCTATCAGATAGGGGCTGCAAAGCTTCTGTTGCTTTAATCTTGTTTTCATATTTGTCTGTTGTGTTAATCTGCCAAGTGAGTTCTTGGGAAGAAGCTTCCAGGGAAAGGGTGAGTGTTAGAAGCATGGGAAATCTTTCCACTTCCCCCCTTCCCTCAGGAAGGGATGTGCCTGGTTATGGCTGAACCTGCTTTCCATTTTTCTCCCATTTGAGCTGCTAGCTGTGCCTCACTGACTGCAGTAGCACACACACAAAAAAAGAGTTTAGCATTGAATGAGAGTCCAAAACTGATTATGGTGATGGAGATCTTCAGAATGAGCAATAGAAAGTCCCTTTAGGCTAATGTTGTACTTAACTCGAGGCTTTAAAAGAACAGTTTGTGGATCATCTATTCAAAAGTAGAATTAAAGCTCCCTGTTCTTCCTCCCTGCTGCTTCAGATCAATAAAACAGTGTCTGCCTCTTTCTCCTGGGCATCTAAGTGGCATTGGAAAAGCTTTGCCTTTGGCACAGCTGAAGAGTAGCTGCTGTTGTGGCATTTACAGCTTCTTCTGTTTGGAAACAAGTGCAAGTTTTGAAGTGGCTGGTGGAGCTTTCTGGTTGCCTTTAAGGATATTGCACTGAGAAGTCTGTGGAACAGTCCTGGCACAGTCCTGCCTGGCATTCCCTGTCTGGAGCGTGCTGTGTTGCTGTGGGGTGGTTCTTTTACTCCCTGATTGAACACTGCTTTTCCACCTAAAGCTTATGGCAACCTGTGCTTTGTTCCCAGTTAGCCATGGTCAGTGGCTACAGGCTGTGCTGTCACCAGGGGTGGATTCCTGCACTGGCTGCTTCCCCAGCTAGTTCTGCTCATAGATAAATCCACTTCACTTAATAATGAGAGACTTTTTTGTCCCTCTGTTATTACTGTGACTTGTGCCAGTATCCCCAAGAGGCTAAAAACAAAGTGGTGTGGACTTTTTGGTCATTAAATTAATTTGCCTTTTTAAGTGAGTGCTGCAGGTTAGTCACTGAATGGACAGCCTCTTCTGAGGATGTTCTTGAGTTGTGACTTTTTGAGGTTGTTCTGGTTGACACTTTGTTCCTGCTTTGACAGCTGGCTGCTGTTACATTGTTCTGGGAAGGCTGCATGCAAGTGGACACTTAAAGGAAAAAAACCCGAGGTCTTTTAGACATTCTTTGACGCAACTGCTGGAGTGCCAGAAATTTGTTAGCAGCTGATTAGCTGTAGTTTACATGGGGAGGTTGGCCAAGTTTACATTGCTGTCTTTAATTGAAATGTAGCTGGCCCCTTGTAGCAGAAGGATCATTAGAGACAGAAGTTTGCAGTTTGGAGCTGACATCTTGCAGCTGCAAAATATCATTCTGTATTGTGCTGCATATTTTGGTTCTGGAGTGCTTCAAGCTGTGAAGTGCCCTTATCTAATTCCATACAGATGAGACACTGGCTTGGTATGTAAATCCACCTCTAGTACTGAATCATTGTTGAAGAACAGAATGTTTTGAGGCCTCAAAGCCACCCCAGAGAGTTGCTAGAGGAGAGCAGGTATGTACATGGTACTTGTCTGCCCTTTGGAGTGGTTTAATTAGAGCATTTCCAGACTGACTTCCTTAGTGGAATGGAAGTTCTCAGTAAATATTTAGAAAACATCTCATGGTTATGTTCATAAATAGGAAGATAGAAAATGCAGTTACAATTCTTCAAACAACCTTCACTTGAACTTTGAAGTAGCTACATTTTACCTACCTGGGCAACATCACTGACTAATGAGTGAAGTCTCCTGAGCAGGTGCACAGGAAACAAATGTGCTCCTTTACTGTCAGCTCTGCCTAGGTGACAATAAACATCTGTGCAGGCCTGTCGTCTTTGAAGAGTGTGGGGACATCTCTGGGCTACACAGAAGTCAAACAAAAAAATGTGTGTTGCACACAACAAGCAATTGACTTTAGGCTAGCATTTCTGAGTCTTGAAAGGAAATATGAGTTCTCTGTCCTTGCCTTATGTTTTTATGGACTGAAACTTTCAGGAGTTAAAGCTGCTGAAGATTCAGCTGTAAGATGCCAGTATAAATTTGCCCTATGTTAGTTGTAGGTCTTATTCCCTGCTGAAGGAGGATGCAAACATATCAGTCTTGTTCAGGAATTTTTCAAAGCCCAGTGTACTGAGAATCCTTGGGGCTTCTTGTCAGAGGTATTCCACCTGAAAACATCCTTGTTTGTCATTGCCACCTCTGTTCCCTGTGCTTTTCTCCTGGATTCCCTTCCCTTCTTCCTTTCCCATGTGACTTGCCCTCCTCTCCCATGCTTGAAGCAGCTGAAGCACTGTCAGGAGTGGCAGTGACTGCTCTGTTTGTTCTTGGTTCTTTTATGCCTAGAACTGATGATGCCAGGGCTGGGATCCCAGAGTGTGGTTGCTGCTGGATTTGCTTCTCAGGCCTTGTCTCCTCTCATGTCTCCTGTTTCTCTTTGCACTAGTTAGTCTGTTCCTGGAGAGTTTGGCTGAATGTACTGGCTCCCACTTTTACATCTCCTTTTGTGGCAGTGGAAGAGGAAGCTCTCCTTTAATTCAAATATTTGCATCCTCTAGGTATGCCTTATTCCAACTCTTGGCATTTTCCTTGCTCTCTTACCTGGCTTTTCTCTACTATGCATTGGTTTCTTGCAGGACTGAAACAAAAAAAGGAAAAATCTGCTAGCGTCCTTGACCCCACTTGTCTCTCTAGCTTCCTTCCACACTGCCTCTCCTTTCATAGTGCAGCCAGTGCATCATTAAACTGCTCTTCTCTGCTTTATCCCTGGACCCTCTCCAACCTGGCTGTTGTTTTTTCTGTGAAGCTGAAATGTCAGCTCTGTTCCTAAGCTGAAGCCTGAAAGTCTGGCCTCTCTTGACTTGCCTGTTGGTGTTGGCCCTGTTGTTGTTGAAGTGTTGTGCCTTCTGTGCCCAGCAGCTCTGGGAGAAGAAGAGGGTGTTCAAGAGGGGTTTCTCTGTGATTGTCCACTCATTATTTATGGATGGTACTCATTCATCTGCTGCTTGAGTGCAGGTGTGACTCTGGGCTCCAGTCATATTTCTCCAGACTAACCTCTTGGCCTTTCTCTTAAGTATTTCTTTCAGAGACATCTATTTTTAGCTCTACCCTTGAAAGCTTTGTGTTCAGTGATGCTATTCCTGTTGTCTTATGTCACCCCTGTGTCAGTTGTTACTGATGCTATTAGCATCCTGCCAGTCACTTGGGGGTGTAATCTGTGTCCTGGCTTCAGATCCCGTCCCTCTTGGTGATTACTGCATTCAAGTCATTCAGAATAGTCTCACCATCTGTTTTGAAGGCCAAACATGTTTTATGTAAGCTGATCAACCTGGGCAATGCTAGGGCAACAAAGGCCTTGCAGTCACCAACCTCCTTTGTAGGAAGTGGGAAAATAGGCAGAAGGTGTGATCTCTGTCTCTGCACATAAATTATGTAACTTGCTGGGCCTCACCTTTCTCACCTGTGCAAGCAGCTGGAAATGGGCTGTCACCTGGTGTTCCAGCTGCCATGCCATGCAGATCTGACCTTGCCTGAGCTGTGTTCACTGGGAATGCAGCAGCAAGCAATGAGGCTTGATGCTGTTATCATTCCTTTCTCTGGCTTCCTTTTTCTTTATGGTTGCTTTGCTCCATCCAGTATTTGAGCTATTTGTCCTTTTCAAGGCTCTCTGGTACTTGCCTGGTACTTTTTCACTAGAGGAGGTGAGCTGAATGCCAATTAGGGGCCATGTTCTTCTCACTCAGCAATTTCAGTGGGTGACTTGTTGCTTTCTTCTGTATTTTCTTCAGAATTCCTGCAGCTCTCCCAGTATCACTAAAGCTGCTGTTATAATTTCAAACTCTACTGGACATGCACAAAATCTTGGCAGTCCTGACATTGACCTGCTGAGGATTAAACAGAAATGTTCCTTACCACTGACTTGGTGTATGTCGTTGCCCAACCCTTTCTTCCTGCAGCTTGCTGTGTAGTCTGAGGCAAGAAGCTGCTGGAGTTTGGGGATTGGTGCCAGCAGCTTGTGGGGAGCACCTTGGGCCGTGGGGTTCAGACTGGAAATTCTGAACCTCCAGCAAACACTAATAGAGGGCCATTTGATCCTGCTACAGAAAATAAGATCCTTCTACAGATCCAGTAGAAGAAGGTTACTGCATCCCACAAGGTCTAGTTGTGTAGGAAATAAGCTTAAAATTCCCTCTACAACTTTTGTAGAAGAATATGCAACTGCTACTTTTTGATACTTTTAATGAAAGCAGTAAATTAACACAAGGGGGAAAAGGTTTCAATTCTTCATTCTCCAATCTCATTTCTGTTATCCAGATCTTCATCAGAAATCTGTTGGATTTCTGCTGTGCTTTCCTGGAACAAATGGAATTTAGGCTGTGTCTAATAACTGCCAAGTGTAGCTTTTTAGTTTTGTTTGGTGTGTCAATATTAAATTGCAAGGGCATTTGGCAAACTGTTGCTATAGCAAACCTGTTGTATCTTGGAAGAGTTCTGGGAGTGTATGGAGCAGGAATACTTTTTCACTTAACTTATGTCAACAAATCTGTAGAGGATGTTGCGTCTGTAGACTTGTTTGTTCCCTTTCTTTCAATTTATAAAGGCACATTCAGTCTTTGATATAATTTTCTATTTTGGGAAGAATATGTTCTGTTGAACTTTTTTTCCCTTCATAATGCCATGACTTTGGAGTCAGTTCATTGCCTGTTTTGATGTGATTTGTGTTGTACAAGATTTTGTCTAAATACACTGAAATATTTAGACTGATAAAAAATATTTTTAGGAAACACTGCTCCTTTCCAGTGTTCCTCACTTATGCTTGTTCCTGAACACTTTGTCTTAGAGTTAGGAGGACAGAAAAAAAATTTGACTGGTTTATTATAGTCCAAGAGCAGCTTCTGTATGCTCAACCTCTGTTATCTTGGAGCAATATTCACCACTGCAGGTTTCTGGCTGTGGGGTTGTTTCTACTGTTTCTTACTGCTTGTCTTTCACTTTTGCATTTCTTTAGAGCCTCCATTCCTGACATGTGATTAGAGAGCTGAACAGTGGGGTAGGTGGGTGGGAATAAAGGCAGAGCACAGTTTGTGTCAGCTGGTTGATGTCTCTGGTGTGAAATAGCTACCCCAGTTAGTGCTGTGTCAGGTGAGTGAGCTGAGTCACAGCAGGGACTGCGCCTGCACCTCAGAGCTGCTGCTGCTGGAGCTCTCCTGGCAAGGCCTCTCCAGTGAGGTGTTGCTGGGGGAAGCCTCAAAGCATTTGGAAATCACTGTGTGTTAAATGATAATATGGAAACACCTTTGTGTTTTAAGGAAGTGAAAACTGTTCATGCTGGGATTGAGCACAGCAAGGCTCTGGTTTTGCTGCCATAACCTTATGCCAGCATGTTTGGATGCCCACAGGACTGTGGGACACAGGTTGCAGTGACAGCTGGGTGCTTATTTCACATGCAGTCAAGAACATGATGTTCTTGACCCAAGAACCCTTATTTCACATGCAGGTATTTGTCTGTCTTCAGGATTTATTATGTTGAATGCACTTTTATAAAGAAGGCAAAGAAAGAGTGTGAGGTTTTCATGCAGTGTCCATTGGAAAGATGTGGACTCAGAGTTGTGTCTCCTTCCAGCATGGGAAGGAGAAGCTTCTTAATTGCCTTCTGAGATCCATGATCTTACTTGAAAGGGGGTAACTGCTTCTGTCAGGAGGTGGATGATCACTTGGTGGAGGTTTCTGGTGGCTGTCGTGGCTTTCCTGCTTGTTTTTGGTGTTTTCTCAAGCCTTCCCCAGCCAGTCAGCTCCATAGGCAGCCTCTGGAAGTTCTCATTTTGACCTCTGCCCCTGCTGCTGAACATTGTGCAGAGGAATGTGTTCAGCAGCTGACATAAAACTCCAGGATCTGGGTTCTCAGCTGTTTACTCGGAGCAGAACAGTTTGTCTGTTGTGCCTGGGCTCAAACACACATAGCAATTCCTCAGCTCTGTTTGCAGCTCAGAGCTCCTGCCTCAGCCTGCCAGTGCATCCTCCTGTGTGCCTGCTGGAGGGTGGACAGCACATGGAGCTAGCTGTGTGGTGTGCAAGGTGTGCTGTAGCACTCAGAAGCATTTAAAGTCTCTCAGAACTGAGTGTTTTAACCATGAGCCTTCTTCAAAATGCAAGTCCTGTGCAGAGGTAATCCTGGATACCTTAACTCTGGCATCTCTCCTATCAGACTACGAAGAGAAAAGCAGTTCAAGCCAGCCTACTATACAAAAAACCTCATAGTTTCAACACTTTTAATAAATGAACAGGAGTTTTAGAAATTGCTAATTCTAAAGTGAATAGGGAATGTTTGATGGGAACAAGAAAAAGTCTGGTGATGTAAAAATTGGCTTGTTCCTGTCTCTGCCATAAATTGAAAAGTGGGTGTCTTAAACTGGGGTCAAAAGTGTGGGAAATGGTGTAAGTGCCAGCAAGCTGAGCATCTTAATTATGGCCCATTTACCTGACAGGTAAGAGCTTTTCAAATTTTGCCTTTAGATTGCTGATGTCAAATGATAAATACCTTGTAAAGCTGTAATGAATGGAACATAACAATTCATTTTCTTTTCTCTTTTTTTTAAACCTGTCTTTTAAATGTGTTTGCAGGGACCAGCTACCTGTGTAGCATTTTCAAGAGATGGAGACTTATTTGCCTCTGGAGGTTCTGATGAACAGGTACCTGATTAATTTGAGTTATAATCCAGATTCACATTTCCTTAAAAGCTGCTGCTTTTTGTTCTCTGTTGAACAATGGGGAAAGCAAAAGTGTAACTTTTATCTGGTATGTCTGGACCATGCTGAAACAACTTTGTATTTTATGAACAAAAAACTGGAGGTCAAACCCAGTTTTTTTGCTGGTAGTATAAGACATGTAGCCCAAGAAACCCATACTCAATTGCCAAACTGCAATCAGGCCCAGCCTGTGCTGCAAATATGTCCTGGTTTTAGCACTGTGAGTTGCCCTGCTGTAGACACAGACTTCAACCCTGAGTAAGGATCATCAGTCTTCAAAGGGCTGTGTTTGCTCCTAATCCCCAGGTTGGACCAGGTGGCAATGCCCATCTCTAACAGCACCTTTGTGAAGAGACAGATTTGTCTATTCATTAAGAACATCACTTTGTTTTTCCCTGCTCCACAGTGGAATGGCCTTGTTGGTTGTCCATGCAACAGTGACAGAAAATTGCTTTTATTTTATGCAAAGCAGTGATGCAAATTTGTTAATGAAGAATAAGTGCTCCTTCTGATAACCAGATGAGCTGTCTGGATTCTTGGGTGTCTTTCAGACCTCTGAAATTGTTGATTGATTGCTCTTTAACTTTTTTAGACTTGTAAAGTCACTGCTGAGAGGTTTATTTCATGGATTTCCTCTTGATATCTTGAAGTGATTTATGTGTCAGAGGCCTCTTTTCTGAAATCAGTACTGTTATGGATTTGGATTTAAGTTTGGTGTCCAGCTGACAAACTAGCTCAAGATCTCTGATGCTGGTATTGGTACTAAGCCTCCTTTCCCTCTGAGTCTCATGATAAATGAGTGACTGAGTTGGGCTGTGGCTGATAAATGTTATAATGCTGAGCATGGTATTGAAAAATATTTGTGGTTTTAATGGTGTATGCTTCATGTTACTTTGAAGTTCTCTTGGTCATTCTAGTTTAATGATGTTCTTGACCTAAAGAATGCTGAAAGAGGTCACTTATCCATTGAGAACTCAGTTCAACTGTCTGTATTTAGTAGCACATTTACAAACAACATCCTTAATTTAATCAATGGCAAAGCTTTCCTAGGGAAACTTCTTGTGGATTTGCAGATTCTTCTCTGAAGGGTTGAAAAAAATGGCCTATAAGCAAACTTAGATGGGAAATTTTAATGGAGTTAACTTTCTTTTGCAGGTGATGGTGTGGAAGACCAACTTTGATGCTGATTATGGTGAGGCAGTGAAACCCCAGAAATACTGCAGCAGTGTGGATGGGACCCATGGCACTGGGGTAGGTCAGCAACCAGTAATTGTGGAGAGTTCCTTTCCATACACTTGTGCAGCCTTGGAGTGGGACTCAGGTGGTTGAACTGTAGAATCATCTTTCTGTGCTGTTTATTGGAGCTGCTGTTTTTTAACTAACCTTGTATTGTTTGTTTTTGTTTAACTGTACTTATCTCATAGGGCAATTACATATAATGATCTTAAAAGGAAGATAAACTTAGTGCTGAAGTTGGCTTTGCTAGCTGACATGAATCCTTCAGGCTGGTGTCAGTCCTGAAAATAGAATTCACAATATCTTTTCACTGACAGTCAGCAAAGACAAAAAAAATTGCTGTGTGTAGGTGTCACACATGACAAATAGGTGACATATTGTACTGGAGCTTCTTTCCTCAATACCTGGAGACATTAGTTCATATCTGCTCCCTGAATCATGTGTTTAGACCTCTGAGTTCTGACTGTACCTGAGGATAAATCCAGCAGCTGAGCAATTCAGTGATGCACAGATCTGAGTGCAGCTTAGATCAATGCATCAGATCTGGCTGTTACAAAAGTGACCCTTGGAAGCTGCTGCCCGTAAAAGCTGTGATTTTTGCTCACGGTGGTGATTCATTTAAAGGTCTTTATTTTGTCTTGTCAATCTCTGGATATTTTTGATACATTTGGGTATACTTACAGGGTTCTGCTGTGTGTTATTACCATGGCTGGTTTTTAGTTAATCTTGTTCAGTGTGAGCTGTAAGCTGAAAGGCTTTCTGTGAACCAGGGGTCCATGCAGAAGTGGCATTGCCCCAGCTGAAGGGCAGACCTAGGCAATGTCTGTTGCTCTGTGGCAGTGTCTTTGACCATATCAGTTTAGATCTTTACTGGGGTACTACAGTTACCTCTCAAACACAATGGTGTTTTTATTTAATATGGCTTCAGTCCATTGCTGGGGATACTGGAATAGCCACAGTATTTTGGGATGAACGTGATTGGAGTTCGCAGCCTGGTGCCCTGCTGTATGGTGTGCTGTGTAAAGAAAGCAAACAAAACCTGAGGTTGGTTAATGAAGGTTAGTGGGAGAGCATGGGAGGAAAGAGTCACATGAGGAAGGAGGTGAAAGTGTTTATTGGTCCTTGGCTGGTTTTAGCTAAATTTGACTTCTTCCTTTTCCTCCCCTCCTGTTCTAACTCCAAAGTTATGCAGGCTATGAAACTATCAGTCCAATGACCTCTCTGTTTATTAGCCTATTGAACTGGTCTAGCTTTGAACTCTATCTGCTTTAATTTAAAACATGGCATAGTGTAATACTGGGCTGAAATACAGCATAGATACATCCTTTCTGGGGGAAAAATAACACTTTGGTTTGCAGCCTGCTTAATGGCTTCAAAAATGTAGACAAGGTATCAGCTAATGGGAAAGGATGGTCAATTTACCCTCTCCTATGCTGCCACTATTGCCAGAGCATCTTATCCAGTAGTCTTTTAAAGAAAGGAAGAAAATGCCTGAGCTCTTCTAAAACTTAGGTTTTCATTATAAAACCTCTTAAGATGTCCATTGAAGGGAGCTGCTGAACAAATCCCTTGAACAATGCCTAACCACCTTGAACATGTCCCTCCAACACAAGTGTTTACCTGGCCAAACATCCAGCAGATGCTGCTGGGAGCAGCTGTTTGTGTGCCACTGACAGCAAATCTGTGTCATGTACTGGTGGCTGACAGGGTTTGCTCCAGTGATGCTCTGAGCCTGTAGGAAACAAGGCTCTCTGTATTCTGAGGTGTCATGTGTTGGCTTGGCCCAGGTGCACTGTATTTGCAGAGGCAGAACTGAATCCATGCTCAATCATGCAGCAGAAAGATATTTTGATTTGGGGTCCTAAATTACTTCAAAAGAGTTTTCTTAAACTGCCATCCAAATGCTTGGGCATGCAGCATAGGAGATGCAAATATAGTTAGTACTATATCCTTGGATTATTAAGGCAGTTAAAATTGCTCAAGTTAGAAGGGGAAGAATAAATAATGTCCTCTGAGACATTTGAATACCCCTAGGTTAAGATTAAATTTAGAATTGATCTGAAATGTTCTTTGCTGTTAAAAAGAAACTGTTAGCTGAAAATGGCTTCATTCTCTATTTTAAGTATAACCTGAGCATGAAGATCTTGGCTCCATAGTAACTTACACACTCATGTCAGTCTCCTCTGTTAAGTGGATGTCATGTCTTGTATCTTTTAGAAATAGATTGTGCTGGGCTCTTTAAGAGTACTACCACTCCTACAACCCACTGCAAGACTTAAATTTCACTGTATTTTAATTTCTTTCTTGTATTGAGCCAAATGCTTGCTTTTTTAATAGTGAATTGCTTATTTTGGTGGGTTTTGGGTAGGTGAGTTAGTTATTTTCTGTCAAATTCAGACTTGAAGCTGCCACCTGCAGATCCTGATTTCATGCCAAGGTCACCTTTTCCTTCAATGAAAAGTGAACCTACTCCTTCTTTCTCTGCTGCTGTGTTAGTGTGCCAGGATTCTGCCTATTGAATAATCTTTAGATTTTGCAGACATTGCAGGATTTTAATTACATTTAAAATAGGCATATGGGTTATTTCGTTTTGGTACCCCTAAAATACATGAACACTATTCTTGACACATCTTGAATCTGTTTTCACTCTTAAGTCTATGAGAATATTTTACCAAGGAAAGCTTATACTGCTGTGTAGCTGTATAATTTTTTTTTGTTAAGCATTGTAAAGGCACAGACATTAATGAAAGCAGTGGCTGTGTAAAACTACTCAGTGCAGTATCTGGTTTCTCATGGAGAGAGGCTGACTAACATGTAAGAAAGAATAACTGAATACAGACATCAAAACTAGTTTGTCATCAAGTTGAATAGGAAGGAAAAATAATCCTAAATAAGCTGTGGGATAAGAGTCATGAAATATTGTCAAGGTTGGTGAGCTTAAAACCAAACTTGCTCCAAACCAATTTTCACTTTCTTAGGCAGAGGGAGACTGGAGCCTTTAGAAGATTCTGATTTCTCAGGCTGTTGGTTTAAGTTGAGGATGAATCAGGCTATTGGACATGTTTGTAACAATGGACAGAAACTTCAAAGTTGCTCTGCCCACCTGCTTGTGTTTTCTGTAAATGCAGAGGCTTGGGAGATGCAGCTTGCTTTGGAAGTGGAACTGATCTGTGCAAGGACTAATGCAAATGAGAGAAGGACACATGGGCAGAATTGCAGCCATGGCTGGTGTGAAAGCAGAGATGTGAAAGCGTGATAAACTGCTGAAGCTGTCAGAAGTGAATTCTGTTAGCATAGATGTGAGACTGTAGATGTTAGATCAGAAGTAGTAGCTCTGCAATAAATGCTTGCTCTGAAATTATAGGCTAACAATTGTTGCTTTAAAGTGTTGCATAATAACTTTGAAACCCAAAGCTCAGGGCAAGCACTCCTGGTGTGTGCAGTGGGAAGCTGATGGGAAGAAAGGAAGTCTTGCAGTCCTGTGCCTTTATCCTCTGACTGTGCTTCCTTTGATCTAGAATCTAATTGGTAAATTTATGCTTTATGCTACAATATTGGGTGGTGAGGACCTAAAAGAAAGTCAGAATGAGAGAATGGGTTTTGTAGGTGATTTCAAAAATGCAAGCTTTTATAATTATCTGGGGTCAGGAACTGTAAGCATGTAGGTCTGTGTGGATGAAGAGTTGTTTAGGATCAGATCAGAGGGTGTGTTCACTGTTCTTATAAGTTATGAAAACATTCAACATAGGATTTATTTTTTTCCAGAGAGGGCAGATAATGTGCTTTATATTGGAGGTTTGGTGGTGGACTTTTGTTCTTTCTACAGGTACAAGGAAAGCTTTGCATGTGTAGCTGTGGCTGATGTGAGTGTGCAAGAACACTTGTGTCATTATGGGATAGATTTGCTGCTGTTGTTACTAATTCCAGGAAGGCTGTGTATGGTCAAGTGTCACAGCAAATGCTGAATGGCTGATGTCACATGGACAGTTAGACAGTGCTTGGGTGTTCATCTGAGCTTGTTTATCTAAACACTGAAAATGGTGAATAAAAGCATTGTAGTATAAACTAAGTAGGTAGACAGTTTTTTAATGAAATGTTATGAAAAATAGGAAATATGCGTTGATATGTAGATTTCTTCCTCAGATTTAAACATAAACCTCCTGGCATGTTGTAACTGTGCAAAATGTGTTACTTTCCTCATAAGCCTCCTCCTTTGCAGATTTTAGCCTCAACATCCATATATAACTTTCTAATGAAAAATACCTTAAAACTTGCTTGTGCTGAGGTACCTCAGACAGACTCAGAAAGAGCTAATCCCTTGGTAGGGCAATTTGGGAGACATGGCCAGAAGTAGGAACTGTCCTCTGACATTCTCTTGGCAAAAAACTGTCCTCTTGACATTGTCTTCTGAAATTCAGGAACACAAATGTTTTAGATATCCTTAGCTCTTATGGAGTTAAGTGGCTGACCTTCACAAAGGAAAGCTTGGTAAGAGCAGCATTTCAGCAGAAAGGACTTAGAAACAAGCACCCTGTGACTCTTCAAATGTGTCTTTGAGTTAAGACAGACATTTAGGCTCTTTTGATGCTGCTGGGTTTAGAGCTTTCTCCAGGCCTTGGACTGTGCTTATTTCTTCAATGGTAAATTATCCCAAATGGTCCTGTTGGATAGGATTGGAGGCAAATTCCAGAAAATGTGATCTGATGATAAAGTTGTCTGAAGTCCATCACTGAATGTCCAGAGCTGACGCCACCTCTCTCCTTTGCTGCTTGGGTTTGTTTGGTGACCTCGGGTGCCTCCAGTGCTCAGCCCATGGTCTCATGCTGACTGCAGCAATTCATCCTGTCAGCTTGTCCTTGTGTAAACAAATTCCTTCTCAATTACTCACAGGCCAGATGTGCCTCTTTTTTTGACCTTTTGGCTCCAAATTGGTAACTGTATCTAATTTTGGTATTTGTTAATACTTATGAATCCTGTTGTACCTTTTCTTTTTTACTTCCTGTGAAATTCCTTCCTGGGAATCAGTTTGATTGCATAGAGCTGCAGCTCTTTGCAATGGGATGTGAATGTGGTTTTTTGTTTGCACCTTCTCCACCCCCTTCTGTTTATGTAATTTTAAGCATTATAAGGGAGGGATCCTGTGTTCAAGAGCAGGGATCCAATCTTCAGTCTGTGGTGAAGATGTGGTCTGCAAAATGATGATTTTTCCCCATCTGCTATCACCTTACTTTTCTGAGGATTCCCTCTCCAGGAACTTAGGCTGGTGCACAATTGCCTTCCTCCTGGGATAGGTAGGTAGATTGTTTACTTAAAAGAAACTGTGTGATGAGTATTCAAGATATTTCCACTGTTCTCTATCCTACCTGGCTGTCCAAGCAGAAACCTTGTGGGGATGAACAGGAGCCTTGCTGTGATTGATCACAGGAGCTCTTCCCTATGTCCTTCTCAAGCAGGGTGGTTGCAGATGGTTACCCATAGCTGCCTCTCCTCTTACCCACTTATCTAAGCCTGTTTGGAGATGTGACCTTGTAATTGGTTTGTGAGGGAACAAATCTTAAACAGGAACAGAGAAAAAGAGATTGAGAGCAGCCCTGAAGAGAAGGACTTGAGGATGTTGCTTGACAAGAAGCTTGACTTGACCCAGCCATGTGCACTTGCAGCCCAGAAAGCCAAATGTGTCTTGGGCTGCATCCAAAGCCCTGTGGGCAGCAGGCTGAGGGAGCTGATCCTGCCCCTCTGCTGTGCTCAGGTGAGACCCCACCTGCAGCCCCCAAAGTGACAAAAATGTGTTGGGGTGGGTCCAGAGGAGGCCCTGGGGATGATCAGAGGGCTGGAGTACCTCTGCTGTGGAGACAGGCTGAGACAGCTGGGATTGTTTAGCCTGGAGATGACTCCAGGGAGATCTTGGAGCCCCTTCAGGTACCTGAGGGGGGACTACAAGAGGAGTGGAGAGGGATAAGGGCATGGAGTGACAGGAGGAGTGTCTTGGTGAAGAACTGGGAGAGAGGAAAAGGCAGCACCCTCAGCTTGGCTGTGCAAGGAGCCTGAATGACTGCAGCAACCTGCAGCAGCTTTGCCTGGTAGTGGATGGAGCAGCTGTGCTGCTGCAACTGTTTTCCCTTGTGCTCTGGTTTGACAAGATTTCTTCCAGAAATAAGAGGATCAGCTTTGAATTTCTGTCATCATACAGTGAATAGATTTGTTCTTAGACTCTGGAACAATAAGGCAAGTCCTGACAAGTCATTATTGGTCAGAATAAAAATTGCCTTTTAAGTTGAGCATCTCAGGCTAATTAATGTAAATTCTCCCACTTAGGTTGCTGCTGTATGAGGTTTGTTTTAATGCTTGAGTCATAATTCAAAGAAGTGAGATGGAGGCAAGATTTTAAAGTTTTTTTCAAGCTGCAGTTTTGTGCCAGCTTGGAGATGGATGAAGTTAGCTTAAACTTTAAAAGTTTCTAACATCTCAAACTTTTCTGCTAAAATTCAAACTTCAAGGAGTAAGAACAAGTGCGTGTGTTGTAGTGTCTGTGTCTGCATTTACATATACATGGCATGCATTTTTATACATGTATATAAGTAACAAAATAGGTATGCACATGATTTGTATGTTACACAGTGTGTATATACCTAATTCAGTGGAAAAAGAAAAATTATTCTGATGAAGCTGTTGTTCCCATTTCAGCAGATCACCTGCCTTGGAGGCTGATGCTTTTAGTGTAAAAAAAACCTGTAGCTGGACAACCCAAGGCTGAGAAGAAACACTTTTCTTCAATGTTTGGCTGCCTTTATTTGGGAGTTTTTTTCCAAAATCAGGACCAGACAGAAGCAGTTCAATTCTTGGTGACACTTCTTGCAAGTGGTTTTCATTCTTAGGTTTTTGTTCCTATCATGGCTTGTTTCCACACAAACTGTTCTGTTGAAATTTTTGTTGTTGTTATTCTCCAGGAGCAGTGTTAGACAGTTGAACATCACCTATGCAACAAAGCTCAATTATTCCATACTGAATTCTGAAAGACCTCTTCCTATTTCCTAAAGAAACTCTAGGACTGATGGGAGGGGAAAATTGATTAAGGGAGATAAAATGCAGGAAACATAAATCTAAAATGTTAAAGTCCACCCTTAGCTTTTCCTTCTCAAGAAATACAGGCTTGCTTTATTTTTTTAACAGTTGGCAGTCATTAAGTTTTATCTGTGACTGGGCTTTCAGTGTCTGGCATTACTATTTCTCATTTCACTCCTGACATGAATGCTGTTTGTGCTTTTGGAAATGCAATATGTGCCAAGCTCCCATTTGTCTTCAGTGTTACCTTGAAGCTGATGGTACTACTGTCTGTCCTGATTAAAAGGTGACACAGACTATAGGGTAAGTAAACTGGACCAATAGACACTGAACCACAGAGCAAGGTCACTGAAATGTAGGAACAGCTTTTCCCTTCTGGTGAGGACCTGCTCTGGGCTGGAGATGGCCAGACAGGGTCCCTTGCAGAGATAGGATGCTGATATTTCTGCAAGCAAATCCAAATTTCAGTGCAAGTGCAGCCTTCTCTGTATGGACAGGCTGTTTTGTACACTTCTGAGTCCTCAGCTGGGCACCAGCTCTTCCCCTGTTTGTGTCCTTCCGGGCACTCTGGTCAGCAGGGCTGGATGCTCTGCTGCTGCTTCACTTAAATACACGAGCCTGCTTCTGCCTCCTCCTGCCAGTGCCTCACTTAGGCTTTGGCACAGCAGTGCCTGGGCATTTAAATGGCTTTGAGAGGTCCATATTAACTCTTATTTCTTCCTGAGTTTATCAGGTACTTAATATTTATTGGCCTATGGTGAAATATGGCTGCTACAGTAGAGGTGCCAAATTTTAGTGGTTTTTTAGGAACACCAGTAGGGAGGAGGGTTCTGCGTAAATGATTGCATCAAACCCAAGGTACTGTTTGTCTGAAGCAAAAATAAAAGTAAGTAATGTTCTTTTCACCTGCCTTCTCTTTCCTCTCTCTCCCTCCCAAATTCTCTGCATTATTGCAACTTGAATTCTGACATAAGAGTTGAGCATAGATGAATGGTCATAAATTGTTTCACAAAGCTAATTTAACTTGTGTCCTAAATTGAGTTGTTACCCTGTGCTGGTCTGCACAGTAGATGGGGAGTAATGCATATCTTGAAGAATGTGATTGCTCCAGAAATTTCGGTGCTGCCTTGAAGAGGGGATGCCTTTCCAGGCCAGAGAAATGTGCCTGTGCTCAGTCAGTGGTACTTTGTGTGCAGCAGGGAGGACTGAGGTACTTCTCAGCTTTTCATCAGCCCTTCTATCTAGCACGGTGTGCTCCATCTGACCTGCCTGTGGAGCTTACCTTGGAGCTGATGTGCTTCCACTGGATGTCACTGTTGCTCTTTGGGAACACATTTAAAGTATTTTACCTGTAGTGAAAATGACTTCTCAAAATAGACTTTTAAAGGTATTTCTCTTTTTTTGGATTTGTAGAATTGGGGTTCAGATGAACTGCATACAGCACCTTTGAGGATTTTCTGCTGCTTTGTTTTTAGGGGAATTTTTTCAGCTAAGATAATGAATTTGATTGCACTAGGGAATTTTCATACATTGAAGGTCTGTGTTGAATTGAACACATTGGATATATGTGTTGTTTAAGGGGTGTGCTGTCTTTCTAGATACTTGAAAATTAATTCTTGGCAACATCATACTGTCTTAAAAAAACCCCACCAAAACACAAAACTCTCAAAAGAGTAAATACTCTGTGTTAATTAAAGGGACTTAAAGGTAGAGCTGAACCTACCCCCTGCACACCACTCAATTCTTCCCATCCAGTGGAGAGAGGTGAGGGAAAGGAAGAAGAAATACTTCTTCTGGACTGAATTATAAGAATCCTACATTTTATTAGTAGGTGTAAAACTGAGGTAGGTGGTTATTGTATCAATGTATCTTCTGAGGATCACCATTTAAGGAGCAAAATGGCATTTTTAGTTGTCTCCTGCAGTTTCCTACAGATGCACGTGTTGTTTAGTTCATACCTGCCCCCCAACCCCTGATCAGCACTCCAGCTGCTGGCCAGGACACTGTTTAGCCAGAACAATTTTCATAAGAGGCTCACTAAGAGACCTCTGGAATGAAGGCTGATTAATTTTCCCCTTCCCCCAAGTAGGTGCCTTGTGCTGTCTTTAAGTGGTTGCTATAAATAAATCACTTGTGTTTTCCCTTTGTCACTGAGATCTGTATTGTATTCTGAAACTGCTCATCTCTTCTTCCTTTAATGTTCAGCTGCTCCTTGCTCTGCTCCCAGGGTGTAATACACAGATGTTGTAATAAGATATTTAATGGCAGACACATTTGTTTGGTTGTGCCAAATAAATTGTACACTTGAACTCTGACTGAAATGAATCAAACCTCTGCAGCAGTGCCATTGTTTCTGGTGCCTGTCCCCAGGATTCAGCTGGCACTTCAGCCACAGGTGAGTCAGATGAGAGCACAGGTGTCACTGCCTGTAATCATAATGGTCATTGCTACTGAGACTGACACAATTTTGTATTTTTGCAATGTTTTTCTAAACCTGTTAGAATTTAAATTCCTGATGGCTGGCTCAGATTATATAAATTGTCTTTAGAAGGGCTCCTGGAGTCTCTCTAAGGCTGTATGTTTCTAAGGGTTTTCCTGTTCATTCTTGGGAACAGCAGCTGATTTAGTCTGCTTTTACAATATTTTAAACTATTTCAACCTGCCTGCAATTTGGTTCTTCCTCAGCTAGGTGCACACTTCCCAGAACTGAGTGGTGAAAGACCTTGGTCAGATGGGAGCTCCTTTTTGGAAGTGGCTGCTGTGACCCAGTGGTTATTTGCTGGCTGGCTGTGTCCCTGCTTTAGACACAGGCACTGTCTCAGAACCTCACTGCTGAAGGCTGCAGCTGTGGCATTTCTTGATGGGAGCAAGGAGCCTGTGCTGTTTGAAATGGGACAGTATGCCTTGTCATGTTTCTGTTTTTAAATGTAGATATATTTCTGTTCCTGGGGCTGTTGCCTTCAGGAGCCCCCATGGCCTTTGGGAGGTGGCTTTTTGTGGGAGTGGGACATAGCTTGTGAGGTGAGCAGCAGAACATGGCATCTGACAGCTCTGCCTTCAACCTGACATGATGAGGGAGCACCTGACCCCTAAAGCATCAGTGTGGGAACATCTCTGCAGTATTTGCCAGGCTCTTACACTTTGTGAACTGTAACAAAGAGAATATAGACTCAGAGTTCAACCCCAAAGCTTTTTATGAAAAGCTGTCTGACATATGCTATAAAGATAGATGGAGAAAATCTGTTGCTACAGTCATTTTTCTGCTCTGTGAGTCAGCTTGTTCTAATGGGTTTTGAAGAGGATAGCTCATCATCATTTGGGGTTTTTAAGTGCAGGTTGTATGCAGCGTTAGCTCACTAAAATTTCTGCTGTGCCATGATTGACTGGCCTGAAGTTACATCATCAGCATAAGCTAGTCAGCCTTAAAATAGAAAGAAAATGTTTTTTTAATGCTAGTTACCTATTGAAAAGCAGTGGTTTGTGGGTTTTGTTTGTTTTCACTTTTAAATTTAAGCTGCAAATAGGAGGTTTTTAAGACTGATTGATCTCATCTCTGCAAGAACCTATTTTAGTTGATTAAATCAATGCATCAGTGAGCAATGTGTGGCTCTTTGGCTTCCTGCAGCACAGGAGTAGCTGGAGTGTGGCTCCCATGCTGTGTGACCTGGAGTGTGGGCTGTGTTGGCCAGGGGCCTGTAGACAATCCAGATTATTCAAGCAGGTGGGAGGAAGGAAATGAGCAGAGGCTGGTGTGGCTGGTGCCACCTGATAGCCAGCTGCAGCCTGGCCTGTGGGGAGCACAGTGAGCCCTGTGGAGCAGCTGGCACTGAAACCTTCCCCTTCTTTCTGCTCCCTATGCAGAACTGGCCATGTGAGGCTTAGCTGTGGGAGGGTGGTGTGGAGGGCAGGGTCTGCTAGAATGGTCAGCTCCTTGTAGTTGGTGGCCACCAGCAAGGCTTTCTCCTGTCACAGCTGCTGCAGCCTCTTATTTCTTCTCTTGCTCATCCCCTCCAGTCTCCACCTTCTCTAGGTACTTCATTTCTGCTCTTTGTACTACTTATTGCATATTTTGCCTGTGTTGTTGAGCTGGATCTCAGCTTTGAGAGCCTTTATGTGGCCTCAATCACAGCACAAGGGTTTTTATGTACGTTTTTTAAACATATGAATTTTTTTGTATGCGTGTATATATCTTCATGATGTACTGAACAGTTTGGTGGTTCAAGTTATGTGAGCTGGTCTTGTTGCAGTTGATTTGCACATCTGCACACATCTGGCATCAAATACAGAAAGGAGCAGGTAAATCAGTACTGTGCTGGTGAGAAATGCATGCCTGCTGTTCCATAGGAGAGAAGGCACAGAGGCAAATCTTTGTTTCTACTTAGAAAAAGTACATGTGGAAGAACTTCTGGAGACTGTTTTTCAATCTGTCAGAATTCCTTGCTTTGTTGATTTGTAAACTTGGTGTGAGTAATAAGTGCATGGGATGGGGCTGCACCAGGCACTGGGCTATGGAGAAGTCTTTTGAGAGCTGTGATCTTGGCTTTCAATTCAAATTTTGTCCATTAGTGTAAATTGAGAAACTGAAGTCTGCAGTTGCTTAACCAGTTGGCTACCTCCTTTAGCTAAACCTCTTTGTACTGCTTCTACTGGCAATATTGCAGGTAAACAATGCAAATAGTGTTTGTTCTACAAGAAAGGTACCATTTTGAAAGAAAAGGAAAGAAGAATAGGTTCTTTAGTAGAGGTCTGTTTGTGTTTTTCAAACTTAATTTATTCTGAATGAAATATTCAAGCTTGCATAACTAAAACAGTTGAAACTTCAAAGTAAACTTGTTCTTAATCTCGTTGAGGAGGAAAACCAGTTCAAGATATAAACAAAATTAAAATTACTTAATCAAAACAGTTCCAATGCATATTGGGACATCTTGCTTCTGCTGAACTTAACTATGGTACAGTGTCTTTGCCTTCTTTCAACTACCAAACATGGAGGGAGGCTTTAACTTCACTGTTGGAGTGAAATAATCAGACTCCTCTGGGATAGCTTACTTAATTCCTGTTGTTGGGATGTAGTGCTTCCTTAAGCAGCTCCAGTAAGTCTTCACTTACCTGTAGTCTGTGCCTGTGTGCCACAAGAGCACACCAAAGTTCTTTGCACATAGAAAACTTGAATCTTGTAGGATTGCTTCAAGATTTTTATCTAAGGTTTGCCTTTCCCGGTGGGGGTTTAAAAACAAACAAAAGCACACACAAAACCCCCCCAGAAAACAACAAAACCACCCCCCTCCACCTGGAGCAGGCAGACAAGTCAGCAGAAGCTTTTCCTTTTCCAGCTGTGGCAAGAACAATTCCTTTCCTCCTTTGCCTGTTTTTAATAGCATAGACTGTCCCAGCATAAACTGTCCTTTACTGTTTACCCTCCATGGAGCAGCAATCCCTGTGCAGTTATTTGCATTGCAATAGCAGATCATGTCTGTTTATTTTTCTAGCAGTCAGAAATGGATGGTGGCATTCATCATAAGAAAACAAAAACTCAGGATTCTGTTAGGACCCATGAGCAGCAAGAGGAGGAGAACAGTCTTGCAAATACCCTGGAGCATATTATGGGACAGCTGGATGTTCTGACTCAGGTATGGTTTGCTTTTTAATTTGTTATTGATAAAGGTACTTGTGACTGAAAGAATTGGCAATGTTTTGCAATAGTTTCATAGAATAATAATATGGCTAGTTCAAAACCTCTGCTTTTTAGTAGTATTTTGATAAGTCTTTCATCATCTGCTTCTCAGCTTGTCTCTTATCAGTTCCCTCACAGTGACTTCCACCTTAGGCCCTGTTCTTCCCTGGTTTCTTGGTGCTGCAGCGTGGTAGAGGCTGCTGGAGCAGCTCAGATAGACTGTGCTGTTAGCCAGGGTTTATCTGAGGTGATTCCTAAAGGAGTGGTTGGCAGAACAACTCTGTTTTGGTGAATAATCTGTGTCTCTTCCCTCCTCCGTTATACCACAGCCCATAGGTGAACTCTGTTCAGATCCTGCTCCTTTCCCCCACCCTGCAGTCACCTACACAGTCCCATCTCTGCAGAATCCTCCTCCCATCAACAAGTCTGGGCCCTTCTGTGCCTCCTTGCTGGAACATGTTTTTCACCTACAGCTACAAACAACTAATCCCTTGCTAAAACATTAACAAACAGTTCTTTCTTGGAGTCAATAAGCAATGTTTGAAGAGAACCAGCCATGAATGGTGATCATCACAGAATGTGTTTACTTAATAAGAATTTGGGGATAGAAGTGTTTTTGATTAACTAAACTGCTCATTGTGGAGAAATACTGTTTCTAGTGGGCTGGACCTGAATTTCATTGTGTTTTTCTGAGGTATGTGAGAAGCAGGGAGAAAGTATGGAATGGCAAACATTGGAGGTGTCCTGTAGCTGGGACTATGGTGGTAGGATGGAAAAATCTGTTGGGAGGGTTTTTCTGTGAGTTTAAATACTGTTTCTGAGGAAGAACAAGTAGGTCTTAAATTCTTGGTGTTGAACATACTGATTAGTAGTCTGAGTTAGCTCTCTGCTCTTGAGAGAGTTAACTTGTCAAAGTACTTGTCAAAGAGTGTAAGATGATGGGTTGGAGGGCCCATCAGGAGATTGAAGGCTGGTTTAGGGATTAAAAACATGCCACAACTACAAGCAGTCTAAAATAGTGTAGGATGAAACCCAAAAGGTATTTAAGTTCACTTGGCAGAAATGCAAAGAAGCACTAATGCTGTGATCTTTAAAACACTGAACAGTGGAGGAGGGGAGGGAAATCTTGTGTGACACTAGGCCCTTATACTTGTGAGTAAAAAGCAACCCAATGTATACACAAAATATTTTAATACTGTTTTTACGTCTCCCTAGCAAGCTTGGAATGTGATTGTTATCTTTCATTACATTAATCACATCCACATTTCTGGTGATAGATGTGTAATGGCTCCTTTTCAACTTCATAGGTGTTTAGAGGAGGCAAATATTGCAGTAAACAGTACGTGTGGGATTTAACCTAAATATAAGCAATGCAAATATCTCTGTCGAAGATATTGTGTAACTGTAGAAAATTCTAAATGTTGTTTTAAACCTAGCAGAAAGAGAAATTGAGATCAGTGGGGGAGGAATAAATTAGTAAGTTATAGGATAAAATTGGAAATAGCCCTGAAATAGCAAGAAACCAAAAAGCTGCCTTGAGTAACTGTGTTCTTCAACCTTTTACCTTTTTTTGTAGCATTTTTACCATCTTTGAAGCACTTCATTTCCCATTGGTTCTACTCTGTGTATGTTGTATTAACACCATTTTAATGCATTTGTACAGGTAGGTGTTCCTGACGTGCTGCTCTCATGCCAAGGTTTTGATGTGTAGAAGCAACACAAACTGACACCAAAGAAACTTTATTAGCAAATGAGCCTGGAAGAATTCCTCATTCCTGGACTAGGCAGAAAAAAGGCACCTCAGAGAGGAGGAATGTGGGCAGTAGCAAGGCAGATATGGAGGGCATTGACTTGCCTGTCTGAACTTTGGCTTTTCCACCCTGGGCTGGTGGGAGAAGGCAGTGCAGCTCCAGCAGAGCCACTGTGACCCCTCTCTGAAGCAGCTGGATGTGCTCTGGTAGGAGCTGTGTGTGCAGAGATCCAAGGGCACTGGAAGCAGGGCCTGGTGTGGGGGTGGTTGTCATTCCAAGGCATTTCTGCCAAAGCACAAATGGGTGCTGCTCCCTGCAGGCAGCAGATTCAAACCAGTGTGTGTGTGGCAGCTTTGGGCCTGATGGCTTCTTTGGGAAAGGAGGACACCACTGCTTCTTCACAGCAACAGAAAGCTTTCATAAGCAACACTTAACAGGTGTCACTATTTTCTCTTCTTGGAGAAGTGCTGAAGATGCTTCTAGTGCATTGTTAAAATCCTAATTCCTGAGTATTGTGTGTTTCAGGAGAACTCTAAGGGCATAAACAGGGCCATCCACTTGAAGGGAAAGAGCATATGACATTTCCAGAAATGATATAGCCATCCATGGGCTTCTCAGAAATTTAATCTGTTAGCTCCATGGGAGCTTGGATTAATTTCTGATGTGGTATCTTGAATTCCTGTGTTCATTGTTGTAGATGCAAGGCTCTGTTGCCATCATGTTAAGTACCAGTGGGGAAAGGTTAAAGTTGTGATAAACGACTTGGGGAAATTATGCAGATCTAAGCCAAATTTATTTTCCTAATATTTTTTTCTGTAGCTCTCATTTCAAGGTTTAAACCTGGTATCATGTAGAAGTGGGAAGGAGAGAAAATACTTCCAATTTCTGCTGAAAGAGGTGATAGTAAGACATCAGCTGTGGGCTGTCATCTCTTGCCAGCACACAGCTTTGTTCTGAGCTGCACACTTGAAGCTGCATCACCAGTTATCAGTACCTTCCCTCTGCTGGCAGTAGATTTCCAGATGAAATGAGGTGCCGTGTGCTTTGAGTGAGATTGTTTTTGTTCAATTCAGAGGTCTCTCCCAGCCAGTCACCAATCACCGAGGCTGTGGAGGTGCTGTGCCCTGCACAGGAGGATACACTGAAGCAGAACTTGCTCCTTCAGCTCTTATCAGAGAGAGATGGATCAAAAGAATCCAGTGGCTGTTGTGTATCACAACCAGCAGTATCCATGAGAGTGAGTGAATAGAAGCTTTGCTAAGCTTCATTCTTATGTTGTTGATATAATTCTTTAAAGTTTTGGCAACTTTCTTTCAACTGGTCTTTAATTCAATGGAACCTTTTTTTCCTCTTTCTCCCCAAAGCTCTGTCAGGATCTCTTTCATTTTATTTGTAAGAAACTGGGCTAATGTGACCTGACAGGGTCTTCATACTTTTTCCTAACAGCAGTTTGTGTTTGGCCCTACATGGCTCTTTTTCAGGAGAGTAGCATATGCTTAATAATTCTGCTGCCTTGAAGAGTGAAGTTGAGACCTGGACATTAGCCAGTTGTTCCCAGTAGTTTTGGATTACTTAGATGCCCTGGTCCCCCTCTGTAGGAAAGCAGGCAATTCACATCTGGCAAAGGAATGAGGAAGATGAGAATAATCAATGTATGATACTGATGCTTTGCTCCTCGCTTTCCTGCAGCTTATTCTCTTTTCAGTGTCTCAGTGTTTAAAAATCCTCTACTGGCATTTCAGAGATATGAAAATGCAAACTGTTCATCCATTTATTTGTTTATATTGAGGACTGGACCTCAGTATCTCTGAAGGGTTGGGGTGAATATTTAAGTTTAACGGGAAAACAAGGTGATTTTCTCTCTTGGATAACCTGGCACAGAAAAGTGTATTTTGGCTGAAACAAAAATGTAGCAGATATCAAAGATTTGCTTGGTTCAGGTGCATTTCCTGCATTTACAGCTGAGCTGCCCTTCTGCAAAGATCACTGTGAGTAACTGTCTTGGCTGCATTTGCAGTGATCATCTTCAAACAGTTTAATGTACTCTTGTCCTCACTCCAAACACCTCCAGCTGCTGTGTTCACTGTTCATCTGTGGGCAGCAGGCACTGAGGCAAAAGCTGCTGGTTTTATGTGGGAAGGAAGATGTCTTCTCCAAAAGAAGAGTTCAGAACCAGGTTAGCATAAAAATTCATAAATAGCTGCGATAATCCACCCACAGGAAATGGCTTTATATGCTTCCCTAAACTAATCTTGCATTGAAGCTGGGAGAAAACAACACAGTGAAATGGAGAAGACTTGATAAATCTGTAAAATAATCCAAAGCCTGAATTGAAGGACAATCTAGCTCATGTGAGATTAAAGGATTATTTCACTCCAGAAAAGATTGCAGGCGGAGAAAGAATTTGTCTAAATTATTTTTTTAGCATAAAAAAGACTTGAACACAAGTAAGTTGCTTTTTAATTAAAGCTGAAAATGTCTGTGTGTCCAGTGCTTAGTAATGAAAGCGAGTTAAATCAAATTTTTTGAGATGCAGTCTCAAGCCTGTGTTGGTGAGGGATGAATGTGGTCTCTCTTTTGAGAGACACTGAATGTAAATTAGTAAAATATATGCTTTATGGCTTCAAGTAGTTTCAAGTCAAGAAGAAATATGTGGCAGTGGTGGGGGGATCATATCCCAAGTGCTTCTACCTTTACTGTGCACAAATATCTTGGTTTCTGTAGTGCTCTCAAGACCTGAACACCAGTGGACCCAATATACAGGAAAAAACTGCAAGTAATTTTTACTGCAAGAGAAATAGTTTGAAACCTAAAACACTAATAAAAAAGTTCTCATCTGAAAATCTGTGCAGTGTCAGATGAGCCTGGTTTTTAAATCTGAATTTAAAAGACACAGAAGCTATTTCTTGTGAATTAGACCCATCTCTTAGAGATTCAGTAGCTTTGATCTCTCACTCAAAACAAATTAAGTACCCTGCTTATTGCCAGTCCTCTGTGTCATTCAGCAGAGCAACATTTTTTTCCTCCTGAAATTTACTTCTAAAATATGCTTTTATAAAATCTTGATGCAAATACACTTTTCTCCTTTCTAAGATTGCTTAAATTAAATGCACTCTGAGGGCTGTTGCTGTGTTAGCAGGGCACCCTCTGAAGGCTGGCTTTTCAGAAGTGCTCATCCTCTCCCTGGATGGTCACAGGACCTTCACCTTCCATTTTCCCTCAATGGGAAGGAATATTAAACACCTCCCACAATTTGTTTTCACAAGCAGCCTTTGAAGATGAATATAAGTTGTTATTCAGCTATTGGTACCAGCAGCTGAGTTCATTTAGGTGAGAGATTTGCATCCTCTCAGAGGCTGGGGACGGATATGGGAAGCTTTGAAGTCTTTGTGGTTGGGGAAGATTTCTGGTCATTTGGAGTTCTAACCTCTGTACTGTGCAGTTGCTGTCATGGTGCATGTTTGGACATTTTGTTGTAGCTCATCCTGACTGGCTGTGTTTTTTTGTGAAACTGGGAGTCTGCTGACTCCTTTTGCTGTGCTGGCCCGGCCCCAGAGGTCTGGGGGCTCTGCAGCAAGGAGGCTGCACTGAAGCCATCAGCCATTCCTTGTAGAAACGTGCAGGATGTGATGCAAGTGCCATCAGTTCAGCTTTGGCTGAGCAGCTGTCAGGAGTCAAGCAGCAGCAACTTGTGATGAAACATTTCTACTCAGAGGGCTGTAAATGGAAAGACTCAGTTGCAAGGGGCTTGTGTGCCTTGTGTCTCCACCCTGTGTGGATGAAACTGGCACATTTTTGTAGCTAGATTGATTTAATACAAAGGACAACCTTTTCTGTACCCCAGGGTTCCTTTGGTCGCTGTGATACTGGTACTGATCATGCTGCTTGCTCTGGCAAATACTGGAATTTTTGTGTGTGCTTGTGTGGCTTTTCTACTGCAAAAAGCACAGTGAGCATTGCAAGTGATCACTTGTTGCTGTGCTGAGTACCACTGCAGGGGATTTGTGCATTACACCAAAGTTGCTCCTATAATTTAGTGAAAGGGTTGGTAAACTGTAATTCAGGTAATTCTGCAGAAAGTGAGGTGTGCTGGGAGGTGGAAGGAGAGGTGGCAGCTGAGAATGATAGAATGGTTTGTTTGGAAGGCACCTTAAAGTTCATCCTGCTGCCAACCTGCTGCCAGGTTGGGTTGCTCCCAGCCCCATCCAGCCTGGCCTTGAGCACTGCCAGGGATGGGGCAGCCACAGCTTCCCTGGGCAGCCTGGCCAGGGCCTCAGCACCCTCATTGTAATTCTAAGGGAAGGGTAGCTGAGCACTGGCTTTGAGTTTTGTCAGTAACCATTTCCCTCTTGTAGTGCTTCAGGCTGCTAAACAGAATATTCTTTACTTCTCAAGTGTCCTCAGTAGTGGATGTCTGAATGGTGGGACTATGAACTCTCATGCCCTGCACTAGAGAGCAGACAAGGAGGTTGTTTAGCAACACAACTTGAGCAGATCCTGATGAGGCCAGCCTAGTGCTGGCATCTGTCCTTCTGCAGGCATTGTCATGTATTCCTAATGCATGTGACCCCACAGTGAGCCTTGGATGGATGTGCAAAACCTGCATTGAGGGCTCTGTGGAACTTCCTGACTCAAGTCTGTGCAGCAGCACTGACCAAGATGTTCCTGTCCAGCCACGTTTGAGGCAAGTTACAAAGTAAATCCAGGAAAGTTCATGGTGTTGAATTAGAGAATGGGATAGTGCTGAGTCTTCACTCACTAACTCAGCCTGGTGTTAAATATTCTATGCAAATAGGCTTTGTGAGAGTTCACATTAGAATTTGCCTTCAAAACCATTCAGATGGTGAGGGGCTACAGACCTGATTTTAATTGTTTGAGGTAGCACATCTTGTTTTAGTATGAGCACATGAGGAGCTATCATTTCTAATAGAAATACCCCACATTTTATTTTAAATCAAAACCCACTGTGAGGTTAAGGCTTTGACCACTGGAGTAAGGCTGATCCTTGCAGGCATTTGTTTGCTACATAAAGTGTTAATTCTGTGAAAGCTTCATGCTTTGTCCTGCTGTGAGATGAGACTTCTCTCCTCACTCAGTCTGAGCTGCCAGCTCTTCTGAGAATGCTTCAGAGGTGCAGAAGGTGTAGCTGGCTTGGGTGCCATCTCAAAGCTGCTAAATTCCAATTTACACTGAGGAGAGCAGCCCAGCTCTCTCTAGGTGTGCTTGGTAAGAGCAGGGATCTGCTCTGGGGGTCCAGGTGCAGCTGCTGAGCTGAGGGGCACTGGCTGCAGGTTGGGGCAAAGCCCAGCAGGGCATGGGAGGAGGAGGAGCTGTTCTTGCCAGACAGGTTCGTGCTTGAACTCTCTGCATAAGTTCTCCCATGAGCCTTTCAATCTTGCAGCTGCAGTTTGGAGTTGTAAGCTGTGATCAGTTGTGGGAGTTAAGGTTTTTTTCCTCCTGTAAAAGGTAGGGAGGGCTACCCCAGTGCAAACCCTTCCCATGTAGTTTATTTCACTCTTTGCATTAGTTTAGCAGAAAGGGCTCCCAAGCTTAATTTACCTGGCTGCCCCTTGGATGCTAAGGCAGCATTTTTATGATGCAGTTCACATGTACTTCCTGGCCATGTTTGGGAGTGAAGTGGGCTCTGAAATTGCTAATTTTAGGGAAAATCACATGAAGTTACAGCAGGGCGTCTTTGAGAACACACCTGCACTGGCCATGCTTGTTACAGAGGGCAGAGCTCCCTGACCTGCAACTCCAGTTCAAATGTGACAAGTCCTATTCTGGAAATCTGTGGGCAATCTGTAGTCTTCAATGGACTTCTTAAAAACCATCAATCCCTAAGTTCTGCTTTTTACCCACACAGTGGAGTGGAGAAAGTGTGGGTGCAGAAACTTACAAACTTCTGCATTTGTTGTGTGCTTATTGTGGGTGATTATTTTTTTATAAATTGAAAAGAAAATGCTCTCTTCATAAATTAACATGTCAGGGAAGAAAAATCTGAAGAGGCATAAGTAATGTTTTTTCTTTGAGCTGTTTGATATGTTAGTGCTCTGCAAAATGTTTTAGCATATGCTTAGAAAAAACAGTGGAGCAAACTTTTGAGAATCTTTTTAAGTAAAGCTAGGAAACTACTTGTGCTTCCTTTGAGATCAGTGGAGAGAGGGATTTTCTGCTATGAAGAAACAGGAATAGAAGTGTAAGTGTCCTATTTTTCCTGCCCAGAGCCAAGAACACATCTGTGGTGCAGTCAGTGTGCAGGATCATATCCCTTGTAGGTGCAGCCAAGCTGTTGTTACTTCCCTGAGGAACTGCTGTGTCCATACTTTTTTGGGAGAGTTTCCTGATGATTGATGATCAGTCAGGCAGTTCTGTCCCCTGTGCTGTTCCATGGCTAACTCAGAGCCACTGTGGCTGCATACTGGAAAGGCCCTTTGGCCTTGCAGAGTGTCCCTGAGCAGGCTGAGCTGAGCATTAGTTATTCCATTAGTTATTCCTGCCTGCCTTGCCCCCAGCTCCAGGCTGAGTCCTGCTTTGGCCCATCTGGCTGGCTGGATCTCTCCTTCCAGGGGCTCCTCTGCTGCTGCAGAGCCTTGCTGGTGACCTCTGCTCCCTGGCTCTGGACTCCTGTTCAGCTTTCCTTCCATGCTGGTGGAACTGGTTTCTTTTGGCATTCAATTAGCACCTGGTTCCCCTTATCTGTCCTCCTCAAAAGCCCCTCCAGGCCTGCTGCAGAAGCTTCAGCCCTAAGGCCAGTGGCTTTTGAACTGTCTCTGCTGCTTAAGAGGGACTAAGGAAGAGATACCATGAGAGCATCTTGGAGCAGCATCCCAAATCACTGTTATTTGGGTTGTAAAAATTACATGGAGGAATGCCATAAGGGACCTGTCTTCAGGTAAGCAAGCATGACTACTGGGGGCCTCAGTTCAGGTGTCCTGGAGGAAGGTGGGAGTGAATATTCCCCAGAATTTTTAAGTGAATTGGAGGCAACTTTTCATTTATCCATAGCTTCTCATTAATGTTTCCAAAGAGAAGATTGGTTTTTTTTCAATGTTGAGTCTGTGAAGATAAATGAAGACCAATGTTGCCAAAAGTGTTGGTAGAAGTGATTTAGGTTTTCTGTGAAAAATTCCTGTATTCTGTTCTGGTGCCCATAGTAATACTCAGTATATTAGTGCAATGTCAAAAACACTCCTTAAAAAATAAATAGCTTGGTCTTTTTTTCTTGTTTGAGCCTAAGCTGTTATCCTTCTGCCAGTTTGAGCCAGGACTTCAATAAATTATCCAGCATTTACTCCCTGGTGCACAATGGAGACATGTACTGAGTTCCTGACACACCAGGAAGCCCAGATCCTGCCTCAGAATGCAGACTGGGCTCTGGTGAATCCTCACTGGATCTGGCTAACAGTGTTCTCCTCCTTGGCTTAACTGCTGGTTTGTTATCTTTGAGAAGCCATAGCAAAAGCCTGCAGGAGTTGAATGGGTGCAGTTTCATTTGCCACCTGAGAATGACTTGCTTTATAAATAGCAGCATGGAAATATTGTAAAACTTTCAGCTGCTAATAAAGGAGCTGTTCTGTGCAAGTTGCAATATAGCACTTATAGCAGCTGGGCAGTATTTGTGCTTTCCCTTACCTTCCTAGGATATCAGATGCCCTGGCTATTTATATTCATCATATATTCAAGTCTAAATGGACTAGAGTCATTGATTCCTACTTTGGTCTTCCTGAATTTAATTTCTGACTCCTACTTTTCCACTTTTAGTTTCCAAAAAATACTTACTGCAAGTTTCTGCTTATACTTACGTGCAATTTCCATTCCAATAAACATTTTCCTTACAGCTTTCTCACAAATTCAACACTCTGTGAAAACTGCTTTACTTGTGTCTGATGCTGCTGTGTGTAACAGCTCTTAACTCCTATTGACAGGATCATGGTGGCAGTAAATCATGGAACAGAGGAGCCACGAGTGATCTGGGCATTGCTTCTGGCAGGGCAGTGTGACTGGGCCTTTAATTCAGCTGATTATCCTTCTAAAGGAAATTTGATGCAATGTTTCATTCTCTCTCTTTTTATTGGAGTGTTGAGTTACTAGTTCATTTTTCAGATGGAAAAGCCAGGATCCCTACTGGTTTTCATTCTCTGTCTGGCTGTTTAAAGGGTAAGATCTTTGCTGTAAACCCTTGGTAGACATTTGGCCTGCTGTGTTCTGCCCTTGGTGGCTTTGTCCTGCTCTCCAAGACAGTCACTAGGCAATGGCATGGCTGGATTTGGAAAAGATTGTCTTCTTTCCTTTGAATAGATGGGAGGGCTCCTGCAGGCTCTGGGGCACCTGGATGTTACCTGCTGGCAACAGAGTGTTTCTTCTGGTTCTCTGTGTACTTCAGTTCCTGTGCCTCTAAGGGATGGAAGTAGAGGAGGAAAAAACTTAAATGCAGCTAGTGCTGTAGCCCATGAAATATTTGGGCAATGCAGGGTTTATTCTTTCAGGTGAAGCTTTCTACAGCTGCAGCAGAGCTCTTCTGCCTTGTCACAGGTCAGAAATAAGAAATATATCAGAAATAAGCTTTGAACTGTGTTTAGGGAGGAGAGGAAGGTGCATTAGGATGCACTGGACAACCTCAAGCCCTCCTGACTTCCTTGATGTAATCTTGCAAGATGGCTTTGCCTTATGCCTGCTGTTGTTTTTACTATGTCTGTTTTCTCTTCTCCCCCACAACTTGTCTCATTCCCCAAATCATTTTACAGCAGACTTTTCTTAGTCTCAAGTGGCCTTAGCCAAGCTATTTCCTCTCTTTGTGCTTTCGTTTCCCCAGCTGTAAAATGGGGATAATGAGACCTGCTTGCTTTTGTCAGGCACTTAGAGATGTGCTTACGAAATGTGCTATTAAAAGGCTTTCTATGTATAACTGCTATACAAACAGCGGTTGTCCAAGTTTATTTGAATTACTTCATTAAAGTCCAAGGTTCTGAGCATCCTTTGTTTTTAGCAGAGGATGTTATTTATGCAGTAAAAATGCCCAAAATGTGAAGCTATCGATCGTTGCTGATAAGTTTATGGATATTAAAGCATTAAATCATCGCCACCCATTATCAGCCATTCTGGTATCTCTGGAAGCTGAAAGTGGTTGTGCATAGCTGGGGCCCTTGATTATCTTGGAGTGATCAATAAAAGGTTTTCAGCAGAAGCTTTTATTGCCACGTGGTTAAAATGTTCTTCCTGTGCATCCTGTACATGATGACTTCAGCTCCAGGAGAAAGAGAGCAATCCTTTGCAGGGTAAGTGGATTACACAATGAAATGTAGGCATTATGTTGAGGGAGATATTGCCACTTGTGGAGTGGAGTTTTTCCCCTCCATCTCCTGCTGTATTGTCTTGGGCAGGGAAGGTTTTCTTGCCTATCATGGTGCTTGTCCAGCAAGTTTTGAGTGTTTTAATTACATCAGACCCATGGTGTTGAGGGAAGGAAGGAAATGGTTGGAAGCAGAGAGATAAAATCAGAGCCATAACTGAGTAAAATTGTTTAAAATTTGTGTCTCAGCAGCAGAAGCGAGTCTGGTGGCTCTCCAGTGTCTGGTGCCTCATGAACCTGTCCAGGAAAGGAAATGCAGGGGCAGTGCTGAAATGGGTGCTTGGTGTTGTCTGCAGGAGAGCTTTGTGCCCACTGTCTGCTATTGCTCCTCTCTGAAGTCATGCAGGGCTCTGCCCTCCTGGAACACTGACACTGGAGTTCCAGCCTAGAAATACCTTGAAATATTCCTGTGAATTTAGGATTTTATTGGGCACATTTTATTGAGAGTGCAGTGTGTCTTTGTCAGTAGCTCAGCAGCAGCTTTCACTTTTGTTTTGCAGACAGTTTCCATCCTGGAGCAGAGGCTGACACTCACTGAAGACAAGCTGAAGGAATGTCTTGAGACTCAGCAGAAAATCATTCAGAACAAAACAAACTGATTTCCTGAGATCAGACAGGAGCTGCAGGAGTTGGGAGGTTTGAGGTTGTGTATGTTCCTAACAGACTGTGTGTGACTTGCTTTTACAATTTTGAGCACAATCTATTTTTCAATTGGAATGTATAGTTACTGTATCTGTAAATAGCTTTGTTACTTCACTAAAATAAAAGCAATATTTTATTCCTAAGTGTGGGTAACAATTGTGATCTCATGTGCTTTCCAGAAGTCCAGCAGCCAGCATGGGGACTGAAGGTCACATCTCTCCTGTCTCTGGTCCTACTAAGTTAAAGTGTGTAAGCACCTTGGAGTTGCCAGATGCCTGGCCCAGGCTGTACTAGGCCAGTTGCTGAGGCATGTGCTGCCTGAAGGTGAGGAGCAAAGTGCTCTCAGGATATCTGGGGCAGTGGTGTCTGCTTTCACCTCTCCTCTAGGACCATATTGAGCTTTCACCTCTGCTCTAGAACCATATCAAGCAGGTGAGGTCCTGTGCAGCTGGCACCTGGAAGGGTTTGTCTCAGCCAAGTCTCACACAGCAAATCTGACACAGCAGCTGAGCCCCTGGGTGATATTTGTGCAGAGGTGATTAAATCTGACACATTCAACCTGCTCCCATGTGCAACAGAGGAAAAATGAGGCTGGAACAGAGGCCCCAGCGTGTCAAATGCAGGGTGATTTCCAAGGAGATTTTGCTTCATCTTTGCTTCTTAAATTAAAGACAGGGCAAAGGGACAGGAAGTGGAATGTTTTCTCCATCATGGAACTCCCCTCTTCTCATACTGGACTGCCTTTAATTTTTGGTCATTTTGCAGATGTTTTCACAATTGAGTAGTTCATCACTGGCACCTTCTTCCCCTCATTGCTCCTCCTGACTGTTCTGGGGCTTGAGCAGCTGCTGTGTATGTAGCTGCACAAGAATTTGGACTTCTGGGAGATCCTGTCTGCAACACCTCTTCTGCTAACACATACTGGTGGTCTCCTTTCCTGCAATAAACTCTGACCCACATTCCTGGAGAAACTTGAGCACCCCAGGGTTACCTTCCTCACCACTGTCTGTCTGAGCTCTGCAGGCAGGGAGGCTGCCTCAGTCCCTGCCCTTGCTGGAACCTCGTGCCACAGCCCCTGCCAGCCCTGCACAGCTTGCAGGGCCTCCATCTCCATGTGTGTTGTGGCACTCTGGATGCTTCCCTGAGGACAGGCTTGACATCCTTACTTCACATGGGGTTTAGCTGGTTTTAAGGCCAGGCCACGTGGTTTTGGCTTTGGGATGGTTTCAGGTGTTGCACCTGGTTTTGTTGCAGGCTGTGTTGGCTGGGACAGTACCTTGGTGGTGTTAGTGCTCCTCATCCCTCATGGGGGGCAGCTGGTTGTGTTTCCTGCCAGCCACCAGGAAGCTTCTGGTCTTCTTCCCTCCTGGTCCTTTGTACATCTCTAAGAGCCCCTTGCTGGCATGATCACAATATTTCACTCCTTAGTTGTGGGAGGCTGAGAGCTTTCTCATTTCCATGCTTGGTTGATGATGAGTTTCTCTCTGCTCTGCCACAGACTTTGTTTTCTGTTTCCAGGCTCTGAGTCTGATAAATCATTACTTTCCCTTAATGGAATCAATTCAGTGGTGATATTCTGTGCTCTTGCTCTAAGCTTTCAGTGGCTTTTTGCTGAGAGCCTGACATCATTTTTATTGAAATGAGCTTGTGTGGTGATGCAGATGGGTGGGGAGGAGGGGACTCAAAGATGCTGTGGCCAATTTGCTGCTGGAAAAACAGCTGTTCCTGCCCTGATCTGTGCCACTGAAACAATGACATAAATCAGTTGCAAGAGCCTAAACTTCCAACGTGATCCTCAGTATTGTGGACTGGCCTTTGGGATTGGGGTGTGGAGGGGAAAACTGAAACATTCCTATATCAGTTTTTAAGCCCAGGTAGAGCGTGGTGCTAATAATGCCAAAGTTGTGGATTTGATCCCTGTATGGGCCATTCACTTGAGAGTTCGATTCAATAATCCTTGTGGGTTCCTTCCAACTCAGAATATTCTGTGATTAACTTTAAAAATAGCCTTTGCATCCTTTTAATGTGTAGCTTCTAATGTCTTAGAGACACAGAAGCAACTGTATATAGTATTTTAGAGAGGATGGCAGTACAATTAACACATTTCATGTGTGTCCAGAGGTGCCCGCATTTGGGCACTTTTGATACACAGATGCTTTTCCTTTTCAGATGTTCTGAGTGAATCCATTTGAAAGATGTAATTGTGCTTCTAAAAGAGGTTAAATGCTCAAGTGCTGTGGACAAGTGGGATGTTGGGTGTTGTCTTTTAACCTCAGTTGGCAGCTAATCTCCACCCAGCCCCTCACCTCAATGGGATGGGGAAGAGAATCAGAAGACTAAAGAAAACTTGTGGATTGAGATAAAGACAGTTGATCAGGTAAAGCAAAATGTGGAATTCATTCACCACTTCCAATGGGCAGGCAGGTGTTCAGCCATCCCCAGGACAGCAGGGCTCCATCACATGTAATGATGACTTGGGAGGACAAATGCCAGCACTGTGAATGCCCTACCTTTCTCTCTCTTTCCCCAGCTTTATATGCTGAGCATGATGCCACATGGTTGGAATATCCCTTGGGTCAGCTAGGCTCAGCTGTCCTGGTTGTCCCCTCCCCACGCTGTCCCTCAGCCTCCTCTCTTGGGGTGGGGTGAGAAGCAGAAAGGGCCTTGGCTCTGTGTAAGCACTGCTCAGAGAGCATCCCTGAATTATCAGCTCTGTTACCAGCACTAATCTGAAACAGCCCTGTAGGAGCTACTGGGTAAAAACATAAACTATCCCAATCAAAAGCAGCAGATTGGGAAAATTGCTTTTCTTACCTTCTGTTCCATGTTGTTGTAGTGGTAACTCTGGGTGGATGGCAGTGGGGAGTCAGAAGGAGAGGGAATCTTACAACCTGTATATGATTTAGGAGGCAAGAAAAAGATTCTGACAATATTAACTACCTCCTTTATCCTAAATCTCAGCAACTTCATTTTCCCCCTTACAACCCTCCTACCTGGAATAGGACTTAAAATGTACCAGCACATCTGAAGGCTGGCTATTGCTTGAGGGGCAGGCAAGGCTTGGAAACTACAAGACTGACATTTTAATCCTTGGGCTTAGATTGAAAAACAGCTTAAAAAAAAAAATCTTGAGGAGCCCAAATCCTGTTGTCTGTCTTGTTCTGAGGCTCTTTATCCATGAAGCACCCCAGTTTTGGAGTGCTGAGGAGAGAGTAGCCTCCAGAGTGAGTTAAACCCACTTTTACACTCATGATCTTTTTTTATTTAATGTAGGCACATCTGCAGTGTCCCATTTGTGATGCTGTTAACTCGGGGAGCAGTGGAGCAGCCAAGTGAGGAGCAGCCTGTGGCTTGTCCTTGGGCTGCCATGGCCTCTGCACTGCTCGAGGACAAATCCTGCCTGGCAAACCTCACGTGGTGAGCTCTGTGCAGGAGGAGCCCACGAAGAGTTAAGGATTTTGTTTTGGATCTCCAAGGCACGGTGGAAGCCAAGTTCTTAAAAAAGTAGTTTAATTTGTTGCCATTACATTTGCCAGACATATGACCTCACTAAACTTTCAGCAAGGGTTCTTTGTGCTGAGATTGGCCCCTGGGGAGCCCGGTGCTGCTGCAAATGGCTTTGGCTGCTGTGAGCATGGAGCATGTTAAACATAACCGTGATCTGTGAAAAAGTAAGAATCTTCAAGCACTGCCCACTTTCCTTCCTGTCTGGGAGCTGGAGTTGGACAGATGCAACAGCAGAGCTTTACTGAATAGGCAGAAACAGCAGAGCACTGTGGTTGTGACTCTCCTGGCCAGGAAATGCAATGGCCAGGAGCATCCTCTGCCCACAGGCTCGTCACTGGACATGGGTCCTGCCAGCTAACCAGGAAATAAAATCCAACTATGATCTAAGTAGCTGGGCTAAAACTAGCCAGCCTTGTGGTACAAATCACTTATTATATAACCTCCTTAAAGAGCTGCTTTTGAACGAAATGTTTTTTGAAACACGAGTGAGTAGGAGGGGAGGGAAGCGAATCGTTTTACAAAGGTTTGTCACTCTGACGTGAGAGCAGGGCTGTGTTTCTTCTCTTGCTTTTAGAAATGGTTGGTTTGCAACTGCTTCTCAAGTGGCAGGACCTGATCACTGGTAGTTTTGGGAAGGAAATAAGCTGGGAAAGAAGATTCTTGTATTGATAATCTTCTGTGTATTTGACCTGTGGATTTATTGTGCTGTAGGAAGTTTTACGTGTGTCTCAGGGAAAGCTGGGAATTGCAGCTCTACAACAGAGCTGTCACTGCAGGCAGACATCACTCTTCAGTCCCCCTGTTCTCCTTGTCAGAGGAGATGTCTATAAATTCTTTCCTCTGCTGAGGTACAGGTTCCATGAAAGAAGAGTTTGTCAGAGATTTGAATGTGGGGTGTCAGTGAAAAGAGTGATGGGCTTGCAGGGCACAGGTCTCTGGCATCCCTTCTTTTCTCCCTGTCTCCTTGTAGCACAGCAGCCCGTGCTGCTGGTAAACGTGTGCTGAGAGCCTTTGTGCTGCTCTGCACAAGTGGTGGCTGTCACCTCAGGTGGAGTTTGAAGTTACCTGGGATCAATTCTGAGCAAAGGTGAGGGTATATGGTTAAAGCAGCAAGATGGGAGTGCTGTGGGGTGGTTTCTGGTGGGGGTGAGCTCTGTGAACACTTGGACATGTTCTGGCAGAGGGTCATTTTCTGCTTAGCTGTAGCTGAGACAGGCCAGGTGACCACTGCTCCGGGCCAGGAATTTGCCATCTGCAAGGAAGTTTTTCCCCAGTGACCTCCTTTAGATTTCTTTATACTCACTCCAGCCCTTCCTCCCTGATAATGCAATACAGCTGGAAACACACCACTCTGTTGTCACAAAAATGCTGGGCTTGAATCAGTGCTGTCACCCAGTGCCAAAAAGCTGTCACCCCTGTTCTCCCTGGCTGTTTCTGCTCCCTGCAGGCACCTTCCATGCAGCTCATAACTCACTGCTGCCTTCCAGAGATGAGGCAATCTGAGGATACAGTGGTGCTCTGTGTGGCACGAGGATTTTTCTGCAAATTTCCAGTGGGGAATGCTGCTGTGGCTGATCCTGCTTTCTGCAAGAGCTTGTGGCTGTGTGGAGCATGTGCCACTGGTGATAGCTGTTCTTGCAGCTGGTGACTGAAAGGGTTAAGCTGAGCAGCTGCCTGGATTGAGCTCCTTCTTCCCTCTGGGGTGGCTGCTCCTGGCGGGGATTCCCTCCTCAGG
Organism: Zonotrichia leucophrys gambelii; assembly: GCF_028769735.1. Taxonomy (NCBI): domain Eukaryota; kingdom Metazoa; phylum Chordata; class Aves; order Passeriformes; family Passerellidae; genus Zonotrichia; species Zonotrichia leucophrys. The sequence goes on from NC_088182.1 coordinate 14,451,215, forward strand.
TTTTCACAGCCAGAGCTGAGCTTTGGTGTGCTGCAGATCTTCAACTGCAGGAAGGGCTTTGCCTGTTCCAGCTGAAATGGGCACCTTGGAGTGTGCTGGGCACCATGGGATCCTCTGGCAGGGTATGAGGGGGGCATTGCTGTTCCCCTTGTGTGAGTCCCCTCTGCCACAAGGGCTCTGCCTGTCTCCTGTTACACCTGGTGCATGAGGTGACCAGGGCTAACTGGGATGGTTTTCATCCTGTGAAAGCCCAGGAATATCCTTTTCCTTTTGTTCTTCTAGGCTGTGGTTACTTCAGAAGACACTGTTTGTTTCATCCTGGGAGCAGTAGGTGTTGATTTCTGTGTCAGTCTTCTGATGCCGGCCTGTGGCTGGAAAAGTTTCTCATTGCATGTTGAGTTCCCTAGGCTGGAAGCTTTTTACAGGAGTTAGGGATGAAGATTTTGGCTTTTGGCACTTGTCCTCTGCGGACACCAGTCAGTAGAACCAAGGCAGAAGTAGCTGTGGTGTTGCAGAAACTCCTTGAGTGCTCCTGGAGTGAGAAAGGCAGCTTCAAGATCATGTTTGTGAAGCAGGATCCCCAAGGTGACCTGTTTGACTCTGGCCCTATCTATGTGCTGTTAAGTTAATTAACAAATAACTCTAATGCCACTTGATCTCCTGCTTAAAGATCAATGCTCGCCTGCTGGGCTATTTTTTCTTCATAGCTCCTCTTTGTTTCTTAAGGGAGAGATTATCTGACCTGTGTATTTGTGTGATGTGTTTCTTTCGTTTACTCTATTATTTATGAAATCAATAGGTCTTAAAAAGAAACTCCTACCACAAAGTGTCTGGAGCAAGGTGTGCTGAGGAGAAAGTGAAAATCTGCCTGCTGGCCAGCCTTTCCCATCAGCCTTTGGTGGAGAGAAGAGGAGCTCACCTGAGCACAAAGGGGTGGATTGTCCCTGAAAACTCCTTAACAGCAGCCCAGGTGATGGGGGCAGAAGCAGAAATTCTTGCCTGAGTACCTGCAGGTCACACAGTGGAGCAGGGCCAGAAATAAGGGTGGGCCATGATATTGGTGTTTTAAATTTGGCAGCCCAGGTGAGGGGTATGGTGCACACTCTGTGCTGCAGAGAATGCTGAAAATTCTTGGGATACCTTTGGGAGGAGCTGTTGGTGGTGTTGAGCAGGCTCAGAGTGCTCTGGAGACATTGCAGTTGTGGTGAGGGAAAGAAACAAAGCTGAGCAAGTTTCTGTGTCTGGTCCCTGTCCCCACCCTTTGACAGCAATGGGCCTGTTGTTTTCCCTGTCTCCTGTGCTCCCTCCCCAAGGGTCAGCAGTGCATTTTGGAGGTTATGTTCTTTGCTGCAATTCCCCACTCTGCCTCTCCTCACTGTGTGCTGCCTTCATTGCCAGCTCTCACAGCAGAAGTGAAGATGAAAGAGAGCAGAGATAATTACATTTAATAGCAATGAAAATCGGTGTGGTGATTGAGGGGCTGCTTTCCTTCCTGCTCTCCCACCTATTGAAGTTGGGAGGCAGCTTTGAAATCTCACATGGTCATTTGGCCAGCCCTTACCAGCCTCCACTGTGGCACCAGAGGGGAGGGGAAAGCCAGGTGGCATCTCTGTTGTCTGGATTTTCCAGCCTGGCCCAGGTAGACAGGAAAGTCTTTTTCTCCCCTCACTTCAATAAAAAGCCCCTTTGCCCCTTCTACAAAGTGCCTCTGCCCGATCCCCAGCAGGTTGGCTCACCTGCCTTTTGGATGCAAATACTTGCTAATTTCCAAGTTGGGAAAGGAGCAGCAGAAAGCTAATGAAAGTCAGCTGAAGTCCTCTTTCCTTAATCCACCCCAGCAGTTCACAGTGTGGATCAAAGAGCTGTGGGATCAGCTGCCACTCATCCTGCAGCCAGCTGCTGTGGCCCTGTCCTGGGAGCCCAGGCTCTGGGACAAGGTGCTGCAATGCCAAATGGTAAATCTCCAGCAGACACTGGAAAGGTTTTCCCTGTCTTTGAGACTGGCATGAAATGGATGCTGTGCTATCTCAGGTGTTCAGAGAGCTCAAGACTGAGTGAGTGACAAAGGGACTGTGACTGCCATGGTTGGAGCCTGTCTGTCTGCAGTGAGTGGCAAGGCAGCGCAGCCACCAAGCCCAGGGGCAAGAGCATGCTGTGGCCTTGGCAGAAACCTCTTTAAAAGCATGACTGTAATTCTTATCCCAGCATTTATTTAATGTCCTGGGACCCTTTCTTACCCTTCATCAGCTTCCCACCACACTGCACCAAACGCTGCTCACTGCGAGTGACATCCCCCAGGCTCTGCAGCCAGAGTGCAGGATGTGGCAGTGACCAAATTATTCCTGATGTGTGGCTTACTCCCCTCTCCTGTGGCTACCTGTAACCTGCCTCCATCCTCCTGAAACCCTCCTGCCTGCACAGACCATGACACTTTCCTTTCCTGCCCACCAGGGAGATGCTGGATCTGGCTCCACCTCCTCCCCAGGTATTTCTGCTTTGTGATTTTTGTTTGCCTCTCCTTTCCTGTAGCCTCTCAAGAAGCCTGGCCTGACTGAGAACTGTGTGCACTGTTTCTCATCCTACCCTGGCAGTCATGGGCTTCTGCAGGCTCCACACCTGAGGTCCCCCAGTTGGTGGGTTTTCCAAAACCCCTTTCTAAAGGATTTTAGGGCCAGTCCTGTGAGACAACACAGGGCTGGAGGGAAAAATATGTACCACTTGTGTGTGCTGGTCTGTGTGAGTCTGACTACATCCAGGAGTCTGGGACAGTGCTGGGAACAGTCCTTTTCTCCAGCTGGTGATCCCTCCTGGAGCCCCACCACATCCCTGCTGGGAGGTTTCTCTGCTCTCCTGTCTGGTGGAAGCTGTCACAAAGGTGGGATGTTTCATAATGCCAGCATTGCACAGACATCCTTGGGATCTTTGCTGGAGACCTGTGAGGTGTGAGAGGCCATACTCCAGCCACCCTTCATGGACAGGGATCCTGACTCACTGGGAGCTGCAGTGACTTGTTTCAGACCGTGGCACTTGGCTGCAGTGGTTGTGCTGTGGCCTCCAGCTGGGACGTGGTGAGGCAGGTTTGGTTGCAGCTGCCTGGGTGCTGCTGGCAGTGGGAGTGTGGTGTGGCTGGAGCATCCTGCTGTGGTGCCACAGCCTCAGCTGGCCCTTGCAGCCTGTGTGGAGCTCAGCTTTGCAGCTGCAGTGGCTGAGCCAACATCATCACCTGTGTTTCTGTTTCTTTTGGCTGTCCTGTTGGACACTTGTGGCTTTCCCTACTGGAAGGCACCCCAGAGTTTGGGTGCTGGGTAGGGATGTGGTGTTGCAGCAAAAGTTTGGTTTGGCTCTGAGCTCCCTGTCCTGAGCTGGAGCTGGTGATTGACCCTGGAGGCCCCTGGAGACCTGGGCCTTCTTCTCCATAGACAGGGATAATATTACTATGGAAGGGGTGGTGTGGAAGTCAAAGCTAAGTGGTACCAGAGTTACTGATAAAAAACCTGCTGGTGTGGAAAACTACAAGAAAACCCACTGTGGTGATGTTCTCCCCTCTGTTGTTACAGTTCATGAGATGGAAATGTCAGTCAAAACAGAGGCTGCTGAGGGTGAACCAGTCTCTTTGGAGATTGCAGAGCAGCATCCTAAAGACATGTCCTCACAGTTGCCTGCATCCCTCACCTGTGTCTGTGCTTGGCTGAGGAAATAGCTCGTGGCTGTGTTGAAATGTGTTTGGTTGGGTGACAGCCCAGGTGCAGAGCTCTGGGTGCTCTTTCATTTCCTGTACATCTTGCAGCTCATCTCTCGAGTGCTTTCTCAAGAGGCTTTCTTGTCTTCCACACCAAACCTCCTCCCTTGTTGACTCTTCACAGGATGGTTTCTACCCTTGGATTTTGTGTCTTGCTTCTTCCTCTTTGTCTCCCGAGGGTTTCATGCCTTCTTAGCTTCACTGGAGATCTCTGAGAAGGAAGGGATCCTTCTCTCCTTTTTTCTTCCCTGCAGACTGTATCTCTTGATAAAAGGCCCTTCTCCCTGTTGTGTTGTGCTGAGTGACCAGGAGTGTGTCCCTGCTTCAAGTCCATTTTCTTGGCTCTCCCTCAATATGCTCAGAATTTACTGAGAGGATTTGCAGTTCCTGAGAACCACATCTTTCCTCAAGTATCAGGGGTGGAACAGATTATCACCACCACTTTGAGACTGGTGTCCTTGGTCATGGGCTTCAGGTGCAAATCCCAAAATTAAGGTTTCCTTCCCAAAGGCTTGCAGAGTGCAAGAGAAAGCATCTCCTGTTGTCCAGCAAGTGCCATACATAGTGTGTTACTGATAACCACAGTGATATCCTGCAGTGTGAACTCGCCTCTCAAAGCTGACCCAGGGAGCTTGTGCTGTGAGATAAGGCTGTGCTGGATGGGACCTGCCCTGGCTGGCTGTGTTACACCTGCATTGCACAAAGTGGCTTGTCAGGCAGTGTTACATCTTTCCCTAATGTGTTTGGGGTGATACCTGCACTTTCACCATTGCTCAGGGTGGCTCAGGGCATGAGGAGAGGCTGCTGCAATAGGCAGGGGAAGGAGCCAGAGATGAGGCTCCTGCTGCTTAAGCTGGCTGCTATGGAGCAGGAGGATTTCAGTAAAAACCCACACGATTTGGACGTGCCCAACGCTTTCCCTGAGCTTGTGAGCTTGACCTGCCCCCAGGCAGCTCCTTCCCCCCACCCCGTGCTGTGTGGGGCTGTGCCGCTGAGGGAAGCTGGGGAGGTCGTGTCCTCCCCCAGCCACAGGGGAGGATTAGCTCCCTAAACCATGCCAAGACAATAAGCTGCAGATCAAAGCAGATGAGGTTGGCCAGGCTGTGTGCACTTCATCTGCCCTTCATCACCCATGGATCCTGCCTGGGGGTCCGAGGGTCAGCCAGCCTGGGGGAACAGTGCTTTGGTGGTCTCTGTGCAGATTGTGGGGACAGATTAGGCTGCATGGGAGGCATAATCAGGAGATTATCATACTTTCTCTAATCTTAAATGCCATCTCTTATCATACCTTCTCTTGTCTTAAATGCCATCTCTTATCTAAATGCCCTCAGTTGTGCCTTCTGCAACAAAAGCTTACAGGTCTGAGTTTACCAGGTGGTTGCTGTGGTGTGGCTGGGTGAGCAGCAGATGCCTGCCTGGGAAGGGAAGCTTGCAATATCTTGTCTTTGGTGCATGATGCTTGTGGAAAGCCTCTGGGCTGGCTGACCTGGAGTCTCTGTACTGCTCTAGAGAGTGAGGTTTCATGTTGTGGAGCTGAAAATGGCATTCAGGATATGATGAGTGAAGGCTGGGGAGCGTGGGCCTCCAGCTGCACCCCAGTTTTCTGGAACAGAACATCTGCACTGTTAGGAAACACTTAACTGGTGTAAGCTCTTGTGGAAGGAGCTGGGTTTTACTGCAGCAAGACTGTCCTCAGGGCAGATGCCTGCTCTTCTCAGAGCCCATCCAGTGTTTCTGCACAAGCTCATTTTGTGTGGGCTGTTTCAGAGATCTGACAGTTATTAAATCTTAGAGCCCAGGTCAGTAAAACTCCTGCTTGGCTCCCAGGCTGAAGGTGCTGATGTCACTGGAGGCAGTGCTGAGGGGGCCATGGTTTTGTACCTTCCATCAGGAACCAGGTGGGTGTAGAAGAAATGCTGACTGCCTTTCTTGAGGTGCTGGACAGCTGAGGTAGAGCTGACAGCTCTGGGAAATGTGTCACACCTGTTGCAGGTGTTCAGGAAGTGTTTGAAGTGCATGCTGCACACAGAACTGTCCGTCTGCCCAGGACCCAGGTGGGGTGTGAGCTGTGCCAGGGTACACAGTCATGGGCAAGGATGGACAAGTACCTTGGTGGAAATAGTGACACTATTGCATTCTCTGATGAGTTGGCTTTCCTGATTTCCCACTCCAATTTTGACACGTGTGGATAGAAAAACAAGTGTGAATATTTTCCCATAAAAAGTGCCTTTGTTTTCCAGCACGCTCCAGATCTGATAGAAATGTTTTGGGGTGGGAGGGATTAATTGCCCTTAGCACAAACTCATTTTGCAATGCAGGTGTAAGGTGTAATGGAACATCCTTTATCAGGAACTTGGAGCCTCATTGCTCTCTTAGAGGTAATTCTGACTTTTTTTCCTGTTACACAGATCCCATAGATGTTTCCATATACTCAGTTGTGTTGTGGAGGAGGAATCAAGCAGCAATTTTCTGGTTTTCATTCATGCTTAGAGACCTCTGGGGTCTTTGAGGGGAAAAAATGACACTTTTCTTTTATGACTGAAAGAAAATTTATTGTTCTGTTTGAAATTGCTTGTTTTTTATTGCTTAGTTGTTTTTAGTCTTCCAAGGGACAAGTGGTTATGATTTCCCTGCTGTTGTTGAAATATGATAGACTTCTCATTGGGTAACATTGGGGAAAATTTTCTTTACCAAAAGTGGAAATTTTGGGGGTCAATTTAGTGCTTCAGCAGGAGTCATTCTGCAACATCAGCAAATGGCCTTTGCTACCAGCCAGCATCTACTGACTTGCTGTGAGTGAAGTTGGGTGAATGATTCAGGTGAACAGCAATTCTGCAAAAAAAGTCACTTCCTTTGCCCTGAGCCCATCAGAGATTTAGCCTGACTTTGGTCAGGGCAGTGCTGGGATTTTTACTGCTCCCCTGTGCTCAAAGCACTCCCTTGGAATTGCATCCAGGTGCAACCTCCTCTTGCTTCTGGAAAGATCTGAATCCATTTTGCCCAGTTCCTAAATCCTATAATCTTGTTTTATTCAGTATTTTTTAAGTCATGTAAGAAGCTGCTCAGTTTGTCCTGTGTTGAAGCTCATGAAGATGGGAGAAGATAAAGTCTTAAATGATCATTGGCATTGGGACATCAGAGCTGATTTCTAAGGTGTCAGGGAGGAAAAGGCTCTCTAAATCACACACCCTGGTACTCTGATGTTCCCTGCTTGCCTGGGGACACCTGCATGCTTCCCCCCTGGCCTTGGATGACAAAATGACTTGTTGATGTTTGTGGTGTCCCCTTCCAGATGATGTGGCCCTTCACCACAAGCCTTGGAGGGCTGCTGTGACCCTTGGGTTCAAGAGGAAATCAAGGAGAATTCAGGAACTTTTGTGCCCCTGGAAAATCCTTGCAAATATTTGCCCTGGACAGAAGAGCAGGGGAAAAGTGACCAAATAAATTGGAGCTCTCCAGAGCAGAAATGTCTGAGGCACAGCAGCTCTTCAGAGCAACAAAGCAATTGAGCTGGACTCCCTTTCCTCACACACAGACCTTCCACTGAGGCTCTCCAGGGAACAGACCTGAGGTCTAATTCCAGAGATCTGGGCTGGAGGACCTGGCCCTGGGGACAAGTGCAGCAAGGATGTTGTCTCCCCTGCTGGGTGTTGGGATGTGTTGATGCAGCCCTGTGTAGGTGTGAAATGTCAGCATGAATGTTTACCCAGGGTGCCTGACGTGACGTGCGAGGACCTGCCTGTCATTTTGGACCATCTGTTTCTTGCTGTGGAGGTGTCTCTTGCCTTTCCTGGTGTCTTCCTCAGCCTGGTTCTTCTCTTTCCAGTCATGGTCCCTTACTGCAGGTGCTGCTCTCTCCCTCTTCCTGGTCTTCCATCCTAAGCCTGCTCTGTAGCCTTCTTCCCACCAACATCCTGGTGCTGGATTTGGGTTTTTGTGGTGGATTTGATTCCCCTTTTGTGAACTTGTTTTTCCTCATTTAAATGGCTCTTGCTGTCTCTCCCTGCCCTTGGCATGGAAGAGACACGCTCAGGCTCTGCCTGTCTGACTTGCACTTGCTCAAGCCCTGGGGACTGCAGAGCTTGTCCTGACGTGATCCTGCAGCAGTGGAGAACACCTGTAACACAGGGGAGAGAGATTCACTGCTGGAGTAACCAGGGAAATGGGAAATGCCTGCCTGACTGCCTTAGAGCCCTTATGTGGCTCTCCCAAAAGACTCTGCTGAGGGAAAAGCTCCCCTGGTTGTTTCCCCTCCCTGTTCAGGGCTTGGCAGCACTGTAGGACAGTGTGTTTGTGCATCTGTGGGTAATTCTTACCCTGACCCCACACAGTGGGTCCCTGGTGCAGGGGGAAGGGGCCATGTGCCCACTGCAGCCTCATGTCAAGTGGGATGTGACTGTAGTCAGTTCTGCCTTGTTTTTTTTGTTGGGGAAGAGATCATCCCTTTATCTCCCACCTCTGAGACAGGAGTTTTGTTCTGCCGGGGGGTGCCTTTCTCTGAGGGAAAGGGGAAGAGCAGGGAGGAACAATGCAGAAAGATCTGATCCTGTCATTTCCCTCCCAGCCCTCTGTAGTGCTGGGCACTGTCTGCCCCAGCCACCACCACAGCTTTTGGGTGGGCACAGGGTGTCCTGTGCCTTGGCATCTCTCCTCTGGCCATGTGCTTTCTCCTTGCATTGTGGTTTCTCCTCCCAGGGCAGATGATGAATGAAGGAGAGCATTTCCCAGGACATCTCTCCTGGGTAGCCCTCTATGGTGCCATATTTATTTTGCAGGATTGATGTGTTGTGCACTTTTCTCTCTGGCTGATTCAAGCAAACACACACAAATAACTCTGCTTTTATCTGCCCAGGTCCAGACCCTGCTCAAAGCCTCCTCCTGGCATGACTCACTCCTGGGCAATCCCTGGAGAAAATAGATGTGGTAATTCAGTTGCAGGTCCCATCCTTTTCTCACGGCCCTGTGGTCAGCTGGCTTTGTCAGATGTGCCCCAGGTGGCTGACAGGAGAGCAAGGTGCTCTGAGCAGGAGCCTTGCATCAGCCAAGTGTCTTTTCCTGCCTCTCCTCTCCTCCCAGAGGGATCCTCCTGGTTGGCAGGGTACTTCTCCCACAGCCACCTTGGGACACTTTCTGTCAGCTGTGACACTTTGGGTCTGGTGGAGGTGTAAACTAGGCTCTTGATCCCCTGAGTAATTCATATGAAGTAATTCATAAAAAATGTGCACTGTCACTTTTGTTGATGTCCTGGCCTTTGTTGATTTGTGTGAGGGTAAATTTTGTCACTGAAAATTTTGTTGTTTTTACAGAATGCCTTTTTTATCATCTTGTTTTCCTTTCTCCTATTTTGCCTTTCTATGTCCTCCTTTTTAATCCTAAAGTAAAACCTCATCATAAACTAAAATCCATATTTTAGGAAAAACCAACATATAAAATTGAAGGAGGAAGCTGGAATCCAATTTGATGAATAATAAATAATCCTGGACTCAGAAAAGCCTCAGCTATTTTTCTCAAAGCATCCAGTGCACTACTGGCTTGATTGGCTGCTATAAATATTGGCCAGGTTCTTTCAACCCTTGGGAAGGTAAATGAGAGGCCAGTGCCAGGTTTGGGATGATGAAAGGGCCAGAGGAAGGGGCAGATGTGTAACTGGTGAGCAGGGAGCCCAGCCCCAGTGTGGGCTGGCAGCTCAGGGTGCAGCACAGAGCTCTGTGCTTGATGTGGGATCTCCCTTTGCCACGGCTCCAGCACCAGCCTGGTGAGAAATTGTCCTGGTTCCAGCGTGGCAGGGTGCTGGCTCCCTCTAGCATGGCAGGATGATGGCTCTGGCTCCATCCAGCATGGCAGGGTGCTGGGAACCTTCCTGCCCACACGAGGAGCTGAACCTCGGTGACAGGCACTGGGTGCACCCTGACGTTTCCACACTGCTTGAGGCTGAGGGGTTTGGAGAGCTGACACTCCTCACACAGCCTGGAGTGATGGAGCAGTTGGACATCAGTGAGCAGCTTGGGCTGGGATGTCCTTCCTTCCTTCCTAGGGCCTTAGAGGAGCATTTTTGCTTCATCAAGACCCACTTGTGACAGTTGGAGCACTGTCCTCTCTCTATCTTCAGTGCATCAAGTTTTTATTCTGTTTTCCTTTGCAATCTTGACCATCATAGGGCCATAGAATGGTTTGGGTTGGCATGGGCCTTAAAGATCATTGAATTCCACTTCCATGCCTTGGAGATGAGCTTTTCTAGATGACACCTTTCACTAGATGAGCTTGCTCAAAGCCCCTGTGCAATCTGGCCTTGAACATGGAGCCCTTTGTGCTTGACAAGCTGGTAACTCCTAAACTCACAGGACTTGTCTGCCTCTCATCTTTCCAAAGCCCTTGCTGTTGTTCAGCTCCAGCACAGCTGTCCTCTGTCCTGCCCCCTGGGGCAGGTTGCTGCAGGATTGAGTGTGGTCCTTTCTGGCACAGCCTGAGCCTTGGGTTTGGACTTGTCCCCAGCCCTGCCTAGCACAGGGCTTGAGCACAGCCCTGAAGGAGGAGATAAGAACAGCCTTTGTGTGTCCGACTGGAGCATCTCCTGTTTCCAGCAGCAATTGTGAGGGATGCCAAGAGCCTAGAAGAATAATCAGGGGGATGTGTGGACCCATCCTTCCCTGGCAGGCAGCCCTTGGCAAGCCATTGTTTAAACTCTGCTTCCCCTGGCAAAGATGGTTTCCATCATGCTGAGAGAGGATGGCTTCTCCAGGAATTGATAGCCTCTGTTATTATCACAGCTGCAGCTTGTCCTCCAGACTCTGTGGGAACACCCCCATCACCAAGGCTGCTGTTCCTGACCTCAGGGGCTGCACCTTGCAGGTTCTGGCCTGAGGAGTGTGCATCAGGCTGGGCTATGTCCTGCTTGTCACTGCAAGGACTTTCTGTCTTCCTGTGGTGACCCATGGCACACCTGCACAGGGCTGGCTTGACTGGCCAAGTCAGTGAGGAGACCAAGTCCTTGAGCACAGTCACCTGAAGAACAAGAAACATTTGGAGATGTTTTCCTCTTGACTTTATAACTTTCCAGTGGAGCTCATGACAAAGAAAGAGCTGCATTGCTGCCACCATGAGTGTCAGGTGGCCTCTGGTGTACTTGCCATTGGTGCTGCCCTGAGTTTCCTGGTCTGAGGGGCTTTCACTGCTGTTGGTTGGGGGATTTTTTAGCAAGTTGCCAAGGGGGATTCTCCAGCAGCACTGCCTCGAGCATCCTGGCTGTGGTCCTGCCTGTGCTGGCCGTGCTGCAGTCAGATCCAGTAGCATCGTGTCCATTTCCATGGCAACAGCACGTGCGTGACCATAATAAAGTCAGATTACAGCTCCTTCCCTGTGTGTGTGGGCAGGAAAGGAGTTTTCTGAGGTAAGAGCTCAAATGACTTGCAAAGGAGCATTTTGGCTGGGTAAAGGCAGACTTTCCAGTGGCTAGGGAGGCTGTTTGTGCAATGCTGGAAATGCTAATGAAGATTGAGTGAATTTTCTGGGACTTTTTTTTTTTTTTGCTCTGCCAAGCAGATTTCATGCACACGTGTAGTAGGAGCTAAATTTAAGGGGTGATTGTCCAGAAAGGGCTACAGAACAGGTCTCTGAAGCCTGCTTGTCCCACAGGGTAATAACATGGGCTGTGCATTTTCTCAGAAGTGGCTTTAATGCTGTGGGATTCAGTCTCAGCTTGGAGCCTGCTGCTGTTTGTCATGGGCTGAATGCCAACAGCCAGGCTGTGGGGAGAGCTCACACACAGCCCTTGAAATTAATCTGTGAAGAGCAGGAGCTGGGCAGGACTCTCTGCTTGGCCAGGGATGAAGGTGGTCTCCTCTGGAGATGTGGTGTAGTCCCAGGGGGTCCATTTGGTACCTCTGGAGGTCTCTTCCACATGAGGCCTGTTGGTAGGTCACTGGTGCTGGTTGATGTGGTTGGGGCTGTTGGTTGGTTGCTCTCCAGCACTGTCAGCACCATGGCTGAGTTTGCAGGGATCTGAAATGATGAGTCCTTTGACCCCAGCAGTTCCAGCACTTTGGTAAAAAAGCAGGAACCCTTTTAATGTGGTCAAACCTGGCTTTCCTTGTCCAGTTCAACTACAACTTGTAAAGTGAGATTCCTGGGTGGGCTCAGGAGTGTCATTTCTACTTCAGTATCAAGCCATGCACAGGACCAACAGGATTTAGGCACCACATGGGTTTTTGGAGCACCAGGCATCTGAGCTGTGCTGGGGATGCTGGTGTGGGAAGGACACCAAGGAACCTTGCTGCATTCTCAAAGTGCCAGGTGTATCTTGGTGAGGTTTCTGTGGTGGCTCTTCACTCAGTCTCATGGGGTAACATCAAAGGAGGCTGCCAGGGGAAACAGAGACCAAGGTAATGCCTCATCATGGGAGAGCTTTGAAAGCCCTGGCTGAGGGAAACCTGCCTGATGGGCTCCAGTGGGGCTGGCAAAGCTGGCTCTTCCCAGCTCAGTGTGTGGGGCTGTGTGACAGCTGTGCATGGATGGGACTGTGGGACACTGCCCTGGTGGCTGCTTACAACAGAAAATAGGGCAGTGCTGGGGCAGGTATTGCAGCCTGAGGAAGCTCCAGAAGGTTCTAGGGAGGGGTTTGGTTGTGGGTTAGAAAAGGTCAGGCCCCAGGTACTGTCAAATGTCACAGAGGTTCAGTACCACAAACATCCTGTGGTTTGTGTTTCCCCTTCCCATGGCAGCCACGGCCTCTGCTGTGGCCCCCAAGATGTGGCTGTGAGCTGACAGTGTGTTCTGGAGGTGGCACCCGGGTGGCACCCACTGACTCAGCTGGTGGGTGTGAAACCAGGGGCTGGCTTTAGCACCAGCCCTGCCAGAGGGATCTCAGCAGTTTCAAAGCATCCTCGCTGCTCAGCCTGGCTTGGCTCCCTTTCAGCAGCCTCTTGCTTGAGCACCAAATTCCTCCTCGGGAAGTGCAATATTCATGAAGGAGACACGTTAATTAGCAAGCTGTCTGCTCCCTGCTTTGGCATGTGAGTAGGTGGTGTTACCTCTGGAATTAGGTTGAAATCCGTTTGGTATTTAGGTGCATTTGATTTGCAAGAGCTTGTAGGCCTCTTAAAGAGCACCTCTAAAGCACGTTGAGCTACACACAACTTTCATGTGATGTGTTTTCTTTCTGTCACTCTGGGACATGCAAGGACACCTCATTGCCAAGCTGGTGTCCCCTGGCCATCTGAACAAACTGTGGGCAGCTGACTGCCGGCATTCAGGACAGATCCACTCATTCCTGAGTGCATCCTCTCTTGCTGGCACAGCAGCCAGCAGGTCCAGAGATCTGTGGTTATCTCAGACTTGGTCATGGAAGTTGCTCAGAGGAGGCTGATTCTCAAATTGCAATGTGTTTGGAAGTCAAATGAGCAAACCCCAGCTCTGCAGCTCCACAGCAGTCGTGTGTGGCTTTGCTGTCCCCAGCCTGGAGAAAAGTTACTGTCTCTGGTTGGCAGTTTTGAGCCCCAAAGGAGTTGTGTTGCAGCCTCTTATTGAACCCCAATGGCATGGAAGGGAACACAAAATGGTAAAAACACCATCAAACCCAATTAATTCCAAATCAATTCCTGGCTATTGCCACCACCATCACTGCTCCAGTGCTAGTATGTTGTCTTCAAGTATCAGAAAGTTTTGGCAACTTCTCTCAGGCATGAGAAGCCAGAATCTGTGGAATGGAGCTTTTTTTTTCCTGAATCTTTTTAAGATATCTCCCTGTTCTGCTGTATTCTAGGAGTAAGAAGGTAGAAAGTGAAGATGCTAAAAAAGACTAAAAATCTTGTGTGTTGTAATTGAGAAATAAGATTTTCTTCCCTTTTGTAAATGATTTTCAGTGGTTTCAGTGTTCTCTTTTGCTTTCTGTCATAGCAAAAAAATGAGAGGAAAAAATGGAAGAAGTCATGAAAAGACCAAGTGTTTTTAATTTTCTGGTCAATCTCTTAAGAACTTTAAAGAAATGGCTCGTGCTAGTTTTTGGAAAAAGGCAGAGAAATTCCAGTTTCTGCCTGTCATTTTTTCCTCCCCACTTGAAATAATTCATCCAGCCCTAAATTAAACCATTTGATTTGGAAACTGGGGCAGAAGGTGAGTGTTTGTGGGTGTGTTGGCAGGGGCACTCTGAGCAGAGAAAAGCTTGTGGAAGGGCAGGATGCAGCCCCAGCACTGCAGGGTGAGCTATACTGGGACTGCCTTTGGTAGAACCACGGCGGGTGCTGCTGGGGTGGACGAGGAGGTGAAGACGCCAGCCCAGAAAATCTTTAAATACTTCAACACAGGAGCTCAGCCCCCACTCCTGTTAAATTGGGAGCTACTCCCAGCTGCTCTCCCTGGCTCTGAGGGATGCCCTGCTCCCAGGGTCAGCAGCCTGGGCACCCAGCACCTCCCTGCCCTCTGTGCCTGGGTGTGTGCTGAACACCAAAGAGAGTGGAGGAGAAACCCTTGCTGCAGTGAGGGTGAGTGCCTCCTTTGCTATTGGAGCCCCTCTGGAAGGTGTTCATCACTAATGCTTGTTTCTCTCGTTTAGATGAAGGTTTCTGCATCCCCATGCATTCCTGCTCTGCACCACATGAGTCTCTGCTCCAGGCTCTTGTCCTTGGGGTGGGCAGAGGCTTTGCTGAATCCATGGACTCCTGGTTGTCCACAGCATCAGGCTCAAGACAGACCAAGCTGGGTGAGTTGTTTCCTTGCTGCTTTCCCTGAGCCTTTTCCCAGCAGTGTCACCCAGCCCACTGAACAGGAGCCCTGGGGGCTGCTGCTCCATGGCAGTGCCCTCGTTTGGGTGCCCCATGCACTCTGTGAGCAGCCAGGATTCCTTCTGGGTGCCTCTGGAAGCAAAGCCTGCAGCAGGGCACTGCTGCTGTGCCCCTGAGGATGGCAGGGAGGAGAAGGCTGTTGGCAGAGAATGGCTTCACAGAGCCACTCTGGGAGCTGGTCACCCCTCCTCAGGGAGGGCTGCTGGAAGGGAGCCCAGGAGAGCCCTGCCAAGGATGTCTTCATCCTCATACCCCAATGCAGGCAGTGTTTGCAAATGCTGAGGGGATGCTGCTCCACCAGGGGCCAGCCAGGGGTGATAGTGTAGCTTTGGGTGGCTCTGCTCATAGGCCCAAGGGCCTCAAGGTGTGTTTTGGCTTGTGGGGCACAGTGGGGGCTTGGATGGCCCTGGAGGAGGTGACAGGAGGACATTGGCTGTTTGGCCATGAACCCAGAGCGGCTGTACTGAACCCCAGAGTCCTGTGAGGGATTTCCCCATTTGCAGTCACAGTGTTGTTCTCCAGCTGTACCTGAAGCACAAGGGGGGAATCTCCTAATGCAGCACAACTTTTATGGGCTGAATTGATTGCTGGTGAAATACCCGAGCCTCAGTATGCTGTGAGATATCCCTGCATCCCACCATCACCTCAGAAGAGCACTGCAGAAACACTCCAGTCCTGGTGCAAGGGCTGCATGTGGCCAGAGCCCATCCACTGTATTGTCCAGAAGGACTCTCTGCTTTGGCAAGACTGAGAAGCAGGTTCATTGAAAAGATCTCCACTGAAGTACCAAAAATGCTTTAAAATGGTCTGTTTTGCATTGAGAAGGTGTGGAAATGCAGAATGGATGGTTCTTGTAAGCTGCCCCACCTGAAACACCAAAGGATGGAAGTAATTAATGAATTAATTTCACTGTCCCCATTGGAAAGGTGCTGGCCACAGCCCTGGGAAGCAGTTGATGGGGATGGGGAAGGCAGCTGCCTCCCTTGCTTTGATCCAAAGCAGTGTGAGCACCTGGCCAGGAATGTGGGGTCATGCTGGCATCTTGCAGTGCCAGAGCCTGAGATGAGACATGGCTTCTCTTTGAAGTCAGGAACAACAATCTCTGAAAATAATATTAATTAAACAAAGGCAAAACCAAAAGCAGGACCTACTCCTCTCCACTCCCCCACTGGGAAGATATGACAAAGCCTTTCCTGTGTTAGGGTTGGTGCTCAAAAAAGAGGAGGGAAGATTTCTAGCAGCCTATCTCCTTGGTAATGGGCCCATTTCAATCCTGTGGTTAATTATATTAAATAATTATGGTATTTAGCTCACTTACCCTGTGCCTTTTCACACCCTGGGTGACTGTGGGATGGCAAGTACCAGACAGAGCAGTGAGGGGAGGAGGGGTCCATGCCCAGCCTCAGCTCTCTGTGCCAGCCCTCTCCCAGTGCTGGTGGGTTCAGAGGTGCCCAGGGTCATGGGGGCTCGATGGAGCACCTGGAGCAGGGGGTGATGCAGGGGCAGCACCCAGAGCTCTCTGGAAGCTCTGGTGCCCAGGGCCAGGAGCTGTTCCTTCTTGCTGTGTAATGAGACACTGCCACACCCGTGCAAATTTCCCCATAGCCTGGGGCTTGGGTGGAAACCTGTGGGATCATTAAATCAGGCTGCTTAGGAGCTACTTGAAGATGGAAGGTATGAAATCCACACATGAAATGGTGGCCATGTCTAGGCCGTCCCCTGAGCTCCTGACCAGAGGCCCTGAGGGACAGGCAGAGCTGGCTGGTGCAGAAAGCCCAGCTGAGCTTGTGCTCCATGGTGCAGAGTGTTTGGGGCTGGCCTGGCAAGGCCAGGATGTCCCCTGGCACGAGGAGCCAGCAGCAAGCTCAGGTGCTGCTGTAAGGACAGGACCTAAGGGAGATGGAGGAAGGGGTGGGTGGGTCTGGGATGCAGAGCTGGTCCTGCTCTGTTTGGGCCATGGTTCATGCCCTTTCAGAAAGGTTCTGCTCAACTCCTCTGCATTTGTGCTTCCTTCTTCCCCTGGACTGGGATCCCAAGGAATTGGGAAGGAAGCTGGGAGGGAGAAAAAGGCTTTTGGTTTGAAATGCCTTGTGTGTTTGGGAGCTTCTTAGTGCTTTGCTGCACACAACCCAGGAGGAAGCTCCAAGCAGCTCCCTGCTGATGTGGGTCCCCAGGGAATTGTCTTGCTTCCCCACCTTCCCTTCCCAGGCACTAATTCCTGGGAGCTGGGGCTGTGCTCTGGAGTCTAATAATGCAATATCTGTTCCTTTGGTAGTCAAGACTGCAGGGTAGCAAGCTGATCCCACACCTCATCTTCATTCTACAGCTCAGTGATGGATCTCACCTCTGGGCAAGGGGGTGGATCGCAACATGGAAGCCACACTTTTCCCTTGGAGACTTGTGCAGAGCTGGAGCAGCTCCAAGCACAGCTCCCAGGCTTGCTGCCTGCTCCATGCCAGGCTGCAGTGCTACAGGGGCTGACAGGCATCCAGGTTTAACTGGAGGAGCTGCAGCAGTTCTGGTGTGAGCAAAGAAGGTGCAGGCAAGTTGTTTTCCTCCTGTTCCACTGCACATTGCCTTCCACACCTGTGTGAGGGGTGTTCCCCCTGCCTTTGCATGGCACCAGGCTGCTCTGTACATCCCTGTGAGTCCTCTGCATGGGGACAAATGCAAATGCTCCCTCAGCCATAGCCTCCCCAGGTGACATTCAGCACGTGCTTCCCTGTGCTCTGACTGCCTCCCTGCAGCCTCAGCTCAGAAGCACCACTCAGGCTTTAGCATCTGCTCTCTTGAGCTTTGCAGCCCTGAAATGCAAATTATCTTCATCACATGTTATGTGCTGCTGACTGTGGGATGTGCCCAAATATTGAGTAACTTCCCAAGCTGAGCCTAACTGCAGCCAATGGGATCTAGGGCTGTTTCTTTCCATTTGGGTCATGAAGAGAATTTGGATAGGTAATTAAAAGAGGTGCTGCCCTCCCCAAACAGCTGGTGGGAGAGGAAACTGCCAGGAGAGAGCTGGGTTGGAGGTTGGCTTGAAGAAAGATAAAGTGAAATTCTACTGGAGATGTCACACTGGCTCCGAAGATACCTTAAGTATTTTGGAGAGGACCAAGACTGATGCTAGATGGTAGCAAATTGCTATCAGATGGGACATTTGGGAACCAAAACTCCAACTCTAGAGCCTGATTTTGGGTTCCTCTTTCTTACACATGGGACCTGCCTCTCCCAACAGGATGAATTGCACACCTGCTGTATCCCCCTTCCCAAAGCAGCCTTGGGCAGCCCCCATGAGATCCCTTTAAACCCAGCCCTGCTTGACCCTTGTATCCAGTTGAGCAGCATGACCCAATCCTTGCCCATGGGGAAGCCTTGTTTGACTGTGGAGGTAATGAGCTGATGGGAACACAAGAGCTGATAGTTTCAAGTAACTGCAACTTAACCTCGCTGCATAAAGGGTCATTGTCCTGCCACAGAAATCCTCTGTCTGGGAGAGCACAGCTGCAGGGGAAATAAATGCTCTTCTTTTTTTCCTTTTTCTTTCTCTTTTTGCTGTTTGTTTGTTTAAACCCAGGGCCCTTGGGTCAGTGTGCTCTGGTTGGCTGCACACAGTGCTGGTGGGATGTGGGTGCTGAGCTCTGCCCAGGGGGCTGGGGCTCCCTCAGTGACTGCAGGGCAAATTCCCTTTAATCCAGGGAATTAAACCCCAAGCAAAGCCATTGATGGCCATGGCTTTAGCTGAGATCCAGGCCAAATCCTGTTTCCATTGAAGCTAAATGGGAGCTTTAGCTGCTGGTTTCAGAGGGATCAGGGCTAGGACCTGATGCCAGGTGTTGAGCACATCTGCCCTACTGACCTCAGCAGGATGGGCTGCCCTGCCCAGGGATGGGTTCTGGCTTCCTGTGTGCTGCAATGATCTCAGAGTACTTAGGGTGGCAGTGGGCACTCAAGCTGTGCTTTGCTTCCCCTGTACAGGTCCTGGCACCAGAACAACCGTGACAGGTTGACAAGATCCTGACAACCTTGCTCCATTTGAGCCATCTGCAGCTGCTGATTCCTCATTTGCCTTCTCAAAACCACCTCCTGATATGGAAACAGCTCATCACTGCCTGTAACCAGCAGGAACACCAGATCCTGCAGCATCTGTTTTGGACATCAAGGCAAGTGGGCCTGGTACAGCTGTATCTGGGGTAGAACATTACTACTGGTGTTGTACTAGAACTGCAGCTTGCCTGCTGCTGCCAGGAGAAGCACTCCCGACAGGCTGACCTTCCAAGGTGTGTTATAAATGGAGAGAAAACCCAGGTAGTTTTGAATACATGTATATGAGTGGTTATTTTGGAAAGAAACTGCTGGTTCTGGGTGCTGGGAGCTGCAGGAGCAGCCACCTCCATCAGTGCTGCATCTCCAGCTCAGGGCTGGAGAGAGCTGGCTCATGACTGTGTTGCCCAGCACACAGAACCATGTTGTTCTTCCAGCAGTTCAGACTGTGTGAAGGTAAGAGGCAGAGGGGTTATTTTGTTTACTTAGTTTTATTTTTTAAAAGCTTCCTATATTTTTTAAATTCCTCACCCACACAAATCCACGGGGTGAACAAACAAGGTCTTAGTCCAGCTGGTTTTGGGTGCACTTAGAAATCCCCACGGGGATTTTTATCTGGCAGGGCTGGGATCCTCTCTTCCCGGACACAGCTAACATAAAAACATTTCTACTGATTCGTTGCACTTATTTATTTGTCCAAACACACAGCAGCCCAAGCCTGTGTTTGTGTGTATACTCAAATGTCTTCCAAAAGCCACTCCTACCACCCCTGCAAAATAGTTGGAGTGTGACACAAGAGTGATAAACATCTGGCCATGGGAATGCTCTGGAGTGAATGGAGTTGTGAATGGGGACCAGTGGCACTGGAGTGGTGGTGATTTCACTCCACATGAGACCAGAATAAGCCAGGCTTGATGCCCCTGTGTCCCAAGGGACAGGCAGTGACTCTGAGCACCCAGCTCAGGAAAGTCCCTCGATCAAGGAAGAGGCTTCAGTAGATGCTTCATCCAAACTTTTCTGCTGGCATGGATCGAGGCTGGATTTGTGATTTCATTGTTCACACTGAAATCTGTGCTTAGTGTTGACTCATAGAGGGAAGCAGAGGTTTGTGATCTGTGGCAGGAATCAGCTGTCTTGTTGGTCAAAGCTTCCAGCTTGATGATGGGGTATTTGTTGGAGGATGTAAGAAATTCTACTGCTTGGGACTGAAATAATGTCACTTAATTGCTAAGAGACTGGGAAAGCCTCAGAGATTGAGTCCATACCAACTGCTGGCTGACATGCTGGTGAAATCCTGCTGTTGTAAGTATATTCTTAGACAAATGTGATTTTTGTGCTCTGTAAAAGCAAACTTTCATTATTTTTTATTCAAACATTGCCTCTACAAGCTACTCACACTTCTCCAAGAAAATATCTTTGCCATTACTACTAAGTAGGTGCTTTTTAGAAACTTTGGGAAAATGAACTTTGAAATGAAATCCAGAAACAATTAAATCATCCAGTTCTGAAATATTTTTAACCGTAAGTTATTTTCTCTGGTTTATGGGTGTCTTCCCCATTCTCTTCTGGAATGCTTTGGGTTTTGCTTAAAAACACTGCAGCAGTGGGAAATGGTTTTGACAGAAGATCCAGCCCTTTTTTTTTTGCATGTCCTCAGCACAGAGGCAACAACTATTAGAAGAAAACCCCAAATATTTTCTGCCTGACGTGTCTCTCATCTGCCACTGTTGTGGGCACTGGGAAATGCAGGAATGCTCTGCCCAGCTGCTGGCAGTGCCCTGAACCTGCCACTTGCTTTTCTTTCCCAGGGCAGCACAAACTGACCCTCCAAGCTCGACAGAAGTTTCATGGTCCAGCTTTTAAGGCCCACACATGCCACAGCCCACCCTGCAAAGTCCAGCTTGGCTCTGAGCCCTTGGAGGGGCTGATGGGGGCCTCCATGCACCACCTGGTCCTGCACCTTGTGTCTCTCCTAGCCCTCATCCACAGGACATGTGCAGCTCTCTTAGGAATTGCTGGAGTCCCAGCACCCCACCGCTTTTTGACCTGAGTCTCCAGCCCTTCTGTGCTTCCCTTCTTTTCTCTGCTGCCCATAATGAGGGGCAGATCTGGGAAAACAGGAACAAGTAGGGGTGGGAATGTTGATGTGGCTGAGGCTGGCTAAGGAGGAGCTCAGTGATGAACCTGGACAGCAAGGACTAGGGTGGCTGTCTCTGGGGTGGCTGTGATCTCCCTGAAGACTTCCCCTTCTGCACCTGGGGTTGTGCCAGGCTCAGATCCCAAGGAGCTCCAAGCCATGTGTGGCTTGGCCTGCTCATCTCAAGCTGGAGATGCCTGATGAAGCTCCTGTTACCTTGCACGGTGGCCCAGAGCAAGGACTTGGCTCTGCTTGCATCTCCTTGGGCAGAGGTATTTCCACCTGCCAGCACAACATCGCTGTTCTCCTCCAGCACAGATGCACGTGCTGGGAAGCTCTGTCAAATCACAGGGGCTTTGGCCCTTGAGAAATCTATTTCTCTTCCTTTTTTTGGTGACCTGAGCCTTATCCCAGCTGGTGAAGAGTTGGTTTATGATTCATGGCTGGAAAGAGAGGCTGAATCAGAGAGTTCTGGCAGCAGCCAGGCTGAAGGTGGGGTTTGAGGATGGCACTGGCTGCAGGAGCTGTGCAGGCTCAAGCAGCCCCCAGGAGGGTCCCCACTGTTCCCAAGCCACCTGCACCTCTCCTAGAGACAGCCCTTGCTGGCATTGAGATTTCTCTGCACGGTGCCTTGGTCCTAGCAGGGCTTTTTTTCTCCTAGGAAGGGTTGCATGGAAATAACCTGATGTGGGAATCTGCTCTTTGCACTGAGGGGTTAAAGTCTGCTCCTTCCTTCCAGGCTGACCGTGGAAAATGCTGCTCATGCCAGGGGCTGTGCAGGACAGAAAGGAGGGCTCCTAGGATACAGTGATACAAATAACACAGCTTGTTCCACGGGCGGCGGAAGCCAGCAAAGCCTGGTTTCCGATGGGCTTGGGTTGGGGAGTGAAGGACGTGCAGGGGCTCTCACTGGCCAGTGAAAGCTAAACACACACCATCACCTCCTCATCAGCCACCCACCCTCACAAAACTTACATTCCCACAACAACTGGGAGTCCCATGTGGCTGAAAGTGTCCAAAAAGCAGGAGAGTTGGACAGGAGGGCTGCAGGGGTGGTATGGCTGTGAGAGCCTTGTTTCTGTAGAAAATCAGGTTGTAAAAATGAGGATGCAGGCAGACAAACTCTGGGCTAGTTTAATGATGTTTCCATCATTTTCTATCTCAAACTATGCATCTGCTTTGTGATGATGATCATTTTGCCAGGGCCAAAGGCACTCAAAGGCAGAGGTTTTCTATGACAATGTAACATGGTGTGACATGGGGTACTGTGGGCCCACAGGGAGAAGTGTCATTCTGTTTGGCAGTCTGGCTTTTGGCCTAAAAACTGGAGAAACTTGTGTCCCACTAGAGCCCAGACCTGGCATTTTTGCTTTGATTGCCTCTGCATCTCAGACCTTGGGATATCTGGTGGTCAGTGTGTGCTAAAAGCAGAGCCCTGCCCCATCTGCACCAGGTGTGAGTGACCCCTGAGCTGTATCTGACACTGGGAAGATGTGGAGCCTCACAGGAGCCAGACCTTCATCTGTTTGTCACAAGCCCCTTGTTAGGAGCAGCACCAGCTCATGTCACCCTTTGAGGGACAGAGGAGCAGTGGAGGTGAGGAAGAGGTTCCTAACTAAACCTGACAAAGATGTGCTTGATGATTTCTGTCAGGATGTGGTGAAGGCTCTTTGGTGACGCACTAGTGGGGAGGAGGGGGAGTTACTGTGTCATTTTCACTACGGTGGCAGTGGGGCCACTGGTGTCCCTTGACTCTGAGCCACCCACCCGTGGGGAGAGGCCCCACCAGAACTTGGTGTCCTGTGAGTGAGGGGGGCTGGGAGAGCCCTGCTCCTGTTCCCACTCCCCTGGGTAGGGAGCAGCGTGGTCCATACCCTGCCCCACCCTCTGAGCCAGCCATGGGAGTCTGGGTGTGGTGTGCTCCTTGAGAATTGTCTCTGGGTTTGAGGAGTGAGCACAAAAGCTGTGCCCAGCCAGGTGTGGGGGCAGGAGGCTGCTTTGCCCTGCTGGGAGCACAGCCTGGGGCCGTGCTGTGGGCAGCAGGTGACACAGCTGAGGTGACTCCTTACTGCCAGCACTGCTGGGTGCTCATTAGCAGGGGGAGGAGAGGGTCTCAAGGTAAACAGAGCAAGGCTGGCAGATGACTGTGCCATCTCTGCACAACCTCGTCTAAGCCTATTTATATAAATCATGTGAAACCCAAATTAGAATTTTATCCATCTGCTGTGCTGCAAGTCGCTCTTCCACCAGCACAGCAAGCCAAGAAAATGCTCTTAACTCCCTAAGATCTGCCTGGAGTGTGAGCAAGTTCTGTGTACAAGGCCCATGGTTGGGGTGGGGGTGCTGTGCTGCACATCCTGCAGGACAGGCTGGCACCAGGCCTCCAGCAGACTGCAGTGTCTTGACATCAAAGGCGAGCCAGACAGAGGTGTGAATGTTCAGAGAGAAGTCTCCAAGGCTCCTCACTGTGAGTGAGAGGACAAGGGCTCACCTCTGCCTCGTGTGTCACACAACCATGGCTGAAAGCATGGAGCAAGACCACCTCTGCCTGAGGCCAGACACTGGGGTCAACTTGCCATGGTTTGGCACCATGAGGAAGGTCAGGAGATGCTCCCTGCTCTTTCCCATGTGTCGTCCTTGTAACAAAGCTGACTTTGAGCCTTTCCCTCAGGGAGGCTGTCACCCCTTTGCTTTGCAGATGCCCAGGGCTCTGCACGGGGCAGCTCCTTGGAGGAGTCACACCCAGGTAACCCCAGTGTGGCCACAGCTCTGTGCCTGCCTTCATGTGTGGTCACTGAACCTGCCACTCCTGTGGCAGCATCCCAGGGCCTCTCCTGTGGGAGCACACACTTTGGGAGCACCCCAGGGCCACTCATTTCTAGGAAACACTTCTGCCTCCTCACACTGGAGTCCCTGATGGAGATGATGACTCACCAAGGGATCTTTTAACCTCCTTACCCACTACAGTTATGATCTGCCTTTCTGGGCATTTAGTGCTTTTCCTGTCATTAAAAAGAAAACCTTTTTTAAAATTAATATTATTATTATTATTATTATTTTTCCGTCACCAAATTGAATATTTCAGTGAACAGTTTGGGGGTAAACAAGCGGAGATGACACTGTGGAGGAACAGTTGGTCAAGTTTGTGAGAGATGGAGCCAGATCTAAATATGGCACAGCCTCGCTGGTATGGAGCAGAAGGAAGGAGGCATATGTGTCTGAGCAGTTGGACTGCTGCACGCTCTGTTAGATTTCCTTAACATCAAGTGCGTATCTTCCTCTTTTCTTTCCTTTTTAGTATAAAAAAAGGAGTAGAAGCTCACCAAAAATGTCTTTGTGTAGAAATAGGGAAGGGCTAAGAGGAGGTGATGGGCCCTCTCCATCCCCACTGGCTCAGTTTTCAGGTGCAGGCAGATGTGTCTGCATGAGAGGCTCCTCTAAGGACCAATCCAACAGGCCACCCCCAAAATTCTGCCTGGCCAAGGCCTTCTCCCAGGTGACCTCCATGCTGCTTGGCATTGATGGAATGATGTGTTTGGGCCATGTATGAAACAGAATCCAAGACCTGCAGGAGGGAGGAGATCACTGGTGTTCATCTGGAGATGCTGCCCACTCTCAGCTGGGCCTCTGCCCACCAGGGGTACGATGGACCAGGGCTGTGCCCTCAGCCTGGGCGTCTCCTTCAAAGTCCCAGGCCACTGTGTTAGCAACAGAAAACCCAATTCCCTCTAGCAGTTAGCTCCTCCTGGGAAGTGCATCTTCACACCCCTCTGGCTGCATCAGCTTCTGAGCCCCTTTGTCTGCTGACAAAAAGCCTGCAGAGAAATCAATGTCCTTAGAGTGTGCTCACTGCTGGAAAGAGCTGCACAGGGATTTCGCTCTGCCTCTGTGGCTGCTGTGGAGACAACCTGAGGTCAGGTTTGCCAGAGAGACAACAGGCTGCTGAATGCACACTGCCACTCCTCATGTGGCTCCTGCCTGTCCTGGTGGGAGGGTGGGTGTCCTCACAACCCCTGGGCTGGGGGACTGAGGCTTTCTTGTCTATGGGATGCTCTTGCTGCATTTTCCCACAGCCAGGGAAAGGCAGGAGCTGGAGAGGAGAAGCCAAAGGTGAGACTGTTGCCAGCAGCTTTAGTCAGGGCTGAGCAGAACATGACCTGCACTAAAAAGTTATTTGCCAGCAAATTACATGTTTTTATTTTTGTTTAATTGCCTCTGTTTCCCTAATTGCATTTTAGATGAGAGACCCCAAAATCCTCAGCACAAGAGAAAGAGGTACAGAGAGAGAATGGAGCAAGGCAGGTCCCAGAGCCCTGGTTGTGCTGCCTGGTGTGTTCCAGCAGTGTCAGCTGCCTTGGAGCAGCACCTCAGCTACTTCTCCTGCTCTCTGAAGACTTGTGTGAAATGACCAAGATACAAAGGGCCAGGGCTGCTCCTGGAAGAGGAAAAGCCTATTGGTGTTGCCTGAATGAAGGGGCTGAGTCTCTACATTCATATCCTGGGAAAGCAGTTGAGATTGATCCTGGTTTGGTCACCCACTGATGAGCTAATTTTAACACCAACCATGTGAGTATAAAAAGGATGAACCCTAAGTTTTAGAGCTTTGATGACATAAAAAAACATGGTCAAAGCGTTTGTGTAAGGAGATGTTTCAAATGCCCTTTTGTGCATGCAGAGGTTCATCTTATTTGAAGAGGTAGAAACAGGAATACAGAAACAATCTTCTGCAATGTAACACTGCTGCTTGTTTCACAATTTTGTTTAATTCATTTTTATGAACAGGCTCTTAATTCAAGTCTCTTTTTTTCCCCTGCTCCCCCTGTGCAATGCAATCCCATTTGTGTCTAGGTTACTGGCAACCAGTATATCAAGCTCTAGCCAAGCATGTATTAAAATAAAGCTGCAATCTGCTGAAAAACAGGTTTTAAGATGGAAACAAATAATTAGAAACACACCAATTAGTGTCTGTCTGACAACAGGTTGAGCTCTGCACGGATTTAAACAAAGCTGTAATGGCAGGATGTGAGCGATTCGAGCTGGAGGCAGTGGCTGAGTGTTGATTTTAATGGGTCAGCTGGTAAAGATGTGGGGAAGGAGCAAACCTGGTTGGCTTTGGCTGGGGCTGAGCACCCAGAACTGCGAGATAAAAGAGAAACACTTGGGGGCCTTGTGAGGCCTGAGGCCTGGGGTGGAGCAGGAGCTTTGGCTGATGTTGGAGTGCAGCTGCTGGGTCCTGCCCCTCTGCAGGTGCCTGCATGGTGTGTGTTTGCTGGGCACTGCTGGCACACCAGCCAAAGGTGTGGAGGCATTTTCTGTGGTTTTGTACCTTTGCTGTGGGTGTTTTTGTGCCTGCAGACTCTGGCAATGCCCTCTGGCCAGGCAATGGACAGCAGGGCCTCTGGGGAGCTTTCCAGCAGCTGCTGAGAGCAACCCAGTCAAATACTCATTTTTCTCTCATTGACAGGAACATCTCACCGCTGGAATTGCCGTGTGCCCGCTTGTGTGAGAGAGCAAATCACTCCAGCAGTAGCGTAGATCGTTCTTCTGCACCCATTGTTATGGAAATCACCTTAGAGACTGTTGCTCCAGCAAACATTTTTAGAAGCACCAGTGAGTTGCGCAACAGGAAAAGTGCTCGGAGGTGAGGAAAGCCCCCCTGGAGGCTCTCAGCGCTGCCCCTTCCCCCAGCGGCTCTCCTGGTGGGGACGGGGTTTGGGGTGTTCCTTTGCCTGGTAAGGCAGGCAGAGCGTGCTTGTGGAGGAGAAGCCCCTGGTGCGTCAGTCTCCAAGGAAACCCTGGGTGCTGCGTGGCTCAGCCTTCCTTGCACGCCTGGGCACTGCCTCACACATCCCAGGCTTGTGCCTGAATCACACATCCACACTGTGATCTGCCAGCGGCGTTTTATGGGTGCAAATTTTAGGCAAATGGTGGGGTTTTCCTACCCCTAGATGCCACTTCATCTCAGAGAGCCTCGTGGTTGGCTTTGGTGTGCAGCACCAGTGAAACCAGCCCTATCTCTGTTTCGGGTGCACATTCCTCTCCGTTGAGTCTGGAAGGAGAAGCCTTGTAATGCTCCCACACCTCCCAGCTTCTCTAGAGCAAGCCTGGGAGCCTGCTGGTTACAGGGAGGCTGGGGCAGCAGGTGCTTCCAGGGGTGCTGCCACCAGCCTGGCTGCAGTGCCTGAGCCAGGGCAGGCCACCCCTCTGCCCCCTGCCTGGTGACAGCAGGAAGGATAGAGGAGAGCCAGTCACTGCCCCAAAAGCTTCCAAACCCCCACAGGTTAGGGCAGCCCACCCACAGGGCAGTTCCACTGCTCATCCCCCATTTGTGCTCAAACACCTAGCCCTGAATTTTAATTAAAAGAAATCATCTCTTCTTGTCTTGATTAACTACAAATAATTGTTTCTCTTGAGTTTACTTCTCATGCTCCTCATCACTGCCTGCTCTGGAGCAGGACCAGCTCTCCAGCCTGTGCCCAGGAGCCTCCTGCAGCCTCAGCTGATGGAAGGGGAAAAGCACAGATCCAGTGACCTTTGTTTGCCTCACTGCTGCTCACAGTCCCTGCCTGACATTTGAGGAGTGCTGTGAGTGCTGGAGGGGCCATGGGGATGGGGTATTGGGCAAAGCACGTGAACCTCATCCTTGCTGGTAGAATACAGGCTGAGCTGTGACCCTTCCTTTCCCTCTCTGGAAGACACAGTTGACTTTCACTGTGGTGTCTCACCAAGGAACCAGGAACAGGACACTTCCTCCAGCTCCCTGCTGGCCAGACAGAGGCACTGACCACAGCTTGTCTGTTCCCAGTCTGCTTTACTGCCCACAGCAGTGGGGCTGGAGCAGGGTGGGATGTCTGGCTCTGTGGGATGTTGTGTTGCTCGCTGCCAGTGCCATGGGATAGGACCAGAGGGAGCTGATAGGCTGGATCTGGGAGGGGACCTTGTATCCCAGGAGAGATGCTGGGGATCCTGAGGTGGTGGCAAGGTGCCACTGAACAGCCAGGCTGTTAAACACTGACCTGTCAGGTCCCCTCCCAGCCTGGCTGCTCCCTGGCATCCCCCAGCACTGCCTGGGGTGGGGAAGGACAGCTCCATCCCATCCCATCTCATCCCATGCCTGCCTGCTTTGGCTTTTGCAAGGTGGCTGGTCTTAATTTCTCCAGAGGACCACAGTGCTGGGTGCTGCAGATGTGCTTGAAGACACCGAACACCCTGACCCTTGTGCTGGTACATTGTCCAGCTTTGCAGCCAGTGCAGCTGAAAGGGTATTTTTCTCCCTGAACCTGGCAAACTCTTTATCCCAAGGATCCTTGGTGGTGTTAACCCCCAAACCTCAACCTCAACAGCCAGAAGCATGAGATTAGCATAAGCCCCCATCTTTCTTTTGATGAAGAAAATTTGGGGGGAGGGTGAGAAAGGATAATTCTTTGGATTTTGCATTCTGAGACACTTGTGCTTATTTTACCTCCCTTGGTACTTTATCTGCTGCACTTGTGCAGGCTGGAATCTCCCTTTTATTTTGTTTTGTTTGTTTTTAATGTGAAAACTGAGCTTTTTAGGGCAAGTAGCTGAAGCTTGGCCACAGGAACTGAGCCCTGGGCCGTGCCTGACTATGAAAGTCAGATGCCTTTGCTGGACATCTGGCTGCCTTAGTGCCAGATAGCAGGGAAGAGCACTTTAATATTTATCCTGAGCTAAAAAAACAAGGAGAATGGAGAAAAATATACAAAGTAGGCCATGAAAACAGGGTTTGTGAACATCTGAGATCCGCTCCTAATTAATAGCAGTTCCCATCCCAGAAATCATACCATTCAGCAAAAGTTAATCATCTTTGCTCATACATACAATACCCTTCAAGAGAGAATGAGTCACCCTCATTGAAATGTCTGATGTTATGAAATCCAGTGTGACTGATGTAACAGACCCAGCTAAGCTCTCCAAATTGGCCGGCAGCACCGTGGTGAAGCTGCTGTGTGTGAGCTGACTTCATTGAGTTCTGCTCGTTTGCACCCAGGATGGATTTTCCCTTTAGTTTCTGGAACAGACTCACAGCAAAGGGCCCAGGAAGGCTGTGGGAGGGCAGGTGAGGGTGGCACGAGGAGTTGGCATTACCAAGCCCCCATGGTCCTCACTTCCCAACAGGAAACTGCTTGTCCCCACCTCTGGGAGCCCACAAAACTACAGCAGCCCTGATCTGAAAACATTTGGGCACCCACGTAATTCACAGCTCTTCTCTTCGGGGTGTCTGGGACCAGCACTTCAATCACACCACTCTACATCTTTAACCATTTGCTGGCCTGGGTCTTTATTCCTCCCTGCTTGGTTGAGAGAGAAATGTAGGTTGAATTCAGCATTAAGATTCTGCCTTGATATCAGCTGTTCCCTTTTAAATTAAATATTATTACCTGCAAACATTTCCTTTTAGCACTGGGAGCCGTTTGCTTGGTGTACTTTGTTTAAATGTCACCATATGAATTACTGAAAGTAATTTAAATATTTAAAGACATATACTGCAAGTCTAATTTTATTTTGAAATCCCGAGCCAGGCTCACAGCTGATGCAGCAGATAACAGCTCAGCCTGGCACCCCTGGTTCCTGGCCCAGTTCTTTAAATTAATGATTTGCATTTCCAACACCTTTCACCCAACAAGTCTGGGCTCTGAGATTTTTTTTCCAGCCAGATTTTCTTCTCTCTTTGAGGCATTGCAGCCCCTCTAGGATGGGCGTGAATCCCTTGCCAGCTTCTCTCCCATCCACCCGTCCACCTTGGGTGTCCTTCTGGGGCATCTGCTCCATAGGGCAAAGCCTTGGAGCAGTAAGATCAGAAATGCCAGGGCCCCAGCAGAAGAGACAGCAGTGCTCTTGTATTTCGTGCTTTCCAGCTAGAGAAGATCCCCCTCCTGACACAACCTTTTCATCTCTCGTTATCTTTATGAACAGCTTAAAAAAACCTACCATTTCTGGCACACTGGCCCTGCTGCTGAAGAGCTGTTCCTCTTCCACCTCCTTCACCTACTGGGATTAAAAGCTACAGGTAATGCTGGGGAATAAATGAAAGGCTTTCCACGAGGAAATAAGCTAAAACAGTAAACAAAAGGCTGATTCTTAGAAGCAAAACAACTGAAGGTGTCACCAGGAAAACATGGTGACGAATCTCTCTGGTCCTCGGAAGTTGCCTTACATGTGTTGGAAATTACCTTGTGACTCAACCAGCTCAGTGTGTCTGGTGCCAGTGTGCTGAAAGCTTTTAGCTGACCTCAATACCCAAGGTTTTCAAGGAAATAATATTTCCCATGAGAAATGTCACCACCAGAGCCAAGCCTTTCCTGAGAAAAGCCTGGCTTAGGTGGGTGATTTCTCCTGCTCTGGGAGCAGCCTCCCTGAGGAGCTGAGCTCCCACTGCTGTGGCCCTGTGGGCACGCCCAGAGCTCTGCTCTCACTCCTCTGGCAGGGGGGTCTCCAATGCAAGGTCCAAGTAAAAGCCTTTTAATCATCCTGCAGCCATCTCCTGAGAGTGCTCCTCTTCCCTGCTGCCCTTCTCCCTCCAGAGTCTGCCTTCTTACGCAGAGCCAGTGACTCATTCCTGGGATGTCTTTGCTGAATTTGCCTGGTCACCTCCTTCCCTGAGCGCTGCTTCTTGCTTGTCACATGGTGAGTGAAGGAGCACAGGCACAGTGTGTGCTGGGATGGCACCAGTTGCTGGCAGGATCCCCCTCTCCTCGTGCCCTGGGTGCCCCTAGGCTGGTGCCCCCTCTGTTCTGGGCAGAAGGGAAGGGATGTGTGTCTCCAATTCCATCCTTTTCTCCAAGATCCACCACCTGTGCTATGGAATGCTGTGAGCTCTCCCTGCTCCCCTGGCTTTGCACGTTCCAGGCTGCCATTCACAAGGACCTCAGTGTGCAAAGAGGAGCTTTGTGAAGTCCAGCAAAGGGAGTAGGAGCTCCTGCCCCCAAGGAGGAATGGCCCCACTCACCTGTGCAATGACCCAGTACAAACTGGGGACCAGCTGGCTGGAAAACAGCTGTGCAGGTAGAGACCTGGGAGGGCCTGGTGGATAATGAGCTGACCATGAGCCGGTGGTGCCTTCTCACAATCAGCAACATCATGAGCTGGATTAAGAAGATCATTGCCAGCAGGCCAAGGGAGAAGGAGGAAGGAGGTTTTGATTCATCCTTTTGGATCAAGCAGTGCTGCCAGAAACTGGATTGGCACATTGTGAGTGCTTCAGGTACTTCTTGCCAACTCTGAGGTCCAGCAGAGTCCTGCATGAAGGATCTTAAACCCCAGTTCCAGGCTTGGAAAGCAGGACACAGACAGAGGGAAGGAACCTGCCCAGCGTCACACAATTAAGCCAGTGGTGGATTGGGAAGTGACTTGACTCTTCCCTGAGACCTGGTTCAGTTCCCTCTATGCTGGGTCCTGTTCTTGTAGGTCATATATGTGTATTCAAAAGTTGTGAATGTACCCAAGAGCCTCAGGCTGGCCAAAGGGGTGCTTTGTGTTCAAAATAAAGTCCTGTTTCCTGGAAACTAAACTTTTTTGGGGAAAAAAAAGCAGGGCTCAGCTGAACATTGCTAACACTGTGAGGAAAATAGAAGTTGTTTTTTGATGCTCTGAAAGAGGAACCAGCCCCTTGCTCCTGAAATGCTGCATGGAAATGGATTCTTGGGTGTTGTTTAGTTTTATTTTAACTGTAATGAGGGGTTGCAAAACCAGAGAATTTGACACAAGGAAAAAACCTCTGGAACCAGGGCATCTTCACAGATGTCCAGCAGAAGTTCTCCATGAGAGAGCAGTGCTGCCACAGCACAGGTGTGAGAGCTCAAAGCAGGGCACGAGCCTGGGCTGCCTGTCCATCCATAGCCACAAAATACACTCCAACCAGAACAACTGCCTGAATGAAAAGCAGCATTGAAGGGAACCTGTACCGGCTGGGAGACCTGCACAGCTCATTGGAGTAAAAGGGTATGAACAATGATTGACTTTAACACCACCCATGGTGAGAAGCAGCAGCACAGTGCAACTTGCTGCCCCAGTGTCTGTGTTGGCTGAGGGTTTAACTGGTGCATGTTGGGGTCTCACTGATAGCCAGGGCTGTGGGGCACTGCCACGGGGCTGGGGCTGCCTCTGGGCTCTGGTGTAAATGCCAGGCAGTGCTGCCAAAGCCACTGGGCCTGCCCTGGCTCCACCACAGCAGAGCTGAGCTGGGCTACCCCTCTCTTGCAGCACTGGGAGAAGCCCTGGCAGGGTTTGCATTTCAGAGGAGCCTCCCAGAACCAGGCTGAGGAGCAGTGACCCCCCCAGCTCTGTGTGGGGAGAAGCCTGTCCTGGTAGCTGATGGCCCTGCTGGAAATCAGACCCAGCAGCACAGTGGAGAGGGAAAATGCAAAGGCTGGAGAGCCAAAGTATGGTGAAGTCTTTATGTCTCCTCTCAGCTTCTCCCAGCAGAGGGACAGGCCATGCAGAACATTCCCTGGGAGGCTCTGCACTGCCTGCACCCAGTCCAGATCTTCACCATCTGTCCCCTTCCCCTGCCACAGGTCAGCATCCCAGCAGCAGCTTGGGGAGATGAGTGAGGGTCACAAAACTCAGCCCTGGGCATGCACTAGGAAGCTGGGCTGGGCACACAGAGCGGGCACAGCCTGCTCAGTGACAGCCCTTCCTGGTGGGTGGTGAAGCTGCTCTCACAATGCTTTCCCATGAAAAGCCTGCACCAGGAAGTTCCCCACTTAGGCTCCTTGGAAAAAAAAATCTTCCTCTGCAGGAAATTGCTTCTTGAAAACAGCCTGGCTGTCTGGAGGAGCTGCTGAGGAACTGACGTGTGCGGGGCGGGCGAGGCGCTGGATCTGCAGAGCCAGGGAGGGATGGAGCCCAGCAGAGCCAAGGGCCCACACAGCACCAACAGGTCCTGCACTCCGTGCCTTGGGCCATTTCTGTCTTGCTTCACTCTTTCCTGAGGAGGAAGGGTTTTTCTGGCATGCAAAAGGAGGGATAAATGGGATATGGAGGTCTGTATTCAACTGCAGGCTGTGTCCAACACATGCCTGAGCCAGGGTAGATGTTATTGGCTTCTTAAGTCTCATAAATATCCTGTCCTATTCCATCATTGCCGTGACAGACTCTGGAGGGTCTCATGCCAAAGGGAACATTGGAGCTTTCCCCTCCTCTGGTCCTCTGCAGGGGAGGATTTTCTAAGGAGCTGCTTCCAGACCTCATTTAAAATTTACCACTAAAAGGATAAATAATTTAAATATTCTCCAGTTCTTCCTCTGGAAGGAGCCTGGAGCCCAGGAAGTGAAGCAGGGAAGAAGGGAAATGGTGTTGCTTAAGGATGTTTTCTCAGTTTAATTAGATTGGAGCTGCCCTCCCTTGCTGGGGGAGCCTCTGGGCTCTCAGCTCCTGCTTAAACATGAACCCCTTTCTCTCCTGGGTTTCACAGAAAACACACCCATTTCCATAAAAATTCAGGGCTTTCCTCAAACCCTGAACATGTAGCCAGACTTTTCCTGGGTGGCCAGTGAGGGCAACAGGAACAAATTGAAGCACAGGACATGTCAGTTCACTTTTTCACTCTGAGGATGGTGAAATACTTCACCACCTTGCCCAGAGAAGGTGTGGAGCCTCCATCCTTGGAGATATTGGGATACCCAATAGTAGGGACAATAGTTGCCCTAAGAGAAGCTGCTGTGAGACAGGAGCTGGACTGGGCACTCCTCAGAGGGACCTCCAGCCTCAGCCCCTCTGGGCTGCTGTGCCCCTGTGAGATGGTAATGGCCCCACTGCACAGGAGGGGATGGTTTGCTTCTTCTGCAGGAACCTGCCAGAGAAAAATTCTGTTGTCTTTGGAGCAGAGTTCATTGACACATTGACATGAAAGTCTCCAGCTGTGCAGCAAAAGGGCATCTCAGAGAGCCAAATGTTATGTCCATTTAATAGAAGAAAAACGGATTATCCCAGGACCTCCAATGCCAGTTCCACGTGCTTGTGGCTGCTTTGTGTTTCAGGAGATGCTCCACAAAGGTTTCTCCTTGTGGTGCTTCTCCCCCAGCCTCCATCCATCTGCCTTGCCATGTGGAAGATGCTTCCAGGGCTCAGCATCCCTGTGGGATGGAGCCCAGCATCGGAGATTTGCCCCGAGGCAGGGCTGTGTCAGGAAGGGTGAGTCTGTTCCCATGGCTGAGCTGGATGCCTGCAGTGCCAGAGCTGATGCTCCACGGGGATTGTTTGCTGCAGACAGAAGACTTGGACCCTCCTGCTGAGTGTTTGTGGGTGAAAGGCTTCGCCAGGCCAAAGTCATCTGACATTTTTCTCGGGGGCGGGTGAAGTTAATGAGTCCAGATTAGGCAGTGCGGAGGCAGGGGAGCTGGATTTCTGCTGAATATATATGAAGACAAATGTAAATTCTAAACTTTCTAGGGAGTATTTTTACCCTGGCTCAGTGCTAACACTGATAAAAATAGTCACAAATTAGTGCAAGAGTAGAAAGTAAAATTGGGGATTTTTTTTTTCCCTGTTAAAACCATGCATCTGCTACCATAACTACCAGGAGTTAACCTCTTCCATGCATTAATGAAACATGGGGTAAACCATCAACAAGTGCCCTCTCCTGACAAAATAACTCCTACTACATTAAGTAATTAGGAAGGGAAGCTGAAATTAAATAAAAAGTCTTTTTTAAAAATTTCTTTTTAAAGATAGAAAAAAGTGATTCAGTCCTAGAAATTCAGCACTGCAAGAGGATGTTAACATCACACCAGCCCACCTGCCTGGTTCCTTAGCACCCAAACTCTTGCAAAGGTGATGGGAGGTATCAGCCCCATCCTACAGATGGGAAGTACACAAAACTGTGGATTCACTCAACGTCACAGAGCAAACCAGAAGCTGCCTGTGGGCCCAGGTTACCTGAGCAAATTCCCAGCTGAAATCTTGCTCACAAAGCATGGCTTTGAGCTGCCAGTCCAGCAGTGAGCTGCCAGGAAGGCGCTTCCTGTCTTGGTACTGATGGATATTTGATCACACAGGCACCTGAGCCAGGTGAAGAATCCTTCTAGAAGAGTTTAATGGTTTTATGGGCTGGTGTCTGGGCCACCAATCGTACCTAATACCTCTTCTTAGATGTAGCAAACAGCTGATGAGCGATGAGAAGGTAAGTCCTATGAAGGTTTAGCTGCTATAGCCCAGGTTTGTTGGGGGAGAGGCTGGAAGGAAAATCCTTTGGGGCTGAAGTGTTGTGGAGAAAGTGCATGTTACAAAAAAAAAGTTTTCCAGAGGTTCATTTTTAAGAAGAAAATAGATATTAACTTCTGTCCAGCTTCTAATTTACTTTACTTTGTAAATCCTTAGGAGCCCCTGCCTCACCTAAGCTGTAGGTGGTACCATGCATCCCCTAGGGGTGTGACACCTTCTGCCCTTTACTCACATCTTGCTTGGGAGCAAAGCCTCTGCAGGGCTGCCAGGGCCTGGAGTGGGTTTTGGGCAGACATCTGCTAATGATGCACTTACCTTGTGTTCTGCCATGACTCATGGTCTTTGTTTCTAAAACACGAAAACAGCCTGTGGGCTCTCTAGTCAGAGAATCTGGGAAAAGAGAGGTGGTGGTGATGGAAATGAGGAACCTGAGCTGGCATCTGCACCAGCATCATGGGAGGTGGGGACAGGTGAAGACAAAAGCACTCCGAAGCCAAGCCAGCAGGATGGGGCTGTGGGCAAGGGGGAGTTGCCTGTTCGCTGCACTGGGCATTAAGCAGAAGGACTGTTGGAGGATAGGGCCTTTCCACAGCAGAAAAAAAGCCGGAAAGATGCACACAACCTGTATTAGAAGGTCAGGTCTGGTATTGTGATATGGGGATGATGGCAATCCCCAGGCTCCCCAGGCCAGTGGTCACCAAACCTGCTGGAGTTCAAGAAGGGTTTGGACAATGCTCTCAGGCACGTGGTGGCACTCTTGGGATGGTCTTAGGCAGAACTAAATGCTGGGCTCAATGATCATTGTAGGTCCTCCCAGCTCAAGATATTCTACGATTTCATGAATCCACATGTAGAGTAGTTATCACTTTGTGCAGTCCTTGTCACAAGCACTTGGGGCTTTTGGGCCCTGAGCTGGAAGCTGCCCATTTCTGGACAAGTGTTGTTCTCCTGCCTGTCAGCAAAGCCTTGTGCATGGGGAGACAAACGCCACCAGCACCCTGAGCCCTGCCAGCCGCGCTGGGCTGAAGGAGGTGCTGGCACACCGTGTCCTGGCCCCAGCCTGCAAGCCACGTCTCAGGAAACCTCGCGGGCTGGAGATGCCCCGTCCATGGGAGGGGATTTCGGGGGGTGCCCGCAGCTCTTTGCAGAGCAGGGATTTCCCTGTGACGGGAGAAGCCCGCGGGTGTCGGTCCCGGATCCCGGTGCCTGGGCTGCCTTGGCGCACTGTGAGCGGCTGACTCCAGAGGGCAGCACGGCCACGGGCTGGCACCGCACCCGGCACCAGCACCGCGACCCTGCCCTGCCGGCCCGCAGCAGCCAGAAACCGGGGAAAGCTCCTCCAGTGTCCCTCAGGTCCTGGCTGGGCAGGCAGAGGGTGTCACCCTTCTGTTAAATGACATTATTTTGCTTTGGCCCTTCTCAGGGTGAACTCTGCGCTTGTCTCCGCAGGTGACGCGTCTGGAGCCTGTCCCGAAACTGATGCGGTTGCTGATGCGACCGCAGAATGGAGGTGAAACATTTCTGGTTCCACAGGACCACAGCTGGCGGCTACACCTGCCTCCCTCGCACCACCAGAAAGGATCCCTGTAAGATTTCTGGGCTGTTTTCAGCACAACAGGGACTTTAGACCCAGATTTTAGTTCTCTGCACAAGCTGCTGCTGCTCCCCTTGTGAATTGAAGGTGCCTCGATAAACATTCTGAAAGGTCAGCTATTTTCACTGTGCCTGTGGCTTGCATAAGAACCTCAACATCCTCTGCTGCAAAGAGCAGTGTTAGGAACTTCCTACTGCCACACTGAATCACAATGGCTTCCCACAGCAACCAGTGGTAAAAATAAACCGGGCAAGGGGAAGTGGACAGCTTCTGCTGTTCCGCTTTCTCGGGCACACTTGAGTCACAAAAAAAGCGATGTACAACAAGACATTTATTTTGCTGATGCCAATGAAATCCATGAATGGTTCAGAGCACGGTCCCGCTGAAATCACAGAGTGTTTTGCAATGAGATGCTCGCTGTGCTCAAAGTTAAGCATGTGCTCAAACACTGTCTTAAGTTAGTATTTTCATTAGGATCCAGCCTTAGGAATTAGACTGAAAGGAGGCAGGGACCCCTGCACATCCAAGAGCTGCTTTTGTACTAAAGGCACAGGAATACAGCCCTCTTGGTATATTTCATGTGTTAAGGGTCTATAAAAGACCACTGAGGAGACAATGGCTCTGAAATAGTTTCAGTAGTAGATCTCAGCTTTGAGAAAAACAGATTTTGACCAGAAGAAATGTGTCTTCAGATACAAATCAATGTGAAGTTCTGCCTAGAGACAATGCCATTTGAACAGCACAGTTCTCAACAACATTACAACTAAGACTCTGTGTGTGCACGTGTTTGTTTGCGTGTGGGGGAGTGTTTTAAGAGCAATATTTTTCCTGTTACACAAGGTACAGCCCAGTTCTGGCTGAAATTCAGCCAGCTGGGAAAAAAAACTTGAGGAGACCTAGTCAGGTTGCTGAGTCTGGGAATCTTCTGGTGAAACAGACCTGCCTCTTCCCTTCAAACAGTGTGTGCTGACAAAGTTTATATTAAGAGGCTAAAGAGATGAAAAGTTAGGGAGAATTGAAATGGCTTATCTGCCCCAGACTGGGAAAAAGGAATGGTTCCAACTCATGCTTACAAGAATTTGGAGAGCAGGGGCTTGTAGGATAACCCAGGAGAGAAGAGAGCACAGCAGAGCTCCAGTCAAACCTCTGGCTGAAAGCTGGGTGAGCCCTGGGGACAGGCCAGGTTACCTGGGGATGGTTGAGTTGGATCCTGAAATCAGTCGAGGATGGAGATTGCACAACCTCTCTGAGCAATCTACCAGTGTCTGACTGCCTGCATGGTGAAAATAGACTGCAGGAGAAGTGGCTCATACAGAACCACATTTTTAATGTCATCCTGCTCATTAAAAAGAGAAAGATCAAATCTATTTTGTAACTGGAACAGTTTGTGTGAGGCACGGAAAACTTCTGGTACCAGAGGTCTGATTCACATGAGAAGGAATGTAAAAGATGGAAGGAAACCAAAGGGTGCCTCCAGTTACATTCCTGTCTTCAAATGTTAGTGTTGCAGCACAAAAGGTTTGTATTTATAGTAGTGGATACCAACAGGGAAGATACTCTAAAAATAAACAAGGATGCACGGATAAAAACATCTATGTTGTAGCTCATTCTGAGAACGAAAGGCAATGCGGAGGCTTAATGAGTCTGAGTGGATTTTATTTTGGAACTGTGAGTTCCTGTCAAAGACCAAACAGGGCTTGGCACGACCCACTCGGAACCCACGCGGGCCTGCGCACCCTCCGGCCCGCGGGCTGGGTCACTTCACTGCCTGACCTTTGTATTAAGCCCACGCTCGGGTGAAGGGCCCGGGCTCAGCCCGGGCGGGCGGTGCGGTGCGGTGCGGTGCCGTGCCGTGCCCGGATCCCGGGGCCGGGGCCGTGCCCGCGCCCTGCGGCTCCCGCGGCCCCGTGGCCCTTCCCGCGCTCTGCCCCCGCCGCGGCCCCGCCCCTGCCCATATTGGGCCGCCCCGCTGCCCCCGCCGCGCCCCATTGGCTGTGGGGGCGCGGGGGGCGGGGCCGGGCGGGGGCGGGGCCGGCGTGTGCGCGGCGCGGCGCCGGGCGGGGCTGAGGCGCGGCCCCGCCGCCGCCCCGCCTCCCGAGGCATGACTCGCCGAGCCGCCGGCCGAGCGCCGCTTTAATTGAGGCCGCCGGCATGGGGCGCAGCGCCTAGGGCAGGACGGGGGCCGCCGCGCTCCGGGCCGCACACACCGCGCACCCGCGGCCGTGCTGAGCGGACCCGCGTCCGGCGTAGCGTAAGACCGACCCAGCGGAGCGGGGCCGCGTCCGGACGCCGCGTGGGTGGCCGGCGGGCCAGGCGCTGGCGGCCGCCGCTGCCGAGCCCCATGAAAACGCAGGTCTGGGGGAGCTCCCCGCGGGCGCCCATGGCTGCGGCGATGCCGTGCAAGAGCGCGGAGTGGCTGCAGGAGGAGCTGGAGTCGGGCGGCGGCCGCTCGCTGCTGCTGCTCGACTGCCGCCCCCACGAGCTGTTCGAGAGCTCGCACATCGAGACGGCCATCAACCTGGCCATCCCCGGGCTCATGCTGCGCCGCCTCAAGAAGGGCAACTTGCCCATCCGCTCCATCATCCCCAACCACGAGGATAAGGAGCGCTTCGTTAAGCGCTGCAAGGCCGACACGGTGCTGCTCTACGACGAGGCCACCGCCGACTGGCAGGACAGCGGTGCCGCCACCTCCGTGCTGGGGCTCCTGCTCCAGAAGCTGCGCGATGACGGCTGCAAAGCCTATTACCTGAAAGGTGAGGTGCCCCTCGCCCTCCCTCCAGCCCCGTCCCGCTCCCGCAGCCCTTGTTCGTGTCCCCCTGCGCAGCCCCTGGCCGGCCGCTCCATCCCTAGGGTGCTCATCCACTGGTCGGACGGAGGTGGCTGAATCGTTTTGCTTTCTTCCCTTATCCGTTCTGCCTGATTTATTTCTATTTTTCTCTATGTTTTTTTTCCCCCTCCTCTGCATCCCGCTTTAATTCCCCGCACAAAATGGTCGCAGGCTGGAAGCGGCCGGGAGCGCCCCGCTCCTTCCTGCGTCGCCTCTCCGGTAGCGGCGGGAGGAGCCCCCCGGGCTCGCCGCCGGCGCGGCCCCTCCAGCGCTGCCCCGTCCCAAAGCGATCCCGGCCGGGCAGCGCCGGGCGCCCCTCGCCTCCGCTCCCCGGAGGGAGCTTCCCCGCGCCGGCAGCAGCCTCCTCTCCAGCCCTCCGGGAGGAATGGCCGGATTTTGAGGGGCAAGAGAGCCCTTCTCTATTTTTATTTTATTGCCCCACATAACGTAAAAGCCCTCGCTAGGGTTTTCCTCCCCCTTTGCCTGGCAGTGCTGGTCTGGGAGAGGGCAGCCCGGCTCCCCCGGGACACGGCGATGGGGAGCGGGGAGCTGCGCTGCGGGAGAGCCGAACCCCGCACACGCCCCTCCGCCAGGGCTGGGGGTGCTTTGGGAGCTTTGGTTTTTTGGGGTGTTTTTGGCCATTTTGGAAGATCGCAGCGGGCTGAGCAGAGCCCGCAGCTGGCTGCTGGGACCCTTCCCATCCTCCCAGTGCTCCCGATCCGGTCGCTGGGTGGCGGCTTTGAGGCAGGAATCACAGGAGAGCGGGGGAGCGTGCGTGGGGGAGAGTGGTCAAGAAAGTTGCCACTTGCGGCTCTTTAAAAAACACGGCTGTTCCTTGATAGACCCTTTTTGGGGAGCTGGGGAAGCCTTGGTGGCGGGGTGGGGCGGCAGGGGGACAGTCAGGTATTTGGGGACCGGCCCTCGGGGCTGCGCAGCCCGCACACGCCTCCTTCAAAACATGGTGAGGGGCCAGCACAGGGGTTGATCCCATTCCCCCCTCGACCCTCCGATCCCTGCCCGTGGGGGAGTCTCCCATCCCATCATCCCATCCCGCTTTGGGGTTTCCCCATGGGCTCCGTTGCTCCCTCCTCGCTTTGCATTCCCGCTTCTCTCCCGGTCGTGCTCATCCCCAGCAGGAAGGAGCGGTTTTAAAGTTACTCCTCAGCTCTCCCCGATGGGCAGGGGAAGAGCTGAGCCCCTTTCTCTGCCTTTTTCCGGGAGCCTCGGTGGGAAATGTTTCTAATTAAAATTCCAAAATGGCTCCTCGGCGCTGTCTGGCGGCGCGGGGGGAGGAGGAGGGCGAGGACGAGCCTTTTTCATGAATGGATGTGGCAGGAGCTGTCTGTCCTGCTCAGTGACCCCGCCACAACCGCCGAACCCACTAACGAAGTTTCCAGGAGCCCTTTCTAATTAAACCATTTGTCAGTGTCAGATCCCGATGGCTGAGCTCCGCTTTAATACCGCCTGGAAAGAAGGTAGATCGGTGGGGTTTTTGCTTCCCTTCCTCTGCCTTCCTTCCCAAGCAGCTGAGCTGAAGAGCCAGAAAAAGTCTTAGGGGCAGATGTGAAGGGTCCCGTCCCTTTGTGCCCCTGCTGTGCTGTGGGTGAAGAACAAACCTGTGACACTGCTCTGTTGCAAAACCTATTTTGTAGTAATAAAATAATTTCGAGGATCAGTCTGTGGCAAAACTTAGGGTCTTTTTTCCTGCTTGGAGGTGAATAATTTCGTGGAGTTTTAGTGCCTGGGGTGAGTTGTGGGGTGGTTGTTCCTGATCTGTCATTTCAGACACGAATACTTTTCTCTCTAAGTGGCAGTAATAGCCCTTGCCTAAACTGCCCCAGACCCTTATTTTTGAGACGCTGGCAAGGCGAGATTGTGTCTTGGCATTGATTTTATTTGTGGATGTTTCTTTCTTTTGTGGTTGAGATTTGGCCCTATTTTTCACAAGCAATATTGAACTTTGCAAGAACCACTCCTTACTCTCCTGGGACCTGTTTGCTCAGTATCAGTTTGCCCAGGGAAGATAAGGGAGCAGGGAAATGCTTTTCTTGCTGTGAAGTTGAAGGGATACCAACTTCTTGCTGGTAAAGACTTTCTGAGTAACATGTTCACAGGTAGAAGGATTACCCATCCTGAAGATTAAAACATCTTTTTCTTTCTCTCTGCCTCTCCCTTTCCCTCTCTCCTTTCCCCCTTCCCAGGTGGCTTTAACAAGTTTCAGACTGAATATTCTGAGCACTGCGAG
Source organism: Zonotrichia leucophrys gambelii (assembly GCF_028769735.1). Classification (NCBI taxonomy): domain Eukaryota; kingdom Metazoa; phylum Chordata; class Aves; order Passeriformes; family Passerellidae; genus Zonotrichia; species Zonotrichia leucophrys. The sequence goes on from NC_088182.1 coordinate 14,492,757, forward strand.
ACAAACCTTGACAGCTCCTCACCCAGCAACTCTCCCCCAGCATCAGTCCTTGGCCTGGGAGGGCTGCGGATAAGTTCCGACTGCTCGGATGGCGAATCCGACAGGGAGCCCAGCAGTGCCACGGAGTCGGATGGGAGCCCCATCCCCAACAATCAGCCTGCCTTTCCAGTCCAGATCCTACCTTACCTGTACCTGGGCTGTGCCAAAGATTCCACCAACCTGGATGTCCTGGGCAAATACGGCATTAAGTACATCCTGAATGTGACTCCTAACCTGCCAAACATGTTTGAGCACGACGGAGAGTTCAAGTACAAGCAGATCCCCATCTCAGATCACTGGAGCCAGAACCTCTCGCAGTTCTTTCCCGAGGCCATTGCTTTCATTGGTAGGTAGTTGGCAGAACATCTCTTTTCATACTCACCGCTTGGGAATGTGGTGTGCCGCTTCCCAGGGCTGCTGCTGTCTGCAGCCTCACCTCTCCGGGGCACAGCATCAGCTTAGCAGCCGAGTGTCACGCTGTGAGGGGACACATCTGGTGCCTCTCATCCTGGCTGTGTTCAGGGAGGCCTCCCCTTCCAAAATTCAGCCCTCTTGCAGCATCTTAGCCAAGCTACCTGCAAGTGGTTGGACTGGCCCCGCTGCCTCTCGCCCTTGTGCGGGGATTTGCACTGCTGTGAAATGGCTGAACCAGGCAGTGGGGAGCTCCTTTGCTGCTCTGCTTGGGGATGGGAACTGCTTTAGTGTGACTGCTGCCAGCAATTCCTTAGCCCCAAATGTGGTTAAAATCAGGGAGTGTGTGTGTGTGTGTGTTTTCTTTTCCTGAGGGGATTTGTAAGTCTAGTTGGGATCCTGCTGTAAGTCACCCTAGCATAACTAACTCCTTGTATGGATACTTCTCCTAAGGTAAGTGTCAACACAATGAGTTAGTGATTATAATTACACTGCAGAGTTTGGATGGAAAAACTGCTCTGTAGGCAGCCCCTTTGACAGTTTTGGCTGGTGGTGGTGTGGTTCAGGAAGGAAGATCTCTTCTCTCAGGCCAGCCTTGACTTTGAGAATTGCTTCTTATTCTGTGGGAAGTGTATGTTGGGCTGAACAGGGCTGTACACTTCCAGGTTGACCTGTGCTGTTTGCTCACAGTAGTCATTAGCCTAATCAGCTGTGTTTTATGGGGGTGAATGGCATAGGCAGTAATAGCACTGTTAACTATTGAAAGCCTGTGGCTCTGTGTCTGATTGCAAACACTTGTATGGGTAAAGGAGAGGAGGACCTTTGCCTGCAGACTGAAGTCTGTGCAGCCCATTTCAGACCCCGTAGTTTGCGCTGGCTGTGCTGTAAGGCCTGAAATGGGACAGAGCAGCAGTGGATCCTTGGCTGATCTTCAGCTGTCAGAAACCCTGATTCCCACACAGTCTCCTTTGCCCCTGGCTTCTGCCCTCCAGTAACATGGCTGTGGTCATAAGTTGCTGCTTCAGTGTGTCTGATGTCCCATCTGCACTTCCTGCGTGAGCAGGGCTTTAAACGTCAGGGGTGAGGTACAGTGTCCCTGCTGACATGTGGCATTTGGGATCTGTCTGCTCCAGTCAGCCCGTGTCTCTCTGAACACTGAGCTTGTACTTTCCAGTTAATGACAGGAAATGGAGGATTACCTCACTCTAAAACCAAACACCAAGAAATGCTGTGCAGGTCAGATGAAAGGCAAAAATGTCTGGAAAAATGTTGAACAGGAGAGCCTGGGGGGAGGGCTGGGTACACTAGGCGGTGATTGCCCACCCTACTGGAAATTCTTGCCTGGTTTTGGAGGCTGGGCAGAAAACCTGTTGTGGCTTGGGTCTGGATTTTTGTTTTGCCTCCTCCTTCTTTGCCCTTCCCTGCACTTACAGTGCCAGAGTGTCTCTTACCTCTGGCTTTGCCCGAGGATCCTCTTTCTCCTGCCACTTTTTTGCTCCCCGCCAAGCTCTCAGTCAAATGACTGACTTCAAAAAGGGCTGCCCAGAAGTAGAAGCAGCGCTGGGTACTTGCGTGCATTCAGGGCTCTCAGTGGCGTGTCCCTCTTTCAGCACTGAGATGTCAATTCATAAAGGGATCACGCTGTTCCGGCTGTGCGAGAGACAATGAGTGTGTGTGTGCTTTTCAGTTGGTGGCAAGGGAGGGGAAATTTCGCTGCTGTTCTCTCGCCATTTTTTGGTCCAGCCTGCATTCCTGCTTCCCGCTACCATTCATCCTGAGAGCCTCCTCCAGCACAAGCGTTTGTTTGTGGTGAAGTGCATTTCTGTCGATCCTAAAGAGCAATTTCACAATAAGGGAAGTTCCTGTACTTCAGACTCTGCTTAAATCGGCATTGGCTGCATTCATGTAACTTTCTAGTGGTAGGAGGACAGGAATAGCAGAAGAGAACAGGTCATGTAGTGCTGGGCTGCAGCCTTGCCCTGAGTGCACAGCCTTCCCCGGTTTAGTTGGAGTTGAGGTGGGTGTGCTGTGCCCAGCCACCAGCATCTCCCTGGAGCTGTTGTCCACAGCTTCATCTGCCTCCTTTGGGTTACTCCAACTCTTTCGAGTAGAGGGTTCTGATGTTTCCTAGGCAAGGGATATGTTGCTAGACCTGATTGATAATTCTCGAGCACATGAGGTGCTTGGCCTTGCTGGGGATGTGCGGCTTTGCCATGCAGCAGGAATATCTCAGGAGCCCTGTGGGGAGAGATGTGGGTGTCCAAGGGACATGGGATGGTGTCACTAGGGGCAGGGGATCCAGTTCTGGCAGTCGTCGTGGTGCTGGGAGCTTGCAGCTGCCACCTGGCCCTGCTCCAAAGCCATGTGTTTTTGGTGCAGAATAATAGACTCCCCCTTCCCCTTGTCTTGTTTCAGATGAGGCCCGTTCCAAGAAGTGTGGGATCCTTGTCCACTGCCTCGCTGGCATCAGCCGGTCCGTAACAGTCACTGTCGCCTACTTGATGCAAAAACTCAACTTGTCCCTGAACGATGCCTATGACTTTGTGAAAAGGAAAAAATCCAACATTTCCCCAAACTTTAACTTCATGGGCCAACTCCTGGACTTTGAGAGGACTCTGGGACTCAACAGCCCCTGTGACAACCGCTCGCCCAGTGAACAGCTCTACTTCACCACCCCCACCAACCACAACCTGTTCCAGCTGAACACTCTGGAGTCCACATGAAGAGGACGCTGCCTGGTCGGGACCTCGAGCATCGAATCGCTTCTCTTGAGTATTTCAACTCTTACGAAAATATCTGTCTAGCCAGGCAGCTCTGAGATGAGTAGCTTCTCTGGGCAGAGGTGCCTGGTCGCTGCTTTAGGAAGGCTAATGCCGCTCACTAGGTATCCTGATCCAAGTGGTTTCAAGAGGTAGTGTTTTTACAGGGGGTTATTTAACAGGGGCGATGTTACAGCGTTTCGGACGCAGCTGTCACCGGCAATAACCGCTTTCCTGGGTCCATTGAGACTGTCAGAACACGCACACGTGTGAAGAGCTACCGGGGGTTAGCTTGCTGTGGAAAATGAGGAGATTTATGCACTTGGAAACCTTGAACAAAAGGTGTTGGGCCAAGACTGTTTTAAAACCCAAGTTTACTTTTTTTGATTTAAAAAGAAATAAGAAAAGGTAGATCTTACTCGAGCTTTGGGTTCAAACTCTTTTTAGATATGTAAGTTCTTGACTGTTTGTACAGACCAGGTTGCAAAACCAGTATTTTATTCTGTTTCTTGTTTGATCATTTATTATTTTTTTTAATCAAATGTTTATATTGACCAAATGCATTTTGCACACTTTGTGAAGCCTTGGTATGTCCTGGCATATTACTGGGTACTCCAGAGAGAGATACATGCTGCTGCTGTTGTTGTTAGCATCTGGTAGGAAGCTTTGTTATGTGTGAAGGCCAGTTGGGCTTAACCGCAACCCCTTCACCACTCCTGCACTCACAATCACAAACTCTGCACTGATTCAGCCAAGGTGACTAAGCCGCAAGCTTTTTTTTAATGCCACCCCTGCCAAAAACACTGTTTGCTATTGCCAGAGGTAAAACTCTCGTAGCCTCCAGAGTTGGTAGAAGCATGTCTGAGCCCGGCTTCATTCTCTGCTGCCTGTTGACTGATTTAACGTCATCCAGCTGGCCCGAAACCATTCCAGCTTCCCGAGTCCAGAAGGTAGTTGCAGTGCTGGCGTTTCTTGTGCACACTGGATTCTTTCCCACGTGTGCGGGGTGGAGGGGGAATGCAGCGAGCGCCTGGAGCAGAGCGAGGATTGTGTGGCGGGACAGGACTCGATCGTCACGCACGGAGCGCGTGAGGGGAGTGAAGAGGTGTGGAAATGATGAGGAGAGCATTGTAACAGAGAATTTATATATATATATATATATATGAATATATATATTAACTGGCAAATTCTGAGATGATTGGAGCTTTCAACAGAGGTTCTGATTTTTTTTCTTCCTCTTTCGAATAACTTTATGCCGTGCCTTCTATTCTGAGAAGACTTGTATGTATTTCTGGCTAGTGTTTGGCAAACTCCTTTTACCAAGCTGGGAGGGGAGGAAGTGGTAATAATTTCTGGGAGGAGGGCAGAACGGATTTAGATATTTCTTTATTGGCTGCAATGTAGTCCCTCCTTTCTCCCCCCTCCCTGTCCACTTTAACTCTCATGTTAGTGAAAAAAAAAAAAGCCACGGATTTTTTTCTAAATATCCAGTTTTTTGTACTTTTTTCAAGAAAAATAAAAAATTATAAAAAAAAATCTCCATCTGGAGGAATGTTTGACGCTGTCACATCCTGAAACTGTTCTTTTCGTTAAAGATGTTATCAGAATGTTGGAATGAGCTTCTGTTTCTTGTTTTCTGGTTGTTTTTTGTTTGTTTGTTGGGTTTTGTTTGCCACAATGTTGGGATTGTGGGTCATTGGAAGGGAGAATGGGCGTATAGTTGTGAGTGAGAAAATTGAGAATATCCTAATTGCATCTTACCTCATGGAGGAATTTATTTTTTCAGGGATTTTTTGACAGTGCATCTCTATTGCATTACAGCTAAGCTGGTTTGTAAAGGCTTCCTGTGCTGTTAGTGGTCTTTATTCTTTAAAGGAAAAAAATAAGATGCATCTTCTGATTAGTAAAAATGAGAGCTTGTTAGTGAGGAATGGTTCTGCTTTCTGAGTTATGAAGGAAAATTAGTGACCCTATATATACTGATCCAATATTGGGACTTTGTTTATATTGCAAATAAATATTATTTTTTCTTTAAAAATGATGTTTGTGTCAGATCGTTGTCTAGCCTCTGCCCATATAAGGGCACGCTGCTCTTATCCATTTTTTATGGTTGATTAGGATCCTTGTGTGACCATGGAGAGCATTTGCTGGGCTGTGTTCAAGTGTGGTGTTTGGTTTCATGCACAGCTTAATTTTTAAGACCTGTGGTAAAATGGAGAGGGGGAGGTGGGCGGGCGAGGAGAGGGATAGGGGGTATTGGATAAACTGGAGAACAAAGAACAGCTTGAGAATGGGACTGGCTTTGACCCCAGCCATTCCTCTGTGCCAAAAATAAATAGATAAACCAAAGACACTTTTGTTCGCTGTTTAAGCCTGGCCTACAAAGGCATCGCAAGGCCTTGCCCACAACTGTTGTGTTAGCAGACTTTATTTTGGTAGGAGAGCAAGAAGTCAGGGGCTTGTGGGCAGCTACCTGATGGGTTATTCTGGGGCTCTTGCAGAGCTGGAGACAGACCCCTCTTGCATCCCTGGGGAAGGGGTGCTGTGTGTGTTACACTTGGGCTGTGCTGTGTCCCCCTGTGCTCCCTGCATGGTTTGTGGGAATTCTGGAGGGGCTGATGAGGATGCTTTAGGGTGAAACGTGGCTCTAAACATCTGAGTGCAGCTTATCTAAGTAAGCTGTGACTCTGCCTGTAGCTGGGCAGGAGTGGGTTCCCCCCAGCATTCCTTGTTTTAACCTCAATGGCAAGAAATTAAATTACTTCAGTTGTGCAGTCCCTCAGAGTAAGTGTCTGTGTCATCTTGTTCTAATCCTAGGGTCTGAGCACATAAGGTAGTTTTATTCCAGAAGCAGCTCAGGCTAGTGGATGCAGAGGGGAGGTAGAGGTTGAAGCAGGAGCCAAGCAAGTGTGTGCATGAGTTTGTTTACTCTGGGACTCCATGATGGGAATCTATATATTGATTTGGAGACCTGTTTGTGGCTAAACAAAAATCTACCTGGTTTGCAGGGGAAAGAAGACCTTTAGGTTTTCCCTTGTAATTACATGGTAGAGTAGCCCTTGAGGAAGATAGGAAACTCTGCTGGAGGCTGGCTGTGCACTGAAGGAGTGCAGAACAGCTTGTCAGGTGTGTGGCTGTATTTGCTTCCATCTAATTTCCTCTCAGGTTTTTCTGCTAAAGGATGGAGCGGGCTATTTGCAGTTAGCATTGTAAGCACATTTATGTGGTAGCTGAGTTGTGGCTGTCTGCAGCAGCACAGTTGCTGTTTGCTGTGGCCTTGGAGGAAGAGCTGGTGTGCAGGGAGCTCCTGGGGACCTGATCCCTGATCCTGGGTCATGCTGTGAGTGCCCTGGCACTGTGGCACTCAGAAGCCCTGATGCCAAACAAAGGAGATTACTTGTCTGAAAATCATCCTGCCACTTGCAAACAGGACACACGGGAGCATTTTCCAAGCTGCCTGGCCTCAGCAGCAAGCAGCAGCCAGCCTGGCTGGTCTTCAGCCCATCAGTGTTTTACAAATCTCGGAGGGGTTTCCTTGGAGACCTGATGTCCTGAAATGCAGTGAGGAGGAGAAGAGAACTGACATCAGGCAAGGGGCAGTGCTGGAGCAATAGTTACAGAGGAAGAAGAGAGCGTGGGGTCTGTCTGTACTCCCTTGCAGAGGCAGGCACGAGCACTAGCTGAGCGTAGGAGCACAGGCTGAGTGAGAAAGCTGGTTATGTTCAGAGCAGTGGAATTTGGCAAGGAGATAGAGCTTCCCACACGCAGCAGGGAGAAGCTCCTCGGTTAACCCATTGATTCCAGATGAGCTGTTTGTAAGATGCTCTGTGGTGTTCTACTCTCCAAAACCCAGTAATCTGCCTGGGCAAAGAGATCTCCTGTCCCTGGGTTTTCACACATGATGCCACAAGCCCTCAGGTGATATGAGTGGGAATTAATATTTTTTTTTTCCCCCATGGATGACTTTATCTTAACTCATTTGAACAGTTAGAGCGACCACAGGTCCCAGGTGCTTTCAAAAAGTTTTTCCCTCCATTTCAAGTCATGGCAAAAGCACAAAGCTAAGCTTCTGCAATTCCCTGCTGGAAGACCAGCATCAGGAGCCCTGTGAGCAGGACACAAGCTCAGGGAAGACTCTTTATGGTTACTTCTAGCATTTTTCCTCTTGCTTGTGTCTACCCTTCCCTTGGTGTGGCATCGAACACATCCTGAGCATGATGCAAGTCAACCTTTGCAGCTCTGCACTTGCCTGGTGTTGCAACACCCAGGGACACACGTGGAAAAGCAGACGCTTCCTGCTACCATCTGAGTTTGGGTGCTCACATTTCCAAGGTAACCAGGTTATTTGTGGGCTGTTGCATTCTTGTACTATCCTTTATGTGAGGAAATAAGGCCATTTGCAGTGTTGTAAAGGCATGCAAATAGTTCAGCTAATAAACACATCCCTGTATTTACTGGCACAGGCTGCAATAGTTGTGCTTTGGGCTGCTCTGAATGTGTGTGAAAAGGGGCTTGCTTCTGAATTTTGTGCCATTTGCTCCCATGCTTCCTCAAATCTGTCTTTTCATTGTGGAGTGCTTGGCTGGTGAGAGGGTGTGGGGGGGATTGTTCACCAGGCACAGCAGCTCCTGGGAGTCCCATCCAGCCTCCATGTCCCGTTCCTGCGAGTTCCTTCACTCAAGCTGCACAGTTCCCCTCTCTAGTGGCGTTGTCCTCTGGTCTCTTGCTGTATCACCAACTGGCCCGGGCTCCCGGCTGCCACACCTGACAGGTGTCAGCACTAAACGTGGCTGTTCTCTGGGGGCCATGCTCACGTCCAACAGCCGCTTCTGTGGCCTCTGGGTGGGAACTGCCACAAAATGATGGGAAAACGTGAGGGGGGAAACCATGAAGGGTCAAACTGTGAAGAGAGAAATTGTGAGGTCGGAAACCGTGAGGGGAGAAACCATGAGGCGGGAAACCATGAGGGGGCAAACCATGAGGGGAGAAATTATGAGGGAGGGACCGTGAGGCGGGAAAACTTGAGGGGGCAAACCATGAAGTGGGAAACCATGAGGGGAGAAATTGTGAGAAAGTGAACCATGAGGCGGGAAACTGTGAGGGGGCGAACCGTGAGGGGAGAAACTGTGAGGTGGGAAACCATGGTGGGGCAAACCATGAGGGAGGAAATCATGAGGTGGGAAGCCATGAGGGAAGAAATTATGAGGTGGCAAACCATGAGGCGGGAAACCATGAGGGGAGAAACCGTGAGGCAGGCAGTGATCCGTGTCCAGCCGCAGGGCAGCTTTCCCCAGCATGGGTAGTGGCAGACACTTGGGGTTCTGTCTCCCCGCTAGATGCTGTGACACGTCAGGTGCCACCTGAAGGGACCCTGACCGTTGGCCTTGGAAGGCCTGAAAAGCTCGTGGCCATCACAGTGGTTGGGTCCTGTGGAGGATGAAGAGCCCATGGAGGATGGCTCTGAACCAGCCGAATCCCTCAGCCTGTGATGGAGGTGGCACCGCTGTGAGAGACTGAGAGCTGCTCATGAAGGAACTATAAGTTTCTGGAGTCTCTGGGCTCCTCCCTGATGTGTTCCTGATGCCCTGCTGTGCTGTGCCACTATCCTGGGTTTGGGGTGGGAGTTGGGTCAGGCAGGAAGCTGTGGTTCAGCTTTGGTGGCTCTGTCAAGGGTTGGGGTTTAATTATGGGTTGGGAATGACTCCTGCAGCAGGAGCAGCTGCCTGGGCTGGCTGGCTGGCCCTGGATTGCTGGGCCCTGGCCTCCATGGACTGTGTAGACCCCTTGGTGCTGGGGAAGTGGAGATTCCCCTTGTCTGCCTGGTGCAAGGTGAGACCACCAGTCCTTTGTTGGCCTTTCTCTCTCCCCCACCAATTGTCCTCATCACTGGAATTGCTCTTGTTCTGCATTATCCTTATTTCCTTTCTCTGGTTTCTCCACTGCCTTCTGTTTCATCCAATGGCTGGGAGTTGAGGTGATGTCATGTGGCAGTGGCTCCTGCAAAGCTCTGGTCCTTCTGCAGGAGAAGGGAACCCTGGATTCCTCTCAGAGACAGTGGGACATGTTGGACATAGAGACCTGCTGTGCTACGGGGAGGTTTGGAGGGGATAGGTGTACCACTTCTGTGCTGCTCAGGGGTACAAGGGATCCAAGAGAATGTAGGGCTCTAAAAAATATCTGGTGAGGGACCCAAGACTGGAAAAAAGGGAAATCCAGACAGATTTATTTTCCAACTTTCTTTCCTTAGAGAAGCATCTGGCTTATGTAAAGCCATTTGCTGGGTTTTTCACTGTTTTATTTTGAAAGTCTCTGCAATCAGGCATTCTGCTCTTCTCATCTCCCATCATTGCCTCAGGGGCAGATTTTTTCATGATTTGGGGTTTTGCTTTCATGAAATTTACTCTTTGTTTCTGGTCTGTGTTGTCTTTTTCTTCTATTTTCTTTCATTTTCTTGTAAAGAACTGCTCCAGTTTGATTTGTGGTTTTGCCTTGCTTTCTTCCTGGAGGTGAATTGTTGTGATAAACCCTGCAAAAAATGGGAGGGAGCAGACTGGTGCATTGGTGAGACCCTGGTCACTGATCTGGCATCAGTGAAAGTCCTGTGCCAGGGGAAACTGAGCTCTGAGCTTTGATTGCATCCTAAAAGCACAGCATTTTTCTGTATGGGACACTTGGAATTAAATTATGTATGAGGGGGTGCAGTTAGAGGAATTAGCACTCTCCTTCCTTTTGCCAATGTGGCTCTGAATTGAGCCCATCATTTCCGCATGCATTTATCCTGGCAGTGAAGTGCTCAGTACCTGGTGAAAGATTTACAGCCCTGCTCCAGTGATGCAATTTGTTTGGGTCTTACTCTAAATTTGCCATTTCCTCTCCCTGGGTGGCTGATTCCCTGCTGCTTGGAGCAGGCAGTGGTCCAGGCAGGATCCTCTCAGAGCTCTGCGATGTGAGGTGCTGGAGGAGAGTTTGATGGGACTCAGGGTGCTGAGCCTGCAGAAAGCTGCCCTCTCCTCTGACAGAACAAAGATCAGCTCTGCTGTCAGCTCCATCTCTGTGTCCTCTCTGCCATGCTTCGTCTTCCCTCTGTCCCCATTCCAGCTGTTGTCTTTGAGTGATCCTGTGCTAGAGGTTCATGCAGGCTCCTGCATGTCTTGGCCTTGCATCCTCTTGGCAGAAAACTGAGAGTGAGAAATGTTTGGGAAAGTCTTGTGCGGTTTTTTTTTGGAGTTTTTGTTCTTTTTTTTTTTTTTTTTTTTTTTTTTTAACAAGAAGCTTCACTATTCATTCATTCCACAAATAGCTTTCCCTCTTATTGGACATCTTCCTGCTAGGACAGTCCAAGCCTGTTCTGACAGGCAGCTTATCTGCCTGGCAGCTCTGACTGCTTCCTCTGTCTCTCCCTTGTGTGGGAGGTGTTTTGTCTTTCCAAACTTCTGCTGACTTCAGTGGGCATTAGCTTGTGCCCAAACATGCACTGATAGTGCAGTTCAGTGCTGAAGTTCACCGCTGGTTGTTATTTATGTCCCTGCGGTGTGTTTTTCTTTGCAAGGGGAAGGATTTAAGTGGTTTGGGGAGGGGAGCTGTTATTGAAAGTTAGTGAGGCTGAGGCTCTCAGCTCCCCCTGGCTACTCCATCCTGTGGGTCCTGCAGCAGGACATGCTGAAGGCACTGGTGTTGAGGAATGCCACGCTGATGGGGGTTCAGATAAGGGGGATCTGCAAAACCCCTGTATCTGAAAAAGCCCACAGCAGCCAACTTGTTACTTTACTGTGTTGCCAGCTGCTCAGGCAACTTAGAGAAATTTCCAGTCTAGTTTTAAATCTAGTAAAAGTGGAGAGAGATGCATGAAGTGTGTGTGCATGAAGTGAGGCTTAAAAATATGGGTATTTTCAATAAAACAAAGTCAGTCATGTTTGAACCTGCAGTTTGCAAGTATGCACCCCTGACACAGAATCAATGCTTTCAGTTTCCAGTCAACAAATCTCTGGATGATGGTTCTTGAATCTCCAGAATTTCTGTAAGCCTGTTCCTTGTGGGGAAGCATTTGGGTTTGCTTATCAAATGCTTAACTTTCCTCCTCAAGCTGTGGGATCCATCACTACTGTCCGTGTGATGCCACCACATGCCCAGTGCTCCTGCTTGTGCAGTGGCAGCCCAGGGATGTTTGTGGGTCAGGGATGACAGATACTCGGCAGGACTCATCAGTGCTATTAATTAATTGCATTCCAACAGCAGCGAAAGCAGCAGCAAGAGTAATAAACAAATTATAATCTACATTATGAAGCTGACAGGTGCCACCCACTCATTACCTGTCTTTAACCACTCTCATTACTGCCCAGTCTTTGTGGGAACTAATCGTGCTGCTCAGTGTCCGACGTGCTCACTTAATGCCATTATCTGAAGCAATCGGCCTCTCCCTGTGAACACAGAGGAAGGTGCTTTTCCTGAGGCTTGTTCTCTGGGTGCTGGAACACAGGGAGCCCTGGGGTGGAGGAGGCTGAAGGCACCCTTTGCCAAAGCATGGTGTGGCTGGGAATTGAAGACTAAAATCCACAGGGACAATCTGGGGAGGAGCTGGGGATGGATGGCAGGATGGGAGGTTGTTACTAGGAGGACAAAGTCATTTCCATGGGTTATGGAATAATATCCAGTGAAAGGGATAATAGGAAGAACTACATTTTTTTCTCTCTCTAGATGTTTTCCAGGCTTTGGGAACAAGTTGGGCTGCTGACTAATGACTCTTCTCTTTGTGGCTGTCCCTGGGCATTGCAGGAGGATGTCCTGGTAGTGTTTCTGTGGGGACCAGTTCAAGCTCACCCCAGGAAAAAGAAATTGAACTCCAGAAATTTCTTGCAGTGGTATGGCTTAGGCCGGGCTCAGCAGAGGTGAGGATGCTCAAACAGAGGAGCTCAGCCTCCTTGCCTGGCTGCTCCATTGCCTGGTGTGGATCCTGATGTTAAGGACTGTGCTGTGCCTGGGCTGCAGCACTTCTCCTTTCCTCCCTGACGCAACTGGGAGCCCTCCTGGAGAACATTATTGCAGCCTGGAAGATGAGGAATTGGGCTGAGAGACCAGATGAGGAAATAGTTTTTTTTTCAAGATACTCCATGGATTGCTGGACCATGGCCAGAGGTCCTGTTGTGCTCTCAGGGCTTTGGGACATCTCATCAGGGGGTCCCTATTGAGCAAAAAATAAGCCAAAAGATGAGAAATAAAGACAGAGAGGTGAGGGACCAGCTTTCCCAGTAGAGGATTGGCATCAGTCAGATACAACAAGGGCCTGTGAAAAGCCAAAACTGTTGAATGTGTCTGCTAATGAAAAATAGGAATAAGTGGCAGATGAAGTTGTCTGTTGATTATTCAGAGTAGCAAAATCCAAAAGCTGCACTGCATAGCTGTAGGAAGTCCTTGCAGTATGGAGTGGTGGAGTTGTAGCATAGGATGCTGAGCAAAGCAAAGCAATCCATCTCAGAATGGGATAATGTCACAAGGGAGGGAAGTCTCAGAAGTACAATAAACTGTGCTGTGGGAACAAGTCTTTGAGTATGGTCAAAAACCCCCAAACAGTCAGCCTCTTGAAAAAGAGCTAAGAACAAACTGGATAAACACATTGTATGGATATGTGGTGAACATATTGGGGGTTTGGAAGGCATTAGAATAATTGATGCAAGGGAAATCCATTGGGTGCTTTTAAATATCAATACACAGTATCTTCAATATTGTGCATTGATATTTACAATACAACACAGTATCTTTAAATATCAATCCCAGTATCCCCACATCTGCAAGGAGCTAGAGCCTGGGCAAGCATTAGTAAGGTAACATAGTTACATGCTACATAGCTGCATGGCCTGTTCTTACCCTTGGTTCTGCTGTGAAGTACCATAGAAAACAGGACTACAGGGCAGGATGAAGATTGATCCAACAATAGTTAGTGGCTGTGATTCTTCTGCTCTTCAAAAAAATTGCTGTCCTAGAATAAGCTGTGTGGCACTCTGTGATTGTGTGTGTGTGTGTGTGTGTGTGTGTGTGTGTGTGTGTGTGTGTAAAGGGCTTTTGTGGAGTTTGCAGATACTGTGCTCTCTCAGTAGAGAGAGCTGCTGGAGGAGAAGACTCCTGAGGCTGTTGTACATCTGATATCAAATGGACATTGCAAACAGACAGCCCAAACAATGAGAAGGTCTTTGTACCAACAGAAGCATCCTGTTCTTCACCAGCACCCGTCACTCTGAAATGGACAGAATCATTAGGTGATGGAAAGCCATTGCCTGGGTCAACAGACATGACCCTTGTATCCTCTGAGAAACATCTGGGCAGAAAACCAGCTCCAAAAGGATTTGCTTTCTTAAACCCATCCTCTCCCCTCACTCCTAAAGTACTGTGCTTCTGGCAAAGGAGAACTGGAAGATGTGGAAGGAGCTGGATGGGTCAGGCCGACTCATCCTGCCCTCAAAGCCCTCGTGTGCTACTTTAACACACACCACAGTGGGGCGAGACACTGTGTGGGAGTGTGAGACAGTTCCTAATGTTCCTGTTGATCAAATGGCCCACTGAGTCTCCTGATCTGCTCTGGTGATAAGTCCCAACAAGGACTCTCTCTTAATCCTCATTATCCTCTGTTGGTGCTTCCTGCCCACATACACTAGATATTTCCTATCAACAGGGAGGAACCTCTGGGGAAGATAGGATCAGATTCCCAGGAGCTAGGCTGTAGTAAGAGTGAAGAAAGAATGAGGAAACTGTCCTAATTTGAGGTTAATCTTATAGATACATGGTTGCATGCAGACAATAGGAAGAGAAATGCCAGGACAGCTTTAGCATTTAGTAAGGAAAGGAACATCTTTTTCCAGGAGTAGCCTGAATTGTAACTTATGATGTGGTGAAGTTGCTGTTTGATGTCAGCTTCAGCAGAGGGGAAGAGACAGATTCTGCTTTGTGTTACCAGAAGAGGAATAACCTGAGGGAAAAAAAAAAAAAAAAACCAAGGGAAAGGCATTTTTAAAAGCAATTTTTTGTCATTTGTATACTGATTCAAGCTGCAGTGCATGGATGGAGTGTTTAATTTCAGGACTTTATTTGAATAAGACACTAAATAAGGAGAAGAAGAGGGCTGTGTGATTTTCTTCCTGAAGCAGACATGCTAATATGCCCATTGGGTATTTAAAGTTGCATGGCACTGCTGAAAATGCAGAGGCCCACAGATCTTTTCTTCTAGTGTAAGTGGGTTATTGGGGTGGGGTGTTTCTTACCCCTACCTAGACCCATAGCTGGAGCCTGTGCCAGTCAGAGGCTTGGCCTGTCCCTCATGCTCACCTTTCATGTGGGCTGGGTGGAGTGTGCTGAAGATCTTTGTGGTGGGGACTTCTCTACAAACAGTTGCTTTTATGAACATTTTGGACAGCCTGTTGAACTGCCTCCTGCCTGTCCTGTCCACATCCCAGCACCATGCACAGACCCTGTGATGCTCTGTGTGTTTTGTTGGCAAGCAGGGTGAGAGCTGGTGCCTGTTTGTGAGAAGTGAATTGCCTTTGTGGGGGTGTGAGGGTCCCTAACTGCACATTCATGTGCAGCAGGTGTTCCAGCATGATCCCATGTGAATGACTACAGTGCAAAAAGGTGTGGACACTGATTGCTCATCCCCACCCTGAAGGTGGTGTTGCAAGTTCCTGAAAAATTCCGTCATGCCCTCGCGGGTTTGGACATGTTTGGCTTTTCACTCTCTGTGTCCTGCTCACAGGGTGTGTGGCGATGGTGTTTTATTTGTTGCCCAGCTCTGGGCTGATCACAGCTTCTTCCATCAGAAGCTTTATAGGCCTTGCCTTGGACCAGGTTTGTGAAGCTACAATGATGAACCCCTGCTGCTCCCTAGAAACTTCCAGTCCCTTCTGTATAGAAGATCTTGCAAAGCTTGACCTAAGACAAGTGATACTGGGAAAAGTAGTTCCCTGACCCATGCTTCCTTTATGAGTAAGGACAAGGCATTTTTAGCTATTTAAATGCCACCTGTATCTTAATTTCCCACTTCCTGTTGTTTCTGGCTCTCCCAGGAGAATTGATTTTTGCCTGAAAGTCAGTAGAACAACCATGTTCTGCCATGTGAACTCTGAGCTGTTCCCGAGGTGGCTGGCTCTGTTGTTTTCTCTCCACCATGGCAGGTTATGTCATCCAAGGGCTCTACTTCATGACAGACAGTGCACAGTTTGACTCTGATGGCTGGTTTGGTTTTCTTTTTTGGGCTATGTTTAAGATAAGCTCTGTCAGGGAGCAGGGCTGGCTCAGAGGACATACACAGTGATGTGGGCACAGCAGATCACCTTTGTGCTAAGTTTCCTTTCATAAAGGGTTGCTAAGTAGTGCCTACAGGTGATTGATACAGCTGAATAGTGAGCAGAGTATAATTGCTTCTGCTGTCTTCTGGGATGTGCTTCCAGCAGGTCACGACACCTGGTAATGTGCTTGTAACATCTATTAACCTCCTAATTATATAAGTGGTGCTTTAATACTGCCTGGTCACCAGTCAAGTCTGGATACACTGGCTGTGGCTCTCCATGGTCACTGCTGAAATGCTGAGCCTGGTCACTGGGTTCACTGCTTCTTGCTGTCAGTCCTTGCCAGGTGCTCTGCTCCTTCTCACAGCTCAAAGCCTGCCCTTGTTGATTTTCTCCCTCAGTTCTTTTGCAGTGTGGTTGTTGGAATGTCAATGCTTTGCTGAGCAGGTGCTGCTGTGTGGTATTTTCCCCCTTACAGGTAACACCCTGCAGTGAAGAGCTGTGAGGCTGAAGGGATCAACATTTCTGCAGAGCCCTGAGTCACCTGGCATGGCACTGGATTTCAGGAAGGTGGAAGAACTGGAGTGAGAGTTGAGGCTTGCTGGAGGAAGAAGATTCAAGAATTCTTGTTTTGTATGTACTGTTGGGATCTGGTAGGCTGCAGGAAGGGGAGTCCCTGTGCTGCTGGCTGTGGAAGGAGCATACCAGCTCACAGGGTGCTCAGCCAGGCAGGGGACAGATGGAAAAGGATGCCCTGCACTGACTGTGAACAGACTGGACCAAGAGACCAACAGAAAGATTGAGCTCTGAGCTTTTAACAAACCATGACCTTATGGTTCACCCTTCTTCTCCAAGGCCTCCTCTGAGCACAGGAGCAAGGTGTCAGGCCAGAGTACCAAACTGCTGGAATCCTGATCCTCACGTGGGAAGGTGTTCCCTGGTGTAATGCAGACAGCAGCATCCTGCCTGGTGGGAAGCCCTGGAGAAGAGAAGGCTTGGCCAGGGGAGGTGGGGAGCACACAAGAGGATCTTGAGGTGGGGTTTGAGGACAGGCTGACTTCCAGGTCCATCTCTGGGGCAGCCCTGGTGAATGTTCTTCACTGCACTGGGAGGGACAGGTGCTCAGTGAGTAGGGCGGGGTGCACGTTCTGTGCCAAACTCTCACTTGTCTCCTTTCTCCTCGGGGCATTTTTCATTCACTAAACTTGCTACTAAGGCAGCCTAGGTGGAAGTGATCAGTTTCCTGAGAGTGGAGGCCTTTCCTGGCTGAGCACTCAGTGTTGGGGCTTGGGTGAACTGCTGTTTGGAAGAGCAGAGTGGGAAAAGTGGGAGATTTTGCTGTGTGCTCCATTACCAGAGACTGAGGACAAGAATACAGATCAACAAACAATACCAAAAAGCAGAGAACCACTTTGAATTACTTCCATTCAGATGCTACTGGCGAGCAGAGCAAAGCTTTGAATGGAAAGCACAGCCTGCCTCCAGTCTGTCTTCCTCCTTCCTGGCTCTAAACAAGACTTCAGGTGTGTAGCTCCAGAATAAGCAGTGACAGCCAGTTTAGGGTGGGCACCTTCTTTGCCCTCCACTATCTCTAGTGCCCCAGTGCGCAGGGACATGAGCCTGGGCAGCACCCTTGTGGCATGGCTGTCAGAAAAAATAACAAGCTGGCAAGTCCTGACTCCTTATTTATATTTTGGTGAAAGTTTTTATCATGTTTCCTGCAGACACCGACGGAGAGGAACGGGTGGTTCTGCTGTTGGCGTGCCTTTCTGATAAAAGCCAATGGTTTTTCACACACTCTTGAGTTGCTGTTGGGTCTCAGTATATCCCCTTCTGCTTTTTTATGTCACTGCTTCTCTTGTGCCTGCTGGAAGACAGGTGTCTTCTGTGCAAAGGACTTTTAAGAAGCTGCTTAGACTGTTTACTTTTCATCTTTATAACCCTTATTCTGCTTTTTTTAAGTTCTTCCTCTGCCCCATAAACCTCCTGTTTACTTTCCCCAAGTAGAGAGAATTTACAGGAATCTGTTATATGTTAATTGAAATTGCTTCTTGCTGTGCATGGAAACAAAAAAGGCAAACTACAACTGCAACACAATGTAAGCATAAACAGGAAAACATATCAAAAAAAGCTTCATTTTGGAGACACAGTCCCTTAAGAATGCAAAACCTTCTTGGCCTGGAAGGTCTGTGAGTCAAGTATCAATTGATGTGATGTACTGGAAAAGGAAATGTTTAACTTTTTTATTTATGTCCAGTAAATCTCAATGAAGCCTTTAGGAAAAAAAACAACTCAGGAGGATTCAAAGGAAAACAGCTCGAAGGGCTTCCGGCTCTGTATGCACCACTTTAAATTTAAGAGCTTCATGGGAATGCTCATAGTTTATTCTCAGCAATGTCACTGGAATGAGTCTGTAATTTGGAAACTTTTGCACAGCTTTCAATTTTAAAATAAAAGAGAATTCTGACCTAGATTTTAAAAAGTGACCATGGAAAGGTCCCTCAAACCAGTGGTTATGTAGCCCATAAACAGTGTCTAGAAAAGCAAGTCCCTTTAGGCTGTCTCCTCTTGGAATCCAAATTTAATATGTGATCTTATGTTGGGAAGTCACCATGTGATTTAGGCAACCAAAAATTGGTGAATTATCCATTAGCTGAAATATATTTAACCTGAATAATTGAACACAATGAGTAGAATCATCAAAACTGAAGTGTGTTTGTGGTTCCTTTGTTAACTGACAAAGGAGCTCAATCATTTGATGAGCATTTGGCTCCAAGTTGTACACCTAGCTCTAAAGTCCAACTGCAAAGGGGCAAAATGTTCAGTTAAGCTCAGTATTGATGGCTTATGAAGATCAGATCTATTTTTATTGCTTTATTGGGAAAAGACTTGAGAAGTCCTTGGAGTGTCTTTTTTATTTTTATTTTTTTAACCCCTTCCAGCAAGATGTCAGTAGATCAGAGCCAGGCAATTATTCCCTGCAGTTGGTCAGACAGTGATCTGTGGAGGGATAGAATGTAAGAAACTAAAGATAGTGCAGAAGGTAGTCTCACACCTGAGGAGCTGCAGCTGTACAAATCACCAAAGATTAGGAACAGGCCTGCCCTTAATGGGCCACAGCTGTGTCCAATAAGAAGACGAGTGCTACAAAAGGGTTGGAGTTTGTTGGCTGTGCTGTGAGGAAGGAGTAAGTGCTGTGAGTAGGTGCCTATGAGAAATCACCAAGAAGGTATGGGAGTTTTGCAATAAGATGACAACAGTGATCAAGGAATTTCTTTGGTCTGGAAGTTGGAAGGGGTCTTTGTTTCTGCTGCACTGGGACCCAGCCAGCCAGGACAGTGCTTTTCCTCTCTGCAACTTTAATTAGGGCAAAGAAAGAACAAACTGTCACTATGAGCTGTTCCAACCAACTCCCTTCTTCTATCAACTGCCAACCATGATTTTATGTTTAATTATTTGCATTACATCATTTCTCTCGTACTAGGTGTTGTACGTAGCTAATGATGCAAAGCCTACCCCAGGTTTGGACACTGTACAGACTTCCCTGTAGGGCGGATGTACAAAAGTGTTTGAGGTGCTCAAGGAGGGGAAGCTGGCAAAGCCTCCCCTACCTTCTCCCCTTGGAATAGTAAGATATTTAACATACTAATTTAGCTTACTGATCAAAATGGAATAGTCATCTGCAGAAATAAAGCTTGCACAGGTTAGAAACTCCTTTGTGTCTTCTGTTCTCTGTTTGAACAGGACATTTCTGAGGGAGACCCTGTCCATGGGGCTATTCCTACTGGCACAAGGCCAGGCTGGGCACTGGGACAATTGTTCAGAAACCTTAGGCAAAGCAGAATCCATCAAACTCTTGGCTCTGCAGAGCATATAAGTCAAACTATCTCTTCTGAAGGTTCCTGGTTAACAAGAAGATCCCCCCGCTCCTAGAGCCTGTGGTCAGGGCTGGCTACTTGTCATTGTCCCAATGTTATTTCCACATCCTCACAGCTTGTCTGTGCACATGTATTTCCACTTGCTTTTTTATCGTGTTCTCCTTTCTGAGCTTCCCTTTAGACTGTTGATAAACTGTATTGCTTAATATGGGCGAGGGTGTTGGTTCTGGAGGGTCTGGCAGGGTTCCCTGCAGAGGAGCTATCACAGTGTGGTCTCATGGTCTATCAGCTGGGCAGTGGAGCTTGCTGGGTGCCTCCCAGCAGAGGTGTGCCTGCCAGCTGCTGTGCTGGGGGTGAAAGTGGGAAAGGATGTTCTGTGTACTGGTAGTAAATCTCTGAGCAAAGTGAGCTAGGAAAGGGATGGGCAGTGCTGGTGGCAGAGGAAGGTCAGCCTGACTTGCAGAGCCCCTGTGCTACACTTACCAAGTTGGGTCTGAAAGAGTGGAGAGGGAAATAATTTCTTCTCTGGCCTGTGTTGGTTCCTCTGCCCCCCCCCGCTCTCATGCAGGGCTGTGTGTGTAGTGTCTGGGAAGCGGAGCAGGGCAAGGCAACAGGTGCCCAAATGCTTTGTTCTTTCTCAGTCCTGTTGCCAGAGTTGAGGCCAGTTGTCTGTCACCTGGATCAAACCTGCCTTCCACCTGGTGGAAGCAAGGTGAGGGACTGGAGCTGGAATGCACCCTGATATTCCATGGCTAGCTGTACACTGCAAAACCCAGGAGCTGATGCTGCTGCCAGGAGATGCCCTTTACCCGTCTCTGGTGTGGTTGAGTCTGTCTGCACTGAAAAATGCTCTGCCTCCGGAAGAGGAAATGCAGGCCCTGCTTCTCTGAGATGCTGCAGGGTGGCCAAACATCCTCAACAGATAGAGATCATGTAATTCAGGTGGACCACTAAACTTTTAGGCAGCAATTAGCACTTATACAGTAACTCTGAGTCAGCTAATACATCTGGGTGTTGCCTTGGCATACTTCCGATGGCAAATCCTTCCTGTGTAGGCTTGATGTTCTTACATTCTCTGATGGCCTCTCAAATGCTCCACTTGGAAACTTGATCAAAAACCTGTGGTGATGCCAAAGGAAGATGTCCCATTAAATTCCTCAGTCTTCCTTTGGTCCTCTAAACCTGCAGATGATCCCAGGCAATTTCTTTGATGCCTTCTTCCCCAGTGGATGAAGTAATTACGACTTCTGTGCAGCAGGCTAATAGCTCTGAAGGCTTTAGTCAGGCTGATTAACAACCACTGTGTTTTAATAAAAAATGTTCTGGTAAATCATTCTGAATTGCAGCCCTAATTACTCTGCAGCCTGATGTGCAGCAATTGCAAAGCTAATAGGATCACCTGAATCCAGTTAATGAATCCTCTGTTATGGCTTGCTGTGACTCATAAGATGTGCAGTGTTTCTTCTGGTCTCCCCTGCCCTGTTCCATTTCCTGGTGAATATTTATGCTCTGTATGGCTGAAGGTAAGGGGGTGTGCACCTACACTCTGAATGAATTAACTTAAATATATGTGCATCCTTCCTCTCATTATTTCTAGGGACTTGTAAGGATCAAGAGCCTGGGCTTTTTGCTTTGGTCTCAAGGTGAGTTCACTCCAGAAGTCACCAATAGCTGCTCTTGCCTGGTAGTTCTTTTCAGGCTTACAGGTTTTGATGAGAAATCTGTTCAACCCTGTTCTCTGGTTCCCCAGCAGTACTCTGCATCTATGTTAGAGAGCAGAATTAGGAGAAACACTCTTCCTCCTTATTGCTAGCATTTAAAGGTGGTTTGTCCTGCATCAGAAAAGGAAAAAAAACCCCAAAACATTAAACTGAAAGTAATTTGTTTTGTTGGAATTCTTTCTTTAGGATTCAAGCCCTGGTATGTAGACACGTTTATGCTCCCTGGCCACCTCCACTCCCCTTTCAAAAGGAGCATTACATATTAACCCCAAATCCAAGATTTTTTCATCTTTTACAAGGTTGTAAAACTGGTGATTTAATTTTGGAAAGCTTTGGAGTGGGACTCTTGGCAAGAAGCACAGACCTACCAGTGCTTTTAGTTTTAAGGTGCCTTTTGCTTCTACAGGTGATTTAGGGCTTGTTGGCAGACTTGTGTTAAAGGTTTGGCCTCAGTCAGGGATAAACAAGGATTGTTTGAAAGTGGCCATTCAAGACTTCCCTCCTTGCCTTGCTCACTTCTTGTTCTAAATGTAATGTGCTTCTTACATAGATTTATAGGTTTAACTCCTTGTTTAGGCACACTATAAAATGTGCCTCTAACCATGCACCTTGTAACTACCATAATAGCAAGGAAGCCTGTCTGACGAATTCAGTGGCAGGAAGCAAAGTCAACATCTAAAGGATGTAATAAAGAGATTCAGGTGGGTAGGACACAGCAACATACCAGAGGAAAGACATGACACCAGTTACATTTCTGGTCCCATAGCTCCAGTGCTGTCCTTTGCTGGGCATAATCCAATGAACCATTTGTCTGAGCTCTCATGGTGCTGGGGCTCATGTAAAAATCCTGGTGTGAGGCCTGGGACTGGCTGTCCCCCAGCTGTGGGGGTACTCCTGTAGAGGGGAGGATGCATGGAGCAAATCTTTTCTGCTGCTCTCGTCACAGATGATTTCATACGTGGGTCAAGCTGAAAAACTCCAGCTCAATATGGGGGTGTTAACAGAGGATATTGGACTGGGGATTTTCAGAGGCTTCATTAAATTTCTGTCTAGGAACTTGAAGCCCTTGGGTAAGAGGGGGAAACTGCTAAATGATTCAAGTTTTGCAGTAAAGAGAGATAAATGAAGTTACAGTGGAACTGTACAAATATTTATTGCATGTTGGCAACAGATTTCAGGTCAGCCCTTTACAGCTGGAAGCAGACAATGACAATATATTTTTCTTTTAAGCAGAGTTTAGAGCAAAGAAAAATAAAAGGCCTGGATGATGCTTAGAAGGAGGAACAAATCTGAGCCTAGCAAATCTGCTTGTACATGATAAGACAAGGAGGGCAAGAGAGCAGAGGTGGTGCTGAAGGGTTTGTGTTGCTTTCCTGAGCATGAGAATTGCAGTATCAGCTCTGTAACTGCTCCTGCCTGGCTGGGACTTGCAAAAAATCTGTTGTAAATGATGGGCTCAATGTGGGAGGAAAGGAGTGCAGTTTATCTTAGATTTTTAAATATTATAGTGTCAGACTTCTGTGTGTTGGCCTCTCCCCTATAAGTTCAGAGCCTTTGAAGGCTCCTTTCATTTCTGGTGTTCACAAGCATTTATCCTCTGTGCTTGGCTCGGTAACTGGGATGGGATTAGGAATGCAGGAGCTGTAGCATTGTTAGATACCAGTTTTGATTGCCTGTGGTGGTTTTTTTGTTGCTGTCTTTGTTTGGTTTTCCTCTTTATGGAAGAAATGGGTAATGTGCGGTTGAAGTTCGCTTGACTCTGAGCTGCTGGATGCTTTGGCAGTGACATTAGCTTGGGGAGAGGGGGAATGCTCCACTCCTTCCCTCCCAGAGGCCAGAGAGGTTTTCTCATGGTGGGTGGGAGGAAGTCACTTCTCACTTCCTCCTCAGACAGAGCAGAGGTCTGCTGTCTCGCTTACATTTCCCTTAGTCCTGCTGACAAATATTTGTAATTTTGATGTTTTGGAAGCTGAGTGCTGGAAGATCAAAACTCACACTTGCTGGCTTTTGTGGAGAGTGAGAACTGGCTGCTTCCCACGTGTTGTCTGTGAGATAGCTTCACATGGCTGCTCTGTGCTTGGACAGTGTCTCGCCCTTCTGTGGGAGCTCTCCAGACAGGAGCTGGCAGGAAGCAGCATGGCTGTGTGCTGGGCAGAAGCAGCACGTGGGCACAGGAGGGATGGAGCTCACTCCTGTCTTCAGGGTGATGAGCAGACATGACAGAACATGGAGAGCAGCATGTGCTGGGTGTTACTGGTCAGCAGCAGACTCTGTCCTCCTGTCACATTCCAGTGGCTGACCAGACCCTGCCTAACCCACACTGTCACAGCTGAGCCTCTCCCACTTGATTCCAGCTCAGAGCAAGGCTGGAGAGGAAGCTGCCACAGTGGAGCTCCAAGCTCACTCTCTCTGAACTGAATGTGGGAGTTTTTGGCATGTCCTTGAGTGGGACAGAGATTTAAAATCCTTACCCTAACCTATGGGGAAACATTCAGGAGGCTTTCATCTCTGGAAAATGCACTGGGTTCTCTGGATGAAAGAGCTATTATTTACCTATCAACAACATAATCCCCCTCCCTCCTACAGATTGCAGGCAAGCTCCTGGGGCAAACGACAGTGTAATTAAGAACAAATATTTACTATGAAGGACTAGCTGAGGCCTGGCTGGGCAAGCAGCCATGAGCCTTGTCTGAACTTGCCTTCTGTTTGCTCCCCTTTGAAAGCAAGGAGTCAGTGTCTTTTGTCAGAGGAGTGTTTGTGAGGCATAAGATGGTGGGTTGGGCCTCTGAAGCAGCCAGGAGCTATCAGGCTGTTTGTTCCAAGCCTAGGAAATCCCCCACAACAGGAGTTCCTTGCATGCAGAGGCACTTCACTTTGCTGTTGAGGATGACTCTTAGGTATATCTGGTGTGTGACTGCACCTGGTGCCATGCCACAAGCAGTCTGTGGAAATACTTGCCAACTCTAAAATCCCAAATTAATTCTGTGTTCGTTTGTATCTACTTTCCCTTCTGATTTCTATTGCAACTCGAGGTTTTGCTTCCCAGGACTCAAGCCCTGGTGTGTAGATACAAGGGAGCCTGACTGCTGGAGAAAGCATGAACTTGCAAAATTGCTGGGACTGTTTCACAGCTCAGACTCACAGCCTACTCACCTGCCTTCTGCCACTCTGATCAACAGCAAGGAGGGGTGACAGGGTTCTTGCTCATCTCCTGGCAAGGCTGGGCAAGCTGAAATTTAATAAATAAGTCAATCGTGAGTAATAGAAACAATTGCAAGGATGTGGTGTGTGGTTCAACCAGCTATCACTGCTGTGGTAATACAACAAGGCATGTGATTAGACTGGGAAATTGCTGTAGCAATACCAAGATTTACAGCATGAGTCCCACAGAAGGAGTAGTCGTGAGAGACACACACAGACACTCAGAGCTTGCAAAAGGATATCTAGCAAAGTGTCTGAGCAAGGCCAGCATCCTCTTCCAGAGTGCTAAGGAGGCCATGGAAGTAACTGGAGAGATGCCCTGCATCATGCTGGGCATGTGCTTTAAAATAGTTACAACTTGTCAGAGTTTTTGAGGAATATGTCACCAGCTGGGCTGATTTAAAAGGTTGTTTTTGGTTTGTTCCTCTCTGTTGTAAGGATGGTCATGTATTATCAGCAGTGTGACAACTGGAACCAGGGTTTACAGAGGCCTGTGTTCCTGGGCTGAGCCTAGCATGCCTGGAGCTCTGACCTTTGAAAATTGCTTTATATGTTAGATATCTGGTTTGGGTTTTTAAATAAAATTCTTTGCTCCCAGAGAGAAAAGTTTATTTGAGGCTTTGCTCTGAATGACACATCTCGTTTTGTTTGGGAGTTTGGATGCAACACCAGGGAGAAGGAAGAGGTTATCCAGTACACAGGGTCTGGGAGGCCTGGGGAAAGGCTCTCAGCCATGGGCTAGGAAACCACAGAAGAGCAAAGAATGAGCTAGAGTGGCTCTTGCCCCTTAAGAAGGCAAGAACAGCTTCAGCAGTGCCATTTACTGTGGCTTTGCCAGTGCCCACCTCCTTTGGCCCTCAGTATATGCAGGGAGGACATGGCTGTGCAGCGACTGCAGCTCAAGTGTGGTGCCCAGTGTGTTAATGCTGGCAAACCCCAACTGAACTCAGAGCCTGAGTGGAACAAAACTTGCTTTCAGTTTTTCCCATTAAACCCATGCCATCCTGGCTTACGAGTATATGTGTTTTTTGGCTTCACTGTCCAAAAGAAACGCCAAAAAAGCTACTGGGTCTCTGGTTTGGCTTCTGCAAAGGTGTTGTCCATTCTGGTGTGTCTCGTGCATATGGGCTGTAGGAGGAGAGCCCTGCTTTTGTCATTGTTGCCAGCGAGCCAGACATCTACAGTCCCTCTGCCAAGCTTGTTCTGCTGTTCAAGAATTCTGCTTGATTTTCAAAAGGAAGTTGATTTTTAAAGCTGCCTGGAGTATGTGCTGTGCTTTCTGAAAGAGAAGTAGGCGATGAAGTTATGGTCAGAGAAAATATGTGTTGGTTCTTTCAGGGAATGATTCCTGCCTTGTGTTGATTCTCACTGTTGTCATTCTTTCATGGTCACATTTGCTCATTGGCAGGTTGAGGGAAGCATGTCTTTGGAGAACTGTGCCCTGAAAAGGTGAGTGCTTGCAAGAATGCCTTGGATGAGACCTTGTTCCCTTGGCTAGTAGAGGATCCTGAAGCCAGATAGGCTGCTGGACAGAGTTTGTATCCAGAGATCTGCATCATCCTATTGCAGCAAAGCAGTAATCAGGACTAGGGAGACTATCTTTTAAAATTGTGTTTGGAGTTTTGTATCAAAGAAAAGTCTGTGCCTGGGACTATGCATACACTGGAGAATGTCCTCATTTCCTTAAACTTAACATTTTAAATAGTTTAGAGACAAGTTTAATAATTATCATTTGAAAAGCACCTAAGGAAAGGACTCAAGATATTCTTTTCTGTCTGACATTACAAAGAGACTTTCACACCTTATCTCCAGGCACTGCCAACTTGTGTTGTGTCTTTTGTGATAGTTATCAAACAGATAGAGTAGGTATTTCCTAGCACTGCAGGCACCCACCAGACATTGAGATGAAGCACCCAAAGGAACCTGAGAAGACTCAGGATGGCCAGAGAGGCAAGTGGGAGCTGCAGGTTGCTGAGGCTTGCACATTCCTACACTTAGCTGGTGAGGAAGAGTTAACTCACTTCTGTCTGAGCTGAGGCTGGAAGCAGAGGTTGATTGACTGAACATTAGAAATCCTCTCTTCATGCCAGGTGTAACAAGGATCATCTGGTAAAAATGTGTGTCTGCCTGAGACAGATCTGCCTTAGACATGCATTAGCACGAATGGAGTTTGCTGTCTGCTGGAGGAGCCAGGTCCCCAGTTGAGCAAAGCCTAACGGAAACTGGATCCAGTCCAGAATGTCTGGATGGCATATGATATTTACTGAAATATGGCATTGCTTGTGTAAGCAGCACACCCTTCTCCCTCACTCTGGAAACCATCTGGGCTTCATGTGTGAGTGGTTGAAAACCAGAGCAGGAGAGCATCTGATGCTGTGTGGCTCCTGTGATGTGTTTCCCACTCTGGCCCCCCTGCCTGGGTGTCCTTGAATTTGCCAGCATGAGAGTCTCAGCCATGCCCCAATGTCCTCTTCACCTAGTGAGGGTTTTTTCCCTGTGCTCTGCAGTGGTTGTAAACGGAGTATGGTTGTATGAGGAGTTTGCACAGGGCTTTTCCTGACAGAGTAGGAGGCAAACTCTCTTGCCTCAGCCAGGGTACAATCATTTTGCTGGCCAGCTCTTTCATTTCTAGCTGGGTCCACAGCCAGTAGCTTTATTGACTCTACTGATTTTTATACAAGCTGGACTAAAAGCTCCTGGGAACAAAAAAGGATTATTTGGCTTGTCTGTGGTCTTGCATAGCAAGTGTTTCTTCCAAATGTAGCTGAGCACCCTTAGCAGAGACTTGGGACTGGGCAGAGCCTCCTGTCCTTGACACAGCCAGGCTAAGAAATAATTTGTCCAATTGCTGTGTTAAAAAGGCAGGAGGGGACAGGGAAGTACAAAAAATAATGCAGGTTTAGCTATGCTTTTCTTTAGCTTTTGGGAGGGGGGTTAGTTAAAGGTAGGGACTTCTGGGGTGGGGTTAGGGTTTCCTCTGCTGTTTTCAAGGCTTTCCTTGTAGCTTCCTCTCTGTCTGTGTATGCGCACTCTGTGGGTTTTGTTTCTTAGAGGGAGCATCATATGACAGCCCCAGCATCTCTGATCTTTCTGGCAGACTGATCCCTCTTCCTTCCTGAACTTGATAAACAGTCCAAGAAACTGTGCCTGTGTATGAGTGCAAATACGTCTTTCAGAGACCACAGCTTGTTTCTCCATTCTTGGTGTGGTTTTTCTATCCTTCCGTCACAGTTTCTGGTGCTTCTCTGCTTTGCTCTCCCATCTCCCCTCCTGCTGCGGTTTACCTGCTGCTGCCTGACTTGAAGATATGGGTGATATGTGAACAATCTGTTCCTGAGAATTCTGCCTTGTGCTCCCTGGCCTTGCACCCTGATGGCACAGGGTTTCTGAGGTGGTGGTCAGGGTTTCAGGCCCTCTTGTCAAGACTTTGCAGGGTTTTCTGAACTCTCCCTGCTCGTGCAGTGCTGGCAGTGGTTGCTGTGGTTTTCAGGTTATCCAGGTGGCCAGTGCAGGCAGATGCTGTTGGAAGAGGAAAGCCTTCTCTGTGTGTCTGTGCAAAGCACTGTGGCACAGCAGAGCTCTGGTTCAGAGCAGGACTCTGATGTGGTAGCACAATGTGAATTGTTCCCAGATCCAGCTGTCTTTGGCCTAATGTGGCTGAAATACAGAGAGCCACTGAAGCAGCTTCCCTTGCTTCCAGCCCCAGCAGCTTGTGCTTTTGTGGCCAAAGGAGCTGGCTCCATCTACATTACTGCTGCTGGGAAGTGGAAATGCCCTGTGTGCAGATACACATCAAGATCCAGGAGGGTCTGGAGGCCTGACCTTTGTACCTCTACTCAGAGAAGGTCTTGTGGGCTGGGACCTACTGGATGGCCTTAGAGCTGTGCAATTCCTTGGGCTGAGGGGTGCATTTTCCTCAGTTCCTGAAGTAGTGCACATTTGAACTTCATTATCCTCTCTAGGTCATTGCCAGTCTGAGTTGCCAGACCCAGACTGGACTAACCTTGGGCTGTCTTCTGCTCCTCCAACTGAGTATGCCCCCTCCCTTCCTCGAGTGTATCTGATGCTTGAGAATTGTTGTGTGCTCGTCCCCATCCTCCAAGGTAGGAGAAAAGTTCCCACTTCTGTGTTCTCTTCCTGTCTCTTGGAGTCTTGGAGACATCCAGCAGCTTGGTGTTCAGCAGCAGCATTAAAACAGGTCACTTCACTATGGAGGTACCTTTTCTGCTCCCTCCCTTCCTTTTTCCTGCTTTGGCAGATTGCCTGGTCTGATTGGCTGCATTTTGATTCATCTCTGCTATTTAATCTCCTCCCTGGAGAAAGATGGGCAGGAGAGATGCTGTTGCTGCCCTGAGGTAGGAATCAAGAGCTGTGGAGTGTTATTTCATTCAGTCCCAAAAAGCCCTCTAACAGCACAGAGGACATGTTGTGCTGCACTGAAAGGCGGCTTTGAGGGATCATGTAATCTGCCCTCCCCTGGCCTTGTGCTGTCTCTTGCTGTAGGGCTGGAATCAAAATACCATCTCAGATACTGCAGCCCAATTGATTGGAGCTGTTTCAACCAATTCCATCTCTGTGTTCTGGAGGAAGACCTTTCTTTCCTCCTTCCCCATCCTGGTCAGATAACATCCAGGAAACTTGCTGTCCAGATGATAGGTTCTTCTTTTGCAGGGAGGTGACCCTGTGAAGGAGACAAACCGCTTTCTAGCAAGCGGGAATGGGTGGGCTAAGGATGCTGGAGCAGGAGAGTGATAGGAGGGAGCAGATGAAATTATGTCCTCCATTTCTTTCAGCCAGAAGGGTTGTCAGGGTCCAAGGGTTGGAATACAGATGAGCAGCTGTGAGGCACAGGCTGGAAAGAGCTTTTTTTGTTCATGCTGAATAACACTTGGTGCATTGGCTGCCTGTGTCTAGCTGTAGCTGTCTTATAGGGATGAAAGCTGTGCCCTGTTGTTTTTTCTCATCCTGTTTCCCTGGAACTTTCTACTGGAATGATGCTTCCTTAGGCTGAGCTGCCTCTGGGGTCTGTCTCAAGGGATACTGACTAATGACATGCACTGAGCTTTAGAGCAGTGGGGTTTGGCCTCTTCTCTCACCTATAGAAAGGTGGTTTTCTTTCTGGTTTGCCATGGCTCAGAGCTCTGATGTTAGTTGAGTACTCCTCCATGTTGCCTGTGTCCCTTGGCAGGAAGGGAATGGGATGAGAGCTCCCAGTGAATGTGTTAATTTCTCCTGGGCTGTCTCTCTCCAAGGTCACTCTCTTGCAATTGCATGTATATGGGTGGTCCCTCTATCTAGCTGAGAGCTCTTGGAAGCTCACCAGGAGAAAGACCTCGTGACTGTGAAATACAGAGCCTTTATACAGCCATCTCCAATGCTGTGCTTTACCAGAACACAGCCTCCTGGGGCAGGTCTCTGAAGGGAGCCAAGTCCTACATCCAGCTTAATTTCTTCTGACCACTGCTGTCCTAAACCAGCTCACATATCAAAGGCCTGTTGAGAGCAGGGTCCTGTGATCCTTTTTCACTCTAAGCATTTTTTTCTGCAGTTGGGAGTGCCTGGTCTTTTCAGAGAATGGTGGAAGGAGGTAATGCCCTCAGCCTTGGCTATGGCTGGGCTCCCTCCTGATGCTCTGTACAATCTTCAGCACCCCAGTGTTTGGAGGAAGTTGACTGCAACTTTATTTACATGCCATGGGTGGGGATATAATAAAAGGAAGTGAAGAAGCCCACACTAACAGCAATGGCTTTTCTTTGTCACCAGCAATGCTGTGAGTCTGGCCTCACTAAAAAGCAAATACTGAATGGCCAGCTGCCATCCCATCTTGGGCTCTGGCTGTACTCTCTTGTCTGGAGAGAGGAGCAGCATCAGGCCCATTTGCTCACTGCAGGTCCTGCTGCACGGCAGTGGGAATGATGTGAGGCTGCTCCCCAGGAATTAGCCCTGCATGAGGCACGTATTTAACCACAGAAGGTCGGGCTCTCCCAGAGTTCTCAGAGTAAGACCCCCTCCCCTTTCCAGATGCTGGAATGTCTCTGAAGAATTCTCACTCTGGATAGACTTTATTTAACTGCTTGGCCTCTGCCCAAGGGAGTCTGTGTGGCTTTATGGGAACGGAGTTTTAGTTGAGCAGTGAGTGTTGCACACATTTGAACATGTGTACCCAGTGGATCATTCAACTGGGGATGGAATTGCACTGTTGACCACAAATCTTTGTGCATATGCATTGATTGCACTTATCTGTAAAGTTATAATCTCTGCTTGGTTAAAGCTTCAGGTGTTATACATCTGCTTGTTATTCTCTGTGCTCTGTGATGGTCTGCTAAGCCACCTCCTGCCCTGCTGCATGCTTGTCTTGATTCTCTTGTGCCTCCCACCCAGCTGGAAAGTGGCTGTGTCACTGGACCTTGCTACCCAGCTGTGTTTTGGGAAAGAAGTGATTTCCTTGGGGTGTCTGAGGCTGGTGGAGCAGCAGGACTGAGGACCCAGACTCTCTCCTTGGCATCCAGAAAGGATCATGATTGTTCTCTGGCTCCCTGAAAGGAGGTATATGCCTGTGTCTGTAGGGAGATACACTACATCTGACTTCCAAGAGAACAATTGTGTTATTAGTCTTTCTCCTAAATGGATGGGAGGAAAACAGGATGAAGAGAGATGAAGAACTCTGAGAACTAAAAGTTGGTATGAGACTGGTAAAGGCCTCTTATAAATGCAGGGCAACACTTCAGGGTGTTTCAGTCACGCAGGGAAAGGGAGCATGTAAAAATAGTCTGGGTGCAGTTGACGGGTTGTGCATCCCCTGCTCTGAGAAAGGTGGTGTAAGTTCTATGTTTGATATTCTGGAAAAGCATCCTTGTGGTGTAGGACTTATCAAAGTTTCAGGTCATTTTCCAGTCCTACCCTGAGCTGCTGTGTGACCTTGTGGAACCTCTCTGTTACCTCTCCTTGTCTCTCCTTGGCTGGATCTGTTCTCTCCATGGCAGCAGCCTCTCTTGCTCTTAAGGCTTTCTGCCAGAGCACAGCTCTGGTTTTGAGGTGGTAAAAACTCACAGTGTTTGTGGCTAAAAGCTAAAGCTTCCAAAGGGTCTGAGCTTCCTTTCATGTGTTCCAGGGAGGCAAATCTGGGAGGGAAGGGGAAGATGTAAGGGAAAGTTTTGGCTGTAAAATGGAACAGCATAGGGTTTTTTTATTCAGGGCTTTTGTGGGCCAAGCAAGGCCTCAAGTGCTGCTAGTGCTTCTCTCTGTCAGCTTCTTCCATTGGAAACTCCAGTTCCTTTCTCTTGTCTATCTTGGACAAATAACTGCTGTCCCAGCACCTGCAGGAATACCAGAGGGAAAGTGTTCTCTTCTTTTCAGACTGGCTGGGCACACAGGGCTCATTTACAGCTTGCTGGTGTGTGGTAGCTGTTCAGAGAGCTGACTGGGCACTGCTTCCTTGCATGAGCAGAGGGAAGCCAGGCTCCAGAACATAAAAAAGTAAAGGAGAAGGGATTTGTGTGGCAGATGAAGGCAGCTGATGTGCCAGTGCTGGCGGTACAAAGGTGTTCAGTGGATCCTAAGCTGCAGAAAGACAGACTGCTCAGCCTCCTAACTATGCTGGTTTTGTCCAGGCCTCTCCAAACAATTGTTGGGCACTCCTACTTCAGAGAAGTCCTCAGAAACAGATACTTCAGGGAGGGAAATTTAACCTGCCACGAGTTTGAGGCTACAAAGTAAATTAGTGGTGTGGTTTGAGATATGACCAGAAGATGTAATTTCTCCATCTGCACTTGGGCACTGCTAGGTACCACTAATTTTCTAGGGACGGACATTAAATTGAAAACCAACTCTGTTCTTGCATCCCATCCAGCTCTTCTTCATGCAACCTCTTACAGCGCTTTTAGAAGGAATAGGGAACTGGTAGTGGTAAGAATGCCAAAAGGAGAAAAGGCAGGGTGTGAAAACACACTGGTAAACAGGAGGAATAATATGAACAGCAACAAGGTTCCCAGGAGGCCACTGGTGTGCTCAAACCACTCACTGGGGCACCAGCAGCCTTTGATGGAACTTTGGTAGGACTAGAGAAACAAAGTGCACAGTTGTCCTAACCCACAACCCTTGTGAAAGTGGCAGAAGGAGAACTTGTCTATAGCCAAGCTGTTTTTTCAAGTGACACAGCTTTTAGGTGTTTCTGGAAACATGACAGGTTTCCCTCTTGCTCTGTGGGATCCCCTCATTGATGATAGAATTCAGGCAGTGTTAAATGGCACTGTGGTCAGTGTCACAGTCAGCTGGGCTCCCTGCAGGGCCTTCAAAGGGAGAGAGAGTTGCCTTTGGACATGAAAGGGCTGACTTTGCAACAACACCTGAGCTTTTGCTCAGCAGGCCCCTCTCATCTGAGTCTGAGAGGTGTATGCACATGCTGTGGTGGTGATTGAGGCCAGATGGGTGCTCAGACCTGGCTGTCCCCCACTTGCCCTGCCATCAGGTGTTGGGGTATTGGCTTGGGCAAGACGCTGTGGATTGGTGAGTTTAACACAGGCTCAGACATGGGGGACAAAGAGCTCCCCCATTTCTGCCTCTCCCTAGGGCCCTGCTCTGACAGGCAGTGCTGTGCTGTCCAAGGTCTGGAGTCCTGGGGCTGCTCCAAGGCCGCCAGCCTTGCAGAGGAGAAGATGGTTTTGTTTAGCTTGCTTATATGAAGAAATAAGTCTGTCAAACTAGGGATCTGGAAAAGAGGTGGGAGCAGGAAGTCTTCCTGTTGGCATTTATTAGAAGGGAAATGAATGGTTTACGTTCAGGGGGCCCTGCTGGATGTGCAGTGCTCAGGGACAGTGGTCTGGTGAAAGCCTCCTGACTTCTTGAGTCCGTGGTTAGAATGTGATCTGGAATGAGCAAGAAAGGGCTAAATATAGAAGCTGCTGGCTCCCATCCTGCAATGGTGGCTCTGCCCTCACTGCAGTCCTGGAGGCTGCAAGTTCTGCCTATTGTTCCGGTCACATTCTTGTGTCCCACGATGGGGCCTCTGTGATGGAATAAAATGAAGAGAAGCAGATGGGAAAACAATAACCCAAGGAACAGGCCCTGAGCTTTGCTGGAAGCTTCCAAAAACCCATAAATCCCCAAATGCATTTGTGCTGGATTAGGGAACTGAAGCAAAGCAAGAGCCAAGTACTTTATTTCCTGTATCCATGTGCTCTTATTGCCCAGAGAAAACTATCTAATGGGGGGGCTCTACCTTGCAATAAATTATTGTAGTGGCAACTCTGTTTTCTCAGAATTTTAATTAAGGCAACTTCCCTATCTGCCCTTTCTCTACACTCCCTGACCATTTTGTCTTGCAGGCTGAGGGATGAAGTGACCCCACCTTTTCATCCTGCTCCTGTACTACTGAGCTGGCTGCAAACAAAACACAGTGGGAGCCTTGCCAGGCAATGGTGTGGTTCCCCTGAGGTGCTGCTAAGTGCTCTACAGAAAGGAACTGGTGACCGGGAGGCTCTTGGAAGGAGAGAGAAACTGGTAAGCACCGGGCAGGGAATATGACCTGCCCGAAATACATTGGGTAATCATGAAGGTGTCAAAGTGATTGGAAGTCCTAAAACAGCTACAATTTCTTTCTCTTTGTATTTGAAGTGCAGATTGTTATCTGTAGTATCCCTTCCTTAAGTGCATGCCCATGCAAATCCCTCTGCAGCAGGCAGGCAGGATGATTCCAAAGGTGAATGAAAGAATTTGGTACTTTCTGTAGAACTCTGCTTTACCTTGCAAAAAGCAAACAATTTGTTTACTCACCTACCTGTCTGCGAAATTGCTTTGCTCACACTCAGCCAAAAACTACAACTTCTTTCCCTGACAGCCTACTTGCTGCTGGCTCTTGAGATGGAGCAGGTCCCCAGGGGATTACACCAATTTTGCAATTGGCCCAGGGGAAGAGGGAGGCTCTGCTTTGGGGGGCAGGGGACAGGATACAGAGTGATGTGAAATGAGCTCTTCATTTGAACCAACCATCTTGTGAAACCTCATCTTTTGGATCTGAGGCAGGAAGAGCTGCACAGGCTGAATCTGTGCTGTTACAGCATGGGAGCTAAGTTATTTAAAGCCAGGAGGGATCTATGTACCAGCAAGCTTCATCCTTGTTAAAATTCCACTTCTCTACTCCTAATCCTTTCCCTAAGCATGGATTCTTTCAGTCACCTTCCTCCCTGATATGTTTGCTCTTTCCAGCCACTGCCCATGTTAAACATCTGTTCTGCTCTGAATGGACAGATGCAAGGAAAGGAATGGTGAAACTTTTCATGAGCTGGAGTGGTCCAAAGCTACTGAAACATCCAGGTTCACATTCTGTTTAATGGCCTTTGAATTAGGCTTGGTGTTACTCAGGTGGTTTAATTTGCAGGACACAGGTTTTCTGTGTGGCTGGTCACTGTACTGGGGGTATTTTGAACAGAGAGATGTGTACTCTGGGATTGTAATTATATAGTTTGTTAACTTTATTGCTCCTTTCATTTGAGTGGGAAGTTTTTTTCATTGAAATTATAGAGTGTTTATGCCCTTCTGTTCTTTGTGTACCTAAACCACATAGGAACCTCCAAGTTCCTGGTAAGAAGTGAACTTGCCATTGATGCAAACCACTGTGTTGTGCACAGGAAGGTGCAATGCTTCCTTTGACCAGGTGTTGTGTAGCCAAATTTGTTTCATGTCCCACGTGTCCTGCTGTGCTGCAGCACTGTGGTGCAGCTGATGTGCTCTTGTGTCTCTGTTTCTACAGCTGGGGATAAGGAGCACACCTGACAAAATGTATTTCAAAGGCAGAGAGAGTCAAATGGAACTGGTTCCTGCTCCAGTTAATGTGTTTACTTGGAGGACTGTCCTTAGAAAGAATGCTGAGGACAGGGAACTGCTCCTACCAGCCCAGTGGTGCTACAGGAAATGAATGTTTCTGTTTTGTTACCCACCTTGGTTTTAATTAGGGCAAGCCCTGCTTCCTGCTGAACAAGGGACCAATGGAGGTGGATTTCATGAGGGACATGAAATATGTCCTCCTCTCTTTGAGCTTGGAGCCACTGACAGCCTTTTCATGCCATCTGAATGGGATGTGGGAGGAAGCAAGGGAGGAGGAAAAAGACTCCAGGCTGATTTTCTCTTTTAGAGTCTGACTCCCATTCCTGTTGTCCCAGGGGAGAGTGGTTTAAACCACCAGTCAATGACCTTTTCTCAAATGCAAAGCAAATATTTTCTCAGCAGACAAGCCATTGTGAAAGCAACAGTAGGGGAGGTGGCAGGTTATCTGTGGATAGGTTGGGTGCCAGGGTGGATGACACCAGGAAAGCCAGCACAGAGACCTCCTGACTCAAAGAAGGAACTGTCTGGGCTGCACAGAGTGGGAAGAGCGGAGTTGGCTCACACAATGAGGAATAACAAAAGAAAGGCAGGGTCTTCAGTAGGTATGAGGTCTCTAGCTCAGAGGTAAAGGAAGGAGGGAATTCTCCATGTTTCATTGTCTCACTTCCAAGGCACCAGCTAAAGCCTTTTGGATATGTGTAGGTAAGAGTCCAGTTGGTCAAATGCAGTTACTGTTGAAAGATAAAACACCAGACCAGCACATAGTAGGGCATAAATGGTTGAATCTTCAATTAATCTGCACATGTGGAAGCAAAATGGTTGAGCTTGAATGGAGTATTGAATTCCATTTGGGTGGGATGATGTTCAGTAATGCCTCACTGCAGTGTTTTGTTTTGGAAAAAAGCTGGAGTAATTGAATTCTTTCTTAACATTGAAGCTATTCCGTAATTTGCAATTTGAAAGTGCAGCTTGGGGGAGCTGATTGCATTTCTCAGTGCCTGATCCTGAAAGTGAACTGATCGATTTCATGAGCCAAACTGAGTGTGAACAGAACTACCTTCACATTCAGAGCCCTACAAGACCCCTTGGCCCTCAGGAACACAGCAGCTGGAGGGAGCTGGGAGGTCTCTGCTGTTAGGACAGGGGCTCTTGGCTAAGAGTAACCGGGAGTGATTGCTTTGTATTGTATTGTCTGTACTGCAGGAAGAAGGAACATTTTCTTATGTGCTTTTTGAAAGCATTTAAACTTGCTCTAGCTCAGCATCAGAATGCCCATCCCATTTTTGATATCCCACTGGCGTCAAGTCCTCTTCCATGCAGTTTTGAAGTAGATTCTCAAAGGATGGTTTTGCCCTAGGTATGGGTAGTTTGGTTTGCTTTGCAGCTCCACACTGTCTCAGAACGAGTTTATCTTGAAGCAGGAAGGATTCTTGCTGCAGTCCCTCGAGGTTTCATTGTGCTTGTCCCTGTACAGTCACAGCCTTTAGCTGGAGGCGTTCACTTTTTGGAAAGAGTAGTCAAAGGAGTGACTTGCCCCAGGGTGCAGAGGTGCCTGGGGAGGCACCTGAGAGTAGACTGCAGCTCTGCAGTGACTGGAGCCAAAGGCTCAGCCATCAGCAGCCTCCTCCCTGCTTCCTCAGGGAGCCCAAGCCTCACCCAGCACTTGTGTTGTAGATGCCTCTGCAATTTCTGGTTACAGCCTGCGAATGACCAGGTTTGTGGGTCCTTTAGCAGTTGTTTGGCTCCTGCAATGGAGAACAGGCAGAAAAGGATTGAGGTTTAGCTTGTTCTGTTTATAACTCTAAGCACCTACCCAGGTACAGCATCCCTTCAATTCTGAGACAGGTTCTCCACCTTCCTGTTATTGACCCACACTTGTAAATCAGGAGAATCCTTTTTCTTGACTTTTTTTGTTGGCAAGTGAGTAATGCCTAATGTTTCCTTCAATATTATATTGATGCATATGTATTTTTCAAAAATAATAGCTACTGTCCAGTCCATTCTGCCCCTTCCCATATAGCAAATTAATCTTTCATATGTTTGGCCGAAAAAGCAGCTGTGCATGAGACAGACACAGGGCAATGGCAAATCCAGCCCATGATGTATGTTAGCAGTAGGAATAGCTTCCCCCTTTCTCCTGCTCCCTGTCTTTTCTGACAAAAGTAATGGAAAGTTAAAAGAATTTGTTAACATATGATGGATATTTAAAGAAACACTTCTTCCTGTAAAGTGTGTGCACGGTTATCAACGTTGTAAGGAGAGCATTTTGTCTGGCTCCTGAATGATGGGAACTCATAACGCAGTAAATTACACCAATATAGAAGTTAATGTACTTGGCTTTAACATGGATATTTTACTGTTATTATCACGATCAAAAGTGACATACATCACTGTGACATGTACCCAGAATGGAAAAAAAACCCCACCCTGGTGTAGTTGTGTCTAATAACCCCAATTATAGAGCTTTTTCTAATGCCTTTTTTATAACAGTTTTGCAGCTCTGTATTATCTGCTATTAATGTGAATTGTCTCCTATCTATAAATTTCTCAGGATTGCCTCTTCCCCTTCACTTTCCGTAATCACCATTTATTATCCACATGCTTCCCATAAAATGAGACTGTAGGTGACAGAGAGAGATTGATGCTGACCTAGATACAGGCTAACCCCCAGCTTGAGCAAGTTTTTTTCTTTCCTCCCCCTCAGCAATAATGTGCTCGTTACAGTGTTGAGGAGGCTTTGTTAAAAGGTTTAGCTTCTCCCAGCTGTGGGTGCTAAAAATAGGGTCATTAACTGCAACTTTTCGTGATCAGAAAGGAGCTCCTGGGGAGGAGGTGCTGAGGTGGACTCGAGATGTAAACAAACAAGAGGAAACTCCATCCCACTGCCCTGACAGCTCCAGGACTAACTCGGACTTGCAAGGCAACACACCAGCCAAGCTTTCTGTCTCCATCTCTGAGCAAAAGGAGCTTCTCCATCCCCACTGCCTGGAGTAACTGTGTACCCGATGATGATTTTGCTCACATAGCTTTGGAGGTTTGTTTTAATGTTCTCACACTGAGTATTTTCCCTGGGCAGGCGAATGCTTTGGAGGCCTTACAAGGCTGCAGCACTTGGAAGTGCGCCTGGGGGCTTGAGTATACTGAAAATCAGTTTTCTCTTGGAGGGGACAGGTATGGAGTGGTCCCTGGCTCACTGAGACCAAGGAATTTAGGATAATCTGTGCCTGGCTGCAGGGCTGCTGTGCTGTGGCTCTTTTTAAACAGCTTTGTGACATTGCATGCATTTCCCTGAAATCTTCTGGGGCTTCCCAGCCCAAGTAGCTCATTTCTGCCTGCCCAGGCTTCAAGAAGTGAGTGGAGTGCATCTGTCCCTTCTGTACTTCCCCCTGAGCCAAGGTCCCTGCCAAGAAGGATGCATCCATGGCATCTGTGGGCACCTGGGGCAGTTGCACATGTTGGGGATCATGAGGACTGCCCAAGGAGAAGGGACAACTACTTTGGTTGCCCGGAGTTGGTTAATTTTTTTTCTGTTCCCCTTTTGTTAGGAATGCTTGGCCCTGGTGAGGAGACAGTGGGTTTTTGCAGCTGCACCTTGTTTGCCCTTTGGTTTCCTCTGCTAGGAGACTCCTCTGCATAGCAAAGGATGTCTCATTATCTCCTGTCCAAAAGGGAAATGCAGCTCATAGAGTAATTATCTCTGCCATCCTCACTGCCTTATTTCTCACCATGTTAGCACACTCATAATTAACCACAAAGCCTTTTTCTCCCCCCTCCCTCTTCCTAGTTCTTGCAGTTGTACTGCACTGAGCAACTGGGACATGCTTGAAATAAAGCTCTGCCTGCTCCTACCGACTTGAGCTGAGTTTAACTCTGTTCTTTGTTGAAGATCTTTGCAAACCATACACATGAGACTCTCCAGGCAGCTGGCATGGGAGAAGTATGGTGCGGCTCTAGTTTTCCTAGCAGATTTGCATGGAGTATGATTTCTGGTTCCTTCAGGGAATTTTTGTAGTTTACACGTGTTGGTTTCTTAGTATGCTCACTTTAGTTTTGCCATCATTTGCAATGAGAAAAAAAAAATTGATAAAGAAACCTCTGCTCCTGCTTTGGTGATGGGCTGCACTTTGGTTAGTGAGGGAAAAACCTTCACCAAGTGCCATGTTGGTAGTGAACCATGGGTTTGTCTCATTATGCCCTGAATGTTGTTCATGTGACCAATATGTGAAAACTTTGGATAGTGGATATACACAGCAATGTAAGGGAAGCAGTGGTATTTCTGGAGGTCCCTTAGTGGCCACCAGTCTGACCATCCTTCAAAATGTGTTGCTGATTCAGTTTAGCTGGGGCATTGCCAGCAAAGGCTTGTTTCCTCCACTGGTTTTCCTGCTCATAGCAGTGGTGGGAGGTTGGGAGCAGCTCGAGTGATTATTGGTAATTATCTATCATCACTGTGAGCCTGATCCTGGCCCCTTGCCTTGGGGATTGGATATGACTTTGGCCATATAGGGGCAAAGCCAAGGACTCGTGATCACCAGGGCTGTGAAGGCTGCAGGTGCTTCTGCCAAGTTGTGGCTCTGCAGAGCAGGAAACTCCTTCTCCCCAAGCAGCCAGGAAACCAGCACTGAATAGGAGTCAGTGCTCACAGACAAGGATCAATAGGAGTAGGTGGGCTGGAGGCAGATGGGCTGCCCCTGCTCACCCTGGCGCTGTCAGCCCTGCTCTTTGTGATCAGAGCTCCATAATCTCACTGACCCTCAGGCAGCAGCAGCTCCTCTGGCTGTGCTGAAAGGGCCTGCTCTGGCCTCCTGGCACAGACCACCATGGCACAAGGGCACCTGCCTGCCAGCTCTGTCTCTGGGTGAGGGAGGCTCTTCCCATGCAGCAGGACAGTGGGCAGAGGAGGGAAATGTCTGCAGGCTGGGTGGCTACCTGGCCTTCCCAGGTGGCTACTTGGGCTGTGTGACAGCAGCAAAGGGTATCTCATTGCTGTGCTTCCTTGTTTGATATGGTCCCTCTGTGATCTGCCATGTGGGCTCTGGAGCCCAGGCAGGAAGAGTGGTTGCTGTGCAGCCAGATGGTTTCATTTTTTTCAGGGAGATTAATTAGCTCACATTGACTGGCCCTGGCATCTGAGGAACAAGTACTTATGGCAACAAATTAGCTGTCACTTGTCCCCTCATGAGCCTGCCGAAGGAGTTCAATAGACTTTTCCTCAGGCATTTGGTACCTAGATGTTCTGTGCTGATATGTTACCTGTCTCTGTTCTTGAGGTGTCTGTTGAAGCTTGTGTGAGGGTATGTAGCTGTGTTAAGGGAGGATTGACCACAGTTTGGGTATATTTTCATGATCCCCTACATCTGT
Source organism: Zonotrichia leucophrys gambelii (assembly GCF_028769735.1). Lineage (NCBI taxonomy): Eukaryota > Metazoa > Chordata > Aves > Passeriformes > Passerellidae > Zonotrichia > Zonotrichia leucophrys. Next base: position 14,533,217 of record NC_088182.1, read on the forward strand.
GAAGAACAGTTCTGTGGCCAACTTCCTGCCTCCACAGAAGAAGGACTTGTGAGCCTGCTGAGAGCTTCCTTGTTGTGTGGGATGGTGGCAGGGATGTGACTACAGAGGAGCCCCTATGCTCCTCTCCCGGGACCCCCACAGCTCTGCAGGAGTGTTCTCAATCACTTCCACTGAGTAAGGCTTCAGAGTATGAATTTCCTGGATCAGACACTGTACAGCTCATGCCTTGTTGGGCCCTTATGAAAGGGAAATGGCATCTGCAAGGCTCTAAACTTGGCTGTACCAAGTGGATGGCCCTGAAAGTGAAAAATTACTTTAAAGACTATTCAAGCCATGAGTTTGGGAGATGTTGAAGCTGTGTAATGGGCATGTGGACGTGTTAAGGGAGGGCTGACGAGAGCTGGTACAATTTGAGGATCCCCTGCCTTTATAAGGAACAGATCTGCTCACAGCTTCATGCTGCCAACTGTTCTGCCATGGAGGAAACGCTCTTTGTCAGGAGCATTAAATTAAGTGCTCTTGCCAAACTGGAGTTTTTATGGCAGTTGCTGTATTAGGAAGAAGGATTAAATAATAATCTTGGAGCTTCAGAAATAAAAGGTTCAGTGACGCCACGGCTTCCCACACGTTTGTTCTGAAATCTGTGCCCAGTGCTGGAGCACAGGGACCTGTCTGCTCAGGTCCTCACTCACAGGCAGTGAGTTTAGCTCATTCCTTTGTGCAAGTCTCCGCTTGTTTCCTGTACCCATTTGTGACCTTCCTGGGAGGGCTGGAAGCTCCAGGGTTTTCCCTTGAGGGATGATTGCTCATCCTTGAATAAGGTGTTTACTCTTGCCTGTAATTGCATGGGGTTTGAGCAGCACCAAACCCTAACAGTGCTTCCTTCCCATCTCATTGCTTTCATGTAGAGGCATGGGTGTGTGCCTTGTTTGGGGAGTTTCAAGTTGGGGCATGATAAGCCCCATCTCCAGGCACTTTCCCAATCTAGTTTGTCAGGAGCAGGTTTTGCTTTTGCTTTTTGTTGCCCATTCATTGCAATTCCCAGGATACATCAGGGCCTCCCGACCTTCCTTTACTGCCCTATCTCTCTTCTTTCTCACAGTACATTTGGAAGCAATTTACTGGTTTTAAAATTGGAGGAGAGACATCCTTTATTCCACTTTGAAAAATGGGAAGGTTTGGAGCAAGAGAAGAGAAAGGACTATGGGCCCATTCCAGTATTTGTTTTGCTTATTGGAAAACAAAACCATTTACCAAACTGCTTTCAGAAAGCAGCAATCCACAGGCTTGGTTTTCATTAAAAAGACACTCACTGTTTTTCCCCTGAGTATTTAGTGACATTTTTCAAGATTTTCTGTGCACAATAATTGTATTTTTTTATCGAATTTTGTCTTGACTTTGTGACCACAATAAAGTTTAGGAAACTATAATTTATTATGGGTTAAAAAAATATTCTATGAATCTGACTCCTTTCCTTGATTACTGGATCATACTGTGATTCTTCTCCCAGTTGCAAAACACCATTGTAAATGCTGCTTTCAGACTCTGTGGGATGTTCCTCAAATGGCTTGGAGAGCTACTCTGTCATCCATTGCTCAGCTCTGCTGCTGAGACCCTGAGAGAGAAACTCTTTTGTCTCTTCCCCAGACTCCAGAAATGAAAATGTTTGTTTCTGCTGTTTTAGTTTTACTTTGGTAGTAAATGTTCTTTTATTTTCTTTCCTTTTTTCTCTTTTTTCCCTCTTCTTTTTTTTTTTTTTTTTTTTTTTTTTTTTTTTTGTTCCTGAGGTGTGCTTCTTGTAACACTTCAGAACTGAAAAATAAGGGGTCCTGGTGATGATGTTACAAGTCCTTCTGCAAAGCTAATCTTGCTACACCAACATTAGCAGACTCCAGAGGCTGCTGAGTGGTGCTTCAAGGATGGGGGTAGTGGGGAGAGAAGGTGCTTTCCCCCTGAAAAAGGATTCTCCTGAAATCTGTGCTTGCTTTGCAGACAGGGAGTTGGCATGTGCCTCACCAGAGAAGATCTGGAGATGGGGTGGTGACCTGCAGAGGCATTCTATGTCTGGTGTTTGCTGTAGCCCAGTCTCCAGTTCCCTAAAAGCATGAGAGCAGAAGGGCAGGGCAAACTAGAGGTCCAAAGGGTCCTGTGTCCCCCAAATACAGACCCAGGGGAGCTTCCACCTGTCATTGTAGATTGTGTCTGCTCCTATTGAGGGGAAGGAGCTCTTAGATGGAGGGGCTGCTTGGCTTCCAGGCTGGATTTGCTGCTGAGCTGGGGCAGGTATGGCTGTTTTCTAGGAGCTGAACCATGGTCACTGCTGAGCTTTCACGTAGGTTTCTATTTAATTTACTTCTATGAAATCTGAGTTCTGGGCTGTGAGTGCACAGTGCCCAGGTAGTCACCCAGTCCTACATGTCTTTTGCTAGAGAGGTCCTCAGGTATCCTCTAAGGTAGCTGGGGTAGGGTCAGGTTTTGTTAACAAAATAAACTCTGCACAAATTTTTTTTTTTCTTCATTCTTTCCCAGAGGTGCTGTTGTCTCTCCATTCTCCCAGGACACTTGGTGGCATTTCATTCCTCTGAGGTCAACTGATTGTGGCCTTAACCTAGCAGAGAACATGGATTCCTCACTGCCTTACAGTGAGACTGGAGGGTTTTTAAAGAACATGCTATAAATAATCTGTGGTTATGGATTATAAGGTAGAAGTGATGAAGTAAAATCTATGATGATCATAGAGGAGGGAACTGTGGCTGCTGTTAATCCTAGAGAGGTACAAATGATTGTCTGAGATGGAAGTTCACAGAGAAAAGAACCCCAATGCATTTAGTTGTTTCTATTTGTTTCTGGAATGGGCATCTTAAAGCATAAAATTGTTTTAAAAATCTAGTTTTCTTTTCAGTTTATGACCTGAATTTCATAACTAGTTGTGTAAATAACACACAAAATATCTTGATATTCTCCTGTGTGTTAAACTGCAGCAGCCAGTGTAATTGCTTGCAAATATTGTGTGCAGCAGCAAGGGGAAAATCAGGTTTGATTGTATTTATTGTATTTTACTCAGCTTAGCCAGTGGAAGCAGCTTGAGTCAGCTTTGCTTCATCTCTCTCACACCCTTAACCCAAAGCTGTATTGTTTATGTTCCTAGATGAATTGGTTGGGAATCTTTTGAGATGATTATTAGTAAATGCTACATTATGTAGATAACAACTTTAATAGAGAAATATAAATTTGGGTTAAAATGTTTATGGCTACCTCTTGTAGAGAGACACCTGCTCACTCCAGCAGTGAGTCAGACCCTGGAGCTAAGGTGTGAAAATTCCTGCTTCCAGATCCAGCCCCACAGATCTCAGCTTATTTCCCTCTCAGCTTTGGACTGCTGGCTCTCTTGGATAGATATGTGGGATATGGGTATGCTCTAAGCTGAGGGAGTACCTTTATTTTTCTTTGGTTCTTGTTTTTTAGGGTTTGAGTTTATGCCACATCAAATGCTATATAATCAGTCCCTGAAATTAACTACACAAGGGCAGATATTTTTCTCTGGATGACTTTTAATTAGTGTCTGAGAGAGAGGGAATTATTCCAAGAGATTAAGCAGGGAAAATGGTATCTGCCTTTGGATTTTGTTTCTTCCTCTGAGGAGGCTCTTTGAGACTTCTCTCAAGATGTGCCCACTGTTGAGGCTTGCAGAGAGCCAAAATGCTTCTTGCCGTGGTTATGTGCCTGCTTGAGGAAGCCAGGCCCGGACAACTGCATGAGGGTTTACATGTGATTTAGCAACTGCTAGTCCAAAATGGCACAAATTGAAGCACTTAAGGAATCTGGGATTAGGACTGGTAAAACATGGTTCTTCTGGAAAGTTTCTGAATGTATGGGCAATTGGAAGTAGCACTGCCTCAGTTTCTGCATCTACATTTGGGCAAGGCTTCTGGTTGGCAGGAGTGAGCCCAGCTGGTCTCAACAGTGAGACGTGACATACAGCTGTGTTTGCTATGTTTACTTTTTGTTTTTTTGGTTACTGTTGAGATATAAGTCTTTCACCTTCAAAATAGAAAAGTTCTCTTGTGTTTGTGTGTGAACAACCACAAACTAGAAAGGCCAAATCTTTTGCTTTTCCTGTCCCCGGTGCAACTTGTAGGGAGCTGCCTTTTCTTGCCCACAGCCCCAGCTTCACTGTTTGCAAAGCTCTTCGTGCCTGACCACATGAGCTCCACAAAGCTGGATTTATGGGAAGATTGTCTGAGGTTCAGGCATAAAATCTAGGATGGCTGATTTTATTTAAGGGGGACTGGGATTCCAGGCTGCCAGAATTGATGGGACTGGCTTGTATATCTTCCCTACTGAAGCCAGCTGACAGTTTTAAACCATCATTAAATCAAACTTTTGTCGTTAAGATTTACTGGGAGCTTTTTACAAATGAAATGTAAAATCTGGTGTTCTCACGTGGAAGACAAATTCTTGAATCTGTTTTCCCGTATGTTGACAGAAATGTGGGGCTTTCAGGTATATATTTACATGTGCATGCTGCTGAGCCCTGCAGTGGTGACAGACACTTCCAAATGGCCCTGCCTGGAAAGGAGAGGTATCTCAGTGTTTGAATGCAGATCCTGCCAGCCTCATGGATTTATGGGAATGAGGGCCCAGAAGTAGGTGAATGGGACAGGTACCTATAAATACAATGAGCTAGTCTTGCACACAGGCAGAATAACTACATCTAGCTTTATAAATAACAGCAGCCTTTTAGGTTTCCTAGGAGGTCTGGCAGGCTTACAAATGAATGTGCTGCTAGTTGTCTGAGACCAGACATCGGAAAGCTGTCCATGAGTGCTGTTGGCCCACTGTCTCATTTTTCCCTGCCCCCATTCCCTTTCTCTTGGTGGGGGTGGTTTTTTGCTGTTTTTGGTTACTGCAACACAGACCCTGCCTGGCCTGCAATCTCTCACTGTTGCTTGCTGGAGATGAATGATTCATCAGGCCCAACCTGATAAAATTGTGCAAGCCAGTCACCAAAGTTAATCAGACCAAAAGGAAAGAGGGGAGGGAAGGGAAAAACAAAAACAAAAGGGCCCCTAGAGCTAGTTCTAATTTTTGAGCCTCCCCTGGGAATTAAAAAATGCATCTATAATGTACTCAGCCTGAGTTCTCCACCTTCCTCCAGCTCCGCTGGGAAATGGGAGAGCATCCCAGTGATGGTTTTAAAGTGCAACTTCCGATGTTGCAATGCAGGGGAGCAGTGATTCAACAGGCTCCTTGGGGTGCAGTGTTTGGCAATGGTGCTGCCAGGCAGGCGGCTCTGGCTGCAACCTGCTAATCACTTCCACTCGGGTTTGTTGTGTCACAGCAGCCAGGATGGGGCTGAGGGGGCTGGGGAGCTGCTGACATGAATCATGTGGTGCTCTGCTGTGTAATTAGGAAGGAGCCCTGTGGTTCTCAGTGCACTGGTGAGATTTCTCAGGCCTGAAACATAAAGACTGCCACCCACTTCAGCAGGGAATTAGCATCTTCCCGACTGATCCTGAAAGAGGCTGAGAAGCCTGGTTGCTTGGGGCCAAGGGGAACTGGGGTTTGGCTAGACAGGGCAAGGTGGGTCTCTGTCATGTCACTGCCATGGCCATAAGGATGGAATCTAGGAGGGAGAGCATCAGCTGAGAGGAGAGTGCCTGGGGTGCTCTCTGAGAAATCCCTTACTCCCTACTTGGTGTGGCTGCAATAGTCCTGCTCACATCCACCTTGTGACTAAACGAGACAGAGTTGCATAAGTGACTGCAATGTCTCCCCTGTCTGGTTGCTGTGATGCTCAAGGGGTTCCCAGGGTGCTGCTTCCAAGTCTGCAGCTGAAGAATATCCTTTAGTTTCTCTCAGCTGCTTGCAGCAGCTCAGTTGGCAGTGGGATGCTGCGCAGAACTCACCAGCTGCAAGCCCAGCAGGCCCCTCTGGGCTGTTGGGGGCTAGTGAGGGGATCACCATTACAGTCACCTCTCTGCCAGCTGGTCCATCTGCTCTGCATCCTTGGTGCTTTTGGCTGCAGGAGTTACAGTGAGCTCTTAGTGAGCGTGAGGAAATGTGTTAAACCCTGAAACCTTCCAGAATGTAGAGAATAATTAGTCAGTGAGAATGCTTCAAGGGATTTCATCAAATTGTCCTGTAATTCTTTCTACCCTCTGAGTCCATATTAAAACAGAGAGGCATTCCCTTTGCTCTTTCTCATATTGGGTTCATTTTAGTTCGGTTCATATTTGGTGTATTTAGCATTTAACAACGTTTTATCAAAACAACATCTCCACATGATTTTAATTTAGAATTACATTACTGTGATAGTGTCAGGAGAAAACCATGTGCCAGACCCTGAGCTGCTGTGAATGAGCAACAATCCATTGATTTCAGCAGGGCCACTGATTTATTCCAGCCAAGGATCTGGCCCACCCTTGCTTAAAAGGAAAACCCATTTCCTCACCCTGGTTACTGAAACATTGCATATCAAGATGGGATGTGTTTAAACCACCTCCTTTTACTTTTCACCGCTTGCGTAATTTTGTTTCTGTTTTCCACTGCTCCTCATTTTTTACTGGGCAGTGAAAATTTTCTGTTTGAGGGATAATTTCACTCTAAGCTCATAAGCCTTGGCACAGCTGAGTTTTGGGAGGATGGTTTTAATGTTGCTCTGAATATGAAAAATGAGATTATTTTCTGCAAATTAGGGCTTCTGGCTCTGATGTTTTAGTTCTTGTACATAACCTTCATGCTACACAAGGCAGGGAAGGGGCATTGGAGATGTTTCCTACTGTTTTCTTTTCTTTATATGATGCTCAAAGAAGCCAAAGGTTGGCGTACAATTGCACTCTTCAAGTCAGAGAGCACCTTAAAAGTTGGGTACCTCTTGAGACAAATTAGAGATCTTCTGACTGACTCTTGTACAATTTCTCTGCAAGAAATACCTTTTATGGGCTCAATGAAAGGTACTTAATTCTTATGATTGTGCATCTGCCTTCCACAGCACAGTTGTATTTTTGTGTTAGCACTGTAACTGCTTTGTTTGAACACTACAGATGGCAGCTGCATTATCCACTGCATCCCCTCCTTGTGAGGGGAGACTTGACGGTATGTGAGGGAGGGACCTCAGCTCTAATTTCTGATCCAAACAGTCCCAGGAGTTCTTAGGCCTGGCCCAGGGTAGGGTGGCCCTCTCTTATGCACCAATATGGTTGATATATTTGAGAGAAAGCCCATTAAAGTTAGTGGCTTCTGTCTAGATGACATTGCAACCTCAGGCACCTCCCCATGGTGAAAGAAAGAACCCCTCATTTTGGCAGGTAAGAGGAAAAGCAAGGATGTCTAATGTTATAGCCTGGGTGTAGCTGCCACTCTTCATTTACTGCAGTTTTGAGAAATTATTAACACTCCTTTGTGGAATCAGGGAGCTGAAACAATGGTGACCTCCACCCCAAGCACACGTCACTGCCCAAAACAAAGGCACTGCCCTAGCCTGCATAGGTGTGGACAGGTTTCCTTGGCAAGAGCCTGGCAGGAAAGGCAGGGAGGCAGCAGGGGAAAGCCTCAGGCAGAGAAGCAGGCAGTGCTTTGTGGGCTGACTGATGGTGAAAAGGGAGCTGAAACAGGAGCAAATAAACTGGGTCCGGCATGCGAAGGAGAGATTTTTGTACCTGTGTCCTACATGAGCAGGATTTCTGCAAAGAATTAACTGGCACTGCTGAGAAGCAAAATCCACATATGGAGTCAACCCAAGGCTCTGGTTATCCACTTGTCTGAAATAAAGTCACTAAAGAAAATGAAATGAGTTGGAAAACAGAAGGCATTGGCAGGAGAACAGCCTGTTACCGGAATACATTTGTTGTATAGCAGTAAATGGAGAAGCCTGATTTGCCTGGCCCTGTGCAAATCCCACTAAGCTTTTACAAACCCAGAAGTGATGACTGACACAGAGCAGAGGGGCAGCAGGGGGAGAGTAAAGTGCTTTGAATGTCTGCTTTTCATTTGACTCAGTTCCAGGACAACACAATCCGCCCCAGATTAAAAATAATTAAGCTTCAGGATATCTTTTAGGAGTATCACAGGTTTGATTCAGCCTCCTTTTTTAACCTTCATGCTCGCCTCTCTTTGGAATTGTGGCATTGTGGCTGATGTAATATTGTGGTGACTGGTAGCTGTGACAAGGCCCTTGGCTTGTCTTCCTCATTTTAACTTGGAAGTGTAAGGGAAGACCTAGAATTATCCTTCTTTTTACCCAGAAATGCTTTTCATCCAGAGGCCAGGGACAGTAGAACCGTGAGATGTGACTTCTGTCTCTCAGTGTGAGTTTTTGGGAGGACTAGTGGGAGCAGAGACTGATGTTTGCTGAGGCTTTCTGTCACTTCTTTTAGTTGCCTTTGCAGGTGTGCCAGTAGAAACACCTCCCCACTGTCCTTTTGAGTGATTTCAGCTCAAATTTTGCCTTTGTTCAAGTGGCAGTATATCATCTCCAAGTAATCTTCTCGGCTGAAATCAAGTGTGGCTTAAAATGGCTGCTTCAAAATAGTTGAGGGCTTCCAACCCTCAGACTTCTTATTGCCAGAATTATTTGGGAATTTGCAGAGTTTCATATGTTTCCCTGTGAAATTACAGTTTTCTGTAAAACTAAATGAATTACCCAGCTCTCTTGTGGTCAGATGGGACAGGCAGTGTGGCAGCTGAGAAGCCAGAGGTGCCTGGTTGGAAGTGGCCAGGACTTGCTCTGCCAGCTCCCCCCAAGTGCTGTAAGGTTTTGGAAGTGCTGCTGTCATCTGAAGGATGTTTCAAGCTGCTGAAGACCAGGGAAAGAAATCTTTTCCAAGAACTACAGCCTGAAAAATACAATGAATCCACACATTTCTTGGTTTTCTGTGTAATCTCCTTGTGCTGCTCACAGTCCTATCTCTGCCCCCACTCTTTAGGGTGACTATGGTTGTTCTCGTGTGTAAGTGAGGGAATGTTCCATTTCCTTGTAAGGAGTGTCTACTGGCCTTACCTGCTGCTGCTTTGCCTTGCAGGGAGTGTGACTTGTACAGGTCCTGTAGCTTCTCTCTTGTGGGAGGAAGAAACATCTTCACCCAGCAGTGAGGTTGGGGTGACCACTCGTATGTAGAGATGGACTTTTCATTGGAGGGTAGGGCTTTGCTGCTGTTTGCCATGATGTGCAAAGCCCTCCCATCAGAGATGGGATCTTCTTGTGTGAGGCATGCACAGGTAGGAAGAGATTGTTCTAAATCACAAGGAAAAATATGTTAAAATACATAAGTGGAAAGTTGGGAAAAGCTGCACAGAATTATCGACTGTCCCATGGCTTTTTGGAGGGCTAGTGGCATGTAAGCCCAGCCCACACAAAGTCTGTTCAGCATGCACAAAATGAGTTTCTCAAGAGAGTAAGTGTTCAGTGCTCCTTCAGCTCAAAATAACTCTTTTGGGCACTCATTTCAATAGTCTCACTTGCACTGGGTGGATGCAGCCAGACCAGGACTGAACCCATCATTGCTGCAATGTTTTTTGTAGTGTTAATTTTTGGTCAGTTCAGTGAATTGAATTTGGCTCAGGTAGGCATCTCCAGTGCTGGAAACATCAGCAGAAGACAGAGTAACAGTGGAATTGAGACTGGCCCTTTGGGCAGCTATTACATTAAGCCAGTCACTCTGACTTACTCAGTCCTGGTGCCTCTTCTTCCCTTAGCTGGTGGGACCCTGGCATCCCTGAACTTTTGCAATTTACAGGACTCTCCCTGGTGACAGAAGAAGTGGAGACCATGCTTTCCAGCATGACCCATGCAGCACTGCTTGCTGCTGGTGAGATGCTCAGGAGAAAGCACATGAACAGTGAGTAGCTCACAGCTGGAGAGAAACTCCAGGAGTGAAAGAGGAAAACAAGGAGTGTCTCCTTTGTTGGAGGGCTGCTCACAGAAGGCGACCCTGCAGTGGGAATTGATGAAAACTTACAGCCCTTCACCATTTCACCTTCAGTGGATTTTTAAATTCAGTTTGTGCTCTCTCCATCCTGGGGTGGAGATTGCAGCACCTCCTCAGCACAGTACCTTAAGCAGCTCTTAAATTGTTTGCCAGACTCCTGTGGTTTTGCCAGAGCTGGCGTTTCACCTCTTGTTCTTCAGGCTGATTGCATGAGGTAAATTGAAATTGCAAGGTTTCCTTGCACTCATGCTTTTTTTCCTTCTGATGTTTCATCACATCTCCCTCTTTTAGGCAGGCTGTTATATCTGATACAACATGAAACTTTGGAGAGGGAAGGCTTTGTTAAGTAGTTGAGGGTTATGAAGCAAGAGGTAGATTGTCAATCAGAGGACAGCTTGTGGTGTCTGTCCTTGGAACCTTTTAGGAAGAGGTTGTCCATGTGCTTCAGCCATCCTACACAAAAGTGAGGCCTGCTTTAAGATGGGATGGGAACTGCTTGTCCCTGCACCATTTCTTCACCTCTGCTTCGCAAACAGTGCTTGTTAAGATAATCAGCAATGACAAATGCTTATGGAATATTGCAAGTGTGTGAATAACCACCTAAGAGGTATTTGGAAATTGCTGCCTTAGTTTTCTGAGTCTGAGTTTCCAAACAAGAGCTCCAAATAAGTAAGCAAGAGGAAGACACGTGTTCTCTTAGCTGTGGGTACCCTTTGCTGAATGGGTGTGGGCAGCAAACCCATGCAGAGGCTGTTAGTAATCCTCACAAGCTCTGATGTGGTCACACTGAACCGGAGGCTTTGTGTTATATGTGAATGCAATGACTTTACTTTCTAATATTTGGCTGGCCTTGTAAACCATCTTCCGTTCTCCCTGCTCTTGTTTTCTGTCATGAAGTCACCATTTCTTGCTGTTTTTGGGCTGTTTTGGTGACTAGGGAGGAATGTAGACTTCTCAGAAGTACATGAGCTGTTTTGCTCTTCAGTAGTGTCCCTGCTCTGCTCATAGATGGAGGAGAGCTGGGTGGAGAGGATCAGTCAGGAGGCTAAGGAGAGGCATGAAAGAAAGCCTCTGAAGCAGGATGGAGTGGCAGAAAGGCTGCATTTTCTCAAGGGATCTGTGAAATGAGGTGATCCTGCTGTCATTTCTGCAGCAGGTAATTGCATGGTTTTTGTGCACTTTGCATGTGTCCTTTGTGACCCCGTGTGTTTCTCATCCCTTGTACTTTCCTCTGAGTCTCCTGAGCTGTTCTTTCTTATTCTCTTCCACTTCTGTGCATGAAGCAGAGGTGCCTGCTACCCCTTTGATATCTTCTCAGCATGTCTGGTGCTCGCCAGGCTTTGGAACAGAAGCAGCTGCAGCAGGGGCCCGCCCCAGCAGGTCTCCTGTCCTGCTTCTGTCCTGTCCCCATGTGTCTGGAGGGGCCAGTCTGCTGCAGTGCCATGGCTGCAGCTCCAGCCAGCCAGAAGCCTCTGTGACACTGACTCACAGGAGGGGGAAGGTCTTGATTCACTGTCTCATGGGAAGTGCTCTGGCTCCAGGCTTCCTTTAGCATTTCCTTGCTTAGACCCCAGCTCAACAAAGCCCTTGAATGGAGTTTGTTGAGCTGCTGTGTGCAGCTCACTGCCCCCCTGCCGGCATGACAGAAAATGTCCTTGTGGCCCTGATGGTTGCTTCCTGAAAAGGTGTCAACAGTATCAAGCAGACTTGGTTGCTTTTGATATTCCCTATTCATGGTGAATACTAAAAATACTTGTTAAAAATCATTACTCTGGTGGCAGATTTTTTTTTTCCTTTTTCAGTTCTTTCACTTCAGAAGTACGGAAATATGTCTGCATGATGGGGAGGGGATTCTTTTTCCCCACTGCCAAAACAAATGTAACATTTTAGGGAGAGAGAAAAATTTCCCATTGCTTTCAGGAGTAATTGAAACTTCATAAAAAGTGTCTACCCTTTATTCTTTCTCCCACTGTGGAGATTTTCCACTTAGCTGCCATCTTGGAGGTGCTGGCCAGCTCAGCCTTGGCTTTGATCCCAAAATGTCTCTGATCTGGAAAACCTTCCTGGAAACATCACTAGAATAGCCTTTCCTGTGAGATTTATGCTTCCTGCTGGGCTGACAATGCTGCTGGATTCAGTGGGATTTCCCCTGTGGGGAGCAGGACATGGAGTGTCTGCTCGGTACCTCAAGTCTCAGGCTCCTCCTGAGCAGAGCAGAAACCTCTCAAGAACCACATTCAACTTAAATACTCAAGGTTCTCACACTTGAGTTTTGCTAGTAGGTATGATGTTAAATCCTTCATGGGTGGAAGGCAGCCCTTGGATTTGTTAATGTTATGAAGGAAATTTAGGTTTTGGAGTGTTATGCTGAGACCACAGAGAACTATTTTGGGAAAACTAAGAATAAAAGATTGGCTGTGGCTGGGCAGTGTTGCTTCACTCCTTTATTCCTTCTTTACCCTGGTGTTGACATGTCTGTAGTACAGCTGGAGGTACACTGATAATGTCTCAGACATCAGGTACTCTTACGGTGTTAGAGGCCACTGGGTGCCTGTCCCAGACAGACAGGGAGACAAGAGTTCAGGCAAGTTTTTTGTTTCTAGTTTCTTCCCTTCCCAATCAAAAGCCTGGAGCTGTGCAGCTCCAATTGCAGAACTGGGTTGGGACTCAGAGAACCCATTCATTTTATGTCAGTGCACCAACCACCATTTGAGTGTAGGGCTTCTATGTCCTTCAAGTTTGTGGTGAGTCCCTAAGGTCTCTTTCTAAATCCCTGATTCCTTGTGTCTCTCTTTGTGAGTTCTTGCATTTATGCAATCTGCCAGGCTGGAAGGTGCAGCCTGCTGTTAGATCACATTTACAGAGGGCTCATGCAAGACTTAAGCCCATATTACGTTTGTTCCTCTGTGATGCTTATATTTGTCTTGCACTTTGTCTGGGAATTCAGATTGTGTGTCTTGGCTGGGTCTGTCATATATGTTTAATCCCAGTTTCTTTGCTTTCCTGCAGGGACTTGCCAGGGAACAGGAAGTAAATGGAGTGTCTTGAGGAGATGCCTTGTAGGGAGAGCTGACTGCCAGCCAAAAACCCGTCCAGCTACAAAAGCAGCTGTTTCAGCCCAAAGAATCTGTAAGCACAGTTATTTTCTTAGCACCTCATCATGCTTCTAGCAGGAACTTCAGCTGTCTGACAGGTTTTCCATCCTGCTAGGCTGGGAAACATGGGGTGCTTAGTTGGTGAATTTATCTTGGTGATCCAGTAACTGAAGGGGTGCATGTGGGAGAGGGGGGAGAGAAAGTCTCAAGACATGGAAAGGAGAACACTTGGGCCCAATCAATACTAGAGGTTTGGAGTCAGGTTTCAGCCTTTTTCCTGTGCCTGCTAACTCCAAACTAGAGCAGGTTTGCTTTTCAGCTGGATCTGAGATGTGTGTGTGTGTGTGTGTGTGCACATGCCTCAGGCACAAGGGAAAACAGGAATTTTCCTAGGCTGTGATGAACAGCCTACCTGGAGGACTGTCTTTGTCCTGGCTCTGGGCTGTGGGGGTGACTCCCAGCTGTCCAGGCATCAGTCCTGTCTGGAGCCTCTCTTACACTAAGAAGTACCTGGAATTAAACATAAAAAAGTGTCATTTGGGAGAAACTAGTCAGCACAGTGAAAAAGAGAGACCTGCTCCCTGTATCTCACATGCATATCTCACTGTCAGTTCTTTTATGGAAAAAATCCTCCACATCTTGACAGCAGACATAAGGAAAATAGATTTGTTTGGTCTAACCACGCAGTTAAATGTAGCCGGCTGGTTCCCCTTTGCTCTTTGTTTCTCCACTGGCCCAGAGTGGGGAAATTCCTAATCTCAGCACTCAGACTTGCCCTCTTTGCCAAGACTCATCTTGCCCACGTGGCTTGTGTCAGGGCTGTGACTGGGAGAGCAAAGCCTGGCAGCTATTTTTCTAAGACCTTAGCAATCCATTGCTGGTGTCCAACGATCTGCTGCTTCAGGGATCTGGGATGGAGCTGCAGGGGTCTTCTGGGCAGGTCCTGGCCAGGGTTATCTGTGCTCCCCTGCCCCAGGCACTCATGCCCTCATGAAGGGAATGACTTGAACAGCACAGAAAAGAACTCTGACACAATTGACAGCCCATAGTGTTAAGATAATGCCAGTTGGTGCTGCTTGGCTGTACCAGCTGCTTCCTCCGTTGTGTCATTTCTGGGTGGGGGGGACAGACTGTTCTGAGCATTGCTGTTACAAATATTTTTTCCCACTGTGATTGTGAACAGCTTCACTGTCCTGGAGATGGATGGTTGTACCACACCTCATAGAGAGAGCTGAAGTCTCCTATTCTCTCTCTCTAGGCCCTTGCCAGACCCATGGGACTCTAACTTACATTCTCAAATTTCTCCATTTACAGTTTGGTTGCAGCTGGCTGTGCTGTGCCCTGTCTCAGCCTCCAGAGAGCCTGTGTCACAGGACAGGAGACCTTTCAGCTGGAGAAGTCAGCCGCTGTTGAAGCTTGACCCAGATTCTGAGGTAAAGGGTAAATCTGCTATTGTTTCTCAAGCACAGCAGTAACAGCAGCAGGGTCAGGGTGGTGGATGGCAGCACAGCCACATCCTGCAGAGCTGCTGAGGGGTTCATGTCCTCACCCCTGCCCACGTGTCTCCTCTTGGGGAATGGTTACAAAACTTTCTCTGCAACTTTGATGGCACTTGGTGTCTTTTATTGGACTCCTATATACTCATAACTTTAGTTGATGATGGCAGTAATTCAACAGCAATGCTAAAAGTAGTCAACTGCTGCCAGCCTTGCTGACTGGCTGCTTCAGGCCACCCCTTCAGAAAGCTCCAGAAACATCTGGGGGGTAGATGCTTGCCCCTACTGCTTTAAGCAAGCCTTAACTACACAGCAGATGTCACCTTTCAACTTTGTTGTCTGAATTCAGTGGCAGCCTTTCACATGAAGCATGGTGAAGGATCCTTTCCTTTCTGGCCAAAACTGTTGAATGTCATTTGCTGTGTCAGCTTAAAATGCAGGGGTGAATTTCATTGGGTAAAGCAATGCCTGTGTGTGGATGAAAAACAGATGAAAACATAATGTGAACCAGCAGCTAGAAATTCAACTTAGATAAATGTGAGCTGGTAAAAGAAGGTACGTGGTTTTTAACAGTGACTAAATAGCAACAATTAAATAATTATTGGCACCAATTACCAAGGGATACAGTGGTGGTTCTGTCTCTTCGAGCCTCTGAAGAATCCATATCTTGTTATCTCAGCCAGAAGTAGTTTGGGACATCAGATGAAGTCTAAGAACATTTTTATGCAGGAGACCAATATGATTATTCCTGCTGCCCTTCTTTACACATAAAAATGTAAGAATTGTAATTTTAAGGGTGCTCAGTATTCTTTAATGTAAATATTGCTATTCTGCAGCAATCCCTATTTCCTTCTCCTTGATGGTGCTTTCCTAACACATTGCTCTAAGCTGGTGGACGGCAATCAAGATTACAATAGGTTAAATGCCTTGCTACCTCTGTATAATGTGAAGTGGTGGTTCATGCTCATTATGAAACAGGGATTGGTCTTTGAAAAGGCTTCATGCTGAGGTCAAGGTTTGCTGAGCATTTCTTCTGGTGGCAATATGGCCAGGAACTTCTCCTTCCACTGCTGCTCCTTTTGTTTGTTTATGTTGTTTTTAATAAAGTTTCCAATGCCATCATAAAGCATAATGTGATTTCCTTTTGGTTGCATAGACTTTCATCTGGAGAACTTCCTCACTGATTTTCAGCCTTGGCTGTGTGAATTTGTCTCCAGACCAGTCTGGGAATGTAAGAGCTGGGGAATCATCTGACTCTTGCTGGAAGCAAGAGCACCCACTGGGAGCTGTTCTATGAGGTGGGAGAGAATGGTCATGGTCAGAATTAACCCTGAGCTCAGCAAGGCCCTAAGCAGTAGGAACCTTGCTGCATTCACAGTCTGGGCCTGGGAGAACTGCAGGAGGCATGGATGTTTCTGAAAGATATAGAACAGGCTGATCTAGTGACTTTGGAAGGTCCAAAGCTCTTTCTTGATTTGACCTAAGATTTGGGAAATTAGTGGTTTTTAATCCTTGTGATCCTGGAATGCCCATGGGCTGTGAGAGGAAGGCTGGACCTCTTGAAACACCCTGTACCACAAAAAAAACCTTGCTATGAAGGACTGTATTAAACTAATCAGGATTTTGTTTGCTGAATGCTTAAAAAATGTGAGACACCTTCTAAATGTTCATTTGTAGTTTTTAAAAATTTGATTTTGCATGTCTGTAATCTTATCGCCTGTTTGGTGCTCAGTAAATGAAACAACCTGCAACAATTTCCCTTGACTTGCTGAACTTAAGGGTGATGCCAAAGCTGTAACTTAATACCAAGGCATCCCAGCACTGTGGACGTGTTGATCCTCTGACAGCCAGTGAATTCCTCTGGGCTAACCAGGGGGTTATAAAATACATCTTAACATGCAGCTATTCAGCAGAGATCTTTCCTTACCTGATATCTGCCAGGAAATCCCTCTGGCCTGCCCTGGAGAGGAGTGGTCCCTGAAGTCCGTGGACAGCCAGAGAGGTTTTGATGGCTGTATTCTGTAAACACAGCACCTTCTCCACTAGCCATTACCCTGTCCTCCCTACTCACACAAATATCTTATGTATAAAAGAAAGCCACAATTGGAAGGTCAAATTTTCCAGTTCCAAGGTGCTGCTTCTGAGTGCTGTTGAATTGACCAAAATGTATTTGAGAAGTGCCATGGATCTCTGAGATCAATCCAGCAAACTGGAGATCAGGCAGACCAATGATGCCCTCAGAGACACAGAAAATGTTGGAGGTCAAAGGTTTGGATCACAGGATGAGGAAGTTAAAGCTCCATGTCTGAGTCATGATCTTTTGTTTGGCTCTTCTGAGAAGGGGATTTTTGTTCTTTTAGAAGAGAAATTGTTTTGCTTTTAAAGTATTGCCTTGGATTTCAAATGAAGGAAAAATGAGTATAATAAAGGAATGTTTGTCCATGTTTTCTTTCTTTTCTGTAAAAGCCTTGTGAAAGCACAAGTCAAATTAATTTCTGAAGAACAGGGTACTCCAAAAGTGGGAAAGCACCATATCCTTTCCCATCTGCTGTGTGTGACCTTCTGAGTCCAGGCATGGAAACTCCCATAAAAGAAGCAATAAAGCACTCTGGGATACTTCAGCCTAGAAAAGGGATAATTTGAGGAGGAATGTAACAGAGACCAACAAAATCTGGAGGTGCATGAAGCAAATGGGTAGGGACTGCCTATTCCTACCTTTTCCCTTGCAAGAATTGGAGGCCAACAAATGTGGGCAGATTTCAAACAAATGGTGGGAGCAGGTTCTGGATGTACCAGGTAGGAGACACAGAGAACTTCTCATCAGAGGGTGTTGTGGGTGCAAGCTGTATTCCTGTGTTCAAAGGTAGACAATAGTGTTTGAAACCAAGATTGTTAGGGATCACAGAATAGACCAACCCTCTAGGGCTGAAAAAAAATCTCTTCAGCTGAAAATAGTTGAAGGTTAACTAAATAATTTGTGTTTGAGAAGGGAAGTACCATGTATTTTTGATTTATTCTTCCTCTTTCCTAGGTGTCTCTCCATAGTTTATATTGTGGTGGTAGGTGGATCCTTGCTGTGGACTCATGTGGCTGCTGTAGGAGTTCTGAGACACTTAAGCCTGGAGACAATATTCTTAATGTATTTAGTCCTGCAAAAGGAGCATCAGCACAACTAGATCTTTCTAGAACATCCCAAGGATGACTGATCTGCTTAGAAATTGTTTCCAGG
Source organism: Zonotrichia leucophrys gambelii (assembly GCF_028769735.1). Classification (NCBI taxonomy): domain Eukaryota; kingdom Metazoa; phylum Chordata; class Aves; order Passeriformes; family Passerellidae; genus Zonotrichia; species Zonotrichia leucophrys. Next base: position 14,550,966 of record NC_088182.1, read on the forward strand.
CTATTCCTAAATTATCTGCTGTCTCAGTTATTTCCTTAATGCCCTCCCTGACCGCATCAGCAGTAAATGGGAAGGTCTTTGCTTGCTCAGGGAAGTATCCCCCGAGGAATGAGGACTTCTGGGGAAGAGTAAGGAACAAGAGGGGCCAGAAGGCAAAGGGGAGGTGTAGGGGAAGGCACTACAGTGAGACTTTGGAAACATAATCTTTGGCAAGCTGTATCCGTTTGAAAACTTTCAGCTGCCTGTAAGTGGATAGGTGGATTGAGAGAGTTGGGTAAGAACTGTGCTGGGATGGGGTAGGAGCTAGTGATGAAAAAGAAGCTCTCTGTTGGAAGGTGTGGGAACATCTCTGTCCCAGTCGCTCTTGAGCACAACCAGCCCAAAGGAGCAGTGCTGGCTGTTGGTTTCCTCAGAATGGGAAGCCAGACTCTCTACTTCCCACATATTGCTATGAGCAAGTCTGACAACTCCTCAGAGGGATTTTTGAGGACTGTTAAATGTCATGTCTACATGGAGCTTGTGTTGGGGAAATGCATATTCCCAGAGCTGCTTTTCTGAAAGCAGGACTTTTTCCTTTATTTTTCACTTCAAAAGGACTAAGTGCATAAATCTTGTCCCTGGCAGAACCTGCCTCTCCCTTTGCGACAGCTCAAGTGCGTACACAGGGAATCAGAGAGCAGGTGACTTCAACTTAACCTTCCCTCTGAGCTTGAAGAGCAAGCCAAGGCAATACAAAAGGGACCTTCTAAGAGACTTGTGCAGCTGCACACCCTTCTATTGGCCCCATGATGTGTTTATCTTTTGCCTTCAAGAAAGTCTCAGAGTTAGGGGAAGCTCCCCCAAGTGGGATGGCTTAAAAGACTGCATCCACTGCTGGGAAGTGCACATGCTTCTTTCTTTATAAGCCATTTGATGTATTTTTCCTCTCTTGCTCTCTTTTCCCCTCCTCCCCTGGCAGCAGGATCTCTGGCTGTTGCATGCTTTTCATTAAATCTTTCTGATTGTAAGCTTGTATGTTCTGACCCAGGGTCAGAGAGTACCATGGCAAGGATACAGCTCAGCAACAGAATGGAAAGCTTTTTCTGGTTTGGATTATTAGACATCTCCAGTTATTGCAGAGTGTGTTCTTGTCTGGTGTCTGAAGACAGAGTTAAATGTCACCCGGAAGGGAGCATTCCATGATGCTCCTGGAACTCTGAACGTCTCCTCTTGAATGATGAGGGTGTCTGTGTGTGTGCTCCACTTGTGTCTTGGCCAATTTCCAGCCTCTAATGCTACTGTCGCCCTTATCCCATATGTTCCACTTTTGTAGTATCCATTGGGGCAGGTTATTTAACTTTCCTCACTGATATCAACAACTGCCACCATTGTGTTGTTTGGGTTTAGGTTGTTTGTAATGAAAGCCCCACGCTTAGCACCAGCTCAAATCACCAATTGCTTACTCAGCTTTGCAGCTCTGTTATCGGAAGGCATAATCACTTCCTGCATCTCTGTTTGTCTTTGCCTCCGTACTGATGGGCTGGGAGGTGCCCTGCTGCTCCTGCAGCTGCTTTTCCTTGCCCCAAGGCACATCAGCATGGGGGGAGGAAAAGCAGTTCCTGCTTATTGCTTCACCTTCTTGAGATGCCTCAGACACAGGCTGCTCTGTAATATGGAATATCCTCTCTCTTACTCTGAGGGAGAAGATCAAGGGGCATTTATGCCTATTGTGAAGGCTGTGGAGTTTGCACTCAGAGGGGACAGTGGCAAAATCCATCTGTAAGCTCTGGGCTACCTGGAATGAGCACAGATGCTGGGATGGATGTGCTGGCATCTCTCTTAGTGTCTGGCTGTGATACTGGCCAGGGCTGTGGAGATGAAGTGTTAGGGCCCTGAGTGTAATGAGCCTGATGAGCCTCTCATGGGCCTCCAGCCACTGCCATGCCCATGGGTTCAGGGGCTCCACTGAAACTCAGTCCATGACTTTCCCTTGCTCCCTGAGCTGTGTTATAGATGTAGCACTCCATACAGGGCCTTACACTGGGACCCTGATCCATGGACTGACCTCCCACTTTGGCATCAGACCTGCCTGGTGACCACTAGACTGTGTCCGACCTTGGCTACTGTCACTGGAGCTGACTGACCTGCACTTTGAGCTCCTGCCTTGACCTATCTCCACACCACAAGTGGTCTGGGCTCTGAGTTGGCCCTGGCTGCCCTCCCCAAACTTGGCTGCTGGTCTCACTTATGTCCTGTAGGATGGGGGAGCCCTCCCCTGCTGACTGACTTATCCTTGACTCTTCATCCTGTAGGGAACTGCCAGCCCTTCCTGATCCCTGACCCTTGAGAGGTCTCTATGGAGAGCTGATTCTTTGGAAAGACTCATCTTGGTGTGAAACACTTCCTCAACTACCAGTGCAGCACAACAAGAGCATGTGGCCTTGGGGATATCCTGTCTGCCCACTGGGGAAGGTGACACGGTGTATCAAAGCTGTGCCTTCCTTCACATCTCCAGTGCGGTAAATATGTTATCACCAGCTCATTAGTTGCAAAATTAATTAGCATTCCAGCCATGGGATGTGATCTGTTTCTCAACTCAGCAGGCTGGCCAGGCAGGAGCTTCTGTCCAGCCTGAGGAAAGGATGTTTGGGGATTTGGGGGTTTATTTCTCGTTTGCTTTTAAAGCTGCTACTAGTTCTAGTGTTTTCTGCTGCTATCAGCAAGCTGCCCTGTACTGTGACACTTGCAGCCTTCCAGGACAAGAAGAGAAACCATTCTTTTGCAGAATACTTGCTAAACAGGTTCTCTGAAAAATATGAGGAACTTGTGACTGCTCACACCTTGCAAGAAAAGATCATGATAGATGCATTTACAGAGCAGAAATAATAACAATCATCAACAGAGAGGGGGAAATCACTCCTCTGAGAACAAGAACAAGACTAAGGGAAGAAAAATGCTCAGGTTAGATAACTAAGTTTTGTGAGAAGGGAAGGGAGAAAATGCTGAGGAAGGAGGGGTTGTAAGGAGGGACAGAGTGGGGAGCAGCCCCTGAGGAGGGGATGTGCCTTGGCAAGAAGCCACCTGTGAAAGCGAAGCCTCCTCACTGATAAGGCTGTAAAATGTGTAAGCAGAATTGCTGCAGCCTTCTCCCATGGGAGGCCAGGCCCAGCTATGCAAAGGATACCTCCTGTCCTAGGGCAGGTCTAAAGGGAGGGAGCAGAGGTTTCCTTCGAGAGGCACTGCCACTCATTGGTGTTCAGACACAGCCCTGGGATTCCTCCCAACGGGCTGGGGAGTGTGGAGGCATTTACTGAGTGTGGCAGCTCAGGGGAATGGAGAGAGCTGTACGGGGAGAACTGGCCCTCCCAGAGGGCTCCCACTGCATGGGGCTTGCAATGCAAGAAACTCCCCCATGGTGTGTATTTGCAATTCAGCACTAGGTTGTGCTGATCCCTCCTGCTCCCCTCTTTTTCCTTGCTGAGCTCATCTCAAGATAATGGAACATAAAACCTTTTTCCCTTCTTTTCTGATAGGTTCCTAAATTCGCCTATGATTGCAGATATTGAAGGCTGCAAGCTCTTGCCAGCCTTCAGAGGTTTATAGCAAAATCCTCCCACACATGCTATGTACTTCAGAGGGTGGAGTATAAGGGTGCTCTGGGGATGGCTGGGAGATGTCTGTGATGTTTTGGAGATCCCCATTTGTTACTGAAGGGTAAATGTTGTCCCTGGGAGCCCCTGCTCTTCCCAAATGAAGGGATTTGGTGACCCAGCAGCCCAGCTATAGCCAGAGGAGATTTATTGGGTGTTCTGTATGGGTCCTACAAGTATTCTACACACAGAGCCTACAACTAGGTCCTTGTCAAAGTAATAATTCAAACAGGGTTCCTTTGAAGCTTTTCCAGCTATTCTGGAGACAAATCAGGGACGAAGAGTCTTATTGTTACAGAAAAAAAAAATTTCCACACAGTAACAGAAGAGAGCTGTTGTGTTGCTTGAAATTCAGGGCTGGATTAAACTAGACATCTGAAAATGGGGAGATGTGAACAATTGGAATCAAAGCTGAAGAAAATGTTCTTGTGATCCCTTGTGAATTCACCCAGCTAATGGTTGTTGTGTGACTTAATTATTATTAAACCAGAATATGTTCCTGCTCTTAGTTTGCTTTTTTCTTTCAGTTTGTCTAGCAATTTCTTCCTTCAGAGATCTTAAATATTGTCTGTGTTATTACTGTCATTATTCTGCCTAAGTCAAATTTAAAGTAACGTATCCCTGCCCTGATTCTAAATAAGATCCTAAAATTATTCTTAGTTTACCTAAGGCTGGATTTCTAATGCAGGGAAGGCACTGGAGTTGTCCTGGTGTTGGGAAAGTATTTCCAGCTCTTCAGGCACTGCAGAACTCCTCTGTCAAGACTTGTTCCTACAGCCTGGGCTGTCCATGGTGTCATGACAGGAGAAAACACTTGTAAAATACACACTGTTTCATAGTAATTGATTTCTCTGGTCCCTCCTGGGTGAGGAAGAACTACCCACCACATCCTGTGATGCTGAACAAGATGTACTAATAGACCTTTTAATCCTTCATTTCCCTTTGTCCCACAAGAAATTTGTACCTGCTGAAGGGCTGAGTAGATTGAAATGCTCCATTTTGGCGCTGTGTAAGTTCAGGGGAACAATTGAAATGGAAATCAGATTCACAAACCATCACCCACAAGAGGAAGAGAGGGAGCTTTGATTGACTGTGTTTCGTTAAACAAGAAGAGATAAATGGACTGAAGTTTTAGTGTGGAGAAAATGGGGAAAATATCTTGAGGATTATGGTTGGTGATTTGGTCATGGGGAGACACTATTCTTCAGCAGCCTGTGAAGTATTTTCCCAGTGAAACACCATTGTGGGGGCATGGAAAACAGTCAAAAAGGTACAAATAAGGATGAGACTTTCACTGGCAAGAAACCATGTTTCTGAGGCTTTATAGGGAAAGATTGTAATTTGGTTATTGTGAAAGACCAAAGCAGTCTTATCTATGTACCAGGCTTTGATAAGAATGATGGCGTGTCAAAATTCCCCCCAGCAGTTTTTTTCACTGCGTTTGTTTACTTTTCATCAAGAGTTTTGGGAAGTGAGATGTGGTTTTCATCTTTTAAAGCTGTACTGTTTGGAATGCAAATTGTTCAGGTCAGTTTTTTTTTCCCCTGTAGCTTTTATGAGAATGGTTTTGCTTCTGTGTATCACCTTTCATCTCTACTTCTCCCTCTGTTCTGAGATTTTTCCATTGGCGTCTGTGCCCTCAAAAGCACCTGAGGCCCCTGTTTCTCTGCTCAGACCCCAGACAAACCAGCCTAGGTCTATGTGAGCAGTGGAATTACCAGTACCTGATCCTAGCCTCAGTTGTAGTGTCTTTGCCAGAATTCCTTGCTCTGAGAACCAAACAGATTTGCACCTTGGAAGCCCAACCAGCGTTGTCAGAATTAATTAGAAACACACAAGTGCACAAGTTCTGGAGTGACATTTTGCTGTTTTTTACTCAATGAATGTGCTAGGAAGTAATTTTTATTGTAATGCTGACTGTTAAATTGAAAATGACAATTGCATTTTTGCCAGAACTGAGCTTCTAGAGACAGGAGGTGTTAACTGCAAAAGGTGTTTCTGCATGGCATGTCACACTACCTCTAGCTCCAAAACCAGAGAAGCTAATTGCTAGATTTTTCTTTGTCATATGAAGACTGTCTAGCCCTAAAACTGTACAAGAGCTCAAAATTTATAAATATACCTCAAATTACCAAAAAGCATCACTGAGTGCATTGCTCATGATAACACACTCAGAGATAATTGTACTATTGAATTATGTTAAGAGAGTTTCAGGGAAAAGGTAGGTTGAATTACAACTTCTGTGAGCTTGGGACATTGGCTCTGGAAAACATCCTCCATGCAGACCTGCTTTTCTGTCCCTGGGTCATCAGTAGGTGAATGATTTTTTTTTTTCTTCCTCTGTGATTCAAGTGGTGAAAAGCACAGAACTTGTGAATTTTGGTTTCCAAAATGTGTTTTGCCAGCTCTGCTGAGCAGGGGCTTGCACCCTAAAGTCACTTTGATCGACTTGTTCTCTCAGTGAAACTGGTGGAAAGGGTGGAAAGGGGAGAAAAATGCTTCATTTCACAAAGCACTTCAGTTACCTTAAAATCTTTAGATCAAAAAAGTCTGAAAGGGCAATTCTGCAACACAAAGGAGATCAAGAGAAATGCAGAGCACTCATGGTTGGGAGTGCTGGAGGAAAAATCCATGCCACTGTCCTGGAAAGCTCAGCACTTGAACACTGGAGAGGGAAGAGTGCAGCAGCTCTCCTGGGCAATGTCTTCCAGGGAAAATTCCTTCCTGGCCTTAAGTTTGGCACCAGGAGACAGGTGAGACATTCCTCAATCAGCCTCAATCGGGATGAAATTGAAAGCAGAGATAGGAACAAGCTGTGGGCAATTTGAATTGCTTTCATTATTCAATTAACCTTGCATCAGTATGTGATGCAGAGATAGAGAGTTCTGATAATGCGCTGAACTATTACTCTGGAATCATCTGGACTTTCAGGACTTTTTTGATGACTTGCCTGATAGGAAGACTACTGAGATGAAGACCAGAATCCCTGTGGAAGCCCTTTCAGGTATTGTGTTCAAGGAAGATGGCAGCTGATGTCTGGAAAATAGGTTTCCTTAAACTCTTAAACTAACCTAATCTGGACTTTTCTTCTTGCCAGCTACTGTTGCTATTGTAAAAATGTTACACCTCAGTTGAGAGGGGTCAGCCTGGGGTAGCTTTCAGGCTGCACCTACACTCTAGTTTTAAAAGCCACTGCACAGAAATGTGCCTTCCTTTCAGAACAGAGATCAGGGAGCAGCAGTGACAGCAGATGGCTTAGAAGGTGTGAGCCCAAGCAATGACTACACCTGGCTTTGCCAGCCCAGCAGCCAGGAAGAAGGGGACAAGCCATGGATGCTTTGTAAAACCCTGGGCAGACACCTTTCATCGCCAGGGATTTGCTACCAGCATCTCTCTCTTGGCTGTAAATGCCAGGAGACAAAAGCATGCCATGCATACTTTCAGGAATTATAGGGAGGATCAGGTTTCCCTGCTGTCCTTCGTGGTGACCCTAGACCCAGGTACATCTAAATAGGGTTGTCTGAAATGCTTACAAATAGGGTCCTTGGAGCCCTTAGGGCTGCAAATAACCATTTGTAAAGGCTTTTGAAATGCAGTGGTTCTGTCAGCACTGCTGCATTCAGACTTTCCTCCCTCCTCTTTGTTTCTTGTGTTGCTCCGATGCAGGAAAACACAGAATTGATGATAAAGCAGCGCTTGAAATAAAGCCTGGCAAATGGACAGATGATTTTGTGGCCTTGGCCACCTGGTGCAAGAAGGGCCGCCGTGGGTTGCCTGGTCTGTGCCAGGCAGGGATCCCCTGACTGCCCTGGCAGGTGGGATCCTTACCTCCGATGGGGGCTTGGGGAGCAGGGGAGGAAGCTCTCTGAAGTTAAGTTAGAGCTGTCCTGCCGGGATAGATTTGCAGTTTCTTTTCTTAGGGAAGCTTGGCCACTTAGCAAGCATGAGAGGGGAAAAAAGGGAGGTCATGCCTCGCTTCTCATGCATCTGATAGGTTTCTGCTATTTTTTTTGTTTTTAAGTCTCAGACTGATAAACATTAAACAGTTTGAATCTGTGGGGCTGTGTGTGCCCCTAAAGGCTGTGAAGGCACCTCTCAAGAGTATTTTTACTGAGAACTTTGTTAGTAATGCATTGAGATGTGCCTTAGGGCACATGGTGTTGTCCTGGGTGCTGTTTGGGAGCAGCAAAGCCCTGAGAGCTCCTGAGTTAAAGGTGATTGAGAGTGAAAGAGATATGGGGAAAGAGCTCTACCATCCCCTCCAGTTCTCAGTCCTTCCTCAAGTGCAATTCCACTTTGGTGCTTGCCTTTTGACTTCTTGCCCATGTTGATTGAGTAATAGGTCTGTTCCTGGCCTTTTGTTCCTGAGTGCCTCCCCAGGTTAATGGGAAATCAGACCTTCTCTGACCATGCTTTTGTTTGAAGTGCTTCAGGAAACTATACAAGGTCAGGTCATGTAGGTAGGCTTGAAGAGAGCAGGGTTGGATGCTGGAGAGACAGACCACATGGGAATGCTGTGCAAGCTCCTGCCCAAACACAGCACTAGTGGCTGGATCCCAACCTGTGAGTTATTTATGGAGCTGCTTGCTTGGAGGATGCACATGTCTGTAGGACTGGGAAAAACTGGAGACACAGGTGTCATCTGGGTAAGCTGTAAGGGAGTTGGAGTGCATTTTCAAAATGCAGGAATTGAGAGCTGGGAAAACCTGTCCTGCGAGAAAGTTTTGAGGAAGGAAAATGAATTGTTTTCCCAGGTAGCTTCTGGTTTTCTCCCAGTAAAGTGCTGCCTTCAAAGAAACTGGGAGGGTAGAGGATGGTGCCCAGGTCAGTAGGGGAATGGCAAACTCAAGAGTCCCAGACTCGTGTAGTAAAATCCAGAAGAACTAGAACAGGGCCAAGCAGGAGAGAAGCACAGGCTGTTACTGGAATCTGCTTATAGCACTGAGCTCTGTTAAACCTGTGTGGAAACCCTGCAGCCAAAGGTGTTGGCCAGGAAGCTCAGCAGCATGAGGGAAGTTCAGAAATTTCCCAGAATGTTCTGAGATAGAAGGGACAAGGATCATCAAGTCCAAATCTTAAGTGAATGTACAGGGATTAAACCAAGTTCATTGCTTCCAAACAAGCAAATAAAAGGACTGTCTCCAACACAAGTTGATTTAGCTGACAGATGATGATTTGTTGTGCCCATGGGCAGGAGGTGTAATCAGACTGATTTTAATTGAAGTTCCTGGGTCTGGTGTCTCAACTGCCTTGTTTCAAGAATAAATTACAGTGTATTCTGAGCAAATTCTATAGACTTGAGTATTGGTGGGTCATTTGCAATAAAACTTCTCCAAAGTACTGGTGAGATGATGATTAAGTAATAGCTTGTAATAAACTAAGATGTGTGCACTGTACATAATGATCAACAGCAAAGAGAAGCAGCAGGACAAGGACAGGAGAGGAAGAGAAATGTTTCTGGTGAAGAGTATAAAATGGCATTTTCTTATTGGTGGTTTTTTTTTTTTTTTTTTTTTACAGAGCATGTGGAGCACGTGGGTGGTTTGACTGGAACGTATTTAGAGTTCTGTCCCTGTGGTGGCTCTGAGGGAGTGAGCGATGGGTGTTCTGTGCTGCCAGGCAGTTTGTTCCTCACAGGCACCACTGTGTAACAGATCTGTGTAAGAGCCACCCTTAGCACGTCAGTTAAAATGATAAATCCTGCATATTGCACAGGGTTCAGTGCATTGCAGCTCATGCAACACAATCAGGAGAGAAAATGAAAATGCAGAGCAGGGCTTCAATGTGCCCTAGGGAGGCACAAGGTCTCCCTGCTTCTCAGGCTCTTCTGCATGGGTGCAGGGAGCTCCCTCCTTGGCCCACCCCACCCCTTGGGTTTGCTGCTGTTTTATGTGTTCCTCAAGAGCAGCCTCTTAAACCTGAGCAGCTCAGCATGAGCTGTTTCCACCCTCCTCTGGGATGTCACAGATATCTGTGGCATGACTCTGAGTCAAACTGTGTCACTCAGCTATTCCAGAGCACACACAAAGCTCATCTAGGCCTTTACAGAAAAGATCCACAATTCCCTTAGTGCCTGTATAGATTTTTCCACAGTGTGGTATTTGGCTGCTTAGTCACAGAGTTATCTTTGTGTTTTAAGAATAGACTTGTCTGCCATCTCCTTGGCTGTACAGCAAAAGAAAGACTTTATTTGTCTTAGCACAAACACCTTGTATAAGTGTCAGATGTGCCAGCAAGTATGTGCTTAATTAAACAGGCTCCTTAATAGGTTTTGTTATCATTTTAGAGCTCTGCACTTGAGCCACTTCTCTTAAAGGACTGTTTAATGAATTTCTGAGGCTATCTGACAAGTAATGTTCTTTGCTTGCTTGTTATGCAAAATTCATTAATGTCTCCCTTTGCATGGTGTATACTGAATCACATATATTATGACTTAATTAGCTTACTGCAATTTATGGGGTGGTGGATGTAGGTTTTTTATTTAGTGATCTTATGCAGAACTAACCTGTTTAAAACAAGCAAACAAATAGAAGCTCAAGTTGTTTTGGTGTCTCTGCTGACAAATGGCTCCCTTTGACCCTCATTGTCTAGGGACTTTTCCACTTTTTCATAGCTTGCTAACCCCATCTTTTTTTTTTTTTTTTTTTTTTTTGTTTGGCCATAGAAAGGGAGAAAACATGCTAGAAGTAAGCAGAGCTTTAGGTTTAAGGGATTGGCAGGACTCAACCAACCTCATTGCTCTGAGCACACAACTTTCCATGTATATTTTCTTCTTACAAGCAAGTCTCTAGTACACATTTCCTTTGAGCCTCACAGAAATGTTTTGGGGTAATTCCTTAAGTGGCATACTTGGACGTGCTTCCCTCACCAGTTCAGAGAAAGGGACAAGAGTTATTTTTCCTCTGCTTCCTTGGGAGTTGAAAATATTCACACTAGTAGACAGAATTGCCACTTGTGGGCAGGCACACAAATCCACAGCAAGGTTGTGTGTCTCTGAAATGCCTGTGCTAGCAGCATGAAGGAGAATCAGTGTGTGACAGTTATAGGCCAGAAAGGGCATGATGTCCCTGGAAAGACCCTCCTAGTGCAGGTAGCTCTAGATAACCATCAAACTGAAGTATCACATTCCACTTGTACCTTCTGTTGATGTATTTATTTTCCTGTGTCTTTACAACAACTTGGTGTGAAGTTACCATCCAACTAGGCTATCCACATTTACTTTCCTAATCAACAGTTCTGCTGGATGGGAAAAATGTGCAGTAGGTCAGAAATGAGTGGGATGGTTTCTGCAGGATGACACTGGATGGGAGGGGTGTTGTGGTGCCTGCTCCCTTGCAATGCCACAGGCTGGTTTGCACTGGGATGGGGACTGTCTCCTCCACAAATAATGTAGTTATGCTCCTGTCTTGCTGGGCTGAGACTGCACAGAGGCAAAATAATAATAACTGCTTGCCCAGAGCATACAAGAAATCTGTGGCAGAGAAACAGGATTTTGCCAGAGATCACAATGGCAGAAATATCCTTTTTTCCATCTGTGGTGATTTTCAGATTGCTTCGTGCTCCCTTTCTGAGTTTTACCCTCATTATAACTTGGGAAAAGTTGAGCTGCTTAGTGGTCTCTCCCCTTCCACTTTCCTTCTCTTCCTACAGCTGCCTCATTGCTATTTTTTGCTATGCAGGGCACTGAAGTCCTTAGGAAATCAGCTGCTGGTGGTGAAGGCTGGCCCTGTTTGGAAACTGTAGCCACAAAAGCCAGAATTTCCAGTGTAATAAGGCCATTAAACCTTCTGTGGGAATTTTTAAGGCTGGCTTTATCTGCCCTGCAGAGAGGAGTGTGGGGAGAGGCTGTTTCATGTTTGTTCCTCCTGGTGATGACACAGACTGGAATTGCTTCCCCTTGAACACTGCCTCCATTGGGGTGAAGCCTGGCTTTGTGTTGTCCTAATCCCTCAGTCCAGACCACAGTGACCACATGAAGTTAGAGTTGCCCTGAGGCTGTTCCCTTGTTCTAACACGTGCCACCAGCAAATTACTCAAAAAGATAAAATCTTTGACTAGACTCTGACCCAGTGTCTCAAAATGTTGGTCTGTGAGCAGTCCAATTGAATTTGGACTTTACTAACATACACAACTGCTTAGAAAATTCAGAGCCTTGTTTCCTTTCTTTCATACCCTTCGTCCTGTCTTCTGTCGTTACATGTTTCAGCCCATGACTGTAGACTTTGCTGGAAAGAGTCAGTCTCTCTGGGAGTTACAAATGTTCATGCAGTCTCATCCCCATTTTTGGATCAGAGGGATGGATTTGGAGTGTAGAGGAAGTTTTCTCATGATGTAAGATTGTTTCAAGATTTTGATTTTCAGTATTTTCCTCGCAAACTGCAGTGAGTTTTATTGTAATTTTTTGTTTCCTGGTAATTGACAAAAAAATCCAAACTGGTTGGCAGCAGCAGAAAAGGCACATAAGGTACCCAAACCTTCTAAAACAAAAACAGTTCTGGCCTGTTCCAAGATGCCTCCCCCTCCCAAAATGTTAAACTAGGAGATTGCTGAAGCTGTTGTGTTCCCATAGCTGGATTAGACCTCAGTGAATCAGCCCTCTGAGAAATCTCCTTGGGGAATTCCTGGCAGGCTGTACCCCAGGATCCCTTGCTGACTAAGTTGGGAGCTTCCTCAAGTAGTGCTGCTGTGTAGGACAATGGGTCAAACCTTGGTGCTGCAATCCTGGAGCCCAGCTGTGGATCACAGCTAAAAGCCCTGTCCCATCCTACATCACTTTTGTCCTCCAAATTCCCCAGAATGGGAGGGAGCTGAGCCCTTCCCTGTAGGTGGTGGATCTGGGATGAAAGCACACTCCTGGCTGCACTGAGCCCTAGGCTGCTGCCCTCCCAGGAATGCCACTGAATGCTGGGCTGCCTCAGAGAGTGGGGCACCAGGCAGGAGTGTGGGAGCCAAAATATGTACCTGCAGCCTCCCAGACACTGCAAAGCCTCTTGGCTGTGGGGTGCAGATTGGCCACAAAGTTGCAGAGGACAGATGAGAAGACTGTGGGGTTTGTGTTGCTTAGGAGCTCACCAAAAGCTGTTGGAATAAACTGGAGAGCAAAATTCATCCCAGGAGGCATTAGACACAAGCAGAGAGATTTTGCTTTTGAGCTTTTAACTTGATTTGCCTCATGTGACATGCCTGCCTTTTCTCTATTTGGAGTTATCTTGTCCTGTTTGTACCTTTTTAGTGCTTTAATAAAACCCAGCCACGGGGCCAGAAGCCTTTGACTTCTGGCTTGGCTGCTTCCAAGAGCAGATGTGGAAATTTCACCTCCCAATCTGTCTGATTCAACCCAGTCCCAAACAGCTTTTAACTGATGAAGAAAAGGAGACAAACTCTCCAGCCAGGAGAGTTTGCTGCCTGCAGTGCTCAATAATGTGTGTTTATGTGGGGGCTGTTCTGCACATACTAATTTTGAGCTGTACGTTTTCTTCCAGGAAATCTGTATTTGGCTTTATAACTTCCTAGGAATAGTTTGTGCATTGGAAAACCCCCTCCTGCCATATGGGAAGGAGCATTCTCACTTGTACCCTCTAAAATATGCATGAAGTTTTTTTAATGAAATGAACTTCCGATAATTGCAGAAGTTTGGAATTTTCAGAGGCTTTGATGAAATAGGTGTAAATTTGTGACAATTTCTGAGATGTACCTGGCAAAAGAGTGTAGCTGAGTGGGTCTGTCCCTTGTTTGCTCCATGGTCCAAGACACAGAAACCACCAGTGTGGTTTGGTACCAGAGCAGCTGGTGCTGCTCTGGTGGTACAAGGTCCATTATTCACCAGCCAGTGGATACAACTTTTGTGTAGATGGCTCAGGTCAGTTTCCCATGTCCAGAGGCTGCAGCTGGCCCTGCCTTTATCCTTTCACTCTCTGGTTTCCAAGGCCAGTTGTGCTTGGTTGGGCAATGCATGACAAGGGAATGTCCAAGATGATGAACCTGTTCTTAATGTTCATTTAATCAGCTCCCAGCTGCCCTCCCCCAAAACTGACTACTCATCAACCTGGGTGCTCCTCACCCTGATTTTTGGGTATCTTTTTAGTGCAGCAGAGCTAAATTATCTGGATGGAACAAGTGCTGGAGGAGAAACAGGACTTCAACAGAAATCACTTTTTTCAGCTTCCCAGCGGTTACAGCTCCTTGAATAGAGACTCTTACCTCCTCAGCAAACAGTTTACACTGGCATATCCTGCTGTTTGCAAGGAATGAGACTTGACAGAGGCCCCATGTGTAAAGAAGGCTTGAGTAAAAATGCTGTCAGTGTCACAAATCCCTGCCCCTTCTGAGGCTCTGTTGTTCCTACAAAACTGTTTGGACGTTGATTGTGCAGTATTTTGGTGTCCCTTGTGTGTATGAGGGTCAAAGCAAAGCAGTTAAATGACATTTTGCATCTCAGAACTGAGATCACCTTTTCCTGCAGGATGCTTCAGGTGTAAATTTGCTAAAAAAGCCCAACCAACTCAATGACTTGCCCAAAATTCCTGCCAGGAAGATTTGTAGGTACAGATTTTGTGGTAATTGGGAGTGGGGCTGGCCCGGCCTCATCCCCAATGGGCTGCAGCTGTGAGCAGCAGGTGAGCAGCATTAAAGGTAACGAGGCTTGGGGTGCCCAGGGGCACTGACCAACCACCAAAGGGAACAGAGGGCACACAGGTGCAGTGCATCAACAGCAGGGGATAAAAGGTTGGGCTGATAAAGGGCAGAGCGCTGTAGCCCCCTGAAGTGGGGAGATGGTCCTCTGTATGGGCAGATGCCTGAAGCCTTCAGAAGAGGTATGGTGTTACTGTATGGGTTGGAGCTTTCTGAAATGGTGTGATGATGCTCTGTGTATCCTGGCCATCTCAACTACAGTGTATGCTGTGACTGAGTTTGAGCAGGAAGAGAGGGGAAGTTTGGTTAATTCCTTTGTAGAATTCATAAACATTCATTTTGTCACAAACAGTTTCCTTTTAGCTTCCTTTCCTGAGCAGGTGGGAGGAAAACATGGCCCAGCAGTTACAAAAGGGGCTAAGAATGAGCAGAAATAAATCCTCTCTTCAGCTGCCCTGTGCTGGCCAGTACCACCTCCACAAACAGTGGTGTCCATCCAGTGCAGGAGCAGCTCGGTCTCAGCCCAGCCTGGTATTTCTCCAGGTGCTGGAGACTTTTGAGTGGCATCACAGATTGAGTGTTTCCCAGAAAGAGAGAGTCTCTGTGTAAACATTCTGAATAAACAGGCATTCTCTCTGTCCAGCCCCATCCTGTCAAGCATAAGGTGCAGATGCAGGTGCCAAGAGCTCTTCCAAATTAATTCTTTCCCTTCTTGCTGCCTCTCTGTTTTACCTGTGGTGTGAAAGCAAACCAAGGCCAACAGCCTTGGCCAGGGCCAGACTGGCCCAGTGCTGCCTGCTCTGTTTCCAGCATCCCTGTGCTGTGGACCTGCACCCAGCTCTGCCTCTTGATGGACTTGCTGGAATTGGGAAAAGGATTGCTGTTACCTTTGCTGAGGCAGAAACACCATCCAATCCAGCTAGCTGGGTTGTAGGGGAGAGGGATGTGAAGAACCAGCTCTTGCACATACTGGTAATCTGTAGATCTTGGGAAATAAAAGTACGTAAGGAAGAGCTGGCACTGAATAACTCTTGTGCCCTTCTTTAAGGTGGCTACTAAAGGCTCAGGAGTGGTAGAAAAACACCAGCATGTGACAGAGAAGGTGTACAATAGGGTCAGCAACTGCTGGTAGAAACACAGGTTTTGGAAATTGAGTTCTGGCTATCCTTTGTCTTAGAAAAGCTTAGTGCTTTTTTTCTCTAAATCCAACCTGCAGTCTAGATTTAGGGCATTGTTTTCTGTGCTGCTTAAAAACTTACACTGTTAGAAGCATTCAAGAAACTGAAACTAAGGCTGTGGGTAAATGTTTGCCATATATTTTTCAGTTGAAAAATGCTTAAGCAGCTCTTGCTTCAGTGGAAAACCCACAAAGCTGTTTGATAGTTTCCACTGTGTATCTATTACAAGAAGGCTTTGATTCTTTCCCCCTGGATTGCTCTGGAGCTTCCTGAGGACTTGTGTAGGAACATGGGCAATATTATTTCTGCAGGGACTATGTGAGCAGAAGAAAACTCAGTCTCTAAAGTGGGATGAAAGATCGATGTGTTTTCACAGTTTGGACTTAGATTTGGGAATTGGACCTCTCTTGAAGGAGGACCTGGAAACTTGGAAAAGCCCTAAGATTGATGTTTTGAGTCATAGAAGAATTGTGATTTTTCTGCAAGAGCCTAGCACACCCATCCTGTACCAGATGCAGCAGTTGTTTGCTCAGTAATGTGAACCACAGAGTGGTGATGATATAACCTGTGCACTCGGTTCTGCAACTGTTTTTTGGGGGGGCTTGAGACACATATTTAGGATTTTGCTGAAGGAAACAGAAGTGACCTTGGTGCTGTCCATATTCTCCATCTCCCATCTGCTGCCCTGGCTCCCATCACTCTGGGTTCCTGCAGTGCTTCTGTTCACTTTCCAGGTTGGAAGAAAACTGTATGTGCTTGTATCCCCCTCGGAGCTGAGGCCACCATGGTGGCACTGTAAGGGAGGGCTGTGTGCCATGGCCCTTTTCAGCTCTCTGGCTGGAGTGCTGTGAGGAGTACAGTGTTTTGTGTGTGACAGAAATCCCTCTGGCATTCTGTGTTAGAGCTGGATTTACTGGAAACAGGTCCTTGGTGAAAACCTTCCTTGCATAACCCTTTTCCCACCTACAGGCCATGGTGACTGGCACAGCCCAAAAGCCTTTGACAACCAGTTTTTCTGTAGATGTGTGGAAGGAGGCTCCAGATCTGGAGAACAAGGCTTAACTCGGGGCTGCTTTAATTGGAGACACTGCTGTGGGTTTGTGTATCAATGAGCAGGTGATGACCTGGTGGGTTCCCAGGCCTGCTCACTCATAATAGCTCTCAGGGCTGTGTTTGTAACAGGATTTTTGGAAGCAGTTTTCACTGCAGTGACAGGTGTAGAGAGCTGAATTTTCAGCCCCAGATCCTGATAGTTTCTGGGAGGGAATGTTGTTTAGCTTCTATTGAAATGTGAAGGTGCTCCTTCAGAACTGCTCTTTTCTAGTACTGTTTTCTAAATGGCATGGACTGGGGAGAGAAAGTGTACGTAGAGAAGAGAATATGGCATTTCTGCCTTTTGATTTAATAGTCCTGTATAATTTTGAGGAAGTCTGTGGCTGTTATTTGGTGCTATTCCTGCTTCCCATGCCAGCCAACACTGGCAGCACAGGTGTATGTCTGCTCTCCTGTTGACTCAGCCCCCAGTAAGTTCCTGGTGAAGGCTTCAGTCTCCTCTCCTTTAATTGATGTGGTTTGCTGTGCTCTGATGGAGATTGTTTATGGACCAGACTATGCCTTTGGCCCCAGCATGTTACTCATGTCTACACAGATGAGCACAGACACACCTGGGCTTGTCTGCCTATGCAAAGATGGAGCTGACTGTGAGCCAGACACCTCTTAGCATGGAGTCAGAGCAGAAGCAGCTGCATGCCAGGCTCTGTGTAACTCTGCTCACAACCTGTGGTAGTGCCTCCTGTAGCTGCAATGAAGTCCTTGCTGTGAGCTTTCCTGTTTTAGAGTCATTTCTCAGTAAATCCCATCCAAGTGTAAGCAGGTGTTTGGGATTTGCAGACTTGTGGGAGAGACCTCTCCTTACTCCTCTGCCTGGTGACGGTGTTTTGGGAGATGAAACAGAGATACAAAATGCAGATAAAACATTGAGACAGGGAGGTATATGCTGACCCCTGTGGATGTGCATATCCAGGCCTGGTTCTGACTTTGATTGACTGGATCTCCTGAGCTGGGGCCAGGGTGTGTTGCCAAGGGCTGACAGGACAGCAGGGGCTAGCTGGTGGCAAAAGGCAAGGAGCAACCCTTTGTGCTGGCAAGGAGATCCCCCAAGGAGCATCGTGCCTCAGAAAATGCCAATTGTCTGAGAACAATTTTGTGGGAAAATGTTGGTTTTGATGAATTTCAGTTGCTGAAAAATATTAGATGAAAATGTTTTGAAAACTGTTTGACCTTTTCTAAATGGCAAAGTTTCAATGTTTTTAGATCCAAATGCTGCTTCATTTTGATAGCTAGCATTAATTGAAGGTTAAAAAAAAAGTTGGAACTGAAATGGAATTCCTGAAAATGAATAGAAACAAAATGTTCTCTTCCTCTTTTCCTCCCCCAGCATTCTTATTTCTGGAGAAATTGTGAGATTTTTTTGACTTTTTAGTTCCTCTGAGCAGAGATATTTAAAACCTCACAAATTGTTGTGGGAGGGCATCCCATCCGGCTCACTATCCACCTGCTCCAATGCAGTTGCCGGTTATGAAGTGGTTTTTGTTTAATTTCATGATGGAGCTGCAAGCATTTTTCAGGCATTCCAAAGGTAGAGTCTCCAGATCTGCTAAGAGACTGGGATGCAGCCTGTCCCTGCAGCCCTCATCTGCCCAGCACCCTCTGTTGGCTTCCTGGCAAGTCTTGCATCTCCCCATCTGAAAGGAAAGAGTGAGAGCAGTGTGCTGTGGCTGAGTGACAAACACACTGTGTTTGCTAAACTAACACCCTGGGAAAGCATGGAATGATCACTCTAAATGCATCATGGCTAAAAGGAGTCAGTTGTGTGCACAAGTTGGGCTCACGTCAGAAGATAGGAATAGAAAGTAAATAGGATTGTGTAGCAGGAGATGCCTTAAAAGCCTCAACAAGAAAATGCTGCTCACAGGTCCAGAGCCACAGAGAGCAGGAATGTCCTCTGGCTGAAGTGGCTGGAGCAAAAGCCTGTGCATTGTGACATCTGCACATCTTACAGCCAGGTGAAGGAACTGGGGTGGAGAAAGCAGGAGGGCTGTGAGCTTCTTCCTGCCCAGCTCTGCACTGGAGTGCAAGTGCACCTTTCCACCTCCTCCCTTAAATGGAAAGGGTTTATATATGATCTGTCATGTGGGGTGTGACGGCAAACAGGCTGTGCTGTCTCCTCCAGCATCCCAAGCCTGTTGCCATGTCTCTGGCTGATGTGAAGATCATTCATTGCTCCTCTTTTAGCTCTGCTGTCTTTGCCTTGTCCATCAGGTGATGAGTCACATCATCGTGGTGAGTGGTGTTTCTGACTTCCATAAGATGCTGTACTGGCTCTGTGATTGGAGAGCTTTGTTTCTCCTTTGGAGGGGATGTCTGACAGATTTACTGCACCTCTTGGAGTGTCCTCAGTAGGAACAAGAGTTTGCATTTCAGCCATCTTCATATCATGTTGATGACAGTCTGGATTTTGGCCTTGCACAAAAATGATTGAGTTCGGTTTTGCTTTTGAGGGATGTTTGTGAAGTGCAAAGCCCTAGGCTTCAGGAAACTGCTAAAAATTAATGTGTAATATTGGTAAAATGATCCCCTTTACACCAAGGGTGTTCCCAAAGCCCTCCCAGAAGGCAGGGTGGGTAAGTGAAGACTGCAAGCAGTTTAGGGGCTGGTAGGTGGTGAGGTGTAATGTTCCTATAAATAACAAATACTGGCTTCAGGTTCCTGACAATATTGGTTTTATATTGGTCATTGATCTATTTCTGGAACACAGCATTTTGAAAATCCTTATCAAGTTGATTTGCCTCAGAAAGGGCTCCTCTAGGGTAGCCAGTAACTGGACCTGAATCCTATCCCTCTTCTCTCAGAGCCAAGCCCTTTCTTCTTCATTTCCCTGTTGGTGTTGGCAGAAATGCCAAACATGAAGAGGTTGCAATGTAAGCAAACAATTTTTAGGAGACTATTTAAGAACAAAGTAATGGCAAACAATAACAACATCATAATCCCCAGGAAAATCTGAAGGATTTATAAGACATTTTTCCTCATTCAGATGGGTGCCATTATGCTGGGAGAATGAGTGGATACAAGTAAAGGGGAGCTGGCATGGAAAAATCAAAACACATAATTTCTAGGAGAGATGCAGAGTTGAATTCTCTCTACTATGTGTACTGACTATATTCAGTGCAGTTATTCTGAAGTCACTTCTTTTAATTTGCCTAATACTTCTAAATGGATTGTCCTGGTAAACTGCTGTTGTCAAAGTACTTCTTGCATCTTAATGTGTCTCTCAGAAAGTGGTCTGCTTTCAAAAATGCACCTTGCAGGTATTTTTATTTTGAGTATCCATGTAACTTACTTGTGCCTTGGCAGCCATTCATGCTGTTTGAATACTCCTCTGGTGGAACATTTGCTCCTTTGAGCAGAGTATAGGCAATGCTGTGTTCCACCAGTGCATTTTTTGTGCTTCAAACTCACCTTGAGCTGAGTGGGTGAAACTGTCTCAAACAAGTAGCTTGTGTTCCTCTGGGCAGTTCCTTTGCAGAATAGGATGTAAGGCTTGTACTAAGAATTTATAACCCTTTCCCCTCCCTGCTGGTTTTCCCTAATAGTTCACATTGCTTTCATTTCTGCTTTTTCTCCAAAATACGTAAATGGATTTTTAAAAATTAGCGTCATGAGCACTTACCATAAGAACTTGAGGCTGGGCTGTGTCAGAACAGAATGATGGAATACCTTTTTGCTTCACTCTGCTGTTCTCCCTTTCAAGCTTTGTGTCTAGGCCCTACGTATTTAGAAAGAAAAGAAAAATTAGCCTGATTTTTCAAAAAACCTGAACACCTGGATTCACCATCTTTTTCTGCTGTGGGTATTGCCTTTAAGAACTGGAATCCACTTTTTCTCCACTATCATGCGCAGAACCTGACTGTTACCATGAGAAAGGGCTAGAAACTCAGATTCTGAGAAACTCAAAGTATTTGGTATATAAGGAGCCCTTCAAATAATTTCAAAGCATCTTATGGGATTTTACAACCATGGCATGTTTTGCTTTCATTTTGGATTCAAAGAAATCCTCAGACTTAACGTTTAAAAACCCACTCACCAATCTATTCTTGTACCAGCCTGTCAGGTTCTATCCAAATTGCTCAGTTGCTTCCATGTTAATTTTAAGCTGCTGTATTAACTGGTTAGAAAATCTTGGGAAGGTCTCAACTGGCTACAGGAGCAAAAGCCAGGGTTTTTTCAGGCTTGGAAGTTTGTCAATTTTTTGGAGATCACTGCAGAATTTGAGCTGTAGCTTGAAAGGATAAGGGTTGCATGTGTGCAAAATAAGCTGGGCAATCACAGATCTGTAATGTAACCTGATTCTTTGCATTTTTATGTTCCCTAAATGTGTTTACAGTCAAGAAAAATAGTAGTTTTTCCATGAACACATGGCTCTTGGAGCTATTTCTTGGATTTTCTATCATCAATGCTCTCTTTATTATTTTCTGTAGATGTAACTCTGCATATGAGATTTCCATAGACAAATAATATCCTCTCTTTTCTGGGACTTTGGAAAGCAACAAGGAAAGCCAAACCAATCCTGTCCCCCTGTTGAGGTTCTCTTTGAAGAATGATTGCTTTGTGGTTTCTTTAGGGCACAGCTTCAAGTGTGGAAGCAAATGCAAAGTGAGCAGATTCTAGCCAGCAATTCCACCTGCCAGCAGGGTGCATTTCTTAGGTTTTACTCCCTTGTGCCCAGAACTCTCTCTGCAAGACACTAATGAAGCAATTAATGGAAAGGGCTTGTAGACAACCCCTTGGAGAATAGTTAGTCTCCTTTTCATGTAAAACTCAGCATCCAGAGTAACCTGATGTAGTTGGTTTTCTAGGATGACCCATTATAAGTCCCAAAGCACCTGGACTTTGGGCAGGTATCCTTCTCTGCTTGCTGTAAAATGCATCAGAAGTGTGACCTGTCTAAAAATATTAATTACCACAAGCTCAGACCTGGCACTGCTGCAGGCAGTGCTTGCCAGGAATATGGCAGCTGTATCTGGTAGAGCTCCCTTTTAATGAGAGGAGCTTGCTGCTTTGGCTGCTTTAAGCAGCTTTCTTTGAAATATTGTCTCCAAAATGCAGGAAAAGGAGAAAGCCACCTCCTATAGCTGTGCATGGAGATCACACAATCATGGAATGGTTTGGGTTGAAAGGCACTTTAAAGGCTATCTTGTTCCAACCTCCTGCCATGAGCAGGGACACCTTCCACTAGCCCAGGTTGCTCAGAGCCCCATCCAGCCTGGCTGTGAGCACTCCCAGGGATGGGGCATCCACAGCTTTTCTGGGCACCCTGTGCCAGGACCCCACCACCCAAACAAGGAACAATTTCTTCCTAATATCCAATCCTATCCTTTTTCCATTTAAACCCTCTGAATGGGGAACTACTCTGAGTCTGTTGGCAGCTCTGGCTCAGGTAGGAAGGCAGAGGTCACAAGTGACATGGTCCCATGAGGCATCAGAACATTGTCAGTCTCTGTCACAAGATTTAGTTAAGTCACTCAAGTTCTCACCAAGCTGCTGCCTCCAAAAGAAAAAGTTTCCAGGCACAGATGAGAACAGAGCCTGAAGCTGGTGAAGTGTGATGCCACAGGGTGTCAGGGATGCGGGCTGGGTTTGGAATGCACCACATCTGCACGAGGCTCTGCCAGAGCCCAAAAGTTGTGCCTCTGTTGTGTCTGCCAGCAGTGCTGGCTTTTCTGTGACACCTCTGTGTGTGCCTGAGGCAGAAGTGCTCTCTCTCAGGGTGATTAGGAAGGGTCACCTCCAGAGAGTCACAGCTGCCTCCTTTGTAATCTGCTCATGCTGATGCAAACATAAGGTTAAAACTTCTCACCTAGGATTTTGTTGGAGTATGTGTGCTTTCTACCCTGGGCTGCAAAGGACCCAGCCATACAAAGTGGTGGAAAAACTGTGCAAGATACTGGTGGTTGTATATTTTCTCACCTCTTGCTGCGCTGACTCTTTGCTATGCTGTTCCCATTCCAGGCCAAATCTCAGTTTCAAAAACTCTTTGGTCATGATATTGACAAAGGCAAATGAATAAATTATTTTTAAATCCTGGTAATTATAAAAGGGAAGATTCTTCAAGACACAGGTTAAGATATTTGAAGATGTGGCAGTGATGATTGTGCAATGGGAAGCAAAAGAAGTTCTCTGCTAGATGAATTACAGGATGAGTAAGAGCAGCCTGCCTGTCCAAGTCCTCCCCAGGGCTCTGGTGGGATCTGATCCATCTCCCTTCCTGTCTGAATCTGCAGCATGACTCTTGGGTGATTATTTCACAGGTCTGTGCCTGAAGCTGGCCCTACCCTTGGAGCACCTGCTCCTTCTCTCCAAGCTGTGCTTGTTGGGTTTGCAGGTCCTGGATGCAACCAGGGCTGAGACTGACACAAAGCTGCTTTAGGAATGGTGTCCAAAGCCTGCAAAGAAGCTACTGTGCTTTGCTGTGGCCTCTGTATCTGGGGGTTGTGGTGATGGTGAAAAATAGATAAGGGAAGGAAAAACCAAGGGTGGGAAGCACAAAAGGTTAATGCACTGGTGCAACAGGCAGGCCCGGGAGGAGGGTGGCAGGAAGGGGTTTGCAGATGCAGCTTTTCTGTGCTCTTATCTAGACCCCTCTGGCAGCAGCCTCAGCGAGACTCGGGCTCTTTGGGAACTGGCCCAAAGCTTTAATGAAGGCAGGCGGGGCGCAGCGCGTTCCTGCCTCTCAGGGGGCCCTTTGTCTCTCAAGGCTATCGGCTTGCTCTGAGGAGACACATCATCACCCAGCTCGGAGCTGGATAAGGGCTTTTGAAGTTCTGTGTTTGATATGCGTCACTGCCTCCGTCACACAGCACAAGACCTTCTCTGGTTTTCTCCTTTCGCTGCTGCAGTTTCACCCACCTGGTATCGCAACCAGAGATAAAACCGAGCCAAGCCACACGTGTCTTGAAATAGCCGGAGTTCGGGGAACGTGCTTTCCTAGAGAGAGCAATTAGCACCTTCGGGAGGTCTTAGCAGGAGTGAGGATGAGGAGTCTCTCCTCCCATGCACAATCTGGGCTTTATTTCATGTAACCAGCTCGTTGATGGTCTCAGCGCTTCTCTCCAGATCTGGCTGCTGAGCTGTGCTTTCTGGGGCTGCCCTGGCTCCAGCTTTTCACCCGTATGTTTGGCTGTCCAGGCAGGTCCGAGTCCTGCCATCTGAGCTCCAGCACTGCTCCCAGGTCAGGACATCATGTGGGTGTCTCTGGAGGCCACGCAGCCCCCACGATGACAATAGTGCTGACTGTAGTAAAGGATTTGTTGTTTAAGTTCAGGCTTTGGTCGCTAATGCCTGGTAAAGACACAAACAGAAAACAATCTGGGCTTTGAGGGTCGTTGTTAATTGTTTAGGGAAGGGGATTCCTGGTTTCCCTACCAGTGTCAGGAGGATGCTTAGAACTGTTCCCTGGAGTGGTGAGCAGGTAGCTGATAGTTCTTTTTTCTTGTCCCAAAGGCACATGGCTGCTGCTAATGGAGCAGTGAGAGCAGGCAGCGGGGCAGTGCCTGAGTGTGCTGGGTGGGATGGCCTACCTTGGTGACTGCGGGCCAGGATGTGTGAGCAGCTGGTGTCCTGGTGACAGCAGGGTGCTTGCAGAGTTAATGTTTCACTGACCTGTGTGTCAGGTGACCTCTTGCAGTTTAGAAGTCAAGTCATGCATGGAGTCAACCAAAGAAGAAGTCATGTGGAGGGGTGGGGTGAGGTACTTAGCCAAGAGGCAAAGCAAACAAATGATGAATGAGTTAAAACAACACTTCAGGTTATAACCAGAAGGGAGGCTCTGCTGAGAAGCTGTCTCCAGTCTCTGTTTGTCTTGCCATTTCTAAGTGAGGGAATTGTGAGCACAATGAACTGTGCAAGATCAGTAATAAAATACATTCACCTTGGATCTTGTTATATCTGCTGTGCAAGCAAACAGTATTTCCCATAATTGCTGAGAGGAAAAACCTAATTAAAAGAGCTGCTATTTAATTGGCCTAGGTTCATCTTTATCTAACAGTCAACAGCAGACAAGTGAGTCTGAAAGAAAAGCTCTGGAGGGCTGAAGTGACTTGACCAAGATTGAAATAAACCCAGCTTGAAATCAGCTCTTGTAATTCCCAACAGAAGGAGCCTGCCCAGCTGACCGAAAAAAATCTCTTGCTTGTGTTGCTGGCAAAGATCCTCAGCTCAGAGCAGAATACAAATGCCTCATTTTAAAGAAATTACTTCTGTAAAGCTTGTTCTGGTGCTTATACATCCACATGAGCAGTGGTGGCTTGGAGAGGACTGCAGCAAAGCAAACTGAGGCGAGATGCAGGTGTGCAAAGAACCTGGACAGTAAAATTCCAGTGAGAGGAGCACACTGAGCTCAGCAGTGGTTTTGTTCGTCATGAGGCTGGGGATGAACCTGTCCTGGGAGAGAATTGGCAACACATTCAAGGGGGTTGAGGGCAGTCTTCTGTGCTTGTTGGTGCCTCTGCTCAACATGCCACATTTCTGCAGATTTATCCCCAAGCTTTCCTCTTTTGGGAAGTTCAGCCTCTGAAAGTTACAGTCCCTGCATACAGTGGTTTTAGGATCAGGCCTTGTAGATGCTTAAAGTGCATCAGGAGTGTTGTTCCTGAGCAACATCTGAACCCTGTAGGATAGAGGCAAGGTAAAAACTATAGATGGTGCTTTAATGGCAACTGTGTGTGAATGAAGGGGGGATGTAACTCATCCCCATCACCTCTTTTTATGGGATGGTACTGGCCAGATGAGCTGGTGTCAGGAATGCTGCTGGCAGTTTCCCCTGTTCCTTGGAAGCTGTTCCGGTTCAAAACTAGGGAAGCTCACAAGACAAAATATGGGAAGAAATCAGGTTTCAGCTGCTGAACAAAACCTCAATTCAGTGTCACATCTTGGGATCTTCTGATGTTTCTGGGGACACTAAAATATTGAATGTTCTATGGCAAAGTCTTGACTTTTGTTCTCTCTAGTGGCTTTGCAGTTGATATCCGTGTCTCCTGAAGTCTGGCATGGTGTAAATCACACCAAGCAGGCACTGATCTCTGCTGTCTATGGCTCAGGTGAATCTGCCCATGTAGCTGACAGGGCAGCCAGAGCAGTGTGTGCTAGCAATGGTATTCTCCAGGCTGAGGGAGGATTGGCTCCTTGTCCATGTCCTACAAGGATATTTGTGAGTGGCTGACACCTGGCACAGCTCCTGGGATACCCACTTGTTACCTGCAATCCTCCTGCACGTGTCACTGGTACCTTCAGAGCAGACCCTGCTTTCCTGAAGAGGAAGGAGTCAGGTCAGGCTGTTTCTGGGGCAGCATTTACTGCACACTCCTGGGGCTGACAGCTTAGCTCTTGTGACAAACTTGTGCCTGAGATTTAAGAGACAAAACCACAGTGTTTGTTACAAGTGATTGCCCCTGTCCTCTTCAGTCCATCTCATTTTCCAATCTGACATAGCCAAGTTATCAAATCAGTGCTTTTAGAGGCTGGATTCATTTTATTTGTGACCAGGCAGTCCCGGGGACACAAGCTGCCAAGAACCTGTCAATAATCAACCAGAGGATATCTTATCTTTTTTTTTCCTTGGCTAAACACATTGTAAGGGCTAACACACCATGAATAATAGATAGTCATAAAAAAAACACATCCCCTGTAAATCTGTCCCAGCTGTTACTAGGCTGAATTTATGACAGCAATATTTAATCAACTGTTTTCAAGAAGAGGGTTACAAAAACACTGTGCTAAAAGTGGTGGGTCTAGCAAAAGTTTTCTGCTTTCTAGCCTCTAAGAGTCCCGGAAATGGAGAAATGTGGGAGGTGATATGGATAGTCTTAGGGGCTTTGTTTTTGTTTTAATCCACAGCCATGCTGCTGTGCTGTCTAACCTGAGACAACCCACAAGAAATGGATTTGCAATCTCTGTGTTTTGTGCAGTGGTTGTCTGGTAAAAGCAATGCCTGAGAAATCTGACTCTGCTCTTGTTAACCTCTTTTGCTTTTCAGGTGTTTGTTTGTCTCTGTGTTATGAGATGTAGATCACTCATTTGCTGTGGTAGTTGAGATTTTAACTGCTGTACCTTTTCCTAGGTGTCTACCCCTGCATTAAGGAAACCTGAATTCCCATTAATTTCCATTTGACTTCAGACTTGAGGTCAGCTTTCTGGTCATCTTTGTGGTGTCACACCTCATTCTGTTGTCTACTGGAGCTCTAGATTTTAGCCTTTTCCCTGTCCTCCAGATTTTTCACATGCTGCATGATTCAGAAGTCTGGCAAATCATAGGTCAGCGCTTTTCTACCCTTAGAATATCCCTTGTGAAAACAATAGCTTGAATAAATGAATAGAAATTTTCATTTCCATTCTGGTGTTTGAGACTTCAGGGTCCATTTGTTAAGTGACCCTCTGTGCAGCAGTGATAGCTGTTACTTTTACATAACAACATGGCTCCATTATCTACACCTCCAAGAAAAATTTAATAGTCCTGGTGGAAGACTGAGAATCAGAAATTGTCTCATTCCAAAAAGTTTGTATGGAAAAGGGATGGTGTCAAGTCAATGTGTTGAGGTTTAAGTAGAACGTTTCCTCACATTGCTGAGGAGCTTGGAGCAAGTATCTGAAATGCCTTTTCAGAGCCTCAAGCTTAGTGGAATCCAGCATTAGGGGAAGTCATCCAGGTGATTTCTGCATCCAAGCATCTCTGGATACAAATAGCATGCAGGTTCAGATAAGGGTAATCAAATCGGATGCCCCAGGCTGTGAGATGATATCAGCAGGGGTTGGGAAAGCTCTGCTTCCCATTCCTCCCCATTGCTCCCCACTGGGGCTGGCCAGTGGCCAAATTTTGCCATTGATTTGCCTGTCAAACTATTAGGGAAGCAAAGTTCCATTCAGTGTTAATAACAGTAATGAAATCCATTGCTCTGCTGTTTGCTTTTCTTTCTTAAAAGCATTGTGCTTGGAGGTGGCCAAAGAACACAGGTTATAGAACACAATCTCTTCTTCTGAGCTTCCTGCTCTTAGGCTTTTGATGTTTTAAAAATCTTCTGGGGCGGGTTAGACATCCCAAAAGTGCAGTTTCTCTGGGCACAAAACCCTTTTTGGTTTTTGACTTGGACTTGTGATTTTATGGAGAGGATCATTCCTGGCCTGTGTGGTATTTGGCTAACGATGAAGATATATTAATACCATGCCCTGGAGAAATGGCTGCTGAAATGAACTGTCAGGCCAGTGTAAGACTTCCTGCTGTCTGAGGGGATCTGGGCAGAGTCTGCAGCCACCAAGAAGCAGATTTATACTCTGTACTGCTGCAGTAAATCTAATGTCAGCTATGTCATGCCAAAGGCGAAGCTTCTCAGGCATGTTGCAAAGATGACTTTCAGTGTGGTACAGCAGCTAGCTCTGGTCCTAGGTAAATAGAAACTGTAAAAACACTCAGAAATTATAAAGAATATGGGAGGGGCGGGAAGATGGGGGATGTCACACCAAAATATTTTATTGGGCTGGGGTGCAGGAGGGAGGTGGGTTTGTTACTAGATTTACTGCTGCTTTTCTTGGTGCTCTCGCTCGTTTCTTATTTTGTTTGTGGTTTGGTTTCTTTCCCCTCCAAAGGTGTTGTGAAGTGTGTATCCTTTCTGAATATTGCCTTTAGTCTTTTGAACAGAGGTGAAGGATCAAATATTGATTCAGTTTTGAAATGTAGGTAAAAAATGGCTATTCCTCCCTTTTCCACCTCTAACAGCTTACTTACAACACTGTTAGCTAGGACAGGTTGCAGTGCTGTAGACCTCTGTACCTTGGACTTCCAGGTGTATTTTGCTGATCCCACTGCTCTCCAGCATGGGCTGTTAGCAGCAATTTTGTTTCAAGGGAAGGTTAAAACTCACGTTTCCCTTCACACAGGAAAGCTACAACTGCATGAGATTTAAGCCTCTTGGCTTTGTGACTTATTTTTTATTGTTGGGTTCATGATTCACTGGCTGATCAAACAAATTCCCAGCAATAAACAGGAGGAAGGGGAAAAAAAAAAGTGTGTCATGTTGATAATATGATGACTGAAGGGACCAATGACCCTGAGAGGAGAGTGAACCAGTCCTGTTGCAAAAGATATGGCTCATCCTTTTCAGAGCATGGCACTGCCAGGAACCTGGGGCAGAGAGAGATGAGATAAAGCTTACAAGGAGGAGAGAAGGGCAAGTGACCACAGGCTCCAGCTCAGGGAAGCACAAGCACCCTCCCTGCCACTGTACCACAGACCACCAGCCATGTGGGCAGTGGGGCTGAGTGTGGGGTGCCCACCATGGCCTGGGATACCAAAAAACCTCACAACACGGTCATGGCTCCTTGGTATGAAAGGAGATTCATGAGGGTGGCTGTGATGACAAGGCTGTTTCTATGCACCCTCAGCAAATTTCTGTGACTCTTCATCTCTCCCTTACAAGAGAAGATATCAGTGCCCCCAAGTACGAGAAATTTTGGTTACTAGCCTGTGAGGTCCTGTTGGTTTCTCAGTGCCTCTACCTTGCAATTTTGGGGCCCAGGCAGCTGTGCAGCAGCAGTGCAGCTGCCACATGCTCATTTGCCTAATGAGCCTGAGCCATCAGAAAGCAGCCAGGGAAGGGAAAAGTGAAGCTGAACTTTGACTTGATGGGCTCAGCAGAACTGGACTGAGCTGCAGATGTGAAAGAAAGCACAACAAGCTTGGTAGAGCAGTACACCTGTATGGTTTTGGGTTGTTGTGTGGGTGTTCCTGTTGTGATTAGAAGCCTTATCTCCAATTGCATTGCTTTTTATCCTCTGTTTTTCCTTATGATGCCTACTTCATCTCCCTGCTGGAAGATGTCCTCACCTGAAAATGTGAAATTGCTGGTCTGGATGGTGTTTTCATGTCCCAGTGGCTCATGTGAGTTATCTGGTTTCCTCAGGTAGAGCCTTTTCCAGCAGTTCACAGGTCCAGGGCAGCTCTTGGAGCTGGGCCCTGCTCCTTCTTACACTCAGGGTTCCACGTAGTCACTTGCTTTTCTTGTCCCTCTGCATGACACGCTATCATGAGACATCTTATCAACAGCAGTGCTGCCTTGAAGAGAGCTAATTTATGTGATAAGGCCTTATTGCTCGTTTCTCAATCTGTAGCAGCACTGCCTGCTCAAAAATAAGATTATGGTGATCAAAAACCTGCAGGACAGTCACCCTGAATAGTGTTGTGCTCCTGAAAATGTTGTACGTGACATAAATCTTTATCAGGATGTCATTTAACAGGGAGAGAAGCTATTGTACTTCCGCCAGCTTTATAGTGAGTGCTTAACATTTTTATTATGTGGAGTTTATTATTTTAATGGATCACCATGAATATGCAGCTGCACTGTTCAGCAATAAAGAAAGGGAGGTTGCCTGGCTAAGTCCACCGGCCCTGGGTGAGGTCTCAGTGGTGGTTGCAACCACCAGCAGTGCTGAAGCAGCCACTGCTGTGGCCACCTGCTGTACAAGGGGCTGAGCGTGGTGGGAAAAGCTGGCAGGTTGTCCTGACAGTACTGAGTCTCAGAACTTTAATTGTGGCTGGTTTGTTTTTATGAACAAGCCAAATCTCTCTAGTTCCTCTTTAAAAACAAGTGGCTTAATTAGGCAGTCTATTTATGGTGAGATGTGTATCTAAAGTGAAGGGCATTTCTTCATCACCTTCCACTTAGCTAATGATAAGCACAGCTACAATGGATTGCCTGCCTTGAGAGAAGTGTCTCCATAGATTTTTTAGTTTGATATGGAGGGTTAACTTGGCTTAATGTGACCTTGCGTGGTTAATTTTTCCCACTGTGCAAAACAAACACACACACACAAAATAAAAGGGTAAGCAAGTATAATGTTGATTTCTCAGTTGCTATGAACAGGCATAGACCTTAAAAAATGCATTTAATGCCTGGTTGATAGTAGCAAGAAATTTATTTGTGGGCATACTAACCTCTAGAGATACATTGCCTGGGTACTGGTCTTTTGACACTGGCCAAGGGCATAAACCAAGAGTACTGGTGATACTTCCTTCTGGGATATGCTCTGCAGTGGAGATGTCCTGTGCTTAATATCTTCCAATAGGCTTCCTGTGAATTTGTCAAGTTGTTTTTGGAATCCTTGGTAAGCCCTTGATATCCCGGTCATCTGCTGGCAATTAGCAGTTTGAGAGATTGTGGTTGAAGCCTTCTGTGGTACTTTGTTGTCCTGGTGCTGGGTCCTACTCTGAGAGCTTTAATCAGCCCTGTTTTCTAGCAAAGCCTGTGCTCTTGAATCTCCTCATTAGCAGGTCTCTCTTCTCCTTTTGTGTTAGAAAAAGGTGAAGTGCACAATGTCAGCCAGCAGTGTTTTTTTTGGGAGCAAGGATATGAGTTAGCAGCACGGGAACAGTCAGATAAGGTTTTTCCATGCACAAGTATTGCAGGGGGTTTGTAAGTCACCTCTGTATTTGACCAGCTCTGCTGACTTAAATATACAATTTAAATATAAAATAAATTTCAAATGCCTCCTTATCTCATCAGTGACTGAAAGAGATCTCTATGGGAGGGCATTGAAGGAGATGTGGTGTGTAAGTAATGGCATTCCCACAACCACATCACGAAGGATGTAACACCATGGCTTCTCTGCTCTTGCTTCCCAGAAAAACTGATTTGTGCTGCCTTTGGATTTTTCTGTCCTTGTCCCTGTTAAGGCATTACCCTAGGAACTTGCTCCTTCTGAGAAGCTCAGCAAAGACTGTGACCAGAGCTCAGCCACCCTGGGTCATGCAGTCAGGCAATAGGGCACCTTCAGCCTCAAACAGCAGGGAAATGTGTTGGGGTTTTGCTGCCTGGCAGCCTTTGCCCTCGGCTCCATGACTGCAGTCACACAGGTCACTTTAATGCCTGGGATGAGAGTCCTGCAAGCAGGTTGTTTCCCCTTCCAAGAGAAGGGGATGCAATCATCTGTACCAGGCAAGATGCTGAGGAGACCATTGTATCTGTGTGCAGCTGATCTAGAGTGTAACATGGTGGTCTGTTGTTACCAATAATTTCTAAATGGCAAAATCTACAGATTGTTGTAAAGTCCCAGTTCAGAAATACACATAAAAATTACTGAAGTGTTTAAATTGTTTATACTCCCAAGTTAGGTTTTAAAATCCACTCACGGTTTCTGTATGCCTGATCACAATTTGCCATTAGGGATCTAAATGTCTTGGGAAAACATTATTTACTTGCTACACCCTCCCACTTCTGGGAAATCACATCCCAAACCTCCAACTGGGTCAGATTGGAGTTGGTCCTGTGAAGGGAGCCAGGAGGAAAAAGGGGTCCTTGAGCTTGGTCAGTCTGCCCAAGGCATCTCTTGTTTCCTGAGCAGCGTCTGAGTACCTAAGCAGGGGCCCTTTAAAGTAACCCAGAAAGCCATGACACTTGCCTACGCAGTACTCACAGGGACAAAAGAACATTTCATAATTGTTTGTCCAGATAAACAAGTGTCAAGCCTGCACTCTGAATTAGTTGTGGTGGCTTAAGTTAGCCTTTATTATCAGCAGAAGAACACTTGTTATTTGAGCTCTCTGAAGAATGCCTGTGCTGCTCCTTTGCTCACTCGGTTAAGTAACGCATGATAAGGTTTTTCTTATGTCATGTATTATTTTATACCACATAGAGAAACAGATAATTTGATTAAAAAAATCAAACCCATTGCTTCCTAAATGCCAGTGGAGATTAGTCAGTTTAAACCAGTTCTAGCTGTAAAATGAGTGAACTTCAGTCAGGGGAATGCTTTCTGTAGCCAAAGATGGTGAGTAATAAGAGTTGAAGTTGAAGGTTGGGTAAGGAAGCTCATAGCTTGTCAGACAATTTCCAGGTATAAGGAATAGGAAAGAAAGCAGGTTAGCTATATTTTAAGATGCTGATTAAGTATAGAAGAATCACAGATTTGTCTCAAAACCCAAATCCAAAATTGCCCGTCTTTATTAACGCCTCTTTAGCATGTATCAAGATACGGATACCAAATGGGTGGTTCCAAAATGAAAAAACAAACAAGGCCCAAACCAAAGCCCAAGGTGCTGGCAGCCTGGCAGCCTTTCTCTTATCTTCAGTGAAGAAAGAACTGCTTGTTCCCAACCTGTGACATGGGGTCATTTGAAGGTGGGTTGCAAAACAGGGAATGATAAAAACAAGGACATTTGAGTAGGTTTGTGCCATGAGGAAACCTGTGTGATCACCTTATCTAATAAATCCTTGTAGAATGTAAATTGAAACAACTGCCTTCCTGGTGTCCTAGCTTGGGTATGGATGCTAATGGAGATAGTGAGGTTTTCTAGCAGAAGTGGAAAACAAAATTGCAGTCATCCTATGGTCCCAGTTCTATATTGGCAGACAGTTGTCTTTATTGTGCCAGTGGGGCTGCTGGATTCAGCTGTTCTTGCTGGATAGTTTAAAAATGTTGATGCAAACAGGTGTGTTACCTTCAAAAGGCTTGAGAAAAGGCCCATAATCCTTACTGATATGTTTCATACTTCTGCAAAAGGTTGGTGTTTACCTGACTGTTGAAAAAACCCTCAAAGTCCAGAAGCACAGTCAGTTTAAATGTGTTCTGCCTGCCAGCTGGAGATAATTCTTAGTTGGCCAATAGATCACTACTGGCCTCTCTGATACAGCTGGTGAATGGTCAGTTGTGTAGACCACTACGGGTCCTGCTCTGCCCAATAACCCCAAATTGTTATGCAGCACTTTCTATCCATAGGTCCTGGAGCACTTTGCAGAGGTATGTCTGTGTTTCACAGAGGGCAGAAAAAGCATACAAAGGGCAGTTACTCAGCTGAAGTGTGCCAGTGGCAAGCTGTAGACTAGAAAATGAGCTCTACTCTATTTTGCTAAACCTTTGAGCCTATCTAGTCTCTTAGACAAAAACTTGAGGGTTCTAGACTAATATATTCCAATAGTTACTCCTAATATGGTAACTGGACAGCTATTATTGAGAGTGTGTAGGATAGGGAAAATTCCTGTGTCAGTCTGATGAGGATCTGTGCTGAAAGCTAAATGAGTTCAGGCAAGGAGAAATTCTTAATGTATGGCACTAGAAATGAGCATTATGGATATCTGAGTGGATGCCTGGGCTCTGATTCAGTCCTGCAGCTGGGAAATGTGCCCTGTTTGTTGTGGGAATTAGGCCCCTTTTGCCTGGGTAAGAAAACCACATCATGGGGAGCAAGTGACTGTTAGAGCTGTCCTGCAGTTAGGGACTTTTGGGGTGAAGTAAGCTTCACTTTCTTTTTTACTTTCCATGGAAACTGTAGGGACAGAGACTCTCCTGAATCTTCCCCCTGCCTGAAGTGTGTTTGCTGTGGCACTGCCAGGAAGGCAGAGCTGAGCACCAGGCTGAGCCCACGGAGGGTGGTGTCCCACTGAGCAGTGCCCAAGGCATCACCTCTTGGGAAGCCATGCAGGGGCAAAATGTGAGACACTGGTGATCTCTGCTGAGAGAAAAAGCAGGTCTGGCACTCCTGTGCTCCTTGGGGGACATCCTAAATATGATAGCCAAGGAGAAAACAAAGCCAAAAAGCACAAGCTGTGAGGTGCAAAAGCTTTCCTGTTCAGCTTGGTGGGTTGTCCTAGGTTTTGGTACAGAGAGGTGGAGGAGGGCAGGATGCCAGGAAACATGGATCTTGGTTTGTTTTGGTTTTCCTTCTCTAAGGTAAGGGACAGATATTGAAAGGTCAGGAAAAATTAGTCACCCATTTGCAAAAATAATACTGCAGGTTTCTGAGTGACAGAACAACTCCAGCCAGAAGCCCTTATCTGTATGCAAGGAACAGCCTTCATTGTAAGAGTGTTACCTATGAAATATGGGACACAAAGGGGAAATCATCCATTTCCATTTGGAGATGCAGAGCACAGGGGGATAACTGGCCTGCTCCAAACCACACAGGTGACAAGTTAGAGGAGACCTGGCCCTGTCCCAGTGCCACTGGTTGCAGACTGCTTTGTCTCCAGCTTTGTCTCCCCTGTCCTGCCCCTCCTCCTGCAGGCTGTAGTATCAGGCTCCTGGAGCCAGGCCATGAGCTGGGGAGAGGCTCACAGCTTGCTGTGCCAGGGCCTCTGCCAAGTGGCTCCATTAAGAACTGCTTTCATGATTACAGTGCTTATGCAAGCAGGGAGCAGGCTTTTGGGAGGATGTTTATATTGCACAGATCCTTTATCTGGCTGGACTATCTCCTCATTACCTGCATCGAAGAATTGCCTGCCTTAGTGGCCAATAAAACGAAATTGCTAAATCCAGCTTTGTGTAACCCTATTTACCTTTTGTACCAGATTAACCTTTCTCATATTTGCAAGTGTGTTGGGAAAGTAACATAAACAGAGGTAGGTGGTAGAGGCAAAGGCCAGCCTGGAAGAGCCAGCAGTGCCCTGTTTGCCAGGGCTGCACAGATAAGAGGAGGCTTGTACCAGGCAGGGAGTTGAAGAGAAGCTGTTGCCAAGCCAGTGCTGATGAACATGATATTTGAAGGAGTCTTCCACGCCTTCTCTGAATTAGCAGAAATGGCTGGGGCTGAAGGTAAACAGTGAGGAGCCCAAGCATTGCAGAAATAGTTGGTGGGGAAATGAGTCCTCAGGGCTGGCACAGGCAGGGAGCTGTCCTGGTGACTTGGCAGCTGGGTCAGTGCCAGCCTCATGTTACCAGGCTCTTCCCAAAGCACACCCAAAGCACAGGCACCACCCTGCCACACTCAGCCCACACCTGGGGCAGGACCAAGGTGCTTGGAGGGATATCTGTTTTGTCAGCTATGGAAGGACTTCAGGCATGAGGGATAGGGGCTGTCTGTTGGGATAAATACTGCAGGGACCCAGGGATCAGCTCTTGAGCAATGTCATCATGGCCTGTGTGTTTGCTGGTGTATTCTTACTGCTAAAGACAGGGGGATTTCCAAATGTTCAAATGTGGGAGCTTCCTGTTTTTCTGAGAGCCTGCTCTGTTGGGCTCACTTGGAGGAGACCTGGTTTCTTGGTCAGCTCAGTTACACTATGCTTGAGCAGCTCCTTCTACCTTTCCAGTAGGAAAAAAAAAATAAATTGCCTTGAGAATATTTGTCAGTGAACAAAACAAAACAAGTACTGCCTGGGCAAATGATTCCATTCCTTCCCCACTGCAGAATGTGTTCCTATGTCTTTTTCTTGCTGATGTATTTTAAATAAACATGTGTCTACACAACTTCATGATAATTACAGCCCTCACAATAATTTCTAGGATAGATTAGTTTTGCAAATGAATCTTGTGTGCAGTTTGCACTTTGGATTGTGTTAAGATCTTGCTGCTTCAAGTTCAGATGTATTTCCTAGAAAGTGTGGCTGTGCAAGTTGTAGACTGAGCAGCTGAGATATCCATTGATTAGTAGCTGTATGGATACCTTTCAATTTTTTCCCTAGTGTTTTATCTTCTCTAAGATTCTGAAAAAGAACTGAAGGGGGAGAATATGAATGTATTTTTTCACCATATTTTAATTTTTATTTTGTATCAGCAGTTCTGGACTTCTGGAGTATTCAGTGAAGTCTGCAACAATTTTTGCAGTATTTGAACAAGCCATTGTGATCTGTATTGTACCATCACTGAGTGGACAAGGCTGTGTCCCACTAAAGGGAAACTGGAGCTCCCTTAGTTGTCACTTCAGCTTAGTTGAATGGGAGTACTTGTCCCCTTGATCTCCTCAAGAGGCCTGTTAAGCTAAACATTGCCATTTCAGTTGAGTGCTTTGCCTCATCCTTAGAAAAGGAGGTCCCAAACCCCTTTTTTCCAGTTAGATTTAACAGGGCACAAGGAAAAGAAGAACGAGGATGGCACAAAGCACTGCTTGCCTTTAGGGCAAGGTTTCAGGGTCCTGCTGTCCTGAAGCAGAGAGCAAAGGGAGGAAATACCAAAAGAAATCCCGGGGATGCCAGTGTTTCCAGTGAGAGGTGGGTCAGAAAGCTCATTCTCCATCCCTGACCTGGAAAACTCAGCAATGACCACACTCCTTACACCCAGGCTGTGCATCCTGAGTGGAGCTGAGCTTCACCAAGTTCTGGGGTGTGCTTTGGAAATGGAGAATCGAAGCAATGGGAATCTGGCACCCAAGAATAGCTTGCACTTGAGTCCAGACTGATAATTTTGAACTCTTTCCATTCCACTGAGCTGTTAACAGCAGGACTGTGCCTTGTCTACAGCCCCGTGCCAGGTGTGGCAGATGCAGGCAGGAGGGAAGAGGTGGAGCAGCAGAGCCCGTGTTTCCCCTGAGCCTCCTGGGATGCATCTTGGCTCCTTAGCTGCATGCTTGCCTTGCCCTATTTATTGCTGGTGGCTCTTGAGAGAGAAGCATTTGCTTTGCTCTGTTTCTGAGACACCTGGAATGCAGAGAAGGTGAAGTTCCTGGGCAGGTGAGCATGCAAAGGAAGAGCTGGGTCTCAGAGCATCCCTGAGGGGCATTACGTCTGTTGAAACAGACACTTGCTTAAGCTATTTGTTGAACAAAAGTCTCCAGTCCTCCATGTGTTGGTTGCCTGTGACAGTCCTGGTCACAA
The DNA here is from genome assembly GCF_028769735.1 of Zonotrichia leucophrys gambelii. Lineage (NCBI taxonomy): Eukaryota > Metazoa > Chordata > Aves > Passeriformes > Passerellidae > Zonotrichia > Zonotrichia leucophrys. Next base: position 14,588,031 of record NC_088182.1, read on the forward strand.
GTGGCACAGTTTACATGGCATTTGTCAGCAGCTGGTCTGCAGTTTTGAAATTTTTTTTTCTCTAAATAATTTAAGAAAATTACATCACAGAAAATGCAAGTTCAGTGGAAATTTTACTGTCCTGGACTTTGCAACTTCTACAGAGCAAGCAGCAGCCAAGCAGATAATCCCATCTTCTCATATCTGTGACTTTGTCCTTCTTGCCTGACATGAATTTGATCATGAGGTCTGTTTATGTGCCAGCTCCTTTAGATGCTGGTGAGGACAAAGATGTTGGGAGGGTGTTGAAGGGGAAAAGAATGATGAGAGAGACCTGCAGACTGGTTAACCAGTCTCACTTGCAAAGAAGGCCCATAGCAACAGGGAACTGTTAAAAACTCCAGAGACTGGATGCTGGCAGGACTGGGATTTGCTTGAGTGGTGAAATGGTGAAATCATGCTTAAACTCTGTTCCAAAGCTGGGGAGGCAGAGCTATTGTCAAGCTTTTGTTCCCCATGAAGTTTTGGATATTTTTGCCAGCAGAAATCAAATGTGAGCACTTCCAGTTGTTGGGTGAAAGGTCCTTAAGCAACACTATTGCTCCCTGAAGTGAAAAATTTGCCTGTTCCCTCTACAATTACCATCTTATTTCCAGATCTGTAAGGTGCATGTCCTAGGAATAGAATAAAATGCAAGTTGGCCACAAATGTTTCCATGAAAGTGTTTTTATTAGAAAATTTTGTTGAAATTGAGACCTTTGTGTGAAAGGATCAGATTTAATGAATTTCCTGTCCTGTAAGTGGTTGTGAAAACAAGTTTAAAGTCTTGGACGCATATTTCCTTTTTTTATGAAGAGGGACTTTATATTTTCCCCCATCTCCCATTTTGGCACAAAGATCCATTTGAATGAAACTTTTATTTGAAATTTTAACAAGTTCCTGGAAAAAATGTCAATCAAATAAGAGGAAAAGGTCAAGCCTTTGTGTGTCTGGCTACTTCCAGCTCCCTTTCAGTGCTGCACTGCAGGGCACTGAGCTGTCACTGAGGCGTGTCCTGTGCCCCTGGTGGCATGTTGGCCAGGGAGGGGAGTGCAGCAGGGCCTGTGACTGCTTGTGCCATTGGGGAGGTCAAGAGTCTGTGGCTGCTTTAAGTCATGTAAGGGACAAACAAGAGCTGGAAGGATGCACAGCCCTTGGGATGAGTGCTGTGAACAGCTGAGTTGCCTGGATATGCTTTCCCACCGGTCTCAGGTGCTGGAGGTAACTTCCAAGACTGTGCTGAGCAAACTGCAAGAGGGGTTTGTTTTGTTACATGACTTAACCCCCTACTGCACTGCTTAAGTGACCTAACACCTGACAGTTGTCATTGTGTGACATGCTGTGCTTTCCTGAAAACATAAATGGGGTTTATGGCTGCTGTCCTGCCCTCTTCAGCATCAGGGAGCATGGCTAAATCAAAGCAGCTCTAAACTATGAATTCAAGAAGCTGGTGATCTTCTCTCCCTTCTCCTAAACTTTGGCCTGGTAATCAGCCTGCTGAAGCCAGAGAAAAGGCTCCTGTTGGATGTAATGGATCCATTGTGTAGGCCAGATTTGCACTAGCATGTTTCAACCTTGTCTCTTTAACATTTGGAATAAGCCTTTTCACCAGTTTCCCAGGATATGAGGGCTTGAGAAAATTCAGAGTAGCACAGGCAATGTGTGTGTGAGTCACTCAGTGTGTGAAGCCTTCTTCCAGATTTTCCACATGGTTTGGAGCAGACAGGTTGAGTTATGGAGCAGGAGCAGATGAGTCAGGTGGTTTTGGGCTATGAGTGTCACTTGTAGGCATGAGCCTCCCTTTGCTCCATGGTGACTAACCTGTTCATGGGGGGTCTGCAAACCTGAACAGATCTGGCCTGGGACCCCATCTCAGTGGACAGATGAACTTAAATGATGGGAGAGGACATCTCCTTGCTTCTGTCCTGATTGCTGACACACTGACAGGCCAAAAATACAGGCATTTGGGGAGTTATGGCAGAGTTTGAGTAGACTCTCACCTCTTTGTTGCTTATGTCCCCAGTCTGCTTCCTTCACCCCTGGACTCAATGGTTTCAGGTGCATCCTAAGAGAGATGATGTTCCTGGCCTGAGACTGCCACAAGTCTAAAGACTTCTCATCTGTCCAGCCTGACTTCCCACTGGCATTGTTCTCTCGCAGTCAGCCTGCAGTACTGTGTAGCTTACGTGACATTGCCACTGCCAGAACTGCTGCTGCCACTCTGCAGGAGCTCTCCTAGAGCTCATTGCAAAAAACTGAAAAGAAAATTCAGTAATTTGGGAATGTATCCCTGCTCATGCTTAGCTGCTACCTGTATTTAACCCACATGGTTCTGAAGCCAAAAGGCAAAGCTCTTGCTGTTCCCTGGGGCACCAGGGCTCACAAGGGAAAGGGTTGCAGATGTGTCTTGTCCATTTCTGCTTTTACTTCTGATAGTCTTCCCAGGTGGCCCATCCTGAGAGAGGGCATGGTCAGATTAGGAGGGACTGGTGATACTGTGCCTTGTTGTTAAAGCAAATAAGAAGGGCTCTGTCAACCGCCTAGCACAGCAGGATGTGAAAAACAGTTTGTTTCATCTCCTTTGGAGTAGCTGAGAACAGGATGGGATGCTCTGAACTTCCTGTGTTATGTCTGTCGCTTTTCTCCACTTTTCCTTGCATACTCACCCAGCTCTTGGTATCTTGACTGTGACTGCTCTGCAGGGAAGTGGAATTTGTCCTGAACCTTCGTTTCCCTTTTATTGCAGTCCACCAATCTTTTCTCTTCCATCACACAGAGATAAATATTGGTTTCAGAACTGAAGACCATGTCAGGAGCAGACTCCAATTTGTCTAAAGTTCATACAGTTTGTTTCATATGATGATATTAATAAACATCTCTCATCTCAAGGCATACTCTGAGCATGGGTAGGAAACAAAGCTGTCCTGACAGCCACAGCTGTGCTGTGCTCCCCTCAGCTTGGGGAGGGTGTTGCTGAGCCCCACAGCCTGGCCAGAAACCTCTGCCTCTTCCCAGGAAAGTTTTCTGCTCTAGACCACACAGATGCCTGACTGGATCAGGAAAGTCTCTGTGACTCCATTTCCTAAATCACTGCTCTATGATTACACATTTTCACAATTTATCCACTTCAAGAACCAGAACACCACAAATTTTGGCAGATTGAACTTGATTTACTAAGATAGAGTGCTCCCTCTTACTGGAGACTTATCAGAGCCTTTAAGTGCTTTGTGAGGTTTCTTCTTGCTCCCCTAAATTTTGCTAAATATCTACCTGGTATTTCATAAAGAAAATACTTTGTGGCAGCTGTAGAACAGCTACTTTAAGCAGGAGCTTCCTGCAGCCAAATCAGGCTGTCATTGCTCTGCCCAGTTTCACTCTGAGGGGGAAAGGAGCAGAAGCCTCCTCCTGGCAGGTTCCCATGACCTGGGCTTCAGCATGTGACTGTGCTGAGAACATGTTCTCCCTTTGCCCACATGCTGGCCCTCAGCTTTGGCTTTTGGGGGCTGAATCCACCTCCTCAATTCTGCCTCACTGCGGACTAGAGTGAGCCTAGGAAGTGAGAGGTCCTGCATGAGGAGAAAGGTGAGGCCATTGACAAAGTGACATGACCAGAACTTGTCCCCTGATTCTTGGGGGGGCAGCTGGAGCCCCTGTCTGGTCCTGAATGAAGACTGTTCCTTCCTCAGACCAAGCAGCCTGGGGAGATGCTTGGATTATTTCTCTTGCTTCTCCCAGGCAGTGAACTGTCTGCCTTCCCATTGCACGGCCAGGATGTGACCTCTACCAGTCTCCCCTGGCCTGGGCTAGGCCAGCTTTCCTTGTGCCTTGCTTCCAATGGATTATCTGTGACATAAGTGGTTTGCAGTATCTGCTCTGCTTCTTGCTGCATTGCTGTAACAGCTTGTTCCATCAATGTATTTTACCCAAAAAAAGGTGTTGAGAGGCATAAAGAATTTAGAGTGGTCCGTGATTAATGGACCATCTCCAGGAAACATCCCATGAGGCTTGTGAGTTCTGCTTCTCTCAGAACTCCTGTCCCACCTACATTCTTTCACTCCCCCAAAATTCCCTTCAGGAGAAGGGACTGGTGGTTAGAGGCAACCCATATCAGGGTTGGAGAGGGAAGCAGTTTGACTGTCTTGTCCTGTTTGATCCATTACCACAAAGTTATTTATTCTTCATGCTGTTTATCTTAGGGCCAACTGAGATAACCAAAAGTATGCAGAGATAGAACTCCATTCATCTGAGGTTCTCTGTAGCTTGGAAATGGTGTTGGCTTGTCTTAAAGCACCTGTCCTTTACTTTCCTTTAAGTGTTTTGCTCCTGGCACAGGTTATATGAAGGGTTCTACCTGACCTTGGCCAGGGACAGGAGCCAAGTGCATTGTTCAAGGCCCCAGGGTGAATCCGCGCATGATCAGAGCCCTTGGCTATGAGTTCTTTTCCTCAGCCCTCCCACTCCCCTTCTTGACCCTGGTGTTGTGTGCCCTTTCACACAGTCATTATCTTCTGTTTCTGCTGCCTGTTTTTCAGGGTGAGTGACAGATGTGCTCCATGAGGGAGTTAAAACTCCACTGAGAGAAGCTCTGCAAATGGTCTGTCTGCAGCAGTGTAGGAGAACTGGAAAAGTGTCATAATTTCTCTTCTCCTATATAAGTCCTTGGTTTTCCAGAGCAGAGCCTGGGATGTGCTGCAGAGAGTCCATGAGTGGGCTGTCACACAATGCAGTGTAGGATCTCAAGATGAGGAAATCCCTGCAGGATGGTGCTGATATTCTCTGGGAATATTAGCCCTGAGTGCACTGTGGTAACACCCAAGGCCATATTCTGTCTTCCAAGCAGACCAAACCTGCTTTTTCCAGGCTCCATTTCTACCATTCTATCCCTGTACCTTGAACAATCAATTTATTTATTAGTTTTGTTCAGTTTAGGCTCTTCTACTGTGACAGAAACCTCATGGAAATTAAATATTACTGGTGGGTTTCCAGGCCTCCGAGAAGTAAAGTTCTAGTTCCCTGAGGTCCCCTTAGCCCTTCAAGTATCCAGTCATGGGGTATTGCCATTTAATGGAAAAACTGGTGCAAGATTTGCTCTCCACTGGCCTGCAACAATTGCAAGCAGCAAAGCTCAGACAGTCTGAGCCTCCTGCTGAATCAAGGTTGTCTCCTGAGCTGTGCACCTTGAGGAGATCAGGGTGAAGCTACACAATCCTGGCTATGTGTGGGTTTTGGGGTAGGGACTGCCCCGTAGGACAGTGTTATCCTTTGAAAGTTTATGTTCAAGTTCCACATTATTAGTACTTTCAGTTTTGTAGTAACCAATAAAGAAATCTCTACTTGCAGAAAAACTGTCCTGGCAAAGCAAATCCTTTTCCAGCTGGAAGAAGCTGCAAAACTGATACAATCTAACTCTCTTCCTGGTGCAAATCAAATTTTTCTGAGCCATAGGTGTAGGAACTTGTTATGCTGGCTGATGTGGGTGCTTGTAAGCACACACAGGCACCAGGAATCTGCAATTGGGAATGTATATACTTCAGTCTAAGAACTCATTCAGTCTTTCTGGCACTGCTAGGAAAGGGAGCCCCTGCTCCACAGCAGTGATGGTTTTTCTTTTGACAGCCTGATTACTGGCCTACAGATGCAACCCCCAAGTCCTTGACTCCTGAAATTCATTGTAAAAACACTTCCGCCAAAACCAGACCTGGGTTTGCTCTGCAGTCTGAAATATTTGACTGGAACATCAAAGTGAGTTTGGAGAGGAAGGGTTACTTGATAGAATTGATGTTGCAATTTACCTGATTCTTTTCCAACTCTAGATATTTCTGACATTGATGTTGTAATCTCATTTCTAAATACCCCTATTTCCTAAATATTTGGCATTTGGCCTTGTTTTTCATTGGATTCTTCTGAAAAGTCAGTACTTACCTAATCACTTTGATATAAACACTCTGTGAATCATGCCAGGGGTCTTCTATATAAATTTATATATGCTTGCAGGAAATAAGACCGTGATCTAGAGACTGTTCTCATCAGTGTCAGTGTGCAGGAATTTTAAGTAAATGGTTTTATGTGTGATTTTTATAGCATAACTAAACTGTTAATACTTGTGCTCTTCAAATCATATGTGCTTACAACTCAGCAACAATAGTGGCAACTTAGTTTGTTCTGTTGGTGCTCATTGCTTTCATCTGCTCAGCTGAAGGGCCCAACTCAGCCTGAAGTTGAAAGATATTTTGGTTGGACTTGACTGATCATTATAGATGCAAAGTTCTTTGGACACACTGGCTGTAGTATTTCTGCCTTGAAGAGGATTTTTTAAAGGTTGAAGATAAGGCTGAAGGCTCTGCTTACAGGAAGATTTCAAGGATTTCTCCCTTCCTCCCTTCCCCCTCGTAAAAGAGAGCAGCAACTTTTCTGCCCGGCTTGGAGGTGGCTCTTAAAATCAGATACAGACTTATCCCCAGGCTACTGAGACTGGGAGTTATGGGCCTGTGTGAATATTTCATGAAGAGGAGCTGGTTGATACAACGCTGAAACTACCTTGGGTTTGGAGGCATCAGGGTACTTGGTTGGTGACAGTGGGGACTCACAGGTCAGAGAAGAGACAAATGAGTTTGTGTGCAGGAAATACCCTTTTGTATCCCTCAACCACTTTGTGGAGACTCAGTCTCACATAATGAGGTAATTTTTTTTCTTTTTTCTCTCTTTTTTTGGCTTACTTTACCTACTATTATCAGATGTATGTTCACACAAATTGCAAGTGAAGCTCTCTGTTATTTACATGGCTTATAAATGGTCAGCAAAGTAGGATCTGCTCTGTCCCTCTGGAACAGGCTGCAAGAGAGGAAGCAAGGCTGGCAGAGTTGGCATGATGTTGGGCAAAGCCTGCTACAAAGCCAATATGTTTGTGACCATGCACAGATAAGATCTTGCACTTTAATAGCACTTCAGATTCAAAGGGGTCACTGAAGAAATGATATGCACACAAGCTTTATCTCTCTATTGGAATGGTGTTCTGAGGCAGTGCTGATAAAGCGGGTGATGTTGTTTTGAATGGTTTATGAGGATAGGAAATGAAAATGCTTACTACTTGCTTAAATTTCCAGAGTGACTGAGCTCTGGAAGCACAAACAGCAGCTATTTGCCTACTGCCAAATCACTGGGAATAGCCCTGTTTCCAAGAGCAGACACAAAGTCTTTGGTGATGGCTCTGATTTGGGCTCAGTGTGTTCAATTATTTTCAAGTCCTAGTCCCTAAAATGGTGCAGTGCCCAGTGCTGTCTGCATTCTGCCTTGTTGAGTCAGACACCACCTCCTGAGGAGCTCATGTTCTCCTGCAGGATCTGAGCACTGCCCACACCCAGTCCTGCTGTGCTCCAAGAAGGGCAAGGCATAGCCTGGGGCCAGGTGGTTGCAAGCTGTGCTTATGGTCTTTGTTCCTATGGCTACCAGGATGATGCTCTCCCATCCAAAAAGCAGCCAGATGACTTTCCCTCCATCCCCTTTGCCTGCCTGTACACAGCAGTGCTGGTCAGGACCTGCCTCTGAGTAATCCACTTGCCTTCTCTGGAGGGTGTCATCTTAAAAAGAACAGTGACACATGGTTTGATACAAACTAAAAAAATATATCCTGAAATAACCAGGGCAGGTGTTGAAATCTTATTCCTTAGAGCTAAAGTCTCCAACATTTTTGATGGCATACTCCTTTTGCTTGAAAGTTGCCTTTAGGAAGAACATCCTTAGTAGATCCATCATGTAAATATTATCCATTATTCCAGTGCCCCACTCAGGATTTTTTTCAGCTGAGTGCTTCTGATACCTGAAGAAATGTTCTTATACTCTTTGTACTCTTTGCCATCTTTCCACTGAGAGAGTGTCCATAAGGAAACACCACCCAAGATGTTTTGGGTACTTAATCTGCGCAGTGATGGTAATAGCTGCAAGTATGTAGTGTGTTCATGCCATTTCCTCTTGTGCTGTCTCTTGTTACGTGGAGCAGAGGTTCAGGGAGTTGTAGAAGGTGATGAGATCCCCCAACCTCCTTTTCTCCAGGCCAGGCCTCTCTGTGAGCTCCCTCAGCCACTCCTTGCAGGACTTTTTCTTTAGATCCTTCACCAGCTTTGTTGTTCTCTGGGCACAATGTAGTGAGGGCCCCAATACTAAATCAGAATGAAAGAAGGAAGGAATCTTGTTAGGTAAAGATGTGACAGGATCAGCATCATCTCACACCTTTATACTGTGTAATGCAGTGAAGAAGCGTCAGCTCCAAAACAAAGAATCCTTCTCCTGACCTATCCTGCTCTGGAGGTGCTACTTCCTAGCACAGGACAAGTGTTGTAACTCATTTCTGTTGTTGTAACTCGTTTCTGCCATTTCTTGCATTGAACCAGCTCCATTTCCAGCTCTACAATGGCTGAGGCCATCTGCTTAATCAAAGCAATGATGAGGGGAGCAACTCTGTTCTTGGTAGTCTCAGCTGACAGAAACTGCCTGTTATTTGTTGTAAATAAGAAACAGTCCAGTTGGACAGTCCAAATTTCAAATACTAATTTGTCCAAAGCATCTGTAGTCCAAAGAACTCTATTATATTTCTCTTCAAATGAGAAAATGTTGTGCCACCACCAGCCTGTTCATATTTTAAATAGTTTAATCATTGACACTAAAGGTATGTTGCAAATTTTGGTAGTTAAGATTGAGTTTTGATGTTTATACCAGATTTTATATGGCTGTAAAACCTACAGTTAATATTTCTGGCATAGATTACACTCACAATACAAGTGGAAAGGGTTTCTTAAAAAGCTGAACAAATGGGAGGTTGGGGGAGGGGGGGATGTTGCTCAAGAGGGTTTGGAACATTAGAATGGAAAAGTAACAAAAGCAGCACTGAACTCCCAAGACACTGGAAAAGCTGAAATATTGGCAGAATAATTGACATAGCTGACTTAAAAATATCCTGTCAGCTGTTAACCCTTCTAGTGCCAAAAAAAGCAATCAATTCTTGCCTGAGAAGCTGAACACTAATGATGATGGTGATGATTGTGACTGAGTAGCAGTAGCAGAGATCCTTGTACTAAGACATACTCAAAATCAATACTTTGGGAAATTAGGTGTTTAAGGAGGACCTGAAAGGCACAAATGTTTCATGTAGAGTTTTTACAAAAATACAGTTAGATAATATTTGCAGTGTACAGAACCAGAGTTCTGAACAGTATCTGATATTGCTAAAATAGTTATCTAAATACTAGAAAGGTAAGTCTGCAACCAACCCCTTAAGAATGCTCACCAATTTTACAGCTCTTTCTGGTCAAGAAGTGCCATCACGGTTAGAGCATCAAGCATGGAAAATGAGCAAAGAGCTGAGGTTTAGGGAATGATTTCTAGAGAGTTTGGTTCACCACAAGTCAGATATTCCCAGACAAATCTTGGTCAGAAATGTAGTGTAGTAGGTCTGGGCTTTGTAGTTTTGTAACAGTGGTGAAAAGTACAGGTCAGAGACCATGGAAAGGGGTACAGCCTGTTAGAAAGTACTTGGATGTAAAAGCAATTTTAATAGATCAATGCAAAGTTTTACGTCAGCAGAATTGAGAAAGACTTGGAAAAAAAATCTGCGCTTTTAAAGTGTGTTTGCTGTTTACAAAATATAGCTAATGTGAGTGAGTGGGAGCAGTCAATATTGTACATAATGATGAAGAGTAAAAAGAGAAGTTATTTGTATTTCACAACTCTCCTATCACTGTGTTAGAAAAACATATGAACCTTACATAAGGAAGTGAGTTAAATGAAGAATATGAGCACTTTTTTTTTGTTGTTGTTGCTTCCAGGAGAGTGTGGAGCTTAGTAGAAAAGGATTGAAAATATTTTTATGTAGTATGCATCCTGAGTACATGATGCATACAGTTTATATCTGTAAAATATTATCCTCTCCAACATTTTCATTAGTCTTGCATTTGACTGAAATCTCTGAAGATTGATGAAAATCCAGTGGGAAATGGAACTCCTCAGCCCCTCAACTTTCATTCCTTTTCTCTGAGCAGTCTCCTCTTTTTTCTCCAAACTCTTTTTTTTGATGGTGTATTTTTTGTCCAAACACCTATTACCACAATATCTGAACACCTGTGAGGAGTTCCTGTTCCAGGATGTGGTCAGGTTCAGAGGGACACAAACTGATGAATATCTCATTACCTCACTTTGTGTGTCACCCCACACACATCTTTTTTGGCAATTGAATCAAGAAAGGAGATTGGTGCAGGATTCGTTTACAAAATGCTTGGCAGAGGGAAGGCAGGAATGGGCAGGTGGAGACAGGACATCCAAATGCTGTGGGAGCAGCTGTTTAAAACGGCCTGGAGATGACCAAAGCTCTCTTTGAGGCTGGCAGTAGGTTTTACTGAAGGATCTGGAGCAGCAAAGCCCAATATTTTTTAAATAGGGTCCCATTGTCATCACCTTCCCCCTGTCCCAAGCCTCACCTACCTCTGGTCTCCCTGCCCTTCCTGTCCATGTCCTTACAACTGCTCCTGCCTTATTCCCACCTCAGGTTTGAGCTTTCTAGCCCAGCCCTGCTGCCAGGTGCCATCAGGCAAATGGAGATCCCAAGCTGGTAGGCCTGGGGAATGCAGCAGCTTAAGCCCTGCTCCACATCATGCTTCAGTTTTAGTTTTGGCTTAGGTAACCCTGGGGACCTGACAACTGAAAAGAGAGGCTTCCTGTAGCTCCCAGCAAATTTCAGAGCTAGCTGAAAAATCACAAGGACTCATAGGATTTTAAGGATGTGGGAACAAGATATAAATGGAGATGTTTAACTTTGTTGCTTAAATAACTGCTTAAAAAAAATGAGAAACCTGTCTCTGCTGATAGTGAGATGTCCATAGATGAGCAAGGAGAGCCTCACTGTGCCAGTCTTTTGGCTGAGTTGTGGCTTGACAGAACAGCAGCTATGCCTGTGAGACCCCCTTCCCCTTCCCCTCTGCTCTCTTGACTACAAAATGGGGTGATGATATCTGTCCACATGGGACCAGTGATGTACAGTAGCCAGAAAAAACCTGTGTGAGGCCTAAGCTCACTTATCCTTGCAGCTTTTGTTGGTTTCACAAGTAACAACAGCTAAACTAATAAACCAAAAATTATTTCATATGGAAATTTTTAAAAATGAGATTGTGGTGGTGCTTTTTCCTGTAGTCAGCTGGTGAAAGCATTGCTAGGTGAGGCTCAAGACTCAGTTTCAAATCCCTTCTCCGTGTTCAGAATCAGAATGTGGATTTAAATGTCTCTGATACAGAAGGGCCTTGCCAGGTGACTGTGAGCTGTTTCATGATGGATTTCTCTGCCTTTCTATCCAAGTCTATGTGGAGGTGTGTGCACTCAGCAGGGACAATCTGTCATCAATCTGAAAAATGACTAGGCCATCTCAGGTGTGCTGGAACAGCTGTCACTGGGCAGTCATGCCATTGCAAAACACTCTTCAGCTGTGCATGCCTTACTCATAAGGTGTTCCTTTTCCTCTAATTACCTCGGTGCTATTGTTACTCCCAAGCAGGCTGGAGCACTATTAAGTAGTAATAACTACTGATACCTGGGGGAGAAATAAGTGTTAATAGGTAGCTCGTTAGGGGAGCTCCAGGAGGAGCACAGAAAGGGGATTTTGTCTTGTACAAAGCATAAAGCTCCCATGAGTGAGTCTGGATGAAGGCTCCCTGGCAGGAGAGTTGCACTCAGAAGACAATCAGCTTGGTCCTGGGAATTGAGCTCTGTCAGGTCAGAGAATGAGAGAGCAATACTGACAAGCTGAGCCTCTGTAGTTTGTTTTATTTTTGTGTTTATTGTGGTTTGCTTGTTATCTGTATCAGATGTGGCCAGCAGAACTAGGGAAGTGATCCTTCCTCTGTACTCAGCACTGGTGAGGCCACACCTCGAGTCCTGTGTCCTGTTTTGGGCCCTCAGTTCAGGATATTGAGGGGCTGGAGCAGGTCCAGAGAAGGGCAGTGAAGCTGGGGAGGGGTCTGGAGCACAAGTCCTGTCAGGAGCAGCTGGGGGTGTTTAGCCTGGAGAAAAGGAGGCTCAGGAATGACTCTGCACAACTCCTGGCAGAAAGCTGTGCCAGGTGGGAATTGGTCTCCCCTGCCTGGGACCTCATGATGGGATGAGAGGATGTAGTCTCAAACTGCTCTGTGCTGGACATCAGGAAGAATTTCTTCACAGCAAAGGTGATCAGATATTGGAACAGGCTGCTCAGGGAGGTGTGGGGTCACTGTCCCTGGGGGTGTTTAGGGAAAGGCTGGTTGTGGCACTCAGTGCCATGATATGGCTCACATCAGGGAGTTTGGTTGTAGGTTGGACACAATGATCTCGGAGGCCTTCCCCAACCTGATTGATTATATGATATCCAGAAATTTTTCAAACCAAATAGAAGACGCAAACTGGTGTTGAGTCAAGCCCCTGCTCTGGCTATGGGTATATGGAAATGAGCTGGGGTGGTCAGGATGGGCTGGATCACTTCAACCTGCTTTGAGTGCCACTCCTCAGACCTTTCTTCTGTACTGTGAGGAGCCTTGTGTCTCCCCATTCTGCTGAGGCAGCAAAAGGAAAAGCTGAATGAGCTTCACCTTTCACAATGCAGCTGTATGGGGAGGTGTTTCTGGGTAAGAGCACAGTGGGATGCTCGTGTTGCCAGCTGGACAACACCTTGGTTTTCTTCCTGCTTTTTCCCTTCCTGATGATGAAGCTTTAATCATGTGATTTTCCACCATTTTGAGAGTGGCCTTGGGTGCTGCTTGGAGTCTGAGTTTTCAGCACCACTTGTCCAGGCTGCCATCTGTGGCCTTCCAGGGCTCACTCCCTCCTTCTAGGAGATGTGTGAGGTTGTGAGTGTGTGTGTGTGTGTTATCCTGGGAGGGCAACACAGGTGGTGCACTCTCAACTGTAGCTTCTTAAGGTGTAACTTTAGGGCTTTCTAACTGCACTCCTGATCCTCCTGCTCCTTTTGCCCTACTTTAAGAAAAGAGCAGGCTCTGGTACTGCTGTCCATCCCAGTGATGTTCTTGCTGAGGCTTGCTCTAGTCTGGGGCATTAAAAAACTAGAAAGGACATACCCTGTTATCACTGTGCTGTGGAAAGAACACAGTTGTATTCATGTAGAACCATTGCAGTCTGTTTGTAAGACATGATAGAATTGAAAAGTCTGGCACATTTCCCACAGCAAACATTGTTAATCCCCACTAGCTAGGATTAGTCACCACTTCTTACAAGCCTTGACACAAATCTAGCAAGTTATTCAGTTAATCCACACTTACAGGATAAATATTGCATCCTATGGGAAATTAGGCAGTGTCTTCTTCCTCTCCTATTGTGCAGTGATGCATTGTGTCCTTTGCATCTGAAGGTGGAAGGGAAAAATGCAATAACATGTGATAGATGTTAGCAGACACCTGCTTGCACAATGCAGCTGGATCAGCAGGGAAATTTAGTATAAAATAGCTTGCTGAAACCAGTGGATATAAACAGCATCTTTGTACTCTTTGTGGCTCTGCAGAATTTTCCCTTTATACAACAATGAGCACTTCATGCCTCACAGCTGCAGAACTCTTCTAAGGGTCCCATCTTCCTTTTTGCTGGGGGTTTTCTCCTTGTGTCATCTCAAGCTGTATCTCCAAGTTATTGGAGCTGGGTGGTGCATTTCCCATCAAACTAAGGCCTCTGAGAGGAAGGTATTTCAGGCTCTGAAGATTTGTAGTATCCAGATTGCAGCTCCGAGTTTCCTCATAGGCAATCTCCAAAACAGCAAGATCCTACTGATTGGGTGGCCTGAGATCCTATTTGTCTGGGCAAAGTAGCTGAGTGGATCTGCAGAGACCAAGTTTCCAATTCTTGGGGCATTTAGCCAGGGAAGCTGGCTTGAAGAAGAGCACCAAGGAAGCTTGGAGATTTCAGTTCAGTTATTCAGTTATTAAACCCTGTCAGAGAGTTTCTTCCAAGCCTGCACATTGCAGCTGTCCAGTGAAACCATGACCACCAGTGGGCACAAGCAGGGAAAGAATGGGCTTTTTGGCTGGGGAGATCTTGATTTGTGAGCAGTTCTGGAAATTTCTGATTGCAGTGTTCTTTGATCCAAAACCTTTTAAAAATAAATTATTATTACTGAAGAAATTCCTTAGACATTTAACTCTGCCAGTGCTTTAGAACAGCATACATTCCATTTTATCTTGGGTAAATAAGTACTTACATAAATTAATTAATGTTTCTTCACCTCATTGATTTATCATCTCATTTGTCTGAGTAATGTTTTCAAGGATTTTAAACTTAAATTTCCCTCCCAGTCAGCAATGTGGGTTTGTAAATCTTAAGCAAGGTGCTTTTGAAAAGAGAGGAGTCATGCTAAGAACTTCTGCTTTGACAATCTGTCTGGTTGCTTACCCTCATTACTGTGTGACTAAGTTTCCTCAAATCTGGTAATGAATTATGTTCCCTCTTGCCCCATACCAAAAATTGTTGTAGTAACCATGTGTTACTACAGACCAGCCCTGACTCTCAGCATCTTGTCTGAGTGAGTGCTGGCTGCTGGGAGAAATCAGGCAGGGATTTGGTAACGTATCATCACATCTGGTGGTGTTTGTCTTGTCCTTGCCCTTTGCTTTTGAGTATTGGTTGTCTGCCTAGGAAAATTTAGGATTCATTTCCATCTTATCATGCACTTAAAGGGCTGAAATAATTGTAGACATGATAGTGGATTTTAACACAATTTTACTGCTCTAAGGTGTGAGTCCAGTGGAACTGGGCTGGTTTTAACACTTGTGCCTACTCCCCGTGGATGTGGTGAGGACCTGTTTTCACACTTGGTATCTGCTCAGAAGCTCTCCTGCCTGTAGTCTGGATTTTTAGAAACTTAAACATTTCCATCATGTTTCCTCCAGGCACGTCAGTACTGCAGGAAGGAAGCACCCAGCTCACCAGCCAGGTGCACGGGTTGTGATGTTCCTGTGCTTCCCAAGGCCATCTCTCCTGCCTGATAAACCCTGCTGGCAGGGCTCTCTCTGACACTGCCCTGCAGCCCCTGGAGGCAGGAGCTGGTGTTCCTTTCATGCCTGGAGATGACCAGGGGGATGTTAAGGACTGGTTGAGATAAATCACTGAGTCAATTAGAACCTGCCAGAAGTATTTTTCTCCCCTCTGTCCACATCTAGAATTTACACAAGAAGGTCATGTTACTGTTGTTTCCTCTTCCACACTCCCTGTCAGACAAGGTCATTTTCGAAGCCAATGACCAGTTAAGCTTTAATTCTGCAGCCATGGAAAATTATTATCAAAAGGGACAAGTTTCAAAGTAGATGATTAACTGGCACATCCGACCACTGGTTACAGTTTAACAAGATCCTTTTGCACAACTCCCTTCATCTGCAGTGAACTTGAACTCATGTGAAAATGAGTGAGATGTAAGGGGTGACTCTCCCTTACAATAAATCCTGGCTGAATAAATAGATGGTCAGAGAGAGAACAGGGTCCCCACAGAACAAACTCCTTGGAGCTCTCCTTGGAAGCCTAGATTTTGCTCCTGCTCCTAGTCCTTTGTTGCTGCTAGTATAATTCACTTTGTTTTCTTTTGCCAGAGTTGTGAGCACAGTCTCAGTTGTGCAGGTAAAGTCTGTCACAATTCTGGACTAGTGATGGCACCAAGGTGGATTAAAGCCAGCCCCATTCAGGTTTTGGAGTATTGAGGAGCCAGGCCAGGTTTGTGTGAGATGTAAATCATCAAAGAGGGAAGGGCACAGATGCACAGCCATGCCTGCAGGAGCAAAAGGAAGGATGGGTTATCCCAACATGGCCTAAATTGATCCTTCTACTGCTGTGTTTTGGCAGTGCTGTTTCCTAAAAGAAAATGTTGCAAGGCTGTGCCTGTTTTGGTGCAGAGTGTGTATCCAGTGCTTATAATCCTCCCATCTGAATCAACTGCAGGGTTTGAACATTTAAGTTTTAAATGGGTGGAAAAGAAGGCTGACAAACCAAAAAGGAGCACAGCTATGAACTGAAACCTGAAGAAGAGAAAAATAATGTCACAAGGGGGGCTTTTTTTAGTAAATTGATTAATTGCTTCAGGCAATTGCATCAGGCTTTGCTTTCTGGCTTCTCTTCACCATGTTTGAAAGGTGCATTGGGGAACTTCAAGCCATCTTGCCCCAACCTGAAATGCAGCACATGTTGGTGTGGTTAACGCCATTCATATCCAAACCATTATCTGCCAGTCACTGATTATCACAGACACTGACATCTCGGGAGCTCTGCCTACCTGTGTCAGCAGAGCATCTGGCACAGATCATATCCCCTTTTTGAAAAACTCATCCAAAATTACTTTTTCCAAACTTCATCCAACTTCATCCAAAATTACTATCCTGAGCCACTGCAGCCATCCTGCTTATGGGTATCCAGCCAAGCTCCTGTGCCACTGGCACAGATGTGTCTAGAGTGGCTGAGGCTGTCCCTGTTTGACTGCAGTGCAGTCCAGAGTCCACCTGCTTACATAAGAAATAAGCAGGATGTGCCTTGCTGTGGTTCTGGGGAGGCAGAGGCAGGAATGCATCCCCATCCTGGCAATGCTCCTCAGACTCAGTTGTCTTGTCCTCCCTGAATGACCCCTTCCAGCTCACCTACAGCTGATGGCAGAAGTTGGCCTTTACTTTGGTTTATTTATGGCAGCTTCATTTTGGTTCTGTTTCCCCTATTAGTAATAAGGAGTGAATTCTGTTCTTGGCTTAATCAGGGTAACTGTGAGCAGGCTCATGCCTGTGCACTTTTGGAGGCTGTTTTTAAAAGCTGGCTGCTATCAGTGTTATGGTGTAAAGCTGACAAATCTTTAAAGAGAAGGTCACAGGGCTGCCTGCAGAGGCCTGACATTACCTTCCACTGACAGTGACAAACTGGTGGGGCATGTCTCTGGGGTATCAAAGAATGATATCTAAAATTCACCCCTGCCTAAAGGACTAATCTCCTAAAGTCCTTCTGAATGGCTGCTGGGATAGAGCAGGGCAGGCATTTGCATTTGTCCCACTGGCTGTGCCTGCCCTCCCCTTCTCCACAATCAGCTTTGAGGCAGAGCTTTGACAGCTTTGTATGCACAGCTCAGTCAGAGACCAGAGCAAACTGGTGTCTCTGCTCGACAGCTGTTAATTGAGATCTGCAGAACTGAAAGCCTCTGGCAGTCAAAAACCTGGTTGTAAGGGTTTTTTCCTTTTCCTTTCTAGCCACATGAATGGAAACTGAGATCCTCACTTAGTGATGTGATCCTTGCTCCCAGACCTTACAGTGAAGTTTCAGGTGTTTGGGTGCAGGAGCAGAGGAGCCAGCACTGGCAAACATCTTGTTCCTGTTGGAGGTGCTGTCCTTGCTCTGGTGGAGGGAGGCTCAAGTGTGGAACCTGTGCAGTTACACTCGAGCTGGAATTTCCCTGCCCTCACTGCCTGCTGTTCCAGTTGTGTGACTGTTTGTGAGGGGTTGTACAGGGGTTAATGTCTGGTAAAACACTTCCATAAAATGTAAGATGTTGAAAATAGGGAAACAGAGACCTGTCTCTAATAGTGCCAACAAGACAGGGTTTCTGGGAAGAATATCTGAGAATAAATCAGCTGCTATGTCTGGGGATAAAGCTGACAAGAAGTGGCCCTGGAGATCTCTTTCAGGTCTGAAATAGAAGCTGGTAAAGTTTAGGAACGTGTTAAATGGTTAACCATCCTTGGGCCACTGTGGTTACAACAACTCTTGCTGTAACAACAGCAGCAGAGGCATTTGCTAACATCTTTCTCCGTAACTCCACTGGGACCCATTAGTCCCTTGTTTCCCTGCTCTCATCAGCCTTCTACCTTTTAAAAGGCAGAATACTTATATAAAGACATTTTAAAAAAATTCCAGAATTGATTTTACGTGACAGACGTTGCTGTCAGATTTAGGAAGATGGCCAAAAGGCTAACAGAACTGAAGAACAATTGAATACAAACATTTTTCAGTGCCAGCTGACCTACTGTGTTCTAGAATGTTATTATCAGAGCAGCTTTTTCTATGCCTGAGAAAGAGAGAGGTTTCATCAAGGTGCCCAGGAGAGTGCCAGTGGGATCAGTGGCCTCATGCTCCAGCAGCCAGTACTTGTTGGATTATGCATTTTCTACAATGATTACCTATGTCCTTTCTTTTGTTGTTCCTGCCTGGGTGAAGGACTGCCCTGTAACTGCTGCCTCTTGGGAACAAGGACCTGTTTGCATTGTAGCAAATGATTCCTTGATAGAGGACAAGATTTGGTGTACTCATGTGATATGAAATATCTTTGATCCTTCTCCATCCAGCTTAGCTAAGGCATTGCAGCAGCTGACAGCGCCCAAGACTCTGTAGGAAGCTGGTGGTCCCAGCTGGAGGCTGTTTCCCACAGAACTGGGGTGGGTGAAAATTTGCCAAGCCTCATGTAGGCACACAGTTTGTGGTGATTGGGAGTGGGGCTGTGGCCCAGCATTATCCCCAGTGGGCAGAGCTGTGAGCAGCACTGGCCAATGAGCCAGGGAGTGCCCAGGGGCACTGAGCAGCCACCAAAGGGAGCAGAGGGCACACAGGTGCAGGGCATCAACAGGAGGGGATAAAAGGCTGGGCTGAGGAACAAGAAGGGCAGATGCTTGAAGCCTCCTGAAGTGGTCTGGTGTTACTGTGTGTGGGTTGAAGATTTCTGAAATTGTGTGGTGTTACTCTGTGTATTGTGGCTGTCTCAACTGTGACAGCCTCAGGGAGTGGACCATAGCTCCACTTTTCCACAAACTGAAGTTGTTTGCTGCATGCTGAGGAGCTGGGTCAGAGCTGGACTTTGTAAACAGGCATGAGGCCGCTGCCTGATTGGCTTTGCACCTGATTATACCAGGGGAGGCTTGGCTCACTCTCCTTCCATTTCCTCCTCATTTGACTGCAAGGTTAAAAGTTGTGTTTGCTTTTGTAGCACTGGCCTGATTTCACTGGTTCATACTGCAGATTATTAGTGGGAAGTACCTAGGCACTGAAATGTTAATGGTAAATATTTAAATCAGCATGTTTTCATGTTTTATTTTCTTATTTTGTTAGGCTTGTGCAGTTTGTAAATGGCCATAAGAAGGAACATAGTGTAAGTCTGTATTGTTACACACCTTTCAGTGTCAGACCTAAGGAAACCCCAAGTGCACTTCTGTTCTTTGAGGACAACGGCAAAGAATCAGCTTGGATCAGAGACCTCAGTGCATTGAAACCTGAGAATTTGTCTAGAAAAAACTGAAATCAATAAGGCTGTTGGTGATGGTTTAAAGAGGTAGCTTTGGAGGTAGGATTTCATCTTTCAAAGGGTGTGTGGGGAGGAAGAAGCAAGTGGCTGTGAAGGATGGATTTAAGGAGAAGCTTTTGTATCTGCACTCCTTCCATTTTATTGCTTTATTATCTGTCTGGAAGATGATGGAGAAATACAGAAACCAAATAGTTGTTTGTTTTAGAAGTATTTTAGTCTTTAGCTAGAAGGTTGGGAGAGCCCTGTATTGGCCTTAAGCCACATTTTTGTTTGTTTTTTCTCTAGGTGTCAAGGAAGGATAGTTTTCTTTTTCTTTTTTTATTTATTTTGCTTATTGAGCTGAGACTTGTTGAAAAAGTTCCTCCAAAATGAAACTCCCTTGGGCTTGGCAGAATTACCCTGGAATAAACTCTGCTTGTGGTATATGGGGCATTGGGCAAAATATACAGCAGGCCCTTTGCAGTGGTCTCTGTTGTGTCTTGCCAACCACACAGGGATTTCACAATTATTGCAGTGTGGAAGTGATCCAACAAAATTTATTATATAATAAGTTTTTTTTTTTTTTTACAAAGACACAGGGCAAAAAGAAGGGCAATGCACTCAGGAGCCTGAATGCTGGGCATAGAGAACACCTGGTTTATCTCCACTGGACAAAGTTCTGCCACAAAACCTGTGTGCATCAGCACAAATGTCAACAGGGGTACAAGAGCCCTCTAGGTCTGGCCAGCAACCTCAGTAGTCTAGGCAGCATTTTCTTTTAAACTTCTGATAAGGACACATCCTGCCCTGCTGTTACTGCTGTAAGAATTGTTGGGTTTAAAACTCTAATTAACTCTAATTTGCTAATGAACCATGACACTGTTTTGGGTCAGCCTGAGTGTTAAATCCCCAAATCTGTTCTGTGAAAAGAAGGAAAAAAATGTTTAGATTGGAGTTGAACAAAATAGTTTAATTAAACAGCTATTACTGGGCCAGAACTCCTTGTTCCATTATTTTCTGGAAGCCAGGCTTGGTGTACGGTGAAGAGAAGGCCCTCCTTTCCTTTTGGAAGTGTGATATAGCAATAATGGATTTGAGGCCATTTCCTTCTTTCTTTCCATTGCTTTGTTGGGCAACTGTAAATGCTGTCTGGGTCAGGTACTTTATCCTCTGAGGGACACAGGTTCTGCTCTGCCTTCATTTCTTGATGTCAGACAAATTCTTCTAATAGATGACACCAAGCTGAAGTTCACTGGGTGTCAAAACTCCTGGCAATATGGAGAGAATGCCCCTATATATTCAAATATTTGAAGAATGTATTTCAAGAGGATTTTTACAATGAGGGTGGCGAGGCACTGGCACAGGGTGCCCAGAGAAGCTGTGGCTGCCCCATCCCTGGCAGTGTCCAAGGCCAGGCCGGGCACTACCTGGTCCAGGGGAAGGTGTCCCTGCCCACAGCAGGGGGGTTAGCCTAGATGACCTTTAAAAGGTTGCTTCCAACTCAAGCTATTTTTTGATTCTATGATATCAACTTATCACCTAGTTGGTGATAAGACACAAAAGAGCAACTCTGCCAGAGGAAATGAGGTTCCTGTGGCGCTGAATGAAATATTATCTTGTGTGAACCAGACAAAAAGAGGGCTCAGAACCTCCCTGTTCAGCCCAGCTGCAGCGGTTTCAAAGCAAATCCAACAACACTAAAAAGAGCTTTTCCTTTTTTTCCATTTCCCCTAAACAAAGTACTTATCATGGAAGTGAGAATGAGAAAGAACAGGCCATCCCATGGGCTGTTGCTAGATCAAACCTGGTAGGAAGCCTAACTTCCAGCTGGCATGTTACAGTGGCCAAAGGAGGTGAGACCAGAGCCTATCTCCCGAATTTCAGCTGCGCAATCAGATCCACGAAGAGGCTGGTTCAGTGCAATTCTGCCTTGTACACACTTTTTCCATCAGACAGCCATTTAATGGTTTTAACAGTCAGAGGCTGTTCCAATGGACTTTTTTTCTGTGAATTTGTCTAAGTTGGTGCAAAATCCAGTTGTGGTCTCTAAGAGGTCTTGGCATGTGGTTGCCCAATCCCACCATACATGAAAGGGTACAGTTAGTTAAGCTGCAATATTGCTCCTTGTTAAGCAAGCCACACCCCAAGACCTTGTGTATAACACAATGGGAGGGACCACATTTGCAGACTGTTTCATGGCAACTGAAATCATAGTTAGTACAGCTATCTTCATATGTTGCAAGATAATTTCTCTTCTGGAGGGGGTGGATGTTAAAGATTATGTAAATAATCAATTAGAATGAAGGACTCACTACTGGCTTGCTCTCTAGCTGTGGTATGGTAGACAAATTGGCTAACACACATTTTTGAGCCATCATTGTAGTTGAAATTATAAAATGCCAAAGGGATTTTAGAAAAGGTTCTTCTGCTGCTTTCTGGTTCGTGTCACCCTTTTCAGAGGGAAAGGAGTCACTACAGTGTGACTTCTTGAGCTGGGTGTGAGTTGTGCAGGTGGTTTAGTGCCATGTAGGACCTTTATGGTCCTTCAGCTCTCAAGCTGGGAGCAGAAGTGAGTGACAGCACACCAGCCTGTATGGTATAGTTTTATTAGCTATAATTACAGGCTGCCATTGTTCAGCAGACCAGGAGGAGAAGTCAAATATTTACTGTTGGGGATAAATGGAGGAGGAGGTGGTTTTTGAGAGTGAGCCCAGTCCTGCACTCTCAAATAGACTGATCTGAAAGGTGTCAGCACCTGCTCCTGCTCTTTGTCAATAGATGCAAGCAATGCAGCAGTCAGGTTCAGAACTGACAGCACATGGTTGACTTTGGAGTTTTTGTATTTTTAGCACTGCTGGTGTCAGAGATACCGACAGCAGAATGATCCCAGTGATTCTCACTGAGTGAGAAATGATTCACGCTCTGTAAAAATAAAGCTTGATGCAAGCAGCCTTGTATCCACTGAAATGAGGGCTGCAGCCCCCAGACTTTTGAAAGGACCTTTCTTCCCAGTTCTTTAGAGAAGACGTGCAAGTTTTCCCATTAGTGTGGATCCCTGTTTCTGGGCACCTCTCCTGAACAGTGTTTTCTGCCATCAATCTCTTTTGCCCTGGCCTGGCACTGAAGCTGAGCATTTAGGAGATGTGAACTCAGATTACATTTGACATCCCCAATACTGACATGAATTGTTCTGTTTTCCACCGCAGCCAGATGTTGGTCTCTTCAGTGAAGAAGACTGTAGTAGTTAATGTTTCCCTCTGACCATTCCTCTGATGTGTAAGGGGTGACACAGTGTGAGATTGTGATCCTGGTGTGCCTTGGCTCTGGCCGTGTGCTCCAGGTGCTTTTTGAGGCACAGAGAAGGTCTATTTCCAGACAAGTTGCACTTGCTTTCGGTGGGAGAATCTGGATCTTTAGTAAAAGGTTTTAAATAGACTTGATATAAAAAAGGGGGAGGGAGTGTGAGTGGGAAAAAATATTTTAGTAATGCTTGTGGTTTACAAGGTCTTATGATATTTCAACAAATGGCATGTGCATGCCATACTGAAACAGTTGTGGAAGCAAATTCAGAGAGTTGATATGTCTTTTAATGAATTCTTTACTTGGCCTCTATAAAAGGGTGTTGACAGATGTGCCAGAGGCAGATGATTTTAGTACAGAAGGCTGGTTCTGAGTCTCCATACCTTTGACAGTTGTTGGTCATATCTAAACCCTTCTCCTTGTAGCAGCACATTTAAAATGTGCAAGGCCCCTCTGTGAGGCTCTGTCTGTGCAGTGGGACCAAGGAAAAGGCTTGAGGTTTTGCCCTGGGATCTGCTGGGTGAGAGCTCTGATGAGGAATATAATTCTCCCACCAAGAGAGCTCTGCATCCTCACAAAACCATCTTGAGATGAGTGGAGAGGTTCATTGTATTTCCACACCCAGGGAAATTCTCCTGTAGGATGGAGGTGGTTTGCTCACCCCAGGCCTGTTCTGTGGTGCAGAGCTGCTCTGTGCGTGTTCCTGTGCCGGGCAGACGAAATTACTCACCTCCAGGAACTGAAATAATGATTCAACTAAAACTTTAAACAAAAGTTGCAGAATGGCAAAAATACCTTCTTTGGACTTTCCACTGTTCCAACAGCTACTTGTGACCTTTCATAGCATCAGATAAGTGGCTTTATCAGACAAAAACCTGAAGCAGGAACCCAGCTTGTTAACAGAACCACTTGCAACCCAAGTGACATTTCTTTCCTTCCCTTTACAAGCTTGATTGCCACATCTTAAATGGCAACATTTATTCTGAGAAGAGTTGACTGAGACTTTAGCCACATCATTGATTTATGCACCAGATACCATCAAATTGTATTTGCATTAAAGAATGAGTTGTAAGCAGGGAACTAAACTGTAGCTTAAAAGGTGAATATCTTCTGGATATCAAGGTTCAGATTTCAGGTCACAGCTTAAAATGAGTATTACCAGCTCCTAGAGTGTACAGGAGGGTGTCTTTCTTTTCTCCTTTTTAATAAAATTCCACTGAGTAAGGCAATGCAGAATTGGCACTGTTGAAAACAGGATGGAGACTTGAGATGTATCTGCAGAGCAGTGAATAACTATATATAAAAATTACAGTTTATAAATTGATTGATTGATTAGATTTATTTGCTCGTCTGAGGCATTGAGTAACCTCATCTACTGAGAGAGAACCCTGGCTATGGCAGAGGGTTGGAGGGGATGATTTTTTAAAGGTCCCTTCCACCCCAAACCATTCTATGATTCCTCTCCATAAGGGGAGCAGCTCCATGAGGGGGTGATGCCAATATATGGAGCATTTTAAGGTGCTTCAGAACTGATTTAGTCCTTTGCAAAATTCCCAGACTTTGATGAGTAATCATTGCAATGGATTATATTTCCTCTCTTCTATCTCATGTCGAGAAGCACAAGATAAAATATGCAACAAGAGGAATAAGGAAAGCAAGGAAAATGTCAACCTATTACAGCTGTGTGCCTTGGGGAGTGCTCCCAAGTCACAAATCTTGTTCCCAAACTCAAACATGTGGACAGGAGTCTTTCTTACTTGTGTGGCTTAGGTGTCATGGGAGAGGGGTTTAGGCTGTAAAAAACATTTATTTTCGTGGATATAAGATTAGAAATAGCTTAAAAATCCAGCTTGAAGTAGTTGCCTGTTATGGAAAATTGCAACACAAGGAGCTAAAACTTAGCCAAGTTATGTGCAAAAGAGAACAGAGCTGGATGCTGAAAGGTCCTGGGCAGGCTGTACCAGGAGCACAGTAATGCAATCTGTAACCCAAAGAATGTTATGTAAACATAGCATTTTCTGTAACGTGAAGTATAGCTGAGAGTGTGTGATGGGGAGAGAGGGAACATTTAGCAGCTTCTGGTGTGTTTACTCTCGAGAAATTGCAAACGGATGTTAGAGAACCTGCTTCATGAATGCCATTTAGATTAGGAAAGCAGGCAGATAAGCAATGCTGTTGAAAATGCTGAAGTTGCCCAAGGGAATGGTATGAAGCTGTGTCAGGGGAGGTTTAAGTTGGATATTAGAAAAAAGTTCTTCCCTCAGAGGCTGGTTGGGCAGTGGTCACAGCACCAAGCCTGTCCGAGTTCAAGGAATGTTTGGACAATGCTCTCAGGCACAGGGTGGGATTGTTGGGGTGTCCTGTGCAGGCCAGGGGTTGAACTCAATGATCCTTTGAAGCCCCTTACAACACAGAATGATCTACAAAATCTACTGATTTTGATTCTACAATTCTAAATGCCAAGATCCTCAGACATTTAAGGCAATGTTCTTTTGGGAACCTACAAAGGACAAAGAAAACCAAGCCGATCACAGACTGCCTTTACCTAAGAATATAGTTCATCAGAGTCCTAGGAAAATCAAATCAAGCTGAGCATGTTATCTGGGCTGTTTCAGTTTCACAAAGACTCTTTTGAAATGCAGTTATTTGGTCAAAATTGGCTTTTTAGTACTTTCAGCATGAACACCCAAGTAACTTCTGGGGTACTTATTTCTTTGAAACCAGGTTTTTTTGCACCATTTTGATTTCTACTCTCTGTTCTGCCTGTCAGTAATCCTCCAGGGCAGGTTAATTAAGAGGAGCAGAGCATCTGCAAGGAGTTTCAGGACTATGATCCTCTAAGTAAGGCTCTCCTGGGACAGAGCACATCTCCTGATGTGAGAGCAAAGCTGGGCAGTGAGGTAATGAAGTTTCTGCAGGACTACTTGGAGCCAGAGGCAGGAATCAGCAATGGCTGCTTGGCCCAAGTCAGTCCTATCTAAAATGCTAATTAGGAAAGTTAGATAACTTGTTTTTCTCTGACTGCACTGTCCAGTGAAAGCTACTGTGTGAAGCTGGGAAAGCTTCCATGTCAGGTGTGGTAGTAAAGTATAGGCAGAGCCCTGTAAGCAGCTGGGAGGAAAAAAATAATAAAGCAGCTTAAATACGTTCTATGAATTCTGTGGTCCTTAAAACCAAACAGATGTCTTCTTAAAAACCTCATATTCTAATACTGTGCTCAATAACTGCATGAATGAAAGAGTAGACACTGAAATATTGCCATGTCTTAGCAGTGTCTGAGCTCCCAACCACCCCTAGCAATGCTTGTCCTCCTCTTCTGTTGGCTGGAAGCAGTTTATGTTTTAGGAAAGGAGATCCAGGCCCTGTGGCATCCTCCTGAGTGATCTGCTGATGTTCTTGGAGTCTAAATATCACAATATGTGGCATGAAAACTGGGATGTTAAATTTCACTCATAGCACATTTGGACCCAGAGCCACTGCGCAGCTCTGGCAGCCTGTTAGGTGTGTTCTCATTCCCAGCTGGGCAGAGCAGGGACTGCATCCCACACTTTGGGGACTTTACAGCACCTCTAGAGGGTGCTTTTGATAATGCACGGATGTTGTGGTGACTTGGGGCTCCTCTTTGTCCTCACGTTCCTGGGCTTGAGCTCTTGCTTTTCATTTCTTTGAGACTGTGTTACTGATTTTGAGGAGACACTGATGTTTCAGGTTCTTACTTAATTTTGCTTGTCACCACCTAAAGAAACTGGTCTAACGCTATCCTGGATAGAACTTATTTTGAGCTGATGTTCAAACATACTCTACTGCCATATGAGGACAGCCATGAGGATTTGCCAAACAGAAGATGGGCAAGCCACAACAGGCTGGATTTGAATGAGTGAAGTAAAGATGGAAATTACAGGAATGTAATTTTGACTGTCTCAGTGAGTCACAATCTGTTTGTTAGCAACAGAATGCCTTCTGGAGATTTTGGAAAAAATGGGAGGAACAGCATGGGATACACCACACCACCTTTGCTCACACTGGTTAGACTGTTGTCCTGCTCTGGGGCTCCAAAGGACACAGTCTAACCCAAAAAGAGTGTTACTGGCACAGCTGATTTCAGAAACAGGGCAGGAACTGAGTATGTAACCTGGGACTTCAAACACAAAGACCAGTTGTGCTGCATTCTCTATTCTAGATAGATCAATGATATTTAGAGAGAGAGAAGGGTACAGTGCTCTTTGATATGAAAAAAGTTGTGGCTCAGTATTAATCTGAAAGTAGATGGGAAGAAGAGTCATGTTCAAATGAAGGCTGCTTTGTGCTTTATCCTTTAATAATTATCTTAACGAGATCTGTGTGATGATTAATCTCTGGCTCTATTTGGTTACTGAGTGTTATTAATCAAAACAAAAATCTAAAAGTAAATGTGTTGTACTGCCTTGGACAGATTCTGTCTGGGAACTGTTTCATTTGAAGACCCTATTTCCCTGGCACTTTACAGCAATGACTGTATGAGAAATAGCATTTTAAAGTATTACCTGGCAGATGTGACTCTTTTTCTCTCCATATCATCTTTCTGTGCAGATGCTCTGAGAAAATACAGCTGGGACATGGCCTGTCTCTGTGCCAGTCACTGCTGAACTAGCACTGGGCATGGTCTTCAGAGGAACCTCCCCATAGCCATGAAGCTCCTTGTTTTTAAACGTGTGTGGAGCCCCCACCCACCCAAAGCATTTGCTTGGAGCAATGTTGTAAATCGTGAGAGTTCTGGGAGCACAGAGAGTTTTCAATGACCTAACGAGGAAGGAAGACACTAATGCCCTAGATCTGATCCTGTCACTTCTTCTGAAGAAGAAATCTGTAGGAAATCTTCTGCTCAAAGAAATCTGTAGGCTTGGAGAACTCAGGAGTGCAGGCATGACCCTGCCATGCTGCTAATGATACTGCTCTTGAATGTCACATTCCTTTTTGTAATGCAAGACTGAGACTTCCAGTGAATTCTTTACGAGCTGGTTCATAGTCTCAGTTAAGTAACACATCCATAATTCATTGACTTAATTATGACAGTTCCTAGGGAGAAAATATGAGCAGGGCTTAATTACAGTGGGCATCAGAGCCCCTGCCCCCTGGTCAGGCAGTGTAGAAGAGGAGGGGGTGGCTGCAGGGCACTCAGTGTCACACTTCACTCCAGTGCTTGTGCCCAGCACCTGATTTCTGTTCTGTCTGCATTCATGTGGGGGCTGCACAGAGGAAAGCTATGAAGTGTTCCAGAACATGACATGAATGAAGAGTAGAAGATTGCTCTGTTCCATATTTCCCTTTCTTCTCTTTGTTAATATTTTTTCTTTCTTTCATGCCTGCCACTTTTTACTTATTCATCTTTTTTTTGTGTCACCTTTTGCAAGTCAGATGGGTCGCCTTGGAGCAGAGGTTACTTTCAAGGTGTGATGACTTAAAACCCAAGGTCAGTCCTGGTGAGCAGAGAGGCCAGATGTGAGTGTGACTCAGTCTGGTGTCTCCTGGGCTCACAGCCTTGCTGAAGGCCAGGGAAGCTGGGAGGTCACTGTCAAAGGCTTCTTTTGTAGAGTGCTGCTGGCTGCAGCTCTGGCCATCCCCTGCCCAGGGGTGAGGCTGTCCAAGCAACATCCACCCAGCCAAGCCTTTTTCTGTCTTCCACCTCAGAGGTATTTGAGTTCAGGCCCCCAGGGAGGAGCCCATGGACTCAGAGGTGGAAGGGTTCAGCTGCTGTGAACTCTGTGCCTGGTTTTGACATTCCTCCTTGAGCACACCAGGGTTTTTGATGTGTATTCTAGGTATGTGCTAGCTAGTGTTACTTGTAGCCGGATCTGCCCTCCACGAGCCTGTCCTGCACCAGTGTGTTTGGCAGAGCCTTCCCAGCTTCAGACCTTTCTTACCCTGCCACCTGTAATTTACTGTTTCTGCCTCACAACAGCCTTCTAGACCATGGATGCTCTGTGTGCTACAGCTTATACCTCTGGAGGTGCAGGTGGGGGGTTAATGTCTGCTTCCCTGCTGCTCCTGCTGTAGAAACACCAAAAGAGCCTCCCTGGTGTGCTCTGACCCCTGAGGAGTGTGCACAGCAGCTGGAACATGGCTGTTGGGATCCTTTGGGCAGCACAGGCTGTGTCAATGCTGTTCTGTACCCAGGGCTCTTTTGCAGGCATTGGAGTCAAGGTTAATCACAAATTTGCTGTCCTCTCTCCCCTGGAGTTTAGGAAGTTTGGCATCTCTTTATCCACAAGAAAAGACCCTTTCTTTTTTCAGCCTGCTGCTAATTAACTTGTAAACTAAAGAAAAAGGACTAAGTTGGGAATGACTTATGGAGCTGATGGACATGGGCAGACTCACAGCTAGAGACAACAAAGTTGACTTTTCAGTCCAATCTTGGACTCAGCCAGCATTCAGTTCACCTAAAAACTGGGAACAGGAGGGTTTCTGTGCCACTGGGCCCTGTGCTGCTATAAGTGTGAGGAAATATACTGGCTACTTTTATTAATAGAAAAAAACCTTTACAAATCTGTTTCCTTCTGCTGTTATGACTATCCTGTGCTGAATGTTTGTGTGTGTGGGAATTCTGGTTACAAAATATCTCTTTGCTTGTGATTTCCTTATCCAAACTGGAGGCTATCAGAATTCTCTCATGTGCAATTTTATGGGATCTGGCCAGTGGTATTTTCTTGCCAAGAGTTTTTCCAGTGCAGATAAGAGATCTAGGAGGCATTCAATTAGATGGAATTTTTTGTTTGGTTGGTTTTTTGTTTGGTTGGTTTTGGGGGGATTTTATTGTATGTTTGGGGTTTTTTGATGTTTTTTTCTTGTTTGTTTGTTCTTGGTTGTTTTTTTTTTTTGTTTTTTTTTTTTGGGTGATTTGGAGGTTTTTTTTGGAGGTGGGTTTTTTGTTTGGTTTTTGGTGTTTGTTGGCTGCTGGGTAGTTGAATACCAGTCATATATATGGGGGTTTTCTTATATCTTTGTTTCTCCGTTCATGAATGTTAGACCAGCATTAGTGTCACCAATATAAAGTCCTATAAGTGTCTTAGAGGGAAAATGCTGGATATGACTTCAGTGGCGATGCTACCAAGATTTGGGGTGTTCTAGATGTGGGATGGGAGGGATGCTCATCATTTGTGCCTTTGGCATCTGCTACAAACAGGAGCTGTGGGGCTTTTCTACAAAGATAAAAATCCCCTTTCATGTCTCCATGTCACTGTAGAAAACAGAGCATCCTCTTTCACTTTTGGAAGGAAATGATCCTAAACAGAGCCCTGCCTGTGCTGTGGGCTCTAGGCAGATGGCCAGTGCCATTATCCTTTAAGGGTGCATTAACAGCAACCTTCAGTTCCGAGGCACTGAGTTCTATCTCTCCCATGAGGTGCCAAAATGGGCACAAGGCATGGATCCCTCTTGTCAGTGCTGCTGGACCAGACAGTGGCAATGGAAAAATTATTTGTTCTGCTCTTGGCCTGTCTTCTGCACAGGGATTTGGAGACAACACAGTAAAGGTGATGCTGTAGATAAACACAAGCTACCAGACAGAAGCACAGATTGTAGGATTTTCTGCAGCCAGATGCAGTTAATAGATGCCACCCTCCACTGCAGGCCAAAATCATGGACTTCTATTTTCACCATAATGATCTCTGGAAAGAAATTTCTCCCTGATTACCGTATGCCCAGAAGGGTTTGCAATGAATAGGCCTTACAGTTTCATCTTCTGAGCATTGCAGACATTTGGTCGTATCGTCAGCTGGTGGAAACTGGCATTGCTTTGTTGCCTTTCCAAGTCAATTTTCAATGAATGAAGATTGGTCTTTCTGTTCTCCTTCACATGAAGGTCATGTAGCTTTTGTGGCTTTGTGCAATATGTTCTTCCTAAAGAGAAATGAATGTGCAGTTGTGTTTTATTTTGCAATGATCTTCTAAAGTACCCAGTTCAAAGATTGGGCGTGCTTGACACACTTTCCACCCATTTCTTTCAAATTAATAATCCTCTGATGCCTCTCACGTGATCTGTTGGTCCTGCAACAGTTTGAGCTTTGATGGAGTAGAAGTCTTTGAACAACAAGGGAGTACTGGAAAATCTGGGGAACTTCTGTTTCAGTGGCTTTGATATTGTGCTGGTACAGTATCCTACTGTTAGGCTGCTTCAGTGTTTCCAGTCTCTCAGGGTCATTCCATAAAAGAGATGGGAAGGATTCTCACTTGGATTGTCTGAAGTTATCTTAGTTGCCTGGGGAAGACTATAACTTACCCACTAAAACTACCTGTACCCCTTATTTTCAAAGGGATGTAAGGGCAGGATGCTTCAAAGGAGCAATGTAGAAAGTTGGAGAAGAACCAGCCCCCAAGGAAAGTTCTCGTTCTAAAGCCTCAGTAAGAGCTGGGAGGCAAACATTTTTCCATCCTCCCCTTTCTTCTCTGTGATATGAGGAGTGTCAGCTGCCACTCACTGTGAACAAAGGTTTAGGAGTTTCTCTCTCACATAGTGTGGAGATGAGCTGTTCTGCAGGCCTGCAAAAACCAGGACTCAGCTTCCTGCCCAGTCAGGCTTTGACTCAAACCCCCAGCATGGCAGGGAAGTGGCTGGTTAGCTGGGGGTCCTCCAGACCTGCTCCAAAGGGATCCTGCAGATGAGAGCCCAGGGCACTCTAGGAAGCCGGAGGAGTCCCTGAACATTCACAGGAACAAATTGACTTGAGAGGGTGTCAGGCACTGCAAGCAATGAGGAGAAAAAGTCCCCTTTGAAAGCCAGTAGAGGATTTCAGGAACTGCTGCTTCTTGTGAGAAGAAAATCACAAACTGTGAACTATGAATCCAGAGCTGGCCCCAAGCTCTGGGTAAAGGCAGAGAATCTTTAAAAGCCAAGCCCAGCAAGGCTGGCACAAGTGGTCATGGGCAGGAAGTGTCCCACAAGACAGGATCTTAGCTGCTTGGAGAACATCAGGGAGCATCACAGAGGAAGAGAGAACCTGAAATATGCTTTCTAACACATCCTTCTGGGTGTTCTTTGGGAAAGCTCAGTTTATTAGTTCTTCCCTTAGCAAGGCACCAGCAGAGACTTCTTGCTCTGTTTGCCTCCCAGATTTCTCAAAATTCATAGGAACTCAGTATGTTAGTGGTTTTCTCCTGGTTGAAATGGGACAATTCCCAGAGGAAATGGGGCACATGGAGCGACAACCAAGAACAGTTACCTTCCTTATGTATTGTGAGGAAATGGCTGCAGATCACTTCTGTGAAGATGCCACTTTCATAGGTCTGATCTCCAGGAACAATCCCCTCTAAAGAGAAAGAGGTGACTGCCCTGTGACACTGAGTGCATCTGTCAGTTCTGTTTTACTTTAAGCAGCCAGTAATTGATCTCAAAGGTCTTGTTTGCACTTGATGATGCCTCAGAAATCCTGAGTCACTCTTTACCTGAATTTACCTTGGTACATCTGTTTACTCTATGGTAAAGTGATAGTTGGGAAAGTCCTCAAGTACGAAGAATGTTGAAACTGTCATCTTCCTAAAAACATAGTCCTGCTACTTTTATAATGAGAAAGTAGGTTGGATGTCACATTCCTTGATGAAACACAGCTGTGTATCAGTCCCAACATTTCTCAGGTGTTGAGACAGCTCACTTTTGCTTGTCTGCTCAGAATCTCCTGGTTATTAACCTCCAGGAGAGCCAACACAGGTCTACACCTCCAAGATATTAAATATTACATTTATGTCAGACAGAAATATCTTGGACTACTCTCTCAGTTTCTGCCCTGGACACTGTATCAGTGTGGAAGAAGCAAATGAACATTTTTTTTTCCTAATCCTGGCTTTGAAGGGTGTTTGGGGCTGTGTTCAGCTTGGCTCTGCCTTACATTTGCTGCTGTGTGCAAGCATGTCTGTGTCACTTGGATCCCTCTGTCTTTGTTAAGGGTTAAGACTGTATACACAGCAAGTTGCTGAGGTCATCTGAAGTGCATTTGCATTCATTTTGTGGTAACTTGGTCACGAATTTAAGCTCTGAAGGGCACAAAGCGATTGTGTTTATCAGTAGGAGCCTTGGTGCTCACCGTTTGCTATTGGGCTCTTTTCTAAGTTATCTTCAACCTCAGTCATCGCTGGCATCCAGGGAGCTTAACATCAGACAATTGTCTGAGTATTCATTAAGCTCTAAGTGCTTAAACAGTGAAACCTCTACAAAAGCAGCTCTGAAAGCTGAAGAAGAAAAATATAACTGCCTGTGAGGAAACTTTCCTGCTGCTCGCCAT
Organism: Zonotrichia leucophrys gambelii; assembly: GCF_028769735.1. Taxonomy (NCBI): domain Eukaryota; kingdom Metazoa; phylum Chordata; class Aves; order Passeriformes; family Passerellidae; genus Zonotrichia; species Zonotrichia leucophrys. Next base: position 14,620,845 of record NC_088182.1, read on the forward strand.
AAATCAGTGGGTTTTTAGTAGCTTGTGATGAGCATCTTAATGGGCCCTATCAATCTGACTGCATTTAAAGTTTCAGCCATTGTTACATTACCCAAGTGATCACAGATCCTCTGATGGCAGAGATAACTTGGGAAAGATTGAGCAGAATATGAGTTTATCTGAAACAGTGACCTGACAACTGTGATGTCTCTAACTGCTTAAAATTACTGGTGTTCATCTTTCCAGGATGCACAGAGACTGCATTGATGCCTCCCTGTCTTTTGTGGCAGCTGAGCTATTTGTCTTCCCCTGTCTCCTACCTTCATTTTGTACCTGCAGACAATAGCATTCACTCCTGTCACACCTGGCCCAGGAGATTGGAGTTAAAATGCAGATAAAGGAGGGAAACTAGGAAGCAGAGTATGAGCCAATGTCATCAGGAATTTGGGATGATGCAAAATTTGGGTATCCACTGCTGCTTCCCAGTCATATAATTCAGTCTCATCTAGCAGTGGGTGCAGCACAGCTACTTGAGAGTCTCACCATTTTTATTTTGCTCCTGTTTCAAAGCCACCACTAAAGAAAAAAGGTCCCTATAAACATCCTGTGGTTTAGGAACATGAGAAAGCATAAATTGCTGGTTTTAGGCACTTCTCTTCAACCAGCTATCCCAAAGGCTGTTAGAGCTGTAAAGCCCATCCATCACTTGGGCTACTGACGCCAGGGCCACTGCCAGGGAAAGATCAGTCAAGCTGGATTATCAAAGTCAAAGCCAGAGACAGCTCTTGTGGGAAGTGGTTGAGAAAGTCTCATGTCTTAATTCCTCTCTGTGTATGAAATAAAAAGGGGATTGTGCACAAGGGGTGGGAATACCCTGTTTCTCATTAACTGAATGCATGGTCTTGAAAGAGAGGGTGGAGCCCCTGTGCAAAACAGAAACCATATTAATACAGTTTGTCTCCCTGTTTTTGCCTTCCAGTGCTCTCCTCTGGGAACCATAGTCCAGTCCCAGGGCTTTGCATGTATAGTTAGCAGTAAAGATAGGTTGGTTTTTATGTGAAAAGTAAAAAACCAAACATGGGAAAATGGAAAAAACAGGCCTGGAAGATGGAGTGAAAGCTTTTTAACCATAAGAAAGTTGCTGCTGTGACTGCAGAGGCAGGCCCAGCCCTCTGTCCACACTCAGCAGTGCCGGCTGTGCTCTGGGCACTGGCTGTGAGAGCCATCACAGCAGAGCTGTCACCGGGGCTGACAGCCTGGCTGTGCCACGGGGAATGGATGTGACTGGTGGCATCTGTCCTGCCGGTGGTGGGGATCCCCTCCGGGGACAGAGTGGCCCTGGCAGCTCAGCAGAGGGCACAGCTCGGGAGCTGCAGCTCCAGCAGGTGGGAGGAGGGAGTGCCTGGAAGAGTCTTTGGGGCACAGCCTGTGAGCTGCACTCTGCTGTGATTCACTCACCAGCCCTGTCTCTTGGCTTGGTTCAGAACATAAAGCAACTCAGAAACCTTTGTTTGTTGGGTGGGTTTTTGGGTTTTGCTTTTTTTTTTTTTTTTTTTTTTTTTTTGGTGTGTGGTCATTGGAAGCTGAGGCTTTCTGATAGGCACATATGCTCCAAAAGCAGCTATTTCCATCAGTACCTTTCAGGACTTTTGATAGTAGGGTGTGTGTGACAACAGGTTTTGCTAACCAAAACCCAATTTTTCCTACATCCCTACTGTGGGATTTCTTGTGGGGGGATGTATATGTGACTTAGATTTTAGGAAAGAAAACTTACCTGAGAACCAAAACTTCCTTCAGAAAAATAGAGTGATAAAACTTTTCCAGTTCCATGAAATGTTTCTCAGAAGGCAGGAAACAGCTCACTGTGGTTAGACAAGGCTGAGCAGTGGATGGGCAAGATGAAGCTTGATGGGGGTGAAGGGCCCTGCATGCCTTGGGGTTGGCGGGCACAGGCTCCAGGCTGGGGAAAGCCAGCAAACTCCCACCTACGCCTGCAGCGAAGCAGGAACTGCAGCATGGGAATGTGTCCCAAGCAACTCAGTAAGCCCTGAACAAGAAGATACAAGTATTTGCTAAAGATCAGGGTCCTAACTCTGGCTTGAGGTGGAACTTTGCCTAGAAATCCACTAAAAACCAAGGAAGTAGCATCCTTTTTAGGCATTTTACAGAGAAGGTCCAACACCATATATGCCAACTAAGCAGGGAGGTGAACTATAGTGAAAGAGCAGAGCAACTCAGAACACACAGCCATAACTTGCCCTGCATGGTCTGGTAGTGTCCAGATACCCTTAGAAGGTGTTTAAGTTTCTCTGGTATTAGATTTGTAGGAGTATTGGCACAAGGCATGACTGCAGTGCAGGTAATGTGCTTCATGCATAAATTCATGGCTGGCTACATTGTCCCTCATCAGATTTCATTAAAGTCTCTCAAACTGAATTGAAAATGGAAAGAATTATGCTATTAGTTTCCACAGCTGCTGATTACAGAGGGCTTGTTGCGTTAGGTAGTTCAGTGGTCAGGTCAAGCTGTGGTGTCCATGGATGAGAAAGCCAGATGTGCTCTGCAGCGAAAAGTGAGGCCTGTGCTGCTCCCTGGTGACTCCCTCACTCCAGTGGCTCTTGCTGGAGTGGTTTGACTTGTGTGCCCCATGGACAGGCCATCATGTCACAGTGAGTGACTTCCATAATAGCTACTGGTGTTGGCTGTCTTGGCAGAGAGGCCGAGAGTGCACCGTGGGGAATGAGCTCTGGGCTCGCTCTAGAAGAGACCTCTTTAGTTATGGGTCAGGGCACATGGACAGGCAGCAGTAAAGGGGGACTTTGGGATTATTTGTGGACTGACAGCTGCCATCAACTTGCAGGGCTGCTTATTGCAGTGTATTTCACAGTAAGTTAAAATTGGGTGTATTTTTAATGCTGAAAAAGAATAGGCCAAAAGGAAGCAACAGGAAGAAGGCCTGAAATAAAAGGTTGCAAGAAATCAAATGAGCATTTTCCAGGAGCTGCATGTCTGAGTGTTGCTTGGGGTGGAATGTAGCTTGTGACCCAGTAGTGAGGCCATGATCACTGGAGCATCTGCACAGGCTCTGGCCAGAGGCTCACCTTAGCTCTTATCTTCTCCCTGGCTGGAACCAGTAACATGTGTAGGAGGAGTGTAAAAGAGAATCTGTTTGTAGTATGATCCATCCTCTGGCATAACCTCAGGTCTGTAGTCGCATCTGTTGGCATCAGCATCCTGATGTTTTTTGGGGCATCCTGTGATTGCAGTGGATTTAGATTTGGGTTTTGGTCTGGTGGTTTTGGGTTTTTTTCTGGGGGGAGGTGTTTGTGAGAAATCCCAAAACTTTTACTTTAATCACCTTTCTGCCCTTTTTATCTCTACAGACCTTGGTCTCCTCCCTGTGCCACCTCTTGTCTGAGCTGAGGCATCCTCCCACATGGAGAAAGGAGCTTCAAAAAGCACTGGTCAATCCATTCTTCTTCATGCCTTGTCAGTCCTTGCTAAGAGGGGGTGTGAGACATTCCCCCCCATAAGTCACGACTTAGGCGAACCTCAGGATCATCTTCTCATGGTGGCTTTTAAAAAGGAAGGCTTTGCCTTCCTTTGCTTCAGCCTTTCAGTGATCCTTTGAGATCCCACATGTTTGTGACCATTCCTGAGCCCCAAGCTGGAATTTCTAAAGCACTACCAGCAGCAAGCCCAAGCAAAATAGTGATGGCTGAGAGCAGAAGGAAGCAGCGTGTGCTCACAGTGTGGAGAACTGCACATGCAGGTAAGCTCTGAACAATTTCTGATTTTATACTTTGCCAGTGTGTTATTTATGCTCTTGGATCATGAGGCACATCTGCTTGGTCAGCCTTGAAAGTGGCCTGGCTCCAGCAATCAAGAAAAGCAGACTAAAACATTTCCAAATTCTTGGTCATGTTTGAGATCTCCCTGTGTTCATGGCTGGGTTATGTGAATGCTGTGCTAGAAAGAAAGAGGAAGCGTTGATTTGAGTTGTAGGTTGCAAGTGTTTCAGAATGGCTTGTAACCTCCTGGATGTTGAGTCAGCCATATGTCAGGCACTGGTGCTGGTAATAACACCAGTGTAATCTGGCCCTGGGTTTGTTCTGTGTACATCCCCTGCTCCTTTTGGGGTTTTGAATTTCCCTAAAAAAGTTTTTTTCCTAAACTTTGGTAATGAATATGAAATCCCCCTTCATTGCATTATTATTCCTTTTTTATAGATGCTATTGTCTCACTTAAAAAGTGAATTTAATATTGAATTATCATGTTCCCATTGCTCCACACTTCCCCTTTGTGCCTGGATACCTTTGTTCCCTTTTGTAAGTGTTTTGATATAAGACTCTTGGACAGCAATTGTGTTACATGGGCATGTGCTACCTACAGAGTACACAGCAGATTCTTCACTGAGAATAGGTTGGCTCATCAGAACTGCAGTAAGGGCTGCATTTCCAGTGTTTGCTTTTATTTAAGTTTCTTTTATTTGCCTAAATATGAGCCATCCTCCCACTCTTGGCAATTTCCACCATTTCACTCATATAGGGCTGCATTTGTTTAGACCAACCTCGATGGTCAGGGTATCCTATCCATTTTTATTCAATAAGAGAGTTAAGCCAGTGACTCTGAACTCTCCTCCCGAAGCAGATAATACACCATATGTGTGACACATTTACATCTATCCCTTGGATTTACATCTCTCTCCTCTGTGGACATGAGCTATTTTGTCAGAAAATAAAAAATAAAAGAAAAAAGACAGAAGTGTAAATAGAAATGTATTAATTTAGATACTGAGGCAATATCTATAGAATTAAAATGGTTGAAAACTTAAAGTGGACTTAGGGATATAGCAGTAGTAGCCCCTGGGCTATATGCAAGAGGAGCTGTTGCTTTTGTGGAAGAAGACGAGAAAGGAGTGCTGAGGTATTTAGATGACTGCTCTGTTTTGTCACAGGAAGAGGGATGGTGTAAAGGGTGAGGTGGGGGGCAGAACAACTTTTATTTGGGCATGGGCAGGGAGAAATAACTGTAATGCTGTAAATATTGCAGCTGACACAGCAGAGACCCATTTGGCTTGGGATATAGGGCAATAAATGCAGTCAGGTGATTCAGGGGTGTTGTGCATAAGTCTGCCAGGTAGTCAGGCGAGAGCAGATCAGGAAATAATTATGGCTGATAAGGGGAGCTGTAAGGAGGCCAGCACCTTCTGCGACCATGAAAGGTGTTAATGATTAACTGTTATGGAAAAGCTGGAAGCACATTCTCCCCTTCCTTCGGAGTCACACCCGCCCGCTCTCCCGCACCATTAACTCGGGAGCGCAGCTGGGCGTGACCCGGCTCCAGCCCAGGGCACAGCTGCGGATGGGGAAGCTGCTGGCAAGGGCACGGCTGGCACCCTGCTCTGGCTGTCCCGTGCCTGGATCCCGGCGATAATTCCTGCCGAAATCCCTGCTGCTCCTGGGGAAAGTGGGAGAGGTTGCTGTCCCTGCATGTTGGAAATGAAACCTCACCCGGCAATAGGCTCGAGTGACAGAAAGCTGAGTGGCTTTAAAATTCAGGGTGAAGATGCAAAAGGGAGGAGAGGGGAAATCTTCTGTACATTGAGGAGATGCAGCAGTGTATGACTCAGGTGCTTCAGGGCAGCTGCACCAACACACACAGTGCAGCTTCCCAGGACTGGCTCAGGATGAGCTGCTGGAGCTCCAGGCTTGCCCCTAGCAGCACTGCTGCAGGAAGGTGAAGAGGCCACAAAGCCTGTTAGCAGTGTTGATGGTGCTCAGGATGAATGAGATGAGATGTCCTGGCTCTGTACATTCCTAGTGTTGGCCAAAGGGATGCAAAGATAGGGACCACACAGCAAGCTGGCAGTGCCTATGGTTTGGATGAGCCCTTTGCAGCTGAGAACTGCAGAAATAAAACAACATCTTCTGCATGATGGCTGCTCCTTCTGTGCACAGCTCTGTCTGGAACAGTGAGGGCAGAGCCATGCCTGGTGCTTGGCAGGCACCACATTGCAGTCTGGAGATGCGCTCCATGTGGGGAACTGGCCTGGAATGTTAAGGCATTGCTGATATTGAATATAGACAGTGGGGATGGTGCTGGAGCTGGAGTTTGAATCTTAGACTTTCTAACCTTTCAGTACAGCTCTTAGAGTGATTGCTAATGGATTTTATTTGATTAATGCTAGTTAATTAAGTTTTATTAATTAGGTCACTTTTACTGACTCGTGTCTAGGTTTCAGCTGGGGTAGAGCTCATTTTCTTCCTAGCAGCTTGTACAATGTTGTGGTTTGGAATTAGAAGGAGAATAATGTTGATAAAAAGAAAGATGGAGAGGCAATTTTTACAGGAGCATGTAGTGACAGAACAAGGGGAATGGCTTTTTTCCCTAATTCTCTCCCCCATCCACCTGTGGGGGCACTGAGTGAGCAGCTGTGTGGTGCTCAGCTGCCTGCTGGGTTAAGCCACAACAGGCCCAGCTGTAAACCTCTGCACAGTCCACCTGCAATCAGCACAAATCTCCCAGCTCAGATCTGCCCTGGCAAGACAAGGTGCTGCCAACCCCAGGGACCCACCACGCTGGACCCACAGGGCATGGACAGGTGTGCTGTCAGTTCAGAGGCATGGGGGTAGATCCAGGCTGTTGTTGAGACTGTTTTTGCTGTGCATGTTGGCTAACCTTGGCCAAGATCCAGACTCCACCATCATTTCTGAGAAAATCACGTCATTAATGTAGCGTCGTAATCGATAGGCCATGGCCCTGATTCAGCAGGACACTTAAGTGCATGGCTAATATCCATCACACTCTGCTACCTTGATGGCTTGCTGCTTTTTTTTCTGTTGTTTTTAAGAAACTGCTTTTGCATTTAAAATTGGATTTGTGCTAAATGGAGGCTTTTGTGCCTATAAGGAGCTCCAGCCATGTCCTGACTGAGAGGTGCCGTGTGCTCACGGTGTAAATGGGGTCTCAGGGCTGGGAGCTGCTACTGTGAGGAGAACAAAAGGCTGAAGGAAGCCCAGAAAAGGGAGAGTGTGTTACCAAATGGTGCATTTGACCTTTTGTGGCCCTCCATCCCCACACAGAAGGCTGACACAGAGATCACAGATTATGGAGTGAAAGGTGTGAATTTGGCTAAATTGCATTTGGCTGTCCTTAATGCTGGAAGAGCACACAGTGTCCAGGAGGCACAGGGAGAGAGAACCTGCTTAAATGGGCAAAAAAGTGATTGGGGATTTCTTACAGACCATACTGGAGGGAAGTGGGAGTCCAGAGTTATTTTCCATGTAGAGTTTAAGTGAATCCTTACAAGGGCCCATTTATTTTCCTTTTTCCTAACATTTTTTTATTTAAAAAATAGTCTGTAATTTTAAAAGTGCCCTTTCAAAAATATATATTTTAAAGATGATTTAGGAACAGTTGTGAAGCATTATAATTAGGCTTGTAGCTGAGTTTCATGTTTTTTTAATTCTCTTCAGCTTGGATAGCTTTTAGTCAGTTTTAATACTTATCCTCAAGTTTCACTAGTTGTTATTCATTCAATTCAATTATTATCTTACAAGTGCTCAGTTTTTAATGTGACAAAGGCTATTTGCAGAGTGTTTCTAATGGTCCTCAGTTTTAGAGGAGCTGAGTCTCTGGCATGCAAGTGGATCACAAAAGTAGTTTGTTTAGCCCTGCCCCTTTTTTAAAGACAAAGCAGATTTGTTTCAGCTCCATAGGTGAGATCCACAAGATCCTTAGTGGGAGTGGTCCAGACAAACCCTCAATAAACAGGGCTGACCCAATCTTCATGTCAGGTTGGAGGCCACATTGCACTCCTGTAGCAGAGCTCAGCTAGTGAAAATCTCCAAAATGATTCTGTGATGTTAGAACAGAGCCCTAGCCAGGAAGCTCTAAGATGTCCTACAGCACAACAGCAACAAGCAGACCACACTGCCTGCATGTGCTGCTGTAAAGACATTTATGGCTTCAGTGAATTGTTCCACCCGGGCATGGCTTGTTTTCAGTGCCCTCGAAGCTGGAGCTTGGAGAATTTAAGAAGCTTCTTTTCAGCTCCCAGCTGTGAACATCCAATTGATTGTAAGGGCTGCAGAAAATCTGGGACACAGGGAGCTGGAGACAGAGTAGTTGTGGAACAGCTCTGACAGAGCTTGTCTTGAGCTGAACCTCTTCATGGTCCTGGTCTGATCCTGGACTGGACTCATATGGGATCTATCCCTGCCCAGTTTATCACTGCCATTGCTCAAGGAAAAGTGATCTGCTTAGCACTAACCCTTCCTTCCTTCCTTTCCCAGTTAAACTGGCTGCTGTAAGGGTTACCATGCCCCAGAGGCCCAATCCAGAGCTCACATCCCCTTGAATTTCACTGAGTATGAAGGTCTCCCTTCAGCCTGTAAAAAAAAAAACCAAATTAAAACTCAAAAAGCCATCCTGTCCTGGGGCTGGCTGTTCTTTGCCTCTGCCACCCACTGCTTCCCACAGAGCCAGCACAGCAGGAGCAATCTCAGTTCCTCTCTTGTGGGAAGGCAGCTGGAGAGTATTTCCCTGGGGGAACTACACATGGTCATTTTGCTCTTAGCTGCAGTTGGTGGCTGAGCTAAAACCAAGTGATTCAGAGTTTGAAGAGTGAATCAGAGTCAGGCTCTGGGAGAAGTTTCCCTAGCTCTGCACTCAACTAATCCAAGGGCATTGATCTGGTTTGAGACTCAAATTAGCAGGTTTATCTCCATTGGTTCATCTCAGGAAGTGGTCAGAAATGGTGTGATGGATCCTGAGATAAATGGTTTAGTTCAAATGTAGCTGAATTTTCTACTGTCCCAGTACCTTGGCTGCTATGTGCCACTATCCTGCAATTTCAGTGGCTTTGGGGTCCCTCCACTGCCTAACAGAGTCTAGAAACACACCTAAGTTAACAGTTGGATTAAGAAGGTGAAACCAATCCTCTGCTGGTTCTTATTTGGCCTGACATCCCTGCAGAAACACCCAAGTGTTAGAAGAAAGTGGCCCCACCTGGGCTCTGGGGGGTTTGGTCGCCAGGGCAAAGTTTGGGCAACACTGGAAGGACTCCGGGGCTCAGAGCCTCATGTGGACTTTGCTGGGAGCTGCTGGGTTCTGTGCTGGGGCACAGCTGTGTCATAGCTGGCACTAGCTGCTGGCACCCCAAAGCTAGAAAAGCACCATAGAGCCAGGAGGGCTTTCTCAGCCCTCTCAGCATTCCCTCCTTCACAGTGTGGAGGCACAAGCCAAGACCAGCCAGGAGGGACTAGCTCACAGTAAAGAGGACATGTTTTGTCTTTGAGCCTGGCAGCCTTCACACTGCTGGAATTTGCCTTAAAATGGGGGAAAAGGTTTTCTCTGGAATAATATTTCCTTAGACTTGGTTCGGCATGCCTACAGCTCAGAACAGATGTGTTTGGTTTCATTTGGCTGAGGAGTTAGGGGAGCCTGGCATGGCTGGACACGAAGTTGTGCGTTCGTGGTGTTTTTGAATTCTCTTGTGAAGGTATGGAAAACATGTATCATTGTTTCAATTCCTGGTGCTGGAAATAGTGCAAATAAATGACTGTGAGTCAGAAGGTGAATCAGTGTAAGGTAGCTCCACTGCCAATCATTTAAGAGCACACATATGATAGGGGCAATGATCTGGCTATTCAGAGCAGACCTTTGAGCACTGAAAGCCAGAATTTTCAAAGGAGCCCATCAGAATTAGGTGCCCAAGTCCTCCTGCTATCAGTGGGAGGTGGGTACATACTTCCTTTAAATACTCATCAGAACACCTAAGTAACTTAAATATTTAAATGAGAGCAGCATTTGCCCTGAGTGCCTGGCCAGCACGTTCCTAGCAAGAGGCACAGATTGCCTCTAGACACAGACCTACGGCCTGGACCAGCCCCTGATTATGCCCACTTCAGTCTCTACTCATGCTGGAGCAGAAGGACATGAGATGCTCCCCATGTGAGAGGGCAGACAGGCTCAGGATGGCTTCTGTTTGCTGTGCTGATTTGAGAAGTGACTCCTGTTTATCCAGCAGTAAAGCTGCGTATTCCTCAAAGGTGAAATGTTCACCCACTCTGATGTTCCAGCAGAGGTGCTGCAGTGTCCCTGGCTGCAGAACCACTGGGAATCTCTGCAGTCTGTTGATCTCCTGCCCCCTTCACTTCTGGGCTGCCTTGGGCAGTGTGCAGGGAGTGGTGCTGTGGATGTCAGCAGGACAAGAGAGAGAATTGCTATTAATTAGCTTTCATTGACCCACTTTTGACCCTCTAAATGCCGTTGTGGTGCACTAGGTCTCTGTCAGCCTCTGCTCTGGGGACAGATTAATCTTCATTACTGTTCTCATTAGCCTGGCTCTCTTTGTTAGTTTCTCATTAATGTTCTGGTGGGTTGGAGCTGCCAGGGGGAAGGAAGATTCACACACAACAATGTTAGGAGACAAAACCATTTTCTAGGGCATAGTAGTGGCCCAGGGCACTGCTGCCAGACATGGTGGCCAGGCCCTGGCCATTGCAGGTGGGCTGGTAGCAGCAAATGGTGTTCATGGAACAGCCCCTGTTTAGCTCTATGGAAAGATGCAGCTGTACCAGCAGGGAATAACTGAGGTGCAAGCCCAGCTTTCCTACTAACCTGGATACAGCCCTGTGGCTTCCCACCTGGAATGAGAGCGAGGGAGCCAGTGAAAGTTCCTCACCGATATTTTACTAAAGTGAGGAGCAAGTGGAGACTCTCCAGCCTTAAACATGATTCCAGCTGATGTTCACCAAAAGAAAGACCAGCACCAAGAGTTCATATTGTTTTGCTGCTCTGTGACCTCCCTATGGCATCTAAATGGGGAGAAGGGCTTTAGTTGGTTTCCCTTTACCACATGTGTATGGAATTGCAGAAGTTTGCTTGGCTGCTGTCAGTGTTGTGGTCCTGCCATGAGAACAGCACAGCTAACAAGGAATTATGGGATGGTGTTTGTTATGAGCCCCAGCCACAGGTCACAGAGAGCTGCTGCTCCCCTCAAGGAACAACCCTCATAGCCCATTCAGTGAGGGATAAAATGAATAATTTCCAGTGATTTCCTGGGAACTGGTGAATGAATTTATGGGCAAGTCAAGAGGGCAGTAGCTCTTCTGACTCCTGGGGCTGTCTGGTGTACTCAGCCCTGCACTCTGGGGAGCAAAGCACATTGCTGGTCTCACCTGGAAGTGGTGTGACAGACACAGAAGTGCAGCCTGCTGTTCTCTTACAGCTACTTCAGAATCACACAAATCATTATCTAGGAATGATTCATTTCTGTACAAGTGCTGCAAATGAGATATGTATCAGGGTCACAGCAGTCAGTTGCCACATTACACTGAGTTTCATTGAAAACCAAGGTCCTGGATCAAGGAAATGTCTCTTTTCAGCAGCACATGGCAGTTCCTGAAACAACCTGGTAAATGCAGTCCTTGAAGGTTCCAAAATTCAAAGGAAAATAGAGAAACAAAAACATATGTTTGAAAAAGAAACTAACCATTGCTTTTAGATTTCTTGTGCATTTTGGAATATTTGGGATTGTTACTAGTATTGCAAAGGCTGCCATGCAAATTTGGGAATGGGTTGCGAGTGTCAGTGCCTGGCTAAACTAGGAAACACATGGTAGAGTAGACTAGACTGTTATTTCATTTGGAAGGGACCTACAATGATTGTGTCATTCCAACAGCCTGACTGGCTCAGGGCTGACCAAAAGTTAAAGTGTGTTGTTACATGCTTTGTCCAAACGCCTCTTACACACTGACAGCCTTGTGGAATTAACTGTCCACTGGGAGTCCTGTTTCAGTGTTTGAACACCCTCTCAGTAAAGAGATGCTTGAAGAGTGTAACACCAACATCAGGCACACTGGGGTCACGTGAGAAAGTTGGGAAGGATCTGGATGTGATGCTTTAAATGTGTCTCGGTGCCACAGGCAATAATTTGCTTCTGGTGGAACAAGAGTTTGGAAAGCCAGGAAGAAGCAGATTGTGAGGGAAATGTAGGAACTCTTAGGTCAGCTGGCCTGAGGAAGTTCAAAAGTATGACAAGTGTCTGTGTAAACATGGGACATGTTACCTGTGAGGGAACCTGGATAGAACCCTATCAGTTTCAAGCTGTTTCCTCCTTTCTTCATGGCCCTGGAGTGCCCCAGGGCTCTGCAGTTGCTCTCTGAGGGGGCTGGTGGTGCAGGCACTTGGGACTTTTCAGGGTGTGCAAACACAATCTTCAAACCTGTTGCTTGGATTCAGAGTTTCGATGTTTGGACACATCAGGTATGTGGTATGTTCCTAATCTCCAAGTGGATGAGGGTAGTTCTGATGATCAGGTTGGAGAGGTAAATACTCACCTCTACATATTTCAATGTTACCTTGAACAAAGGGCTGAAACATGAGATCCATTGTCTCAGCAAACATTCCTGCCAAGGAACATATTTGCTAGATTGTTGGCAAAAGCAAGATCTGAAGGGATGTGAACTCACTCCGAGGTAATTTTGTTTACACATTTCAAATACACAATTGCAAATAATTTTGCTTTCTGCTCTCTCTGCCCCTGTGGAAGCTGTGCACTGGGAAAGGTTTTCCTGCCAAACTCAAAAAACCCTTAATTTCTGTTTTAGCATGAGCTGAAGGTCTGGACTTATTCAAACTGGGCTGGGAAGACAGGGCCTTTTGCCTATGGAAAATGGACCTTTTCCAGTGCTAGCATGCTGCCCAGGAACTCTTGATGGTAGTTTGAAGGTGTGAAGCAATGCAGCATCACAGGAACTGCAGCTGACGAGAGGTTCCCCCAGAATTCCCACTGAGAGCTGCAGCAGTGTTTCAGACTTTTGGTAAGAATATTCTGCATCAAACATTTTTAGTCATCAAACATTTTCAGGCCAGTTTCAGTCACTGCAAATATTTTCCTGTTAAAAGAGAATCTTCACCCTAATCGGATAACAGTTCCAGCATTAAAAAAAAATTCCTCCACAAGAAGAAATACACAACTGGAAGTACACAGCTTTCTACAAGGGTAGAAATAGCACTGGCAGAGGAGCAGCTGGAATGAGGATTTTCAGGTGGGGGGTGTTGAGATCCAGGATGTAGCTTTGGAAGGAGGAGAACTGCTGCATCTCCTGGCTGCAGCAGCTGAAGATGAGGTAAGTGCAGCGTATGTCAGAAATGTCTAGACAAGGTGGAAAGCTTATTACACATATTGGGGAGGTAAAAATAAAAAAAAAAAAAAGGAAGAAAAAAGAAGAGAAACAAAGAGCCAGTAGATTGCATGATTATACGCTGCCTAGAGGAGACAGGTTGAGATTATATAATTCTCTGGGGAAACTCTACTTGAAACAATTATGTGTTCAATTGGGTGCACTATGTTAGGGTTTTTAAATTAAAAAAAAAAGAGGCTGAATGCTCAAGAAAGTGTGGAGGAGGTAGCAAAGCGCTGAGCTGAAAATCTTTTTTTAAATCTTTATATGTACTGCATAGTGGGGGAGAAAGAGACAGCAGAGAAAAGGATGCATTTGACACACGTCAGAGATATCAACAGCTCCAGTGACAATTTAAAGGAAATTAAATGGAAATTAAAGGGAAGCTTTTTAGAGCAGAAGTCCCAAAAGCACTTAAAAATATGGAACATCAGAAAAGCTCAGCATCTGCCAGCAGTGGGAGATCAGCTCCTTTCGTGGCAGGTACCAAAGCACAGTGGGCCAAGCCTGAGTCAGCTCTGAGACACCAGGACTCAGCCTGAAGCACATCAAAAGCTGTGCTAGAGTGCAGGAGAACCTCCAGGGCTGACAGCTCCTCCCAGCAGGGAAAAGCTCTGAAATCCCAGCATTCTGTAGAAAGAAGGGAAAGAATTCTCTTCCTTATTTCAGTTTCTCATGGTCCATGTACTACAGTGTTGTGTGTGCCCAGTAGTCCTCCACTCAGCTGTCACTTGGCTGTCATCCCTTGGCCATAGCACCAAGTGGCCTCTTCTTGTCCAGGGCAGTGCTTTCCTTCATTTCTCTGCCTCGCTCGTTTCAGTCCCTGCCTGTCTCAGGTGTATTTTCATCCTTCTCATTTCTGCCTCACCAGTGACAGAAGCAGGAGTAACATGAGATCCCTTTACTTCCTTTGGACTCTCACTGGGCACATGACCCCAAAAACCAGGCAGCCCCTGTGGCCTGACAGAGAGAGGATCCACAGAGATGCACACCAGCATCCAAGCACGAGAACAGGATTGTGTTCTGTAAGGAAGCAGAGGGAAAGACACCATCTCAGAAACACATCCCAAAAAAGCCCCACAAGAGGGTGAGTCATCCCTAGATGATATTGGCCTCTCTGAGTTGCAGCTGCTAGTTTTTAATTACATAATTTAAATTTACCAATAAAATAAAAGAAGGAAGGAATTATGGGATAGGATATGTATCATTATCTCTTTGTAGCCCTCTCCCTTTCCCAGCATGGATGAAGGAGATTGGCTGTTGGATCTGAGATCTTTAAGCTATGAGCTGGTCATGCACATGTCAAGTTGATTCAAATATATCTGCAGACTTCAGGTACAACTTTGTGGGATCATAGCACATATTTGGTGAAAACTGTGAAAAAAAGAATTAATATTCTCTCTTTTTACTTAAGTACTTTAACATTAGTCAGTATCCTTTTGCTGAAGACAATACAAAAATGGGAGGAGTGTCTGATGCATCAGAGGGTTGTGCTGTCATCCAGGGGGACCTGGACAGGCTGGAGAAATGGGCCAACAGGAGCCTGATGCAGTTCAATAAGGGGAATTATAAAGTCCTGTCCTGGAGGAGGAACAACGCCAGGCACTAGTACTGTCTGGGTACTTCCCAGCTGCAGCAGATGTGCACAGGGAGGACCTGGGGGCCCTGATGGACACCAGGCTGTCCAAGAACCAGCCTTGTGCCCTCATGGCAAAGCAGGCACCTGACCCCCTGGGCTGCTTTAGGCAGAGCAGTGCCAGCAGGGCAGGAGGTGGTCCTTCCCCTCCACTCAGCACTGGTGAGACAAATCTGAGATGCTGTGTCCAGCACTGGCCTCCCAGTGTACAAGAGATGTGGATGGAGAGGAAGGAGTTCAAGGCAGGGTTGGGATTACAGGGTTGGAGGGTTTAGTGTTTGAGGAGAGGATGAGAGGGCTGGGGGTATTTGGTCTGGAAGGCTCAGAGGAATGACTGAGGTTCCTCCAGCAGAACAGCTCCTAGCCTGCTCTGCTGCCTTGTTTCCCACCTTGGTGGGGTGTCAGGCAGGACCTGGACATTAATGAACACAAGGAGGCTTGAATGTGGCAACTGCTAATTGCAGACAAGTGTGGGAGTGATGATGCCAAGATTGTCACTGTAATGCCAAAAAGATCCAACTGGAGTGCTTAAAATTCAGTCATGTAGGATTGTATTTAGAACCTGTTCTCACCTCTCATGGTGGCTCTACGCAAATCCTGCTGGATTATCATCACTCTTCAAAGCCAAGGACACATCTGAAGTTCCTAAATTTGGGTAGAATTTTAGATTTTTTTTCTCTCTAAGCACCAGTTGTCTCTGGTTGATCCTTTTGTGTGCTGGGGTCCCGTCATACACATGAGGGTTGGAGATTCTCTGCAGTGTGCCCAGACTCTGCTTCCCAGTGCTGAATGGCCTTGCACTGGGGCTGACTCTGCTCTTAGGAGAGCTCAGGAGCTGCAGGGGATGATGCTGAGTGTGAGGAACAAGGCTTTAACTCGCTGACATGCATTTTGGCTCGAGCAGTGTCTCGGTGTGACATGTTTTATTGCTTTAGTGGCCTGTGGCTGCTCAGTAGAGCAGAAGGCTGCTGGGGTGTTTTGTTCTGGTGCATTACTCTGAGTCCCTGAAGGACCTTAGCCAGGCTGGGCATCCCCCAGCAGCAGCAGAGCTTGCCTGGGGCTGGGAGCTGCTGGAGAGCAGGGCAGGGAGCTGTGTGCTGGCAGGAGTGGCCATCAGTGGCCAGCTTTCCTATGGCCATCCTCTGGAGGCTCAGAAAAAGGGGCAGGGGGGACAGTCTAGAATTTGATGGGAGCAAACATTACATTTTACCAAACTGTTCCTTGGATTTCCTGCCCATGTGGGGTCAGAGGGATGTTGAAACTTCAAAAAATGTGAAGAAGTGTGCAGGTGAGCTGAATCAGAGGCCTCCTGTACACATGCAGTCAGCACCTGTGTGAGTGGGTACAGGACCTGAATCTGAGAATTGATTGTGTAATTTGTATTTCTGCACATAAGTAGATATTTCTATATTTGGCGTGAGGAGAAGAACTACAGTGTGAACACAAGAGAATCCCATATGGCTGATCTGAAAAGAAAATGTGGAATATTAAGTTGTTTTTAGTGTCTCTAGTGTTGTATTTGTACTCTGTCCTTTGGAAGAATAGAGGAAAGAATGCAGTACCTCTAATGCAAATCCCCCACACCAAACCCAAAACTAACTACAAAACCAAACAAAAACCCCCAACCAAACGAAATAAACACACATAAAGAATGAAACTCTTAGGTGTATGGACCAACCTGGAAGTTCTGAGACAGTGACAAAGCACTGAGGTGCCAGCTGAAGAGGCCGATAACTTTGACCCTCCTCTCTTCTCCCAAGTGAATCTTTCTGAAACACTGAAGACCTTTATAGCTGTAAATACTCGTGCCTCACAGTTGGCCTTGCATGCCACTGGAAGGAAAATACTGCAGCTTTTTAGTGGGTTTATCCACTTTGTGCTGGTTTCTCATGGAGAACGAAGGAATTTTTTCTAAACTTTGAAAGGTCAGTCTCCATGGCTGGCCAAGAATCCAGAGCTAAGTGATAAATGGGACATATTTCTGTCCTGTAGTGTTTTTTCCTAATGCAGTAAATAGTTTTGTGGAGTTTGACTTTAGTTTTTTGGGGGGTTTTCTGTTTGTTTTTAAGGACCAAAGTGCTCAAATCCAAATTTGGGAACAGGTTTAGCCGAGAAGTGATGTCAATGGTTGGTGGAAATATCAGCAAGAAGAAACTGGTGTATTGGTCCTTGTTTTCAAAGTGATTTAATTCTGCTGTTGGTTTTCTTACATTTGTGGCTTTATGGAACTCACTTTGCCTTTTGGACAGCAGAGGTGCCTTGGGTGGGAGAAGAACCAATGTCATTGGGTTGTAGAAGGGGCTGGAAGCTTTAGAGAGGAAATGCAGCCTCCTGCATCCATAGGTTTAATTGTTTAGGCCTTTTCTGCCCTGAAAATACACCCCCCATTCCGACAGCAAGAGCAGAGAGTGGACTGGTGTACCCAGTGTGGGTAGAGAGTGGTGGACCCTGTAGCTGGGTTTCACTGTATGTCTTTAGCTCTGCTGAGGGGTTTGAGTTTTGTGGCACAAAGCTCTGGTAAGTGGAGGGCAGTAGGAAATGCTTGTGTGCATGGATCCAGCTGGAATCTGCTCAGCAGTGTCATCAGCACTGTGCTAATAATGCAGGGTGACATCCCTGGGGCTGGCAGGAGCTTGTTGGAATGGTGAGGGTGATGTTGGTATCTTGACTGCAGAGGAATCCTGCTTGTCTGCCCACTGTTCACAGCATAGGAAGGATCAATTCTGGAGATGCTCTGTAGGGATAGAGGGAAGTCAGATCTGGAGTGGCTTAAGATGAATTTTTTTTTTTTTTTTTAAGTCTCTTGAATGTCACATTGTGCATGCAAAGACTTATTGAGGAGGAGAGGTTATTAGAACACATTTCAGAAATAGTTGAAAATTGAGCATATTTGGATTTTAGTGACTAAATTCATAGAACCTGATGCCTCTTCAAGCTAGGATGCGAGAACACAGCCATTCCATTCACCCACCAGTGGGAGAGGTCCAGCTGCTCCTGGGTACCATCAGACTCCTGCCACAGAGGTGTCCTCTCCTTGGTGCCACACAGCTGCACCAGAGCTATGGTCAGGGTGGGTGCTGCTTCATGGCAGCAGGGCCAAAGCTGAAAAAAAAAAGCGCATAAGAGAGAAAAAGCAAAATAGATTTCTCCACAAAAGCGCTTTGTTTAACATAATCCTGGCTACCTTTTTGGGAGGAGGGTAACAGCATGATTTTGGGGCTGGGTGGGCTGGGGAGCAGGGACAATGCAGCTGCAGGGTGAAGCTCAGCCTCATTGTCCTCCCCTATCTGCAGTTCACCTTTTATTTCTCCTGAAATTCACTGAGAAGAGCCCTTGTTCCCTGTGATCCTCATGTCTCCCACTCAAGGGTTTGAAGAACACTCCTCCTCCTCTCCAGCAGCATGGGTGCTGCTGGACTGACCTCACTTGAAACCACTTCATTGCTCACCAAGGCTGTGCCTGCCCCTGGGGTCACCTGGCCCTCTCTTGAGCTCTGTTCTCCTGGGTGACTGTTCTTGGAAGGATTTGAGCTTGTTGTCTGAGACAAGTGCTGAGCTGAGTGAGTTGAACAGGCTGCTCCAGCTCATGTCAGACATGTCCTTCTGCTTTGTCTGTGAGGACACTGAGGGCTGCCTTACCACCATCAGCTCCTTTCTTCTTGTGTTTTTCTGCAGCCTTCATCTTCTGTGGCAGCTTGGGTTTAAACACCTGGTGCTGAAAGTCACATGGAAATGTGTTTTCCATCCAGTCAGTCAGCCTTATGGTGTTTAAATGTCCTCATAACATCTTCCATTAATGCTTCAGCCTGAGATAGTATCTGTAACTCAAATTTATTCCCAAAAAATTACTTGCTACTGATATTTTGGTCATCAACAGCCTTTTTGATTGAAAGCCTTATCAGTGTGGTAGCTCAGCTCCCTGGTACCTCCCTGCCCATGCTCTGTGGCCCACAGTGGGCTCAGCTCAACTCAGTGTGTTCCTACAACTCCAAGAGCTGGAGCAGAGCTCTCCTCTGCCACGCTGATCCAAGCACTTGGCAGAGGCACAGCCTGTTTCTAAAATTGTCTCCAAGATAGTTTTCCATAGATTTGCATCTCCCAGACAGCCTAGCTGGGTGGTATTTTATATGGTGTCATTGTTTGTTTAGCTAATGAGGTAGGGAAAAACAAAGGGCTGGGATCCTTGGTTCTATGAAACAGCTGTCAGCAAGTGGCCCCCAGAGAGTGGAGGAGCAGGGACTGAGCAGCCAGGGCACTGAACTGAGGCTCTGAGGGATGCTTTTGATTCCTGACTCAACACAGTCATGGATGAAATGCAAAAAAGGATGCCTCAGCCCAAAAACGTGGAGGGAGATGCTGGGAACTGGGTGCTTTTTGTGGTTTTCTCCCAGGGAGGAGCTGCTGCTGGAGACCAGCTTTTGTCTGCCTCTGCCCACCTGGAAAGAAGGCCACCCCTTCTGCAAACATTCCCACAGTTTTCCTTCTGGAAGAACTTGCCTGCAGAAGATGGATTCCCTCCCTCATGCCTTATGCCCTACCATGTAATCTGGGCCATTCCTTTAGTTTTTTTATCTGATGCTGAGGAGCCTGGAGGAAAGGCCCTGCCCAAAGGAGCTCTGC
This sequence comes from Zonotrichia leucophrys gambelii, assembly GCF_028769735.1. Lineage (NCBI taxonomy): Eukaryota > Metazoa > Chordata > Aves > Passeriformes > Passerellidae > Zonotrichia > Zonotrichia leucophrys. The sequence goes on from NC_088182.1 coordinate 14,640,272, forward strand.
TGGAGAGCAGAAAGCACAAGGCAAACAATAAAACATCCTCCTGCAGCCCCCCTTTAGTTTGCCATTTTGACTTCAGATGCAAGCTGCCATCATTTCCACATGGATCAGCCACATGAAAAGCACCACTAAACAGTTCTCTGAGTTTCTCAACAAGAAACACAGCAGCTAAATATATTTAATCTGTGTGTATTGTTCATCTTGGCTTTAATTTCCTGTTCTCAAAAGGTTTAGGAATTTAAACCCATGAATCATTACTGAAGCTGTTAATGCTTGGAGGCTTTTTCAGAAATGGAGATAAAGGAGCTGATATTAATACCAGCTTAGCACAAATTCAGCCAGAACAACTCTGTGGGAACTTCCTGCCATCCCAGAGATACCTCTTGCTTTCTAACCATGACAAAAGCTGCTAAGAAGTGGGTAGATGGATGAAATCATTCTCCCCCAGGTAAACAGGATGCATCCATTCAAAAACATCTCTCTGGCAGGTTATGGGCTGCATCATGCCTATCTGGAGACCTCTAGAGCACTGTACTGTTCCTCTGTTTCTAAAATTGCAGAGTCTATTTCTAAAATCTCAGAGTGCAGTCATGAGATTTCTCTGGGGCTGGAGGTCATGCACTTCCTCAGGCTGAATAAAAGATGGGAAGAAATCTTTGCTCAGTTCCATTTCACTGGGTGCTAGGTGGCTGCTTTTATACCTGCAGGATCCTCCCAAACTCCTGACCTCAACAGGCTCCCAGGTATGTCAGAAACAAGGTCTGGCTGTGAGATGCTTCAGTAAAGGATGGTGGCTTCTACTCCTCTGCAGATGGAACAGGATTTGTTGGTAAATCAAGTTATTAATCTTCTTCCAAGAGTCTGGTTTGGCTGGAAGACCATGCCAGACTTCCTTTGAATCCTCTGGGATTGAACACTGAAGGTCAAAACAGGAAGTCCAGGAGAACTCACAGAAGGATCCTAACTAGTGATTGTAGTCAGAAGTGAAACAAAAACTATGTGGGGACTGTTTTTATATTTTTGTCTTGGCTTTAGTTCTAGAATGTTACAGAAATAGAAAATTACTGAGGTGGGAAGTGACTTCTGGAGGTCTTTTTGTCCAATCCCCTAGACACAGCAGGGCCAACTGCCTGGTTGATGATAATTATAAATGTGAATGTTCAGAGGAAACTGCCTCATTCTTGTTTGATTTGTACCTTTTGGTACATAAAAGCTTAGAAGCTACAAGGCAGCTGCAGGAAAATGTTTGGAAGGAACACAATTCATCCTCCTGAGAAGGGCTGCTCTAATGATTGCTCTTTTCAGGATGGAAGAGAAGTGGTCTGGTTTCTAGCATCTTCCTTCCTCCACTTCCCTCAGGACAGGGAGGCCCCTGGTGTAGAGGAGGCCGAACTGCTTTGTCTTGCTGCCTGCGCTGAGGGTGTGCTGTAGAGCTGGAAATTGTGCTGTGGCTGGAGCCCCTGCTGCCCAACAAGTGTATGGGGGAAGGAGGCATGGGGATAAGGGGCAGGAAGGCAGAGCAGTGTTGTGCTAGCTCAGGAATGTGCTGGCTTGGGAAGGGCCTGGATCTCCAGCCATGCTGTACCAAGTCATTCCATGTCCTGGTGGTGATGGAGCTGCAGCAGGTTTGTGCCAAGTGAAAGCACTGCCCTGTTTGGGAAGAACTGCACTATTTGCTTGTATATTGATGAAAGTAGAGGTGAACTCTAATGAGTAATGAGGAGATGCCTACAAATACATCCGTAGTTTACATTTTTCTCTTCTAAAACTCTGTCTTTTAAGTGTTGGAGACCTGCAAAGCAAAATGCTAAGAAATGCATCCCCTGTGAGCTGCAGCTCCCACTACCAGAAATGGTGGCTGAGTCTCTGAGTACCTCAGGGTGTTCCTTGTGGTCCTTTCAGCAGAGCACCGTGAGCACATTCTGGGAAGTTTGGATTGCCCCCAGATTCCCAGCAGAGCCCTGTGACCTGCTTGCTTCTCATGAAGGAAAAGTCTCTGTTGCCTCCTTACCTCTGTTTTCCATCATGGGGGAGCTTGAGTCTCTGAGACTGCAGCCCATGGCTGTATCTCTTCCTTTCACAGAGTGCTCTGGAGCCACTCCTGCCCCTGGAACAAGTGCACTCAGAGCCAGAAAGCATCAGGCTCAGTCAGAGCCTCTGGGGCTGTCTCTCCATCTGTTTGTTTAATGACGCGCAGCAGCCTCATCTCCGACTTCGCCCCTCAGGACAATAATCCACTCTGATGTGCAGGCCAGCCAGCTATTCTTCCCAGACCAGACTGTGATTGGGGCAGTGTAGGCCAGAGAAGGCTTAAAAGTCGTTTTATGAATAGCTTTATGGCTCTCAGTTGCTCTGAGATCTGCAGGACATGCAGAATGCTTGCTGGAGTTTGCCTGCTTGTTTTGCGCTGAAGGAAGGGATGTGCCTCAAAATCCAGATATGCTGATTCCTGACATCACTGAGTGAGAGTGGCAAAGCTTAGGGAAGAGAGACTTCAGTGAAATGCTGGTTTCAAAATCCTCAGGTTTTTTTAATTGCTTGGCTTCCATGGTCTTTGGTGTGAGAAAGTGGAATGGCTTCTTTCTATACAGACGATAAGGTGTCAGAAGGGAAGAGTGGCAGGGGCCCTAATCCTGACCATAACCCCTTAGGAATGCCCAAGTGGTAGTGAAATATCCCCAAGAAAGGAAACACATCCAGGAATAGTCTTTGGGTTTAATGCCCTATTAAATAAGGGGAAACATACCCTAGGGATCAAAAACCAAAATATTTGTCTTTCCCATAGTCCATTACTAGGTCTTCCCTTTTGTTTTGGAGGTGGAGATTGTGTGCAGTAATTCCAGCATGTTGTGTCTCAGATTGTGTCTCTCAGGCAGAACCAAGAGGTTACCCAGCTACTCTGGTTCTGTTCAACCATAAGGTGATATGATCTTAAGGTATTCTGTAAGCTCCATGTGCTCTTGGCTCACCATGGGACCAGGAGAAGATGTTTCTGGGGCCCTAGAGAAAGAGGTCTGGGAATGGCAGGGGCAGCTACTCCACCCGCTCTGCCATTGAGAAACACACCAGCCAAATATCCCCAGCTGAACATCTGCAGTGGCTGGCAAAGGCAGTGCCAGGCTGGATGAAATGCAAGTCCAGAATTACAGAGACAGATGGAGCAGGGTAAGAGGGAGGCATGGGTCAGAGGAAAGCAGCAGCTGAAGCGTGCAGGCAGCTCTCTCTGGGGCCAAGGAGCAGGAGCAATTTCCTTCTGGAGCCAGCCATCACCCAGCGTGGTACTGAGCACAGGGGGCACTGTCCACGTGAAGTCACCAGCAGGGCATGAGCAAAAGCCCTAATGAGGAACAGAACAGGGTTATCACTCACCCAGGAGCTGCAGCTCTGCCAAAAGAGCCATAGATGAAGAACACAGATGGGAGCATGTGTCTGCACCCACCCACCTGTGTAAGTGCGGGATGTGTGCCCAGGGCACGCTGCCCTGCTTGGGTCTCCTGTCCTGAGGGCTTCAGAATGGACCTCTCCACTTGCTTGAGCCTGTGTTCAGTCAAGAAGCTTGATTTCAGTGAAACAAGGTCAAACCCTCCTAAAGCCAAGAGTTGAAAGCAATTTTGAATGCTTGAGTTGTTTCCACTGAGTGGGAGCTGGGAGCTTGAACATTTTAAGATGCTTCCACTTAAGGCATCATTAATTGATGGTGAAAGTCAGGGTGACTGAAGTCTGTCCCCATTATACATTTGTGAAAGAGCCTCACAGCTCTGGAGGAAGCAGGACAATTCTTGCTTGCAGTGCCTTTGGAGTGGGAAGGGCCATGGATGGGTGGGCGCCTTTCCATTTCCATAGCACAGCATCTCACGGAGTTTATTCACTGCAATCAGCTTTTCAAATTCCTCCATTTACATCCTGATAATAGCAGACCAAGGCGGTTTTCTCCATTATAAAACTCTCCCTCTGCTCCGCCTTATTCAGAGGTGTTCAGGAAATCTGGCTCTTTCCCCTCCTCTTCCCTGCTCCCCCAAAGCGCTTTTCTTTCTCCAAAAGCAGCATGTTGCATCTTTCCCTCGCCCTGGCAGATGGATTTGTACGATTGTGCGTGCTCAGGGTTATTGCTGCTACCTGCTATTAGAGCAGGAAGAGCCCCGGCGTGCAGGAGAGAACAAAGCCCGAGGATTCCCGAGCTCTCCATTGATGCAGAAGGCACCGGGCGGGACGTGAAAGAGATAACAGAGAGGCAGCGAGATCCTCCTCCAGCGCTCCCCCTCCCTCGCCCTCCGATTCAAGGAGCCGAGGCTGGTTTGTGAATGAGGAGCCGGAGCTCGTTCAGACGGAACAAATACCAATAAAGGAGCACAATAGCGGCTGCTCCCGAGCCGCAGCCGGCAAGGAAAAGGTAGCAGCTCTCAAGAGGGGGCTTATTTCCCGAGGAGTCATTGGTGCGTGGCAGATGGAAGGAACTAATAAAATATTATGGACTTGCAGAGCTTTGATCTTCCTGCGTTTTTTCATTTTCCCCCTTCTTCCCAAGGGTACAGGCTGAGTTATCGAAATGAATAGGGTGGAAATCTCATTTGGAAAAGGCTGCCCTGGCAGCATGGCTTGTGGAGGGAATGTCAGCAGCCTGCTCCAGCACCATGCTTTGGTGTGGGCTGGATTTTTACAGCAGCACGTTTTCATCACTTTTGAAGCACCTGTACCCTTTCCCATTCTGTTCCCATGGCATCTTTCTGCCTGCTTGCAGGTCAGCTGGAGCAGGAGTGAGATAGGAACGGCCATTTTGCAGCTTTGTGCTCATTTGCAGGTTCTGGTCTATGTGCAAGAAAGAGTAAATGCATTTTTGGGGTCAATGTGCTTGCCTGTTTCTGTTCCAAATGCTGCAGCTCACAGAGACCCAGCAGCCCTGAGCTGGGGCCTTCAGCAGCCAACAGCTTTTAATCTAATTTTCTTACTGTGACTAATCTTTAGGGTGAATAGGTTTGAGTTTTGTCTCTGTGGCTGTGAAGCAGAGAAATTTGTTTTCTTTCTGGAGAAGTCACTGTGGTAAGAGCCCAAGCCCTGGGGCTTGAATGGAGAGCATGAGTATTGGCAGTGTGCAGAGTCTGTTCCCTGGACAGAGACCCCTCCTTGATTCCAGGCAGTCCCTGCTGTTGTGTCAGTCTGGCTGTCTGCACAAATGGCTTAGCAAGTCACTGAGGGTTTTATTCCTGCATGGGATTAAACTGGGATCATTTTTGTCTCTCCCCTTAAGAAAGGGTGTTTATGAGTGGCTTTCCTTGAGTTATCTGGTCTGACTGTTCAGAATTGCTTCTTTCCTGAGCCCCTGCCATGATCCTTTCACTGTCACTTGCCTCCTCTGTCCCTGCTCCACCTGGCCGTGGCAGCTCTGCCACACAGGGTCAGTGCACACCTTGTTCCTGATGGGTCTCCCAGGCTTGGCAGCACTGTCCCCTTCTGGTCCCTCCTGCCAGCTGGGGTACAGACCCCCTTCCACGGTGAAACCATGACTTCCCCATTGCTCCCTCCTCGTGGTTTTGCCTGTTCCAGCCTATGGAAATGGGTGCTCTGTCTCTGAAATGATGGAGTTAACAACACTGTGAGGGTCCTGCATCACTAAACCCTGGAGTTTACTCCAGAGAAAAGTCTGAATTGGTGTTGAGGGCATCATTGTCCCTTGTGTGAGAAGGTGTTGGCATATCTCCTTCTTTTAATTCCTGGAACAGAGGTGGGGAGGCGAGGGCTCTGCTGCATGTACAGGGAAAAACTCAACACCCTTGTTTCAGCTTTTATTATGAGGCTTTTCTGTTCCAGATACTGTATTTTGCTTTTTTTGTCCATGCATTTATTACATTCCTTGGCTGGTCCCACGGGCACTTAAATCACAATAGCTGGGGGCCTCTGGATTAGGATGCAACAGTAAATCTGCAGATGTACAACCATGCACTAATTTCCAGCTGTGCTACAGATCTTGCTTGCTTGGCTTAGTTTTAGCAGAAAGCCCATGGTTCCTGCTTGTTTTCTAATGGGTTATTCCCTTGGCTGAGCAGGGTGGAGGGAAGGAGGGACTCTGCCCCTAGGTGGGTGCAGGAGTATGTCCATGGCCAGGAGGAGACAGATACTAAAGGATGCAGGGGATACCCTGGGCAGGGAGATGCTTGTGGGAGTCAGGACTGGTTTGTCTTTTTTTGTACTGTTTAACACTGAAAAACCTGATAAATTATGTGTTAAAATGGCTTCTCTGTCCTTTAAGAGCAAACTAGGGAGCAAGGCCTTTACAGATTGAATGCTTGAAATAATATCTTGAGGGTTTTATTTTTTTTTCAAACTTGGTTTGCCAAAAACTCTTACTAAGACTTTTTGCACTGATCTTGGACAAGAAAACATTGCAAAATACCACATTCTCCTTAGATGATAACATTGTTTCCTGCACTGCTCTAATACCAGCCTATTGCCTCAATTCCTGGGATTGCTTTACTCAAATGTTTGTGTTCTCCACTGGACTGGACTTTGACACTTCCTTCTGCTTTTGGGGGCCTGGCTGAAACTGCTCCATGGCTGGAAGCAGCACAGCTCAATGATCACTTGCTCCTCTGGACCCAAATCCACGTTCCCAGCCGATAATCCTGACAAGATCCCACCCCTTCACCCCCAGAGAGCGAGCTGGCATATGTAACTCCAACCAACTGGATTTATAATTGCCACATGGAAGTGATGATAAGTGCCAAAGCTGCATCCCTCAGCTGTCCCCCAGGAGCATCACTGAGCTCAGGAGTTCAGCTCCTCACAGATAACACAGTACCTTCTGCAGACAGATGGGCTTTGATTTCAGAGCACCCTGGTGTGAGACTGGTGGCTCTGGTTGTGTTTGGAGCAGATAAACCAGCCTGGAATCCTGTGTGAGCTGTTACCCCATTCCCCAAACATACCTGACACTACAATGTTCATTTTAGACCAACATGATCCAAAATCCACCAGGCAAGCTGTGGTGGGCTCTGTGGGGAGGGTATTTTGCACGAAAACAAAGCTGGTGGCAGACAGAAGGTTGGTGAGGCTCCCTGGGTGTGCTGTGGTGACCCTGTCATCCCTGGTGGCCCGTGGCCACTGTCCCCATGTGGTGCCATGGAGCTCAGCCTGGCTTTCCTAGCCCTGTGTGATGCAGTAAACCAACATCTCTCAGCAGAGTGGGCAATGGCAGGACCAAAACTGCCCCAATTCCCAGCTCCTGTGTCTCTGCAGGGGCTGGGAGGGTTTGCTCCTCACAGGTTTCTGTCATATGGAGCACAGCACTCCATGTGCTGTTTACTGCCTCGGCTGCTCCAGAAATATTTCTCAGGGGGAAAGCTCTTGGCCAGGGCGAGGTTGAATTTTCCAGACTCTGTTCCCACTGGGGTTTAATTGCTTGCAACCTTTACTGTGTTTTTTTTCTTTCTCTCCTTAAGCCCAGGCCTCTGTAACCTTAATTAGCAGGCTGTGGACATAACCTTGTTTGATGCATGATGGTTTTGATGGGCAAATGTAAGCAATGAGGGTGGTGAGTAGAGATGCTCAGGGACAGTGGCTTTGGTTTGTGGAAAAAAGTGAAGATTTAGTGTCTTTTTTCCCCTCTTTCTTTTTCCTGAACCTGGATACAAACTCAAATGTTCTCACCTCAAAACCCCACACAGCAAAACAAGAATTTGTAGATCCCACCTCCCATCCTCACTTCAAATAAAAACCTTAACCTGTATTTAAACAGAGATTCTTACAAATACCCCAGAGTATTCCTTGTGACTTATTATTTTTAAAATGTCAAAATAGGAATTTCAAAGCTTTCCCCCCCCCCCCCTCGTTCAGTGTTTAACAAAAATATTCTGGTGTGTTTGTTGAATTGTGAGTTTGTTAAAATAGGAGATTTCTTTGCATATCTGTTCTTGCTGGCATGTCCCCAGCAGGTTGTGAGGACAGTTCAGTGCAGGGGCTCCCAGTGTGACCCTGGACTGCACAAAGGCTGGCCAGGTTCCTGTGTCCACTCAGACATGGTCTCTCCACTGCTCCAAACTCCCTGGAACAACTGAGAGAAGCTCCAGAGCTGCCTCCTCCTGTCTGTGTCCTGTGCAGCTGAGCCCATCCCAGGGATGTCACTGGCTCCTGCTGGACGGTGGCAGATGGCTCTCCCCAGGATTTAGCTGCCACTCAGCTGGGATTAGCACCAAATTCCCATCTCAGAGGGAGAAGAGCAAAAAGCACCAGTGTCCTCCTAGCTGGACTGGCAGGATCCAGCCTTGCTCTCTGCATAACCCCTGCCTTTGCCTTCTGATGGGACCAGGGCAGAAAGGATTAGAGACATTCCTGTAACTGCTCCAAAATCACAGATGTTCCCAGCAGTGGGAATATCCTCTGCCCTGTGTAGGAGCAACATTAAGTACAAGCTCAGCTCTGTGGTGGTTGTACCTCCAGTCTGTAACTTCCTCAAGGAAATGGAGATGGCGATGGTGGCACCTTAGGAGACACCCAAGTATGTTTGGGTCTAAAATGAGAAATATTAGAAGGGTGACATGTGCTTTCTATAATCTAAGGATACATTGATGAAGATGCATTACACTGGTATTTATACCTACCCTTTTCACCACAGTGGTTTCAGGGTGGTTTCACCATCATAGACCCAAACAATTGTAAGGGTCTGAAATGCCTGTGGAAAGCAATTTTGTGCCATCAACTGCTATATACTATATTTTGGCTGAGGTCAGGAGCCTGGTTTTCTGTTGTTGGTCCCTCTCATCTTTTAATCAGAGCCATCCAGTGAAGAAGTACAACATTATGCTTATTTCAGAATAATTGACTGTGATTAAGTAGATGTTGCCTCTCAGTGGAAGGTAGCAATCTACATCTGTGTGACAAGGTCCCCATCCTCCTCTTAAAGAGTCTCCAGCTGAGGTTTGTGTTTGTGTCAGCCCTGACACCAGAACCTGATCCATCCCTGAAGGGGGTTCCTGATAGCTCTGACAGTTCCAGAGCCAATTCCAGGAGATGCTGCAGCACATATAGAAAAGTCTCTGCTCTAAACCCCCTTCCACACAGAAAGAATGGTCTTTATTTGCCACAAGGAGCTGCTGTGAGAGTGGATTAGTTAATGTTTCAACAATGTTTGGAAGTATTTATAGCATCAAACTAATCTTTATATCACTCAGTAAATAGTTGTTATTTCTTTATGGCAGGCTGCATATATGGGCTGTTATGGTGATGCAGCCAAAGGTGTTTTTGATAATTTTTTTTTCCATTAGAAATCAGGCAAATTCATTTCTTGGATGCTTTTGAAATTTCTGCAATCAAATCAGGAGGGGAGATAGGATGGAAAATATGAAATGGAGTTTCTCACCCTGTTTCTAAGAAAACAATTGGTGAACAGGAGCAAAGTGAGGCATCAAGGGGGAGTGGAATTGCTGCAGTCAGGAGGTGCACAGGTTCCAGCTCTGTTCACTCTTCTCTATTTCAGTCACACCTTGGTAGCCAGAGCCATGAGGGTGAATTTTAGATGCTGCAGCTGATCTCTTCCTCCTGGCAGCAGTGAACTGTTCCATCCTCTCCTGCTCCCAGCTGTGTCTCCATCTCCTCCCTGGCACAGGCCCTGGTGCTTGGCAGACTTTGTGCTGGGAAGGTGCACCTTGATCAGCTGCCAGATTCAGGTTTGCTGTATGTGGGGAGGTGCTTCAGTGCAGGCTCTGCTGAGCACCAGAGCTGTGGCAAAGAGGATAAATCGGGGGAACATGAGAGAGGGGACCAGCTCCTTTTGGCACCCTTTGGAATGGTTCACTCTCTATCCATCATTTATACTAAGACCAAAGATTTTTGATGCTTATGCACCTTTTCACTTGAGGGAAAAAGTTGTTTTAGGGCAGTGAAAGCTGAAAAAGTGCAACATGAAAAGTCGATGCGCTCACCGCCAACACCTTTGAGACCGCTCATGCAGAGAAAAAGCTTCTGCATAAGGCAAAAAGTTTTGCCTTTGGATTTTGACCTTCACTCCAGGTGAGGTGGAAGAAATTCAGTTCCTTGCAGAGTCAATGATGAAAGTGAGCAGCAAAGGTGCAGTTTTGCTGAGATTGAAATCGACCAAGTGAGGAGCTGGGAAGTGGGTAAGGGGAGAGGTGGCTGTGTTTGTGTGGCAGGGCTGGCAGGGAGCTGCCCAGGGCTCTGCAGGAGCACAGCCTCGTGGCTCAGGGCTGCTTGGCTCTAACTCTGCTGATGAGCTCTGTCAATATCCCATTCCTGTGGTTTCAGCAGTTTGCCATCCCTGTTCATGCAGAGGGTGCTGGATGCTGGCAGGGCCATCTGTCCAACTGCCTGAGGAGCTGGGGCAGAGGGTAAAACCTGGTGTTGCTGGGAGCCTGCAGGAGCAGAAAAGACAAAGGGAAGCTTGATGATGGGGTCAGAGCTGTTTACTTAACTTGAACCATAGGCTTAACACCCCAAGTCCACAGTTCCAAAAGCTCCAAGAATAACTATCAGGCACCAAAGGTGCTATTTCATAGTTAATAATTGTTTAAATTGTTATAATTGTTTAAATTTGCATACACATATACACTGCTCACAGCTGGGAGATATCCAGCCCTCCTGGGCTGTCAGAGAGGCTCTACTCCTTCACTTGCAGAACAAACCTGTGGCTCCCTTGGAACAATCAGACCTTGTCCTGCCAGCTGTTGCCTGTCCTGTGTGGAGCAGACCCTTTCACCTTGCACAAGGACTGTCACAGGTCACTTCAAGGAGCCAGGGTTGTTGTCTGCATGGGGACATCTGCCACAAATGCAGTGCAGGTGGGAACCTGAATGAAAACAGATGAGCCTTGACAGAGAAATGAGGTGTCACAGGATGTCCCCGAGCTGGCAAAGGTCAGTCTCTCTCTGCTGTGTCCTGTTGTTGTTTGATCCTGTGATGGAGAGGAGGGACACAGCATAAGTTCAAAATGCAGGACACGATAGAGCTCTTGGCTGTCCTGAAATTGGGAGAAACTCCTCTGACACTCGAATGAACCCAAGAAATTTGTCAATAAAGCCCCCATCTGGCTTGGAGAGCAGATTAGGAGCATCTGCTGAGAGTCCTAATTATCCCCTTTTCCCTGCCAAACTTTCTGTGGTTGTCAGCTCAACACAGGTTTGTCATGTAAGGCTTGAAGTCTGTGTGTGCTGATGCTGCTCTGAATGAGAGATGAGGACATAGTTATTTTTTTGTTCTCCACAATGTTCTCCACAGTTGTATTCTTGTTCTCCCCAATGGACAGCCTGTGAATCCAAATATGCTTTAGCCACCAAGATGAAAGGCAATGGATTCAGGGGACTTTGGGGAGGACCTGTGTTTCTCCCTGGTGCTGAGCAGGCTGGAGATGAGCAGGCTGAGATTTGGGTTGGGGCTGTTTTGCTTGGTTGTCTACATCAGAAGAAAGCATTGTTGTGTTCAGGTTTAGGTGGCTCTCCCTGAGTTTTGGTGGAAAGAAGTCAGGCAAACTACAATCTGGGGCTTCCTGATCGAGGCTCTGGTTAGGGAACTGTGACCCTGAGATTGCTGCTCTCTTCTGCCCCAGGAGAAAGAGGCTTTCTCTTTCATTAGTAAGGTGCTTACTTGATCCTACAGAGGATCAAATAATACAAAATCCCACAATGCAGGTACTGTACTGCTTTTTTCTCAGGTACAAGCTCTTTTTTCAGGTTTTGTTTTTAATTTTGGTACCTTCTTTCCTCTAAACCCTTCTGAAATATATCAAATATCTGCTCGAATGGCACATTTCTGAGCATGTTTCTTACTTTTCTTGGGCACAGGATTTTCTTCTAGGCTTTGTGAAGCCCTCTTTGTTAGAATGAAATGCAGAAGAGCCAGATGGTTTGGCCAGAGTCCAGTTACCTAAGAAACATGCACCAGCACCCTATCAGAAGTTATTTCCTCTAAAGATCACGCTCGGCCTGCTTTGTTCTAATAACCAGCTTAAAAGTCAACATTGAGCTGTCAGTACCTATTTTTTCCTCCATAATTAATCTACAAAGTTCAACCTGGAATCAATAAAAATGACCTCATGGCTTTTCTTTTTTTTTTTTTTAATCATTCCTCAAACAATTTTTCCCCACACAACTTCTCCTTCATAGGTGTGACACAGGAGTCTTTTCCAACCTTAATGATTCTATGAATGTTAGATTTTCAATCTCAATTCGTACTTGAATCAAAATCTGTGGTTTTTCTTCTGCAGAAAATCTAAGGGAACATTTGGCTTGATTCAGTAGGCACATTCTTGCTTCATTTTAAGTAATTTTTATGTTCTTTGTCTTTCAGATTGAATTATTCTACATTTAGAACCAGATTTTATTATCATTATTATTTTTATAGTATTTTCTTAAAATATTTGTATTAAATATAAATATATTTATATTTTCTTAAAATATAAAATGGGGAAAAAATACAACAATGCTGGGACATACGTCCTTATGTCAGAGGTGGCTGTCAGAAGGACACATTTATGGTCTCGTGTGACAGGCAAAAATTTTTTCCAGAGTCAGGACTCTGAATTTATCCAGAGTCAAGTTTCTTCTAACATGGAGGATATAATTTAGCAACTGCTCAGAATCTTGTTCCAAGCTGAGTGCTCTACTATATTCACTTTTTTGGTAGTGAGATAAGAGCTGATTTTTCTTTCTGAACAAGGCCCTGATTGTGAGCTGCAAGGCTGGGTAGAAATCTGGCCCCGTCGACTTCTGCAGTGTGACCTGGGGCTTGGCAGACCCTTAACTCTCAGGCATCTTTCTCTCTTCAGAGTTTCAATGGGGCCAGACAGGGTTTTTTTGGTCCCTCTGTGATTGCTCTTGCACAATCTCCTCGTTAAAGCAGCGTATCAAAATCAGTGGGTGAAATTGGACGCTTCCTTTGCAGATGGAAAATTTATTGTCCGCTCGTGCCTTTGTGCTGAAGTTTGGATCTGGGGTTTTAGAGCCCCTCCTTCCCCTGCCTATGTGGGAGTTTCCCCTAAAGATGTGGAATGTTTACTGCATACCAAGGGCAAGACATTATGCAGACACGGGGCGCACAACACCTACAATTTCTAAACCACATGTGGCCTGTGTGGATTTCCTTGTGCTGAATTCACATGGAAACACAAACACATGTGGCATTTTTGTTGCTTTTCTAGGAAATCACGGAGCACAGCCCTGCAAAATAATACTTCCTACTGTTGGATCCACTGTGTAATGGGGGGAGGTACTGCTCTTGTGTCCCAGGCTGCTGAAGCCTCATGCCAAGCCCTTGAGTCATTCACCCCCAGTGTCTGGCTTTCCAGGAAGGCAAATCCCAGTTTTAGAACCTATTGGGGACCGAAGAGTGCCGTGGGAAATAATAAAGGAAAGGTCATTGAACATTATCAGAACTTGGGTTTTTCAGTGGGGATCGTGCCAGGAAATGTATGATTAGGAACTGGAGAAACTGTGTTGTATCAAGGCAGCTGGAGTAAAGCCAGCAGGATATGAAGTGGCTTCAGCCTGCTCTGAGGAAGGATGAAGTGAGCTGGCAAGGCACAGGGAGAGGGGAGGTTAGGGGAAAAGTGTGGGCAATTAATAGGTGGAATCTTGCTCTGTGTGTTCAATAGCCCTGCACAGCTCCTGGCTGCTCAGTCATTGCTTGGGGATGTGAAGGGATGAGGATGAGGTGCCACTCTTGACTGCCAGGTGAGTGCCAGCACATGTTGGTGCTCCTCAGAGCTCCCTGATCTGCACTCAGGGTCTCTCAGGCTGGCAGCCAGCAAGGAGGTGCTGCATGATCCTTGGGGAGGAGGTGTAGATGTGAAGGCCAGGAGTGGGAGGACAGGTTGTTACTGCAGAGAGATGTCCCCCTGTGCTGCCACCATCAGCCTTCTGCCTTTCTGATGAGGGAGGTATCTTCTCTTTCCCCCTTGCAATCAAAACAGCTGAAAAATACAGCAATTCTCAGGGAAAGCAAAAGTCCTTCTCTTTCCTTGGCACACAGAGAAAGAACAAGAATGCTCAAGTCAGCATCCTACCCCAAGGGTGATGTATCCTCAGTTGTTCTTTGGATATATTGAGCAAAATACATGTGCACCACCAGCAGCTGCAGGACTCCACCCCAGAGATGGCTGAATTTCAGTGGTGAAATCACACTGGAATGTGCTTCTCATCCAAACATTAACCCCACTTAACCTAAGAAACCTCAAACAAACCACACTAAGTTTGTCCAATTTGGGAACAATTTACTAGCCTGATTTTCTGTAGCAGAGGGACTTAAGTGTTGTGCTTGTGTTCCTGCTGACCCAGCATCACTCTTTGTAAGAGGGCTAGAAAGTTTGGTCATGCTGTGTTCATATTGGTTTGGAGGAAAAGACATCTAAGGAGAAGAGAGAGACAATTTGCTTCCCCTTTCAAAAAATCCACTTCTAAAAAGTTTACTGAATGCATATACTTGGTGTGATTGACCTTTTGGTCATGCAAACATTTCAATGTCTTTCATGGCCTGTTCCATGGCCTTTGCAGCTTCAGCAGAGTTCTTCTAGTGGGGTTTCCTGTCCCTTGGTGTGGCCTCAAACCCCTTTGCTCAATGTTCACTTCTAAGCTCATATAACTGGCCTGTATTTTTATGTGCACAAGGAAGGTTCTTCACAAGAGCCCTGGAAATCCTGGCTCCCACTCAAATGTCTTCTTGCTTAGCCTGGGACTAATGCTCTGCAGAGCTGGTACCTAGAGCAGGAGTGCAAGCGTCACCTTTAGTGACTTCAATGTGTTAATGGCTTGCACCACAAGACTTTTGTAATGTTTTCATATTGTGACACTGACTATGAGTAAGAAGCTGGCACATGGGTTGTGGTACCCTGAAAAGCTCCTGGCAAGGAACAGCATCCCTCTAAGCTTCTCTGGGGAACAAATGCAATGTGACCAGGTGCAGCTCAGGGCTTGGTCACACAGGATATTGGGGCGTAGTTATTTCACTGGAGTAAGGGATATGAGTTACCAGATGGAGTTGCTTCATAGTTATATCACCAGGGAAGAATATGGGATATAGCTCCCAAGAAGCTGATCATCCCTAAAGGCTCAGTTTGTTTTAGTTTACATTGTCATCTCTCCAGGGTTATCTTCTGTACTTGGTCCCATTGCTACTAAAGTCACTGAAAACTCAATTTCTGCATCAGCCCATTCATGGTTTTAAAAACTATATGAACACTCTTTCACTGAATGCATCAGTTCCTCCATCTGGTTTGACTTGGGTTGCATTTTCCATCACCTGCAGTAGTGACAAAGGGCTGACACTGCTGATGGGTTTGGGACACATCAGGACAACTGAAGTCCTCCCCAGTGAATGACTTCAGAAATCATTGTTGTGTCTTTGCTTGCTGAATTTGGATTTTTTCCTGGCTGCTGTTCTGTAAACATGCGCTGTTAGGCATGTTGATGAAACCTTTACCCAGAATTTACATCTAATTTTGGAGAGGGCTTGAGCCACAGCTAAGGGACACTGAGCTTGTTGGCATGACCACAAACAGTATCCAAGAAGACACAAGGAATGTTGGTGATGTGCTAAGTTCTCAGTGCTTTCAAAAAAAAAAAAAAAGGAAAACAGTGACACTAGTAAGAATATGAAGGAAGAAGCCAAGAAACCTGAAAATAGGACTTGAATTGGTGGCATAAATTTTTCCAGTGAGCTGTTAACTTCTTTGTCCACAAATTAGACTTGAGTTGTAAGCAGGGTACATAGTCTAAGCAAAACACTGTGGAATTCAGATACTTCAGCACTAGAAAGTCAACATCATATTAAAATGCACCATCTGATTAGGTGACAACTGCAATTTATTCCCAGGGAAATCTATTTAATTAGTTGGAAGGAGTCAGGATGTTTGATCTTCCAAGAAAAAGACACTTCCAAGGGCTGGTAAATATGAATTCAGAAGAGGGATTTTGTGAGGGGTTCACAATGCATCTGTTCACTGAAACTTGTAAAAAATCATTACAGCATTCAATTCTCTTGTGAGCCTTTGAATGTAATGAGTGCTCATTCCAGCAAGCGCTTCAGGTTCACATTTCATCTGCAGTCAGCCCATTTTCCCCATCCAGCTCCTTCAGTTGCCAGAGATCTTGGAAAGATGATCCAGAATCAGCTCAGAAATACCAGAGCTCCGTGGAAACCTGCACACCAGCTGCTGTCCACAGTGAGCTGGTGACACCATGGTCACAGGCTCTGTGCAGTGGGATTTCAAGGAAGGAGGTTCCCTCTTCCTCTAACGATGCTGGTGGGTTTGGGGATCCATTTTCACAGCTGCAGCTGGTGTTTGGAGCCTCTGGAGATGGAGGATTTGGCACTTTTTCCAAATTCCCCTCCTTTCAGTGCCTGGCCCAGCTCTCTTCTGTGCATGAGGATATGATATCTGTGCCAGAGCATCCAGTGCTGGTTCCACATTGCCAGCTGTGTTCTGCACTGCCTGGAAACAGGGGGTTCAATCTGCAGCCCAGAGAGTGTATGGGATACCCACATACACATCCACGTGCACACACAGCACAAATCCTGGTTTTGAGAAGCCTGGGACAACACTTGTAGTTAGGAATGCCTTGTTATTTTTAATCCATCTTTCCTACCCTCCCTTACAGTGCTTTAATAACCATGATATAGGAATATATCTACTCCTTTAACTTGTTTTATCAGAACTTTGATTCAGTATCTGTTTTTTATTTCTTAATTGAGCCTTTGGTATTGGAAGAGGGTAAACTCTCCCACTCCATATTTTATGGTCGCAGAATAATAGATTTTAGTTCCATGCATCATAATCAAACTAACCCAACCTCTCCCAGTACAGTGCATCCACAACCCTGTTACAGCAAAAGTCTCCCATGGGCAGAGGGAGAGATCATTGTGGGGTGAATAGTGCCCACCCAGCCTGTCTGCCACCAAGTGCCTTGAACTGCCCTTGCTTTCCTCCTTTGTATAAATTTCCAGCCCTTCACCCACATCTTCTCTGTGTTAAATATTCCCCTTTGATTGGGAAGTAACTCTGTGAGCATTTTTAGGAGGAAGGAAGGGACAGCTAATAACAGCATTAAACCTGACCTTCTGTGTGTGTGCCTGAGTCTGCTTTCCCCAAAGCCGTGCATAAATTAACATTCTGGCAATAAAACTGAGCCTGTTTAATTTTCTGTTTGACTAGAAACGTTCAGAAAATGTCATGATATTTGATTTCATCTTTGTCTATTTTTTGCCCCTGCTGAATGAAGCTCATTGGCCTCTGGAGACCCAGGCACACACAGCATGTCTGGGAGCACATAAAGGGCCACTGTCCCCAGGCATGTGCTCCTCAGCCACGCAGGAAGTATTGGGTTTTATGTTTGAAGCCTGGCTGAGGTTCCCTAATGGCTGTTAATCCTCTGGTTTCTTTGACTACATCCTGTGCCAGACCTGCTCCCACCTCAGCAGCCTTGGGGTTTCTGCTTGCTTCACACAAGTGTCCAAAAATGTGTGGGAGGAGGCTCCATACCAGACTGAGTGTGTGAGTGGGGTGGATTGAAAAAGCAGCTAAAGCAGCGAAATTTTCCTTGCTGAAACACTGAAAAGTTGAAAGTACCTTTAAGAGATGAGCCACTTTGAAGCTTTGAAGGAAGAGAAGTTCTAGCCCAAAAGGGCTTTAGGTAAGAGGCAGCAAAGGAAGTTAAGAGCAGTTTTAGGATGGGCTTAGCAGATCTGCTGCTGGCAGTTGTTGTAGCTCCACCAAAGGCGCTGGGAATTCTTGCCAGATGTAGACACAGCCTTGAGCATTGTTGATAAAAGGAATGATTCCTCAGGAGAAAAGGATAAAAACTTTAAGCTGGAGAGATGGCCTCACATATTCTTATGTGTAATATATGGTAATGAGTCCTAAAAATAAAAAATTTTTGGAGGGCAATGGACCCTTTACTCACAGTCATCCTTCCTTTTCCTCAAGGCTTGTGAAGAGTACACTTCCCCTGAGTCCAGTGGTGTCCCCATGGCTGCAATTCCATGGAAAACCTGTCCCAACAAGGTGTTTTTCCTTTTGGATAAGTCTGGGACTTTTTTCTGTGAGATTGAATTTCAGCTTCAAAATTCATTTGAAATCACCTATTTTCTATTACACATTAATTGTGAATCTATTTTTACAATTAGAGAGTGGATGGCTCAAAGGGATTATTAAGAATTACCAGCTACTGCAAATAACAGCCAGAAGCATGAGTGAAATTCTGACATTTTCCATAGCTCTGTGTGCAAAGCTGGTGATAGAATCAACCTGTTATCTAAAACTTGTCGACCTCAGGAAAAGAATGTGAATTCAAATCAATAGTTTTATTTTTTATGGGTTTCAGTTTTGTCTGAATTGAGCCTTGATGAAGTTTCCCCATTGCTGTGCCTGGTGCTGGAGCTTTGGTAACTGAGGGGAAGATTTCACTCTACCTGTGCCTCCAAGATCACCATTTTCCCAGGGATGCTGCCAGCCTCCCTGCCTCTGCTTCTCTCATGCATTCTCCATTTTGTGCTGGTTTGGGAAAAGCTTTTTTTCCCACTGCGGGCTCAAAGGACTTTTGCTTGTGGTGGTTTTCACATTGTTTGAGTGGTTGTTCACCCAAGGTTTAAGTTGGGTTTGAAGCCTCCAGGAGGAGGAGGGAAAAGTGACACAAAGCCAACCACAACTAACCCTGATCTATCCATGCTATTGGTGGTAACAGTCTTTAATATGACACAATACTGGATAATCATAAACAGCTTTTGTTTCGTAGGGATATCCTTGTTCCATATTAAAATCCCCCTTTGCCACAGAAAATCAATGTTTATACTAAAAAACAGATGGGGACTCAGGTTTGGTAATTTTTTACCATGATGTTAAATCCTACAAGCATAAAGTTGAGTTTTCCCCTCCATCCTCTGCTACCAGCAGGTCCTGGGGGGAGTTTGTGAAGGGTCAACTCTGCTCAGAGTGCTGGGAAGCAGATGGCTCATCTTCATCTTCACGGGCTGCACACTCGGGGAGTGATGGTGGCTCTGTCATCCGTGACACAGGGTCCCTTGAGGTCGTTTTGCAACAGTGTTATTAAGAATGTATTTCTGGAAGTGGTGTGTGAAACTGCTAAAAGATTGTAGGTTGGACAAACTGAGGGATCTGAAGCAGCAAAACCCTCAGGTTCTGGTTTGACATCGAGCCTGAGGTGTGCTGTACCAGCCCTTGCTGAAGGGTGTTTGGGACATGCAACACTGATGGATTAATTGTGAGGGTCTGATGAGCTGTCTAGGGGTGAGAAATCTACTCCATGTTTGGTGGTGCAACATTACAATGTTTGTGTAGTTGGATGGAATTCCATAATCATGGAAAGACAGGAAACAAAGGTAGGAAGGATCCATATTGGTGCTGATGGTAGGGACCTTTCCCTGCTCAGGACTGATGATGCTGAGAAGACTGTGGGGCCTGGGACCAAGGGGAAAATGTCCCAGAGGGGAAAAGAGCAGGTCTCTAAGTCTGAATGTTGTGCTTTCTGCTGGCCTGCACTGAAAGAGCCCTGAGCAGCCAGTGGGAGGGAGCAGTGGCAGGGAAAGCCTTGCCTAGCAGGACATTCCTGAGGCCCACTGTGGCCTTGGTGCCCCTTGGTGCCCAGCATGCCAAGGACAAGGGGGTCCCAGCAGCCCCTTCCCCAGAGCCAGCTTGTCTGCCTGGCTCACAAATGCTGCTGCTGTGGCAGAGGGCAGGGCAGAGGGAGCAGGAGGGCTGGTGGGAGCTCCTGCACAGGGCTGGATCAACCAGCACCACCAGGATAATGTGGTTGTGATGGCCTGCCACGGTGCCTGGGTGGTTCTGAGCCCCATGGAGATGTGATCCACACCCAGAGCTGCTCAAATGATGCACACAAATAGCAGAGATTTAATGGGCAGTGCCCAGACTGGGCCATGCAAGGGCCCCTTGTCCCTGCCAGTGAATGGAGCCTCATGGATGACAATTCATAAATCCTGAGTTATTTACTGCATGCAACCTGCTCCAAGCAGTAAATCTTATTTTCATTTACCTGAAGTTAATTTCTTTTTAGAAACAATAGCGTTGCCCGTGAGCCTTTTGGAGGATGTATCAGTTTGTGAACTCGTGGCTAATGGATGTCCTGGATGGGTGCCAATACATCAGGAAATCGGCTGTACCCCTTCTGGCTAAGCCTGGAAAAACAGCCAGTGTTTACTAATGCTATCCAAAGGCAAGTGGAGAGGAGAAGCTGCAGACAAGCGGGATGAAAATGCCCCCTCCCACTCTGGTGTGGGCGATGAGATTGATCCCAAAGGTGCTGGGCAGGAGCATGGAGGGGTTGTTGAGGAAAGCAGGATGCCCCCAGCTGGATGCAGTGAGTTGGGAAAGCAAATTGGGCAAATCACTGTGGTACCTCAATGCCACAAGTGAGGAAGGGGTTAGAGACTTCAGGATAAGGACTCAGAAGTGTATTGTGTGTGTCTAAGTTGGATCTGTAGAAAAACATCTTCCTTGACTACCACATTGCTCCTGGTAAAGTTAAGGGTTGTATTCCTGTGGACTGCAGTAGGAAAGGACAGTAATTTCTATATGCTAATAATTTTCATAATCTCAAACCTGGATCTATCAGAACATTAAAAAATGTAAAGGCCTGGTTCTTCTGTCTTTTAGACTAGTAAAGTGCCATGAAATAAAAACAAAGCTGTGTCTGTACCTGTGATGTTTACAGATAGCAGGCAAATACTTTCTTTAAACTCTGATCTCTGAAATAATACACTTTGCAAGAGCTGTTTTATTCTGTATTGGAATACAATTTGTTGCAAGCACAGCTGCTTTGCTTTATGGAGCTAAATGGGCTGAGTGTTGCTGTCTGCCTGATGCACTCCTCAGGCATAACTGAATCTTCTGATAATGTCAGGAGGAGGTAAGAGAGGAAAGGCAAACCACTTGCATTCTGTACCCCTGTGGATAAAGCAGGACATGGTGAACCCATTTTGTTCTCAACAGGAGTGCAGACTTAAAGCAGGTTGCCTGGTGTGGGGTTGGTTGTGGGGGGTTTTTTTGGTGTTTATCTCTCTCTTCTTCTTTTTTTTAATATTTTGGTAGAAGAAAACTATCTTCAGTAGTTTGTTGCTCAGGTTTTTATAGTTTATAGTCTTGTATACCATCATCTTTTCAGTAGTTGCACTGAAACCTCTCTGTTTCAAGTAACCAAGTGTGAATTACAATGCAGAAGCACATGAATAGACCCTGTATCTAGAAAAATACAATTTTTGATATACTTGAACAACAAAGTAGACTTTCATCAGTAGAGTTCCTTGTAATACAACTATTTATGGTCCAGTTACAGATCCAAGTGGATCAGAAACCAAATTAGGTAGAAGTTAAGGGTTTAAACAGAGATACCAAGGCCACAGTGAGCATGAAATATGATCTGTGTTCTCCAGCACTACCTAGAAATCCTGCTAGTTTGGGCTGTTGTGCAGTGTGTGTGTGTCATGTCCTGTATGGTGGAATTTCGTATCTAGCTTGGCTGAATGGACAAACCTGACCAAGTGTCTCTGTTCAAATTGATACAGCCTCTCCTCTGTCCTGGGAGAAATAAATCAGGCCCTAAGGAATGGCTGAGCCTGAGCCTGTGCATCCTGTTGGGAGGCACATCCTGGAGGTCTGCTCAGCCTCCCTGTCCTGCCAGAGGAGGGAATCACTGCCTGTCTGAGGGATTTCCATCTGTCAAACACTACAAACGCATTTCTCCTCACCAACTATTTCTGAGAATCCACTGGTGAGGTTGTCAGAGGGGATTTCACCCCTTTCTGTGAGGTTTTGCAGTCACTGTTTGAAGGAGCTCAGCCCTGACTCATGTAGGATTCTTCAGAGTGTTTGTGTCCCAGTGACCTGGCAGGCATGCAGGTGCTGTTCCCAGGGATGGTGCAATGAATGTCTGTCCATGCTGCTGCTGCTCTGTGTATAAAGTTGTGTCCTGAGGCCACAAACTCGCTGGAGACACAGCTCATTGCAGGCACTGTCTTGGCAGTGGTAAATTAGTGGTTTTTTTCCCAGAAGTGATTATAATAAGGAAGGAATAAGACAGAGGTGGATGTGTCATTTTCCCATTATAGATGGCAAAAGGAGGAGAATACCTCTCTTGTTACAGATGTTCTCATCTGTCTTAGTGGAAATAATTCTTCTACTGATGGTGTGGGTTGCACCAGTGTTTGTCCCACTTCAGCTTGGTCTCCTTCCAGGGCAGGAGAGGTGCAGCAGCAGATACAGCCTGAACACAGCCCAGGCAGGGGAGCCTGTGCTGAATGAGTGGACCTCTATTGGACAAGTGCACTTTTTCATCTGAAAGGAAGACACAAAATGTCTTTCTCAACCCACACAGAAAGGTGTCCTTAACCCTCCTTCTTTTCCCTGCTGGCTGATGGATTTCACTGGGCTCAATTTTTACACCAAAGCAAATTAAAGCTAAAGAAAACACAACAGCAGGGAAAAGTCCCATCATCTCACAGCACGTCTTCCCTGCTGAGAGATATTTTTGACAATTCTGTTTCTTTTTTTCCTAATTAGAAGTAATGATGTGTTTTTCAGGTCAAGAAGACCTCCTTTGCTGTGAAATATTAGGCTGATTTTGACAGGGTGGCTAAAAATAGGCATGTACACACACATGTGCCTGCATGCACATGCACCAGCAGGAATAAACATGGAGTGCTCTCTGCCTAATTACAAACATACTTTCCTCTGGGGGTGGGGGAGTGCCTTTGCCTCCAGTTAGTTGTTTTTCAAGTAAACAGAGAGAAGGAGTTTTCTGAAGAACAGATGGGCTGGAATGAGGAATAGAAATATTTTCAGTCAAAGAGGGGCTGCATGATGTAATAAGCCACAGGAACAAAGTTCAGTTATTTTATGCTCTCATCCAGACCTCAGAGTGAAAATGCCTCTGTTGTTAATTTCAGATTCATCTACTTTTGAAGGCTGGCTCTGGCTTTAAATGCTATTATAATATACATGGAGCTAAACTGGGCAAACAGCAATTGAGCAATGATGGAAGAATATATTTGTCAGCACTGGAAGCTTTTGGGTAGCGTTTGCACTGCAGATGATAGGCCAGAGATGCTTTTGGTTACTCTGGAGGCAAAGGCTGTACCTTGAATAACCTCAATAGAAGGCCTAAACATTTTCCTCTGCCTGAGTGAAGTGAGGGTGGGTTTTGAGGCTGCCATTTGAGGGTTCAGTAGCTGTTCATAAATACCTTGGCAAGGCTGGCTGATTGTTATTCTGGGACTAAATCTCTCCTGCTCCACTGCCATGCGTGGCTCCTCCTGTGAGGGCTCATGGGTGCACCTTGGGCTGTTGGGGCCTGGGGAGCCACAAACACAGAGCTGATGCCTCTTCTGCAGCTGCTGTTGGTTATCAATGTAACCTTTGAGAAAACTGCTAATGGGGCCCTGTTATCCTGAGTCCTGGACTCTTCCATGAGGCAGGAAGGAGTCTTGTGCAAGGCCAAGACAGGAGAAAGAGCAGGAGAGCCCGATGGGGACCTTGCTCAGGAGCTTGGTGCAATTCAGTACCTCCAGGGGGGGAGAATGACTATGAAAGTTAAAATTCCAGTCACTGGAGCTGTTGGTGATGATCTCTTTGCAACAAGCCACCCAGACAGCAGCTGCTGGGGGATCCTAAGTGGGTTTCACCTTGTAGCTCAGAGCCACAGGGCTGGGATGTAGCTCTGTGAAGTGCTGCTGTCCCAGAGCTGGCTCAGAGGAAAGCAGCAGCGGAGTTGCACTAGAAAGATGCTGCAGGAAGTGCAGAAACTCTTGCAGCTGGTCCAAGCATTGAGATTTTTCCAGCCCCTGATGAGTGCAGAGAAGGGTGGGGAAAGCATGTGCAACAATCACCCAGTGGCTCTGACAAGCTGATGGAGAAAATGAGGATAAGAAGTGGTGCAAAGAATGATAGGGAAGACTGTATGAAATGAGGAATTTAGGGATGGTCACATACCCATGGAAATGTTCTCTCTGCCTCTACAAAGCTTCTTTTCAGGACTCAATTAGCTCCTCTGTCAGATGGGATAAAATTCTTGCTGTTTGTTTCAGTATTGATCAAATTGGTCCCAGTTGTTTGCGCAGCACTGTGCTCTAGTCCCGGTTACATTTGGTTAACTCCCTTCAGAGACAAGAGCGATGCCCATGAATCAAGCAGAACAATTTATTCACTAAGAGAAGCCTAATGGATGGTTTGGACAGACTCCAAAAGGGCAGCTCTCCCTGTCTGAGAAGGCTGAAACGTTTCAGCACTTGAGAACAAAATCCAGAGACGGGCACAGCTGAGAGCTGCACACAAAACTGACAAATCAGGATTGCCTTCTCCTCTCTGCTCCCTCAGTCTCTCAGACAGACTTGACTTCTACAAGGGAAGGATTTGGGAATTTAAATCCTGCCCAAATGCCATTGCCCCAGATTCATGGGTTCACCTTCTAAAGCTCAAGGGTTGAGGTCCAGAAAGCTTCTGAGAAATATTGTGATACCTACAGTGTGTCCCAAGTCCCTACATGGCTTTAATTAGTGTTTGTTTGAATTAACATGACCTAAAATCTGAAGTGAATGTGACATCTGAAAAAAATCAGAATGCAGGACATTCTGAGACAGCTAAAGGGGGTTTTGATTGATACAGGATGGTTTTAGCTGTGAGGGGAAAAAAGAAAAAAAGGAAAAAAATTCCAGTAAAGGTTAGCCTGAAAATGTACTTTTGAGGGGTTTAGGGTATGTTGGGTTGACCCCATCCAACAGCTGACGACAAAGTTTGAAAATTTATTTGGCCAAAGGGCAGAAAGTTTATTCTGTGTCTATTCTGTGCCACAGCCATCAGTCTGTGAGTTAGTGCTGGCTACTGGGGGTCTCTCTCATTTCAGAAATTGTCAGAATTGGGTACTAGTGGTCATTTATTCTTGCAGAGTTTTGTTAGAAAAATGCCAAATGGGTACAAAGTTCTTTCAGACCAGTACATAGCAGTGATAGTTTTGTGTCATTGCAGTAGGAGAACGTGCTCAAGTGGAGAAATCTTCATCCAGACATTGTAAGGGCTCCTTAGAAGCCAAGGTGTGTCTGCTGCTCCATCCTTTGGCTGCTGACAGAAGAGACCTCATGCTAGGTGCAAACTCCATGGAAGGGGACAGCCCCAGCAGAAGTGCACACAAAGAGAAAATACAGGAGAAAAGGCAGGTGTGTGGTATGAAGCCTTGAGTAGTTGCCAGAATGATGATCGATGTATTTAATCACCCAGAGGAGTCCCAGAGCCTGTGGGGTTCTGTGAGGGCCCCCTGAGATGGAAGCACTACTGTGCCATAAGTTATATTCCTGTTTACTCCCACTGATGCTTTATGTAACAATCCTCCTCTGCCTGTGACTGCCTGTCAGAGCTGAAGGAACTTTCCTTTTGATGCATGTCCTCATGCTGGAGGGGAATTGTGGGGATTTCAGCATGAAATGGCCACCAGCAGGAACAGAGACCCTGTCTGTGCTGTCTTCTGGAGGAGCATGGAGGCTTGCAGGTGGATGATGAAGATCCAGCCACTGAGCACTGCATTTATTTTTCCTGGATGTTTCTGTACCTGAAGTAGAGTTATGAGAGCAGGAATATTTTCCTTTGAGAGAGTCTGTGATCAGTCAGATACTTCCAGGGTTTTTGTATTAATAGACAAAGTAGAAATCCTACAATAATAACCTTGGCTGCTTTGTTTACATGGTGTTTTCTGACTTTGCTGTGTTGTATTTCCATTGAGTTGTAGAAGGTAAGGCTGTCTGTGGTAGGGAGATGATGCAGAGTCAAATGTCCAAGTGTGTCCTTTGTCTTGAAGAACTGATGATTGCACTCCAGCCACCCCACTGTACACCTCAAATCAGTCACTCATGTAGCAGCAGCAAATGGAGGGATATTTAAGTTGCATTGAATCATTAAGAAATAAGCTCATTTCAGTCCCTACCTGCAGCTAATTCTGTATATTGTTCCATTTTTGTGAGAAGTGGAAGCACAGTTAGAGAAATGCTGTGGTTCAATGGTCCAGGGGAAGTGTCTTGTTGTGGGACAGAATATGGAAATCACAGCAGCATCTTAATTCAAGGTGTCAGCAACGAAGTTCCTGTCAGGAAAGCTGTTTTGAGTATGCAGCAAATTCATCTTCCAGAACTTGCAGAGTTCACAGACAGCTCACATTTAATGAACAGCAAAGTTTATGGTCAACACTGTAGGCTCTGAATATTTTCAAATCCTCTACCTTGTTCTGAGACGTACCAGGACAAAACTCGCCCTTAATAATTTTGAGCCAACTCCCTTGACTGTTCAGTAGAGGAAAAGAAACAGCAGCTAAAACCTGACCTTGTTTAGAAGAACTCTAATTATTTATGTCCTTTTTTTGGACTGCTGCTGCCAACAGCTTTTGCTCACTTTGCGGTTGTGGGTCGCAGTGCCTGCTGCTGCTGTGTGTTCAGCTGGGCTAATACCACATGCCATATTCCATGAATATATTCCCTTGATCAGAAATCAGAATTTATTTCAGCTGTGTTTATTTCTCTCTTCATCTGCGCTGTCTGCATCCATCCACCAACCCCCCACCAAGACCTATTACTCGCTTTTTCCTCAGACTAACACGGTCTGAAAATGCAGTTGCTTTTCATTTCATGCATGTGAGCAGACCTCTGAAAGTCTTCACTGTTTTCACACCCCTTCCTCATGTCTTCCCACTAAGCTGTTTTGAGATGTGTCAAGGGATAATCCTGAGTTGTGTTCATCTGTTCCAGAAAATGTGAGGTCTTGGCTATACTATGAACACCTGCCCAAAATAGGACACCAAAGGCTGTTACACCCACCAAATGCTGCCTCATCTGGATGTAGATGTGCTTTGTACTGCCAGAATATAAAGAAAAAAATATACCTTTGTGCAGACACAGACACAAAGCACAACACAAGCCACTTTTATTAAAACAAAAAGGAAAGGGGGATGGTATTCTATGGGTGTGGCTGTATCCACACATGGGATTGTTTCCAGCACAGCTCCATCAGTGAAGGATCACACATCTCCATGTCCCTGCCTCACAGAGCTCTCCTGCAGAAATGCTCTGATGTATGTCACTAGTTGTTGCCTGATTTTTCTCTTTAAAAGGACTCTGCTGATGGGAAATGGAGAGACCTTCTGTGAATTCCTCTGCTTCACCCAGAATAGCTCCTGTGGGAGAGCAGAGACTAATAAATGGGGTGTGAGTTGGAGATGATGGTCCCCTGACAGAAATCCACATCAGCTGCAATGGTGTGAATCCAGGCTGCTCTTGTTTCTGCTATTGTCTCAGTTACATGATTCTCCTTAAAGCTGGAGCACAGCCATGCATGCTTGGTCCTCCTTGGGAGAACAGAGATGTTGTGTGGTCCCAGGTCTCTGGGTCACTGCTGAAATTCATCCTTGCTTCAAGGCTGCATTGGCTGTTTCAGGCTTGCTGGTGGCCACCTGCCTTTCTTAAATTTAGAAGAATCAAAGGAGTCACCTGCAAAATCCCCCAGTGACAGTTTCCTGTTGGAAAGGCATCTGGGCTCAAGCTTGTTTTGGGTACACATTAATTTCAAATGTATCCTTTTAATGTATTTATGGTCCTGCTGAGATAATCCTACACCACTTTAGGATAAGGCCCACTCCTGCCTGGGCAGCTCAGAGCCAGGAGTGATACTCAGTGAATCATTGATGTAGAATTGAAATTATCAACAAAACAGTTCTGTTTTCCAACTCTCTTCACCACAGTGAAGTTCCTCTTGTCCTCTCTCACCCCCTACCTCTGACAGGGCCGTTTTCTTTACAGTGCATGGGCTGGGAGGTGCTGTCCATGCTGTCCTCAAAGGAGACATTTTCCTGCTGGCATTTCCCAGGTTCAGCCCCTGAGCACCAGGATTCTGAAGCCATTTGTTCCCAAGTGTGTCTCCTCATTATCCACACCAATATATAAGCCTTTTCTTTGATTCTGACGGCATCCTGATGCCAGAGAAGTTTTTCTGCAGCTGTTTTTGTGGTTAGACAATGCACCCTGTGCAAAGTCATTTTACTCAGCTTTGATGCACCAAAACATTCACCAAAACCTCCTATTCCTGCATTTAAGGTCTAGTCAAATGCTGTGTAAGCTCAGTTTATTCAAGTTGTATCTCATGTTTCATTGCACAAGTTTCATATTCAATTAACCACAATTTGGATGCCTGCAAAATTCCCAATATGCAAATCTATATTTGGCAAAATTGGACAGGAAATCTTATTAGACCAGGCTTTTATGTTCTGTCCCTGACTTCCCTTCCAAATAAGCTGTCTTCAAAACACTTTATAATAATTCTCTTAGGGTTTTTTGATTTTCTATTCTTGCCTTTCCTCAGAACAAAAATAAAAAGAGGACAAATATGCTGAAAAATGACAAATGCTAAAATAATTTGCATATGTGATTTTCTTTCCAACCTTCTGCAGAGATTTGCTTCAGATCAAAGTTCAGGTCATTCCCCAGTGCCTGAGGTTTTTTATTTTCCATGGTTACAGCACAGAGGATGATGGAACTAATATGAAGTGATGCCAGTGCCTGTTTGGACAACACTTGGATCAGTAAAAATGTGCTCAGTGTTTTCCAAATATAAAAAGCCAAAAGAAACCACTTTGAGGTACCATGTGATGTTGTTTGCTTTGACCCAGGATAGCTAAAATGAAAGGTCTCTCTGAACAGAGGGTGTTTAAAACCATCCCACCTTTTTGCATGTGTGTGTGAGGAAGGAAATGTGGTGTTTACAGGGGCACACTGGGCTTCAGCTCCTCTGTTTGCCTCTGTGTGTCTGTGTGTGCCTGTGTGTCCAGACAGAACTTCCCCAGTGAAATGGCTTTGATTGCTCTAGTCCAACTTTTAAAGGTGGGCAAATAGAGAGCTCTTCTCCCAAATTACACAGATTGAACCTTTTGTTGGAAATGTCAGTAAGCAGGGCAGGGGCTGGGAGGCTTTTTCCAGACAGGCTCACTCCTCCAATGGAGTTAAGGAGCTAACTCCTCCTATGTTAGTTTGGAGGGGGCCTGTCAGAACCCTGTGAGGGGCCACTACAACCAAGTTTTCAGCCACAGTGTGGAAAATTTGAGTATAAAAATGAAATGGGGCTGCTGTTATTCTAATTTTCACAGGAATGTTCTTGTATGCAAGATTTCTTTGCAGTTTGGGACAGTTTGAAGCTGGATCACAGGTACCAGTAGCAATGAGCAGTGCTCAGCTGGAACCTCAGAGCTGCTATGTACTTTATCTTATCAATTTTTTCTAATTTGTCCAAATTGTCCAAAATCGGGGATAAATCTACTTTTTTTTTCCTACCTGCTTTCCTTGGGACAGAGATCTGGTAATGAAGAGCACTGCTGGAAATTTGCACTGTGTGTAAACACCAGGCTGATGTGCTGGGGAGCTGTGAGCTGCTGGACAGTCACAGGAGCTGAGAGCCTCTTGCTCACCCTCTGTGCAGTCTGAGAGGTCAGTCCCAAGTGTGAGCACAGCTCTCACTATCAGTGTGTGAGGACAGGCTCTGCTCTTGTTGCACAGGCTGGCTGCTCCCACCAGAGCCTCTCTTGGCTCTGGAGTAATAACTCTGCACATTGCTGTATTGTGCAGACACCCACAAATTGCAGGTGGATGCCTGTGTACAGAGGAATGTCCCTATTTGTCCAAATTGTCCATGTCCCAGCCTAAAGTGACAGATTATTTTTCCAGTTTAAAAATTTTGTCAGCCATCCCTTGTTCAGCCAAAGGAGGAACATCTGTCCTTGTCACTGCAATCCTTTCCAGAATTGCTGACCCTCTACCAGCCCCCAGCCTGGGTCCAGCCTGGCCTTGGCTGAGCAGCTGAACTGTTTTTCTCTCATGCAGGGGGGCAGTAGGCACTGGGGACAGTGCCTGAACTCTCTGATCATTTCCAAGGGCAAATGACTCATTCTGTGCTCAGATGTTCTCTCCTGTACCTGCTCCTCAAGTGTGAAATTACCCCAGCTCTGGCCCGATGCAAGAGAAGGTTTCTGATCTAACTGCTGGGATTAACCTGTCCTGGGTGTGCTGGGACTCACATCTGGTGACAATCACCTGGTTTAACCCAGGGGATGTTACCCCTGCCATGGGAGGGCTCAGGTTTAATCCAGGGGATGTTACCCCTGCCATGGGAGGGCTCCCCAGGCATCCATCTGTGCTGTGCCCTCCTGGGCACTGCCTCTCCCCTCACATCCCCTTGTGACTGAATGAAACAGGGAACATTTAAATGCAGGAGGAATATGGCTGTGGCATGGTGGGTCACAGTGGTGGACTAGATTCAGTTTTCATCTTTTAAGAGAAAGAGGCACTGGCTTCTTTGTTCAGGAGCCATTAATTATCAATTAGTGGCACAAATTCAAGGCTTTGCTGTCTGATTTAGTTCACTCCAAATGGCTCAAATATTTTAGTATGCACTGGAAGGATAGGCCATTGGCATGTTATTTTATATTGTTTTCTTTTATAATTTTTTTTTTAAGCTCAGAGATGTTGTTTTATACCTGGAGTGTCCTTTTTTCTGATTGCTGCTTGTGATGCAAAGAATGGTGCTCACGGTTAATGGCTAAATCCAAACAGTGTCCTCTGCTGTCTGTGCACCAGGGTGTACTCAAGTGCTCATCGCTTTATTTTACAACCACAATTTTTTCTAAACTTAGCAGAGCATACACTTTGTCAGGAACTGTCCCCATGCCAAGTTTCAGGTTTCAAAGTATTGCCATTTTTGAGCTATTCCCTGCTTCTTTCCTTCTGTGTGTCTCCCTCGCATTGCACACAAAACTTTCTTTTTAATGTAGAAAATGATATTTTTTCCACCCATTTGTAACTTGAAACATCTGAAGAGGTTTTGCTCCAAGTTTATATTTAAAAGAAATAATGAAAGCCAATGCTGGCAGAGAAAGCAGTGTGAAAAGTTACAGTTCAGAAAATTCAAGAACTTTATGGGCATTTGCAGGGGAGGAGGAAAATGGAAGTCCTTGCAGCCTGTCTTAACAGAAGTCATGTGTGATATTCAATAGGATTAAAGCTGCTGTAGCACAGAGCAGTACTCCTGTTTGGGCAGCCGAATGTGCTTTATAAAGTGATGGGAATTACTTGTTGGCAGTCCAGCCAG
Organism: Zonotrichia leucophrys gambelii; assembly: GCF_028769735.1. NCBI lineage: Eukaryota > Metazoa > Chordata > Aves > Passeriformes > Passerellidae > Zonotrichia > Zonotrichia leucophrys. The sequence goes on from NC_088182.1 coordinate 14,671,395, forward strand.
TTGTTGTGATCCAGCATCTTCAAAAGTACTGTGATGGCTGAGCATTTATATGTTTGAAGATCTGTCTGGGAGGGCTGTGCTGTGAGTTTCTGGCCCATGAACATTTACAAACATCTGGGCTTTCTTTGTGCTAACATCATCAAGTCAGAAGCCTTTTGGACAACTCCATCTGGCCTGGCAGAATCTTCCACTGCTCCCTGACACCATAGAGTTTATTTACTGCCTGTCCCCCTGGAGAAAACTGGGGTCATTTAGGCTGGGTCTAGGTTGTCTAGAGACAGATAGGCTCAATTTAAATCTGTTTCAAGAGGACTACTCTTAAAATATGTCTAGATATAGGACAGTTTTCTTATGTCTTTGTTTTAGTCATGGCATGGCCTTAGGTTGTGGTGACCTGGTGTGGCTGCTGGTCAAGACATCAAGCTAGACTTTGATTTTTGTAAGAAAGTGAAACTATTCCTCTTCAGTATCCCATGAGCCAGACACTACCATCTGCTGCAGATTCTCCTCCCCTCCTGCCCTGTCCTCTGAAGCCCCCAGCAGCTGTTTTATGAATAATGCCATACCTGGGTTTCCAACTGTGCACATCTTTTGTGGATTTTGCTGGTCTCCAGCAAGAAGTTGGTCTTTCAGCCACGACACTGTTCACTATGTGGATGAAAGTGTGACATCTGTAAAACAGGACTAGGAACCAAGTTTTGGACTAGGCCATAGAACATCTGCTTGCTCTTTATGTAACAGAAAGGGTTTTTGACTGTAACCTGTAATGCCAGGGCTAGGGTGACAACTTGGCTCCACGGCAGAACCCAGCACCTCACAGATAGGATGCTCCTGCGTGTCCCTTGCTTGATTGACTCTGGAGATGTTGAGCTTCTCAGATTATATTCTTTAGTGCTCTTAGGGCTTGTGATTCCAGAGTTATGGATTCATTTTCATGCACAAGGATTTGAGGTGCTGAGCTGTTAATCCTGGCTCTAATGCCAACTACAATGAGATATGGCTCTGAATCAACGCCACAAGTTGGCCAACCACCTCTTCAGGGACATCCTTGCCTGTTACTAGTTCTAAATATTATTTCTGGCTTGAAATTTTGTGATCAGGCAAATTAAATTCCTAGGTTTGAACAGTGCAGGAATTTGTAAAAATGTAGAACTAGAGTAGAATCTAAAATGGCCTGGTTGCAACTTACCTTTGTGTTTAAACAAAGCTTCAGCTAGAAAAGAGGTAGACCTTCTGGGACCAAATTGTAGGTTCAAGACCCTGAAAGGGATGATTCAACATTTCATCTTTAGGTCTGGCAGGATTTGTTTGGGTGCAACCCATCTATTATGAATGAGCATGAAAGATCCTGTGTACTTTCCATTAAAATCTTCTTCCACTCGGGACTGTTTCAGGCTTTTGGCCATTGAAGCATTTGTAAATTTAAAAACAATCTGCTGATTTTCTTTAACCAGCCTTGTTTCGTGTGTTCCTCAGTTTTGTACTGCTTTGAGTTGTGTGTGGGCACCGTGTTTAGAGAAAAAAAAAAGAATCCAAGGATATTATTGTTATCACTGAAGACAAATTCCTAGAAGCGGTGCCATGGTGTAGTAAGTGCTGTGTAAACCCAGAGTAACAAGATGTTCTTTCATCCACCACCTACCACAACACAAACCTGCACTTTCAGGTGTGAAGGCACTCGTGTACCCTACACAGTGTGCAGCTTCTGTGGCAGGCTGCTGGAAGGCTGCACCTTGTTATTCCCCCCTGGTGTCTTCAGGACACGCAGGGTTACACACAGGAGGTGTCTTTGTGGCTTGGTGTCCGTAAATGCCCTCCTTTGCTTTGGCCTGGCTGCCCGTTGACATCTGCTCCTTGCTAATTAGGTGCAGATTAAAAGGTGATCACCCAGCTACTTATCTTTGCAGCCCAGGGAGTGGTGCCAGGCGGGTGTGTTTGACATGCCAGGAAGCCAGGAGCCTTTCATCCCACACCAGTTACCCTGGGTCACCCTGCCCACCACACAGCGCTATTTCTACTCGTTAAATAGACTTAATAAATAAATAGCACCTTCTAAACGTGTAGGCAGCTTGTCTAGCACAGTGCTGGCCCTTCCAAAGGTGCTCTGAAGCCAAACCAAGTGCTCAGCGTGGCCAGGATTTATCATTAGAGCCCTACGGGCTGGAAAGCGTGTTTGTGGCCGGCATGCCAGCTTGCCTGAATAGCCCACAGTGTAATTTCCCTCTTTCCTCAGTGGGAGGAGCTGCCAAAAATAGCAAGCCAAGAATTTGTCCATGTTATTTCTGGGATTGCACCAGGAATTGACATCAGGAGGAGAGGAGAGAAAAAGCGAGCAGTGTGACAAGTTTAGGGTCCATGGTTGTTTGGGTTTTCGTGCTGCTGTGGGGCCGCTGCAAGGGTCTGGCAGCCACATCCTGCGTCTGCCCACTCCCACATGTGAGACTCTCCCCAGGCCCTGGTGGTTTGAACAAGGTTACTCAAGTCTCTGCATTCTCTTGGGGCAACCCTGCTGTGCCCAAGGCATGGGGGTGAGCCAGAGCTCAGTTTTGTGCTCCCAAGGAGCAGCCACAGCCCCCCATGGCCATGGGACTCTGGAAGGATCCAGTGTTAGTTCCTGTGCCTGAGAAAAGGCATGAATGAGCCCCAGCTGAATTGGCCTTCACAAAAGCCTATGAATCAAGCTGTGACCTCTCTGTGGAAAGGGCTGTTTGTGTGATAGGAGACATCACTGCCCTGGACAGCTGGGTGAGATTCTGGGGCAGGGATGGAGACACTGCACATGCTCCTGCCACTGCTGCTGCATCCAGACCCAATGGCCCTTCACCATGGGGTTATTTCTGAGGCCAGCAGAAAACTTTAGTTTATTGCTAAGCAGTAAAAAGGAGATTGAAGACAATGCTATGCTGGTCCTACCTTGGATTTCCTGTGCTATCTGTCCCTTCTTTTCTCCTCTCTTCCTTGCTTTCAGCATGTACCCATTGGAAGAAACATCAGTTAGCATCATATTCTGCGGCCACAGCAGCCCCCCTGGCAGCAGGGCAGTGGCTCTGCACCAGCCCTGGCACGTGCCACCACCTGCTCAGGGAAAGGTTGGGGATGTGTACAAAGCTAAGTTTACCCAGGGCAGGGTAACAGGACACGGGGAGAAGCTGTGTGTTCTTGTTGGAGAGGGAAGTGAAAGATGCTTATGGCAAGAAGGGAGGAACTCAGCAGTGGTGTTGACAGTGTAGAAACGTGGTCTGCAAATAAGAGTGGTAAATCAAACCTCCTTAGTGTTGCTGCTGAAATCACCACTTTGTCAGCCTGAATGGATCTGTGCAAGGGTGTCAGATGCATCGAGAGAGCTGTGCACTAAGGAAATATCTGTGTCCCTCATTCACAGGCTCTGGGCCAGCTCCCTGGCCTGTGATGGAGCTAACTGGGCATCTGAGTCCTGGGTTCAGTGGCACTGGCCTCACAAGGGCCTATTTAGCTGCCTGACTTATCTCCAAATGGCTGTTTGCTCACTGCCTGCACTTGCATTCACCATTATCTCTACATAATAGAGCACCATGCTACAATGAAGAGGCTACTGAGTGTAAATCCTAGGGAATGAATCAATTTCTGTGTTGTCTGTTGTGGGACAGGAGGAGAAAGAGGTCAGTTGCAGCTTTGGTCTACCCTTGCTTCACCAAAGTTCCCCATGCTCTCAAAGTTGGTCTCTGTGCTGTATCAGTGGCTGTTTGAAAATCCCTGGGGAAGGCACCAAGATTCAGCAGTGCAGAGAAATTCAGAAATGCTTGTTCATGTTTGACTGTGGTGATTAATGACATTATGGTGACATCCATTTTGGAAATGGCCATGACTGGAGCTCAGCAGTGCTGCTGCCATGATGGGAGATCCATCTGGCTGTGCAGAGCTGAGAGTCCTTAGCAGTGAAGCCAGGCAAAGGAGGTGGTTTTGGAGAAAGGACAAAAATTGAAGGTAAAGATTCCAAGAGACAAAAGCACCTTCTCCTGGGTAAAGCAGCAAGCAGGGCTGGGGCACTAAAGCAGTTGGCCTTGTTCCGAGTCTTAGGTGAAAATATTGAAGGCAAAACTTATCCTCTCTGTTACCGAGAGAGGTTGTGGATGTCCTATCCCTGGAAGTGTTCAAGGCTAGGCTGGATGGGGCTCTGAGCAGCCTGGTCTGGTGGGTGGCATCCCTGCCCAAGGCAGAGCATTGGAACAAGATGGTCTTTAAGGTCCCTTCCAACCCAAACCATGCCATGATTCCATGCTCCTGTAGGTTGAGGTTCTGTTTAATGCCTGTTCCTCCTGAATCCTGTATTTTGTCATAGTTAGTCCTGCTAGAATCAGACAAAGCAGCTACAGAGGAGAACAGCCCTCACTGTAATTAGGGAGATCAGCATCTGACACTAATCCAGGGAAAATCAGTCGAGGCTGCAGGAGGTAACAGGAGCTGGGGATGATGGGTTTGCCTGCCCTTCTCCCTGAAAAGGTCACTTTCACCTGTCATCCCTTTTTCTTTCCTGTCTGTATCAGGTCTTGCAAAAGAAAGCATTGAGTACTTTTAATTTGAGGCAGCATTACAGTTCAAAATGCACTTGATCTTTATTTTGCACTGCTTAGAGTGGCTTGAGCAAAGTATTACAGCTAAAAGGAATTTTTTTTCAAGAGAACAGTCCTGGTGCAACTCTACTGATAATTTGAGCATTTGGGCATTTTTATGACAGCCTGCCTTTTCCACATTATAAAAGGGATGTCTTCAAGGTGCCAACCATACATTCAAGGGGAATACCATTGTTTGCTTTTAACTTCTCTGGCCTGATATTTAAAGGATCAAGTGGAGAAGTGGGACATTTCATCATCCTAAAAACAATGCAGTAGACTTTCAAAATTCACAGAGTTAATTACTGCAGTGATACAAATCATCATCAACAACCTATAACTGGGTCATCCAGCAATTACAGGAATAGAAGAATTGCAAGGCAGAGCTCACCCCATGTATTAAACTCATCAGGATTGTTTCATTAACATGTTGATGCCATTCCCATTACTGGCACACAACAGAAGTTGCTGTAGGTGGCCCAGCAAAATGTTTTCATATTTTTTAGATTCATGGGAACTTTTTGTCTAAACTGCACAATGGAACAGCTGCACTGTACAAAACTCAGCATCTCATCCAGGCACAGCCTTGGAAAGCCACAGTTTCCCTTTGGCTGTAAAGGCCAGCCAGCCATTCCATAACTCGAGAACTGCTGCTGATCTATCAGTGTGCAGGATCCCAAACTGTAAGACCAAGTGGAGAGAAGATAATTTGGGAAGCTGAGGGCAAGGATGCAATTTTCCTGCACAACTTTCTGGTGTGAGTGAACAAGATTCCTCAGCCAACAAAGATGTGTTTCCAGACCACCCCTATTGACAAAGGCATTTAAAGGCTGAATTCAACAGCATGCAGAAGGCTGAAAATATTAATCAGAATATTTAGTCAAGGACAAAAAGTGATTGACAAGCAGCTAAAGTAAGGGAATACCTTATGGAGCAGGGTATGAGGTGACAAAGTTAAACTGCTCATCATGGTGACTGTGTCCCTTTGGTTCAGATTCTTTATTGTATCTCCATTATTAAATCCTCTGCAAATAAAATAGGTAACATCACCTCATGAAAACTGCTGGTCTGCCGGCCATAAAGGACTTCAGCCATGGCCTAGAGAGGTAAATATTAATAGTAGTTATTTTTTCTCCAATTCCAAATCCTTTTCCTATAGGATGTCAGGGTGGTAACCAGCTGTAGCACTTTTAAGATAGCAGAGGTAGGAAAATCTCTACAGAGAGTGTCATCAGAGCTGATATTCAGATCTACTTTTCCTCGTGGTGTAATGAGATGTGAGCTTGTAGCATCCTTCAGTTAAAATCCTGTTGAACCCCTCTGAGACTCACAAGTGTGAGTTGCTGTTCACTGCTGGCCACCAGTGACACAAGCACTGCAGCTCAGCAGTCCCTTGGGCCTTCAGGAAAGCATCCTGCAATGGAAATTCTGTACAGAGTGAACAAGAACAGTCAATAATAAAGAAATCAATACCCCCAGTGCCTGCATTTGGGTTTGAAAGCACTCCTTGGGATGGTTTTCCTCATCAGAGCTCTGTTTTGCCAGCACAAGCAGAAATCTGCTTTTCTGTCCAGGCAGTTTAGCTAGCAGGGAAATGGGAGCAGCCTTTTTTTCCTGTGCTTTCATGTCTAGGTATTTTACAGGTAATTCTTGTGTTGGAAACCCAAGGTTGCATGGTTCAATCCATAAAGACAGAAGGGAAAAGACAGTGTGCATTCCAGAGCAAGTGAAGGCCCTTGTTTTAGGAGATGGCATGGTTAGCTGGCTGGGAGAGCTTTTATCTGAGCAGGCCAGAGCAGATTTTGTTCTGCAAATCTGAAATGGAGCCTCTGGAGAGGAAGATAAAACTCTGCATGCTTAGGCAGGGAGCTGCCAGAGGATTTTCTGGCTGGGGGCTCTCATCTTTCAACACATCCTCACCCAGGAGAGGTAACCAGGAGACCAAGGACCACACAAGCTGACATTATTTCCCTACTGATCCGTTTCAGTTCTGGATTAGGCTGGCCAGCTTGCTCTGTTGTGACTGCTTTTATTGGTTTTCTGTAAGGTCCCTGGATTTTGTACCTTCCCTCAAGTGCCAAGCTCATTCAAAAACCCACACAAACCAAAACAATCCTTTCATCTCTTCCTTGGAGTTTCCCCTCTTGCATACCCCCAAGTGGTGCTGGTGGTGAAACCTTTCCTCCAGCACAAATCCCTCGCTCCAGGCAAACCTTCTGTGACTCAGTGTGAGTTTCTCAGGCTGAGAACTGAGTCAGGACAGGACGATGCAGTGACAATAGAAGCCATAACCTGTTTATTTTAGCCACTATTTAGACTGTGACTGGATGGGAGCTGCCTCAAGCCAAGGCTCCCATTTCTCACAGAGCCCTGGTGCTGGCATTGCTCCAGGGTGTGGCTGGTGCTGGTGGAAGGCTCCAGAACTGATGTTGGAGGAGAAGGACACGTAGAGCATCACGTAACCCCTCTCTGTGTGTGCAGACACAAGCAGGGATGTTGTACATTAACCAGGGTGACGTATCCTCATAGGAAGCAATGGGCCTGGCACTCTTTCCTCTGGACAGATAAAGCAGCAGATAAAGACATTGTGCCAGACCTCTGTTAGAGGAAGGCTGGCAAAGTCATTGAAATATATCAGATTGAAACACTTGTCCTCTTTCCTCTTCCACAGCAATTCAGGACAGCCTTACTTTGTTTGAGTCCCATTACTGGAATTACTGGGGAGAGTTCATGCGCGTGTGGCTCACACCATTTTCCTGTTTGCGCCTAGTGAGAGAGGATTGAAAGTTAAGAACCTTCTGCAGTCCCACTACTGTGCCTGAGAGTTTCTTAGTGCAAGGCAATATTTGTTTCAATGCAACAATAAGTAAAGAGGCTAATTTTCCTGTTTTTTGGTCTAAGTTCAACCTCTTTTTTTGTTGTTGTTAATTCAGTTTCATTAGTTTTACTTAAAATAAAGGAAATAAGTTTGAGCTCAGAAGTAAAGCACAGATTTCACACGTCCCCCTTTTTTTTCATTCTAATTTTTGACATTTTGATTCTTGTCCAGCACCTCTAAACATGGACCAGCTCTCCAGGGTGTTGCCCTGCCTACAGAGGCTGACAGCTGTGGCCTTGTTCATTATTAACAGCCATTGTGACATTGCACACCACTCAGCTCTCCTTAATTTGAGACCAGAGTCACCACATGCCCCAGCAGAAGCTGCAAGAGGAAAGCTGTAACAAGGGGACAGAAGAAAGGTGCATTCAGCAGCAGTAAAGAATGTGCAGGAAGATGACAGTCATGCCAATCCTGCAGTGTAAATGCTGCCTGCTCTGGGTAGCTGCAGTGGCAAAGGCAGCTCTGCAATACAGAGGGTGTTGCTGCACAGGCAAAGCCAGTGAAGGGCAGCACTGAAGCCCCTGTGGTGTTGCCCCTCTCCTTCAGGTGGGGGCTCTGTGTGAGCAGTCACTTTAGGACACCCCTGTCTGACCTTCCTCACAGTCCTGTTTATCTCCTCTCTAAACATTCCCTCTGTCACCAAGTGTATCTTTGATGATGGTCCAAAGTTCACATCCGCTCTCGTGTTTAACCTTCACGAGCTTGCTGAGCTCATACGTGTGCACCAGGCTCCAGGCACGTAGGCCAGCTCCTCTCCTCATTACTGGCTGACTGATTAGCAGCTGCAGGACAGCCCAGCAAGGAAGGGGCACTCTCCCTGCCAAAGAACCTGCAGGGTTTGTGTTTGCACCTTGCACCATGCACTGGAGGCTTGATGGGGCAGAGTGAGTGCTGAGCCCATCTCCTGCCCTTTCCATAGGCTGATGGAGAGAATAAAATGCTCTGCAGCTGATAGAAAACATTTTCAAAATGTGGTTATGAAGCATTGTCCTGTATTTTATCATATGACCTGGTCCAGCTTGCCATTCCCATGGAAGTGAAAGGTTGGTGGAGTCCCTTGTATTCCTTGGGTGAACTTCTATGGACACCAAAACCAGAAGGATTTCCCTCAGAGTTTGTAGATCTATGTGGTTTTAGAGCTCACTGCAACCTTGGGAAACGGAACTTCGCACATAGATTTCCAGCTCTTTCTCTCTTCATGTTTTACAAGGATATTTTAGTTTGTGTTAATAGTTCTCAGACACCATATTTTGTACTAATGAGCTCCAATCCTTATTATAAGGAGCAGAACGGAACTGCATAAAGTGCCAAAGGAATAATTATTCTCACACTTGAGCAGCCGACTGACAGGAACAAGTTCTGCTCAACCTAAGAAGCTCCTGGAGCCGGAAGTGTTCCAGTGTGTTACTGAGAAAAGCTCAGCTCCAAGAGGTAGAGAGTATTTCTGAGCTTCCCAGAGACTGACACCTATTTGAAATGAAAACCAGAGGGAAACAGGAAAACATTAGCAAATCAAAGTGTGTTCTTCACTTTGGATAGCTTCTGCCTTCAGGGACAGATGGATTTTGGGCACCAGTTTTGTGCAGTATAATTTTTGTGTTCTCCACAATTGGTAAAGAAAATAAAGTTAAGGCTGCAGCTAAGCAGAGGAAACCTCACCTGGCCCAAACAGAAAAATAGTTTTTGCTGTTCGCACCTCACACTGTGAATATTTGATTTGGCTAATAAACACAGAGAAGTTGTTAAATTATTTACCTGCTCTGTGTACTGAGCATTTGTTGCTAAGCTGCTCAGTATTTAAACACCCAACTCTCCAGCACACAGCTCTGCTGAGCCAGGGTGGGGAGGCTCCATATGCAATGTGTCCCACTGACCTTTTTGGGGAAAGGTGGCACTGGGTGTGTCAAACATCCCAGCAATGAGGATGGCTCATGGATGGCCAGCTGTGCTCTGTAGATGGCCACTGTGAGCTCTCAGGGCACGTGGGCCATTGCTAGGTTTGGCTGAACAGCATTGCCCAGGGACTGCCAGTGCCACTGGGATTGTGCTGGCTGCAGGATGCACAGGGTGCCTTTGGGGAGGTGATTTATTATGTTTGTAATCAAATTTTGGCTTTTTTATTATGTTTTTGCAAATAGTGTTAGACTACCAATAAATTGCCAGGCTTTGCCCACAGATCTTAATAGCAGCATGTGGGCAAGAGAAAACTGTTTTAAAATATATTTGTCCTGAGAAGAACCAAGCAAATGAACAAAAATCCAGCAAATCATCATCTTTGGTTTTAAGAGAACTCAAGATGTGAGTTTCTTGAGCAAAGCTCCTGGGTTTTGGTGAACCTGGGGTTTTTGCATTGACTTGACTCCAGTTTCTGGTGCCATGTCCTGACAGGGTGGCCCAAGAGCTGGGTGTGGGATCCTGGCTGCTCTGAATCGCTGTCCCCAGTACAGGTTATTGTATTGCTAGGGACTGTTGCAGTGTTTTCCCCCTCTGAGGGTTCCCACATAACCAGAACTGGGATTTTCCAAAAGAATCACTCAGTAGATCCATAGATAGCCATGAGTCCCCTGCACAACTTTGCTGTGCAGCTTCTCGGGCACAGTGGCAGGCCCATCATTGTAGGCACACAGTTTGGGGTGATTGGGAGTGGGGTTGAACCTCATCATCCCCAATGGGCACAGCTGTGAGCAGCAGGTGAGCAGCACTGACCAATGAGCCATGGAGTGCCCAGGGGCACTGACAAACCACCAAAGGGAGCAGAGGGCACACAGGTTCAGGGCATCAGCATGAGGGGATAAAAGGTTGGGTTAACAAAGGGCAGACCCTTGCAGCCTCCTGAAGTGATGGAATGTTCCTCTGTATGGGAAGGTGCCTGAAGCCTTCAGATGAGGAGGTTTGGTGTTACTGTATGGGTTGGAGCTTTCTGAAATGATATGATGATGCTCTGTGTATCCTGGACTGCAGTGTATGCTGTGACAGAGTTTGAACAGGAAGAGAGGGGCAGGTTCTCACAGCTAAAGTGGGAATCTGTGTCAGCAGCAGGAATCTGTCCATGGAAATCTGTAATCTGCAATTAATCTGCATGTTGTGGCTGGAGAAGCAGGCTCCCTAGATGGCTGGTTTGGTGTAGGGTGCTTAAAGCATTATTTTATCTTTTTCACTCCTTTTTAGTCATAGATCTGAGCATGTGCAGTGACCAACTGTGCATGCAGGAATCCGTGGTGTGCCTCAGAGGTTGGATTTATTGAATAAAAGGAGAAGATTTAAATAACTTTCACTCTTCATATGTAGGAGTGGGAAGGGTTTGATTTTGAAAATACATCCCTTCAGGATATTTTTCCCCCCCAGCAAGGACTTGCTAGTGAGTTGAATTATGTGCTCAGATTCCAAATCAAGCTATTTGTTGATGTCATGAAAATTATTCTTTAAGCTGTGTGAAACCCTCAAAAATGTAACTAATTTTCTCAGTTCACTCAACACCCATCACTCAGTAAACTGGGGCTGGAAACCAAGTGGCAAACCAGCTTGGGACTATTTCTGCTTTTTGTATGGATGTTTGAATGGTTTTTGGGTTGGGTTCTTGAGGTTTATATATTCTTTTTTTATCTTTTTTAAAATTTTTTCTGTAGGCTTTTTTAATCTTTCTATGATCATTCCAGCAGCAATGTTTCTGCTACATGATTTTCTCACAGCAATGAAATGTATTTGTGCAAATTTTCTCTGATTATCAGCCCTGTGTCTCATGTTCCCTATGATGCCTTTTAAGCTGCAAGTGCAGAGCCACCAAAACAGGGAACACAAGCAATATTGGTGCTTTTAAAATTGTTCAATATGGAACAAATTTCTAAATTTGACCATGAGCTATCTGAAATTCACTATTTGCAAGGAATTTCTTGAAATAGGCTTGTACAAGGCAGCAACATTTCAAGGAACAAAGTCATTTAAAGATTTTCTGAGATACATTTGAGGGCTCAGATGGAGGAACACGACTCATCTGATTGTTTCCTTGTAGAAAGTCATTCTTGTTTTAGTTATTGTGGCATCTCACTTCTTTGTACAGGAATATTTCAGTTTTAGTCCCCTAGTAGTGTATACAGAGCATAATTTTAGAGCACTTTGAGATAAAAAGGTCTGCGTGCCTTTTTAACAGGGATCTCTAGGAACCTTACAAATACTGATTATGGATTGTTTTCCTTTCCACCTGGGAAGTGCACATGAGTGGTTGGGTTCAGATTTACAGTGAAAAGTTTGTGATCATAGAAGGCATCTGCTCTGCCTGGCATCATCAGTAGTGTCTCGAGGTCAAGGTATCCTCACCTGGTGCTTTCTCTCCCAACTTTTTCCATGACCTCAAGGTTTCTCCACATGCACCCTCAGAAGGAAATGTTTGTGCATCCCATGTTTGCCAAAGACAGCAGCTGTCATCAGCACCACGTTAATATTTCATAAGCAAACAGAATTGGCAGAGATGGTTCTGCAAGTCCTGATGGCTCCTTGGTGGACAATTTTTCAGCTTTTTTTCTTAAGCTTTGCCTAATGTAGTAATTCTCAAAAGAGCTTGGGAGGTATTTTAGTGTGCAAAAGCTGGAAGAGAATTGACTATCTCATGGCAGGATTTGCTTTTCCTCTTTGGCCTTTGGGTCACTCTGAGCTCCCTTTGGGTTTTAAATGTGTTCCCAGAGAAACACACTTTGCCTCCCCCGTGGAAGCATCACACTTCACTGTTTCCTTCTATGCATTATTAAGCTGCAAAAAGAGCTTTGCAGCTTTTGCTTTTGAAATATGTGCTCATTAGCTGTAATTAAATCTTTAAATTCTCCTTCAGGCTTGGATAAGACACAAGCTCCACTTATACCCAAAGTTTTTCTTCTGACTCTTTTTCATATATTTTACTAGTTTTATTCTTTGCTAATTACTGAATGCAATGGTGTTTCCAAAGCAGCCAAAAATAAAAGTATTTACTATTCAGCGAGGTATGTGTTAATCTGGCAAACTATTATATTGGCTACAAAGTCTCTTATTTAATATGAATCACTGTGTAAAGTGCCTCAACAGCACAGCTTCTTATTCATTATTGCTTAATTTCATGATATCCGAGATGTGGGATTTCAGTTAAGGGGTAATTGAGATCATAAATCAAAATATTTTCAATGAGATTACAAGAAACACAAGATGTTCAGGTTTGGAGTGTGAAATTCCCAGCTGCTTTCAGCAAGGATGGGTGAGGTCTGCAGGCACATCCCTCTTCCTGCCTCAGGTCCTACACAGGATCGTTGGGGAGGTGGCAAGTTTTTGGTGTGTTTTGTAGGATTTGGTGTGTTTTGTAGGATTTCCAGGTGATTTCTCTCTGCTGTGCTGGATGGGAGACATTCCTGTCCCCATTTCACCAGCAGGAACGTGAGGCCAATCACAGCACAGGCTCGGGCAGTATCCAGTGGTACAGAGTACAGGAGCTGTCTGTGTCACCAGGTTCTGGGCTACCTTGCCAAAAACATCCTCCAAGCGCCCTCAGGGTTGCACAGGACATGTGGGCAGGAGCAGAGATGTCAGACAGGTGGTCTCACTACTGACACATCTTTCTTACTTCTTCCCCTGGAAGACTTATGCTGGATGACTAATTCCTCTTAACAATTCTAATTATTGCTTTTGTTAAGAATTCATAGACACAACAGCAGTGACTGGCAGAGCAAGGATTTTAGAAGAGACAAGTTATAAGACACCCTGACAGACTTCATTGAGTCTTCCCCATTTGGCCCTGCTGACCTCCATGAGCTTTGGATTGATCATATTAGCAATTTTCTTACAAAAAATTACCTGTTTGATTCCTTCTTTTGAGAAAGTGTGTGAGCAAGCTTTTCTTAAAAATCAGAAGAACAGCAGTCCTCTTCATGGAGAAGTAAGATGTTGTAAAACAACAATATCCCCTTCTAAATTTTTCTATTGGAGATGAAAACCTGCAGGACCATTTATATATTTTTAAAGGAGAAGTATTTTGGGGGCAGCTTCCTTTTGTTTCTTTTCTTGGCTCACTTGTAGCAGTCTTGAAAATAGTGGCTTCACATGGAAGTGCTGAAGCAGCACTTGGCGGCGCAGCAGCAGCAACCCGTATCTCCTCCCGTGTGTCTGAGGCTGCCAGCAGGGCCTGGACTGCTGCTGGCCTCCTCTTACCAGGCAGAATTACTGCTTTTTTATAAGGTCAAATGTGTAGCTTCTTCCTACTGGAAAGGCTGAGGAAGGACAATGAATGATTCATTGCAGGCGCTCCAGTGGCACACAGACTCCTCGTGTGCGTGGTGTGGGAATACACCAGGACAGATTTCCAGCAGGCCAAGTTATGTAGAAAATGCTTTTGCTTCATCACCAGAGCACAGAATGGGCTGTTTGTGACCAGATTTCTCTGGGTTTTTTCCTATTATTTTTCCCTCTGCCCCTTCCAGGCTGTTTTTTGACTTTGTTCCACACCTGAGGGGTTGGGTTGGGAGATTCAATCAAATCATGGATTTAGAGCAGCTGAAGCATGTAACCCACATTATGGCTGTCACAGAAACCCCTATGGCTTTGTCCAAGAGCCTCCAAGTTGTTCCATATATCCAGATACCCAAATTAGGCAAATACTCTCATTGCTGACCCCATTTACTAACCCCATGCTCTGTTCTCTGTGGTATCTGGAAAAAAAGCAGGACAGAAAGACTACAGGAGGGGCAAAGTAAAGCCCTGGTGGATCAGAGCTGTTCAGAGAGAAGAGTGTCTTGGGAAAATGCTTCCTCATGACCCTTCAGATCCATAGGTCCTCACACCTCTCCTATGGAACAAGGCCACCACTTTAATTTAGGGAACAGAGTCATTTTTCTGAGAGGTGAAAAAGTTGCTTGAAGCCTTCAAAGCAGTAGTGCTCTGGTGCCAAACTAGTTTTGTGGATCCGGATATGAGTGGTTTTCCCCAGGCTGTGACCAACTGGAGGCATAGCTTGCAATTTAGTGCAGGGCTCCTCAGTCCATGGATGCCTGTGGTTCTGCCCCAGCATCCAAACCAGCTTCATTTTCTCCCTGTAGTCAAAAATTAGAAAGTGACGTTTTCATTCCCGAAAGCTTCCAGGCTGCCTTGTAGCTGCTTTATTTTTGGTCAGTGTTGGCTAAAGGCCTTGCTAAGAAGTTCCCTCATAGATAACAGTGGGCAAAGGGTTTAGGCAAAGTAGTTTAGGTGCATCCTCACCTGCCTGGATCACAAGACCCAAGGAACTTCCCTCCTTGAAATCTCACTTCATCCCTATTCTGCCCTTTTAGGTGAGTTTTTCTCTTTCGATGGTTAAAATAGTTTTTAATATCATGATTTGCTCAAGGTGTAGAAATAGACCAAAAATGCATTCCCTAACTGCACTGAAAAACGTTCAGGTCTCATGTCATTATTTTTTAACCAGGTCTGCATTAAAAGTTTTATGAGCTGCTCCAGTTTCGGAAGGTTTCCCGTAAATGAACTTTCCACCACTCTGTGACAGCAGTGTGTTGCCAACACATGGATAATATGGAAAATGAAAGAGGAAAAAAAAGCCCTTTCCCCCGCCTTTCCTCCATCTGTTACAATACGGGACTGTGGCAGGAAACGAGGTTTTGCAGTTTTATATGAGCAGAAGTGTGTTGTGTGGTTTTTTGGTATTTTTTTTTTTTTAAAGCTGTGGAGTGTGTCATTTCAGAGCTCTCTCCAGCAATCTGGAAGCAACCAACTTAAGGCATGGAAAAGACATTATGTAATTGCAAAAGACAAAAAAACCTCCCAATGCTGAGGCCTTGTGGCAGAAGCCAGTCTCTGACCTCACCCTTCTCGGGATCTCTGGAGAACACTGTGTTCCTCTGGCCTCTAGTGAAAAATAGCCTCTGCCAGATTTCAGCAAACAATTCCGGCATTTCCTTCCCCTGCCTCTGGTCTGTGGGTGTTTTGGAGTCTCTCGCATGTGTGGGCAGGGATTCATTAGCTAAAATAAAAACTGTACTACAGAGCTGCAGAGGAGAAAAAGAAAGTTAAGGGGGAAAAATGCAAGCAAGTGTAATAAGCCTGTGGCCTCAGCTCGTCTGGACTCAATTCCAGTTTTGGAATTAATAAAGAGCAAGCCAGAAATCAAGGGGGTCTCGTGGGCCCTGTTGTCTCCCCTCCCATGGTCCCTGGTGCTCCATCTGAGCCTTCGCAGCTCCTGCCGGCAAAACTGAGCACAGGCCCTGGGTTTGAAAGATCAAGGTCTTTGTTCTTTTTTAGCTTTTCCCAGTATAATCCCTACAGAGATGTAATCATTCGGTGTTGTTTTCCCTCTGAATTCTCTTTAATTTCCTGCCTGTGGTTTTGGGGGTTTTGTGAGGTTTTATGGCTGTGGAGAAATTTTGCTGTTCGCAGTGGATGTCCTACATGCTTTAAAAACTTTTATTCTAAGAAAAGCCTTTCTATGTCCTAATTTAAATTGCTGGGTCATCATTATTTCCACTGCGATACTCCGAAGGGAACACGGATAAATATCTCTCCCCATGGGCGTCCTGCCTTCACACTGGTCCTGGGTCTCTGGGGGCAGGAGAGCCCCATTCATTTTCAGGCCGTGGATTGGAGACCATAAATCCCAATGCTGGTGTATCCCAGGGGAAGGGAAAGCTACTCTTTTTTTCCCCAAGCAGAGAGGCCAGCCATGTTGCCCTAAACTTTCTCTACAAAAGTTCTGGACTTTGGCTGGTGTCTGCCAGCTGGAGCTCAGTACCTTCTGTACAGGCTTCTGCTTCCTGCAGCCCGGCTGCCAGGGAAGCCAGTGATAGGCTTTCAACTGCTGCCTTGTTTATTTAAGATCTTTGAACCTCAGAAGGCTCCCAGAAGCAAACAGAAGCTTTGGTTGGCCTTGTAGGGAACCTTACATGTGCCTGCTTGGGCTCTGCAGCCATTGTTGTACGTTTGTGTTGCCTGTTCTTCAGCTGAGCAATTTGGCTGTTGTGGTGCAGGGAGTTCTGTCCTGTGCCTGTCAGCAGTGATGCTTTCTTGCTTGTAAAGCTTAAAGCATTAGGGAATAGGTTGGGGCTGGCATTTACAGAGATCTGAAATTTGGCTGTGGCCAGCCTGCCGCATTGTGTGTTCTGGTTCTGGTCAGAACTCCCTGGCACCTGCCTGCTGCTGCAAGGTGATCCGAGTGCTGGCCCTGCCACTTGTCTCCCTACACAGAGAACCTGCTGCTTGTTGGCAGCTTTTCCTTTTCCCTAGCAGAAGAAACCCTAAATCATTGATGAGTCCTCCACCTAAATGACTCTGCAGCTCCTCCACTGAGAGAGCCAGGCTGCAGCAGCCCAGAGTCATTTGGGGGAGTAATTCCTGTTCCCTTGTCCTTTGCCAGCAGCAGCAGAGTGTGCAGAAGCCCTGTGGTCTGGTGGATTGAACATGAAACCCTGGGAGCCTGTTTTCTAAGCCCTGTGGTGCTGCTGTCTCACTGCCTTGGTTCTGGGAATATGTCTGACATCTTGAAGCTGTGGATTTGTCTCTCTTTTGCCCCAGAATAAACCTAAATCAATAAATATTTCATGTATTAATATATTTATAATATTAAATAATATAATATATTGAATAAATAGAAATAACTGAAGATAAATGATAAATAAGCTGTTTGCCTCCCTTGCAAACAGCCCTGAAATGTGACAGATCCCTGTAACCCTGTGGAAAATGAAGTGGGAATGGCCACTGAACTAACACTGACAAAGATGTTGACAGTCACTAGGATTCTTCAGGACACTTTGAAAAACCTCTGCTAAAATTTGGTAGAAACTGAGTGATGCATGGATAGAGAGGATGAGCTGACTTAGAGGGTCAATGTTGGCTGTCCAGTCCCAGCTGGCTTCTTGTGGTGTTTTGTTTTGGTTGGAGGAGCCAAACTTGCTTGGTGAGATGATTGCTTTGGGCTTTGGAGTGTCTTGAGGAATGTCCATGGTGTTTGCCAGGGTGAAGAGCTGGGGAAGGTGTTGAGCATCTCCAGAGCTTATGGGAAGGTAACTGGGGAAGCATAAGAAACCCAGCTGGGAGAGGGGACAGCAAGAGCTCTACTTGGTCTTTAGGTTCAGGATGGGAAGGATGTGAATGATTCCTGCTGACAGCAAAGCTGCTGATTTCCTGGGGACCTGCTTCCAGGACTGCTGAGGCTGACAAGTCTAGAAGGATCACACAGTCACTAGAGAGCATTTATGAACCTGATCTCAACCAGGCTATGCTTTGCTGGGGTTTCCACTGTGGAGATGTTGCCTCCGTACACCTAACTCCTCCTTTGAGGATCCCAATCCCTTCTTAAACACCTGCCTGATTTCTCAGGTAATTTTCCATTTGCATGAAGTAATTTGATTTTGGAGAGTGAGCACAGAAAGGACTGATGAAACAGCTAATAGCTGTTCCCTCCTGACAAATAACACAGTGTGAAGGGAGCCTTGAAATTCCAAGCCCGAGCCCTTGCTCTCCATGCAGCCAGCAGTGGGGTTTCAGCCATATCCCCAGGGAGACACCAGTGCCAGCAGCACATCTTCCCCTCTTGAGGGGGATTTCCCTCGTTGCTTGATAATGTTCCCCATAATGATTTGCCAGCATTTCCTTCAGAGCTTTTCTTGTTCTGTAAACAGCCTGTCAGCTTCAGGTTCTGGGCTGAAGTGTCTGTCTGTGCAATCCCAAAGGCACCTGGTTTAGGGAAAATGAAGCCTGGATCTGGGATGTCTTTTCTGATGGATTGAGTTAACTGTGTGGCTCAAGCCTATAACTACTCTTAAATGCTGCATATTAGCACTAAGTGCCACAGAGGTGGCATCATCACCTGATGATCAATGAGGGCTTTGCTCCATCTCTGGAGTTGGGAGGTTTTTGGGGGGCAACCAGTGCCATTCCTTCCCAGTGCAGCTGATTCAGTAGCTCTTCAGCTTCTTCTGTCTCCTTTCCCTGCATTTTGTCAGTAATTTAGCTTTTACTCTAGAAACTGACATTTCATGTAGCTGGTGGATGTCTTGATGTTACCAGGGAAGGAGAGGTAGGGCAGTTGTAAAACTGAGTTTTTCCTGCTGTGCAATCCTTTTATTCCCAATGCTTTTCTTGTCTTGCTCTCCCTGCAGGAAATGAGCTGTAGCTCTGACCAGGCTCTCCACCATTCTCTATATCCACCCAGCCACTGCACAAAGTCATTTTGCTTTGGTATTTCAGCGCTTGTCCTTCCTTTGTGCCTTTTTAAAATTTGGGACTGCAACACTAAATTTCCTAGGGTGGTTTTGAACTGAGGGTGAGGCTGTAGCCAGCTCCTGGTCCAGGCTCAGAGTGGGAGAATTAAGAGTAACTAGTTGTTTGAGGTTTTTACCTGTGTTTCCCCAACTTTGTATTCTGTTTCATGTGTTCTGGTTCATTTGCTGAAAACAGATTTTTGTTTTGAAAGAAAAACAAAAAAAGCATCTCACATGGAAAACAGGAGTTTAAAATGTTCAATGGAAGGTAAATTGCTACTGAATTTCTTTCCTTTCTTCTCATCTGTATCCAGCCCAGTCCTTCAATATCCCCCATACCTAGCACAGCCAATCTGGAGTGGTTAAGGGAATTTCCTGCTTCTAGATCACCAGTTAACTGTTGAACAGAAGACGGTCTGGTTAGGGAGGAACAAGCCTAATGCATTTTAGCTCAGATAAAAAAATGGACTATTGTTTTAAGTTAGATTTTCAAAGGGTTGAAACTAGTAAAAATAATTTGCTTCTTTCAATAAGCAGCACTTTATGGTGGAAAGATCATAACTTATGTTTCTTATCTTTTTATCACCAGTAGGATTTTGATATATTACCATTTATCTCTGGACTGGAAAAGTTCATTGCTATTCCTTTTCTCTCCAAATTAGCATAAATTAATTACTCTTCCCAGAAATGACTGTGGAGAGAATAAAAATGTCTTTTGGTAACTGGTCAGACTTTGACAAAAACCCAAAAGTGAGTGTAGCTTTAAATGCAGGGAGAAGAGACAAAGCAGGACCCAGTCATAGATGCCAAACAATAAAGCCTTTAACATGTCTTTGGGATTTTGAGGGGACTGTACTGCTGACCTCTCATTCCTGCATATTTTCTACTGGCAGCATGGCAGCTTTTTCCTTCTTTCTGCTCTTAGAAACCCATCTCATGAAGTAGCAACAGGAGGACCAAAGTAACACCACACACTGAACGAATGGCTTTGCATGGGAGGGTGGTTGAAGCTCTAAGCTGGTGCTCCTGGGGGGGAAAATGGTCCAAGGCCCCTTCAGGCTCCTGATCTGGCTGGGCCAGCTGAAAACATTGCTGCCACTCAGCAGGAGTACAGCTGTCATGGAAGAGGGGTTGTCACAACCCCAAGTTGGCTGTTTGCTCCCTTGCATGGGCTACTGGGGCAGCTCTGGCATGGCAATGGTGCTAAACACATAAGGAAGTTAGAATGGCTTTGTTTGGCCAGTGTTTGTAAAATAAACCCTAGTGCACAGCCTAAATCCAGCTGCAGGCCACCAGCTTGCTGCTGCATGTAGCTCCTGAAGGTGTTCAGGCTTCTGGGGAGGTTTTGGTGATGTGTTTGCAATGGGACTTCATGATGAAGATGGGTTTGCAGAGCCTCCTTTTCACTGCAGCATGGACAGTGCTTGTCACACCCACACAGAGCTGCCACTCTGCTGTGTCTGTGTCACACTGGAGGCTTCACCCATGGTATGAAGTGCTCAGTGCAGGCAGAGTGAATCCCTGGCAAATGTCCCTGCTCTGGAGCCAGAAGTCTTGGGCAGAGTCTCTGTCTCCTCACAGTCACATTGGTTCTGTCTGAGCTTCACCATGGCTTGGATACAGAAGCCTTACCCCTGCAGGAGGAGGAGGAGGAGATGTTCAGAGTTGCTGCCTGGGGGATGAGCACCCTTCTTGCAGGGTGCTGTGAGTGCAGTGGCCCCACTTCTGCAGGCGTGAGGTGTGAGCAAGAATAATGGTGGCATGGCTCACTTTGTGTATTAACAAAAGGGACACCTGATTAGCAAAATGGAAATTACCTTTGGATCTAATAAGTGTAATTATTGAGTAATCCACTGGAGCATATAATGAGGTGGGAATATTTTTAGCTTGCAAGTTCTCTGCAGTCCCCCAGTGCTGTACTCCCAGCAAAGAGCACTTAGGCAGCACTGATGGCCTGTAGCTTTTAAGAAATTACTGTGATGCATCTTTAAATCTGGCAGCTTTATTAAAAAGGGAGGTGTGGGGGATGCTATTATCTGAACATAGCTGGGTTAGGAGAGACTGTGCATTTCAGAAGGGTCCCAGTGCACTGTGAGGCTTGTGGGCTTGAGCAGTGCAGCCAAATGCCAGAGATGCTGAGATTTGTCTGGGGCATTTTGAGCGGCAGTTCCCTGATCTGGGTAGTGGGGCTGGGCTCATCCAGTGCTGA
Organism: Zonotrichia leucophrys gambelii; assembly: GCF_028769735.1. Lineage (NCBI taxonomy): Eukaryota > Metazoa > Chordata > Aves > Passeriformes > Passerellidae > Zonotrichia > Zonotrichia leucophrys. The sequence continues at coordinate 14,692,272 of NC_088182.1, forward strand.
CACGGGCACTGCCTGGCCACACTGTGTGCAGTGAGAGCAGGACAAGGAGCCTTTGTCCAAGTCCTGAAGGAGGCTGCAGCACAGAAACCAGTTGAGCTTCACCGTGCCTTAGCCCCACTTTTGCTGCTTGGCTGACTGGTGAAAAAAAGGGAGAGGAAAACAGTAAATTTTTTTGTGGAATAGATTTTAAAAATACAAACACAAATGTCCAGGAAATCCCACTCATGTTTGCTGATTTCCATTTTCAAGCAGAATTTCAGAGCAGCTGCCCCTGTTGCTGTGTAGTATCCCAGAGCACACCAAGCCCTGGAAAAGCAGAACCTTTGGGCCTGTGTCAGCACAAGCACCTCCTCATCATCCTTTTTTAAAATACTTCTGCATAACAAATACTAATTAATATTATTTATGAGGGCAAAACAGAGATGACACTGGCACCATGACCTGTGGTTAGATATTTCACGCTGCAGTTTGTGACCTACATGACAAACATTATCTTTTGCTCCTACTAAAAACTTCCCTTTGCGAGGTTTCCCCCCTCCCCACCCCAACTAAGTTTGCACTTTGAAGAATGCTTTTTAAAATTCAGATGAAGATGTTAAAAGCCGGGTGATGAGAGCTCTGCCAGCCAAGCTTGGGTTGTTGTTTCACGGTGATGGAGATGGTTTTTTCATAGAATCAAAATCACAGAATCAAGGAAGTTGGAAAAAAACCTTTGAGATTCGTGGAATCCAACCTTTGACCAAACACCACCTTGTCAACCAGGCCATGGCACTGAGTGCCACTTTGAACACCTCCAGGGAAGGTGACTCCATCACCTCCTGGGCAGTTCATTCCAATGTTAACAACCCTTTCTATGAAAAAATTCCTCCTGATATCCAACCTGTTTCCATTACAAATGCCTGTTTATCAGCAAAGGAGGAATGTAGAGAAGTGAAAAATGTGCACTTCCCAAGCACTTAGAAAACACCATTAAAGAAAAAAAGAAGAGGTGTAAAAACCACTTAGCTGGACTCATTTCCATATTTGCAGAATTTTCTGTGGGAATGCTTTTTGCAGCATTTGGCCAGCTCATGCTATGAATTTGCTGAGCCCTTTGCCTGCTCCCAGCCTGCAGAGTGAGGCTGTGCTGCCCTTTTCTTTCTTTCTGAGCGGACATTTCAAAAGCTGGTGTCTTATTCCAGCCTCTCCAGAGTGGAGTGGGAATGCAGAGCTCGGAACACCTGCTTCCCACACCGGCAGCGCTGAATGGCTGAGGAGCACACGGCTGCTGAGCCTTTGTTTGGGGCTTTCTTTTAACTACAAGGAGTAATCGGAGTTGGCTGTTAAATAAATGAGTTTGGTTGGAAGATAAGCCCGGACACCTGAGGTCTCGCATTCCCGGCAGAGCTGGCAAGCTCCAAAGGGCTTTTTCAACAAGCATCACTGGAAAGTCGCTATTATGTGTGAGCTTTACACTCAAACACCTTTGGACAATGAAGGCACCAGAGGACACTGCTGCTCCCAATTGTCAGCAGCAGAATAAATCCCTGCTTCCTGCAGCGTTTCCCTCCGCTGGCCGCGAGGCCAATGCAGAGTGCAGAGCTTTGCAGAGGCACAAAAGGTCTCTCAATAGAGCAGGGGTCAAACTGCGGGTTCCTCCTTTCACAACGGCCCCTGATCTCTGATGCAGAGCCCTACACGACCCCTTTCGGAAACGGAGAAAGGGCGACATTGTGCTGCTGAAGGGAAGGAGGGAGGGAGGAGGAGGGAATCCCAGCTCCGCTCCTGAAATGAACTTGGGCTGATGTTTTCAGGGCTCCCTACAGCAGAATTTTAGGTCTCCAGCTCCCAGTGGGACTAATGGGAGCTCTTGCCCAAAATCTCTCTGCCATCCTGGCTGTACAGCATCTCTCCGAGGGGAATCCAGCTATCTGCAGCTGACTGTGGATTCTGCTGGCTGGACAATTGATCCCCTGTGTGAGTCAGGGGGGATATGCTGGTCCAGGGGCTTTTGGGAGACAGTGAGGTGTTCAAGCCCTGCAAAATGCCTGACTGCATCACCCTGGCATGGAGTCTTCAATACCCTGGATCCCAGCTACCATCACTACCATCACTTCTCCATGTGGTCCAGGAAGCTTTCACACATCATCCCCCTCCAGTTTTTCTACACAGAAAGGATGGGGCAGCCTGGTTCTGAGAAATGCACCCAGGGGAGCCTGAACTTGGCCATTGCATTCCCCATCTGTTAAGTACATCCACACAATGATATTTCAGTACGTGTCTTAAAACAATGATTTCCTTCTCTCTTATTGTTTCAGGTTCTTTGGATTCCTCATGCAGATTAAGGAGTGTCCCTGTAGAGCTGAAACACAGCAGCAAAGCTTCTGGGGCGAATCAGATCCCATCTCCCTGCAGAGCACCAGCAATGGAAGAATAGCACTGGGCTGGCATTGCATCTTTGCTTTGCAGCCAGGAGCCTGGGGAAAGAAAGGATCCAGCTTGTCCACCTTTTAAAGGCTGCAAGGAGGGAAGGGAAGACCCACCAGAAGCTCACAGAAAACTGCCACCCATCTCCAGCTTTTCTTTCCGAGCGATAAACTCCTCTGATCTCTGCTGTGCAGAAAGCAGCATGTGGGGGATTCAGGTGCCAGCAGCACTTTTTGCTGGAAACCAGGATGTTTCTGTAATGAGGAAAGAAACATTCTTGAGTATGAAGTTATCAAACAACTTGACAAATTCAGATGCACTAAATCACCCAGTGTAAACATCTGTCTGGCCTGCTTTCGTGTGCCTACAGTGAGGGCGGCTTATCCGCCTCTTGGTGAGATGCAATATCTGTCCTCTGCTGCTATTTTTAGCTTGTATTTATTTGGAGGAGACTGGTACAATAATCTCATCAGGCCTGACTTGCCTTTAATTCCCCTTAAGACTGTTTGGGGAAGATGGGCAGTTAAAGCACTGCTGTGGTTGAAGGCCTTGTGCATGCTGTGATGTGAAAGCCCCATGTGTGGTTCTCTGTGAACACTGGAGCTGTTGTTCCCTGGATCATTGGTGCTTGGCTGTATTAGTGACTTGCTTTCTGATGTTGGGGCAAATGACTTCACTTCTTCATTTCCTGTTTACTTTTTTTTTTTTTTTTTCCTACTGGCAAAATTGGCTGTTACTGAGTTTTCCTGGCCCTCATCTTGGGGTGTAGCAGAGAGAGACATGGCTGGGGTCTGTTAAAAAGCAGATATATTCAAGCAGAATCCCACTGACCTCACTCAGACTGCTCACATGTTTTAAATTAAGTGCATCCTTAAATATTTTCAGGAATTGGAGCTGGATTAGTTTAGGCTTGAATACATGAAGAAATGCATATGCATTTGGGACCAGAAGGGAACCTGAATGTTTTAAACCCATTAAATGTAGAAGTACAATATTGTGTGTTGGCTTAGGAGCAGGGAAACCAATTTTGAAGTCAGTATTCCCTGTTGCTGAGAGGAGGGGATGCACGGGAGGGGAGCAGAGCTCTTTGGAAAAAGGCAACCACCACCCTTCATGCAAGCAAACCTGGTCGCAGAGAAGGGCTTGGTGCAGACTCTGGTGACCACTGATAGGACCTGAGGGAATGGCCTGAAGCTGAGTCAGAGGAGGTTTAGGTTGGATATCAGGAGAAGGTTCTTCCCCCAGACAGTGTTTGGGCACCAGAACACACTCCCCACAGCACCAAGCCTGACAGAGTTCAAGGAATGTTCAGAGAAGGCTCTCAGGGACGTGGTGGGATTCTTGGCTTGTCCAGTACTGGGCCAGGAGTTGGAATCAAGGATCCCTGAGGGTCCTTTCCAGCTCAGGATATTCTACAATTTAAGTGTGTTTGCTTTGCATTTCCTGTCTCTGTGCCACGATGCACAGCTTAGGCAGGGAGCCCCACCTGTGGGAGCTGCGCCTTTATGGCTTCCCTGCTCCCCCCTTAGGACAGCATCATGGAGGTAGATTTTTAGTTGATACTGAAGGAAAACCTAAAGACAGATCCTTAGAAAGTTTCCTGCACCAAGATTTTTACCTATGTATTTTCCCATTGAGGACTCTGTTTCATGAAAAGACATTTTATTTGGGGGAAAACCTTTAGCTGTTTCTTTTGTTTGGCATCAAAGCCAGCTTAGAGGAGACTCTTTTTTTCTTTAATAGCAGCCAGCTGCATTAGCAGTCTTGAACCATGTTCTTCCTTCTGCTTTGAATATAAAGCCTATAGCAAGGGAAAATTAGTTTTTCGTCTTGGCAATAAAAAGTGTCTTCAGCTGCCAGTAGTGGAACTTGCCCATTTACTTGCAGGAGAAAGTTAAAATAAGCACTAATGAAGAAGAAGAAAAGCAAATCCAGCATTTCAGGTCTGTGTTCCCTAGTTCCTATGAATAGGCATATACTGCTTGCAGCAATTATAGTGATGGGCTGGAAATCCACTGGGTGTTGCTTGTGCAGGTATAAATTCTGCTGGCTGTGAGCCACTTCTATCAGTTTATCTGCTGCAGTGAAATGGTTTAAAATTCACTTCTGGATCCTGAGGCAATGCTCGTGTCCTTGCTTTGGCTTTTGCATGTAACAGCAGAGCGTGCTTTGGCTTTTCTTTTCTTTAAAAAAAGAAAAGTGAAGAAAAGAAGAAGAGGAAGAGAAGAAAGTATTTCATTTGCTCCAGGAAGGCTCTCTTGCAAACCTGAATGGAATATAATAAATGCCACTTGGGTCTCCAGCTATAAAAGAGAGCTTCTCCTGTTGATGGATTTAATGCCTTGTTCAGGGGCTAATTCTGCACGAGCCCTGCAGTGCCCACAGCCAACATCCCAGAGGCCAGGCAGCCTCTTTTCTGAGCCAGCCACCACTGGGAAATGGGTGGCTCCCCTGAGATTTGCTCTCTTGCATGAGCTCTTCATGGCCTCCAGTCACAGATCACAGCGCTTTTGGGTTTTGGCTGGTTCTTAAAGGATGTCCCGGGCAGGCTGAGCAGACACAGAGTCTGTGGTTTTCTCTCTTCCTGAGTTCAAGTCCTGTAAAGTGGGAGTCCGGGAAAGAAATCAGCCTTTGTAAACTTTTAGTTCACAACTGTTGCTGGGTCTTGTATCTGTCTGCTCGTCCCAGTGCCTGTCATCACACAGCTGCCACAACCCTGTATTTATCTTGCTCCTTTTCTTTCTTCCTCAGTCCCTGGGCTTTCCCCCCTCTCCATAGTCTGCCTTGCTGCTGATTTCTGCTCCTTTTCTTCTCTCCCCTTTGGTCTCTCCTTTACTCTGCACTTCTTTTTTCTTGCCTGTACATTTGTTCACCACCTGTGCTTGCCCAGGCTTGTGGCAAGAGCAGAGCAGCCTTCCCCTGGCTCCCTTGAAACCTCCCAGGGGCATTCCCGGCGTCTGCAGGAGGGAAGCGAGCCATGAGACAGAAACGTGCTGTGCTCCTGTGTTCAGAGCACAGCAAAAAACCTCAAAGACCTGTTCAGAAAACAAAATTCAAACTCGTCTTTCCTTTGAGTTTTAATTTCCCAAGCAGTGCTGGATATCCTGGGATTTCCCACAGAGCTGGCCTGGTTGCATTGCCACCCATTTGGGGAGTGGGGATGGATGCTGGGCACAGGGACACCAGGGAGCAAAGCTGCTGAGCCCAGGGGTGCTGTGGCTTCAGGGGGAATTTTGGCATCCACTCTTGCCTTCTTGGGGTGCATAGAGTTGGAGCTAATGGTCTGCTGAGCTGCCCTTTTTTTCCTGAGAGCTACTCTGTTGGGCTGTGATCCAGCTGCAGTGCCCTGCCCAGCAAACCCAGGGGGGACTGGGAGCATCCATTTCTGCCCCGGGTCTGTGTCTGCATGGTTAAGACTTTGTTCAAAAGAATCCCATGTGTGTGCATGAAGGAATGAACATAAAACCATTTTCTCTGCCATTTTCCTGGATCCTCACCTCCCTACTTAGTGTTTCCAAAGATATCTTTGCATCTGCTCACAGACCATCTCAGGAGTGATTTTTGGAGATGAACAGGCTTTGCTGCTTCTACATCAACTAAAGTTCCCTGTGGCATCCTGGATTTGTTTAAACCTGAAGTTCCAGAAGGGCAAAACTGTGGGAGAAGGCTGTTGAAACATGTACAAACTGGCAAGGAAAACATACTCCATCTTACTGAGAAGACCAAAGGTTTCCTATGTCTTAGAATTATCCCTCACTTTTGTAAGGGTTTGAGTGCAGACTCAGAACCCTAACTTGAGAAATTCATGTCTCTTAGTTATTTTATTTATAAAGAGCAGAAGCTTCTGTGTCATGCTAAATAATTTTTGACCTTTGAAAATTAGAAGTTGAGATGTGATCCAGCCCTGTAGTTACAGTACTGAACTTGGGATTAAACTTGGATTTTTCATAGATATTCAGGTATTAAATCTTTTGCTATGTGCATGTGCAGTTTGTAGGAAGGTTTGCAAAACAAGGTAATACACAATCTGGTGCGGTATTTGGTCAGAAAGCAGCCCTACAATTCTCCTTTAAGTATGGATGAGTCATGGCTTCTGTAAACTTAGGAAAAATTAATTCTGATTGTAAACTGAAATATCTATCTAAGAAATGGGAATTTTTTGTTATCTGGAACCTCATGTCAAAAGGCAAACACTGTACCAGTTTTGGCCAGTGGCTGCTCAAAGAAAACATGGAGCAGAGCAGCATGTGAGCCTGCAGAGCTGCTACTGTCCCTGGCAGGCAATGAAGATTTCTCTTTCAGGAGAAAAGTTTTGATAGCCAACAGCTTCTAAGGTTTTCATAGTACCCATGCCAAACCTTAATTGGTTGTTTTAATCAAGTGCCTCTTGGTTTTTGGCTTCGTGAAGTTTCTTGTTAAGTATAAGAATTTCCCAGTGATCTGACTTGATCTTTGGAGATGAGAGTATATATTTTTATGCATGTGTGTATATATATATGTGTGTATATATATATATAAACACACGAATACATATGCTGCTTAATGTTGTCTTTTTCTGTCTCAGAAGTCTTGCACTGAGATGCATGGCGTGTAGAGGCATTAAAAACACCCATGGACATCTCTTGTTGGTTTTGGAAGGTTTTTATAGCAACATATCTAATTCACATTACCTTGAGCCTCCTCCAAAAGGGCTAATACAAAATGTCAGTGGAAGAAACCACTAATGCTCTTCAGCTCTTGCAGGGATTTGATGAGGTAAAGGGCCTTCTTTTTCACATATCATCTTTGCCTTAGCTGTGTGTTTCCTGTTAAACACATGGGGTGTATTCTCAACAGATGGAAGTTAAAAACCAAGAAATCACCCCTAGTGCTGCCTTATGAATGTCATTATGACTTTTCACAAGGGCATGTAGTGACAGGACAAGGGGAATGGCTTTCAGAAACCTGGTCTGATGGAAGGTTCCCTGCCCGTACCAGAGGTTGGAACAAGATGATCTTGAAGGTCCCCTCGAACTCAAACCATTCTGTGATTATGAATCTTGTGATTTTTTTCAGTGGTTGGTCTCTGGAAGGGCAGAAGGTGTGGGTCTGGCCCTTCTCTTTTGCTCAAACTCCTCTCTCTGAAAGCCAGCCTGTTTCTAACCAGTGAAATGAGGGAGGTCAAAACTGGAATAGAACTGTGTGATGGTGACAAGGCAATAACTGTAACTGTGTTTGCATGTTAGAAACCATGGCCAAAACTCAAAATATTGCCCACAGCATTACCCTGGCTGCTTGGCTAGGCACACAGTGTGTCAGCTGAATTGAAGAGCAGGCAAAGATGTGTTGTGAGGTGATGTGACAGCTGTAATGCCTGTAGATGGGGAAACCCTTGAGAAAGCTGGTACAGTGTATGTGTGTGGTCTCCTCAATGTGCCTTTCTCATGTGGATGGGTGTACAAACAATCAGTTTGAACTCCAGGGTCAGCTTAAAGGTCTTGTGATGACCCAGTCTGTGTTGAGCTGCAGGAGGAATTGGTTCAGATTATGTCTGGAGGGGAGGCAAAATAATCCCAAAGGATTTTTAATGGTGGTGGCTTGGAGCTTTATACCTAGTTTGTCTTCTGGAGGAAAAATCTGGGGGTTTCCATAAAACCCCCATTTTGATAGCAAATATTTAATTTATTACTGGAAATTGGGCCATGAACTTTTGAGGCTGGGGAAAACACTAATTTCTGCATCTTTCTGAATAATCATGAGTGCCTCTCTGAGGTTATCTCAAAATTGTGCTTTTCTTTGTCCATAATCTGGACATTTCCCTTCATCCTTTCTGGAAATCAGCCTCCTATGATGCACTGCACTTTCTGCTGGAGGGCTTAGGTCCACACAACCCTCCACTTCATTGATAATAGCCATGATTTTCGAGCTAGATGAGTTCTTGATTAAATTAAAAGGGATGCCTGAACTCGACTGGATGTTAGCTATTTGCTTCCAAGGGTAATTAGTCATGGGTTTAAATAGAGGGAAATAATTGATGTACACATAGAGTGGAAGCACTTTTCTGCCATTATGGTCTGAAAACATATTTATTTGTTCATTCTGTCTGAATGTGAAGTAGCTCTTCTGTTAGCATGGATAAATGAGTAGGCATTTTTACGTAAGATTGTTCTGGGTCTTATTAGAAGTTATTTTTTAATTTCAGGAAGAGTGGGTAAGAGCAAATTACTTGAATTGTTCATACTCAGAAAAGGAAAACAAAGGTAGTTTCCTGAAGAGTTAAAATGTATTGCTGACATAGTGGTTTTGGCATTGGCATCATGTGGCAAGTGTATCCTGTATTTGCTTTAACAAAAACCTGTAGTTGAGAAGGGTTGTTCAGGATTTCCATATGGGAGGTGGAAGACATGCTGGTATCATCAGCCAAAAGCACAAGAAGGATCTTCTCCCTGTCTTCCAAGTCCTTTTTTTCCACTGACCCTGTAGTTCAGGTGCCCTATCTTTCTTCTCTTCTTCCAATTGACCCAGCTTGGTCAGTTGTGTGATGACATCCTCAGTCTCACCCCTTTTATGCTTCTCTGGGATCACCCTCCATCCCCTTGCAGCACCCATGAGGTGCAGCCTCTCCTGACTCAGGTTGCTGCCATCTGTCCTCCAAGGAAGGAGGATCTTGATTATCTCTCCAGTTCTGTGTTCAACTTTTCACCTAGCTTTCCTTGATGAGTTTTTGCAGGAAGGAAAGACCTCACACGCAGGATACACACCACTGCTTGTTGGAGGATATGGTGTCTTAGGGAAAAAAGCAGCTGAAAAACTGGACTGAAGTCTGAACTAAAGGTCCTTCAAGGAAAGACGGGACCCAATCCAAGGCTCCCACATTCTGTGCAAGAGCCTGAGCCACCAGCCACTAAAGAATAGAAAATCCTTTTGTTTGCTGCTTTGGCTCATCTGATTTTGACTGAAATCCACAGATTTCTGGCTGACTTACACTGTATTTCTGTATTAGTTTTATGAGGAAGCTGTTGGGTGAAAAATATCATCTATGTGTCGATAGAAGTCATAGCATCGCTTCCTACTGTGTTCTAAATCTGACAGGAGTTCCATCTTGCTACTGTATGTAGGAATTTCCCCTGCTGCCTGTGCAAATGCCAGGCTGCCACTTCTTTCATGTCTCTTCCTGGGCTAAGGAAATGCCTTCTTGGAAACCTGCACTGTTAGCTAAGCTGACAAAGGTTTTATTTAACATGAGGCAGAACTAATACGCTTTAAAGAAAGGTGCCATGCTGTTAATTGTCACTCTGGTTTGTGTCAGATGCTTGCAAGAAGCGTGCTTGGTTCCTCCACAAACACAACAGCATCTTTCACTCTTAGTGAATAATGTGTTCCAGATGTTCCACCCTGTGAGAATTTCTTGCGCCCACTGCAATGCCAAGAGAAAAATAAAGCAGTTCAACTTATTTAACCCAGATCTCAGACTGTCTGTCTGCATCATCTAACTCCATCAAGCTGATGGAGCACATGGAATGGATGGAAACCATGTGGTTTCTGTAGACTCCTGCTTTTCATGTTGGTTAACAAACGTAGCATTCGTTTACCCAAGGCCATAACAGGCCTGAGCCTAAACCCAGTGTATTCCTGGCAGGTTCTTTGTATCTTCCCCAAACCATCAGTCCTCAGGCCTGGAGCCCTGCCAGCCCGCCTGTTTTTATTCATGTTATCAGCTTGAGGACTCTCTCATTTACCTTCTTCATAGGCCAGGCAGAAATAGTGCCTAAGCTACCCTTAAAAATTTAAATGGACTGCAATCCTCCTCTGCCTAAATATTTTGTGAATGGCATAGGGACCTCTTGTGTTCATGGCTGTAGCTCAAATACTCATTGTAGCATTTCCAGGCAGACAAAAAACTTGGGGCTTATAGCAGGGTTTCAGAGATCTCCACTCAGGATGGGCAGCCCTTCCCAGGCTGCCTTGTTGAATTAAATGCCAGGTGGGAATCTTCCACCACTGAGTGGTGATGGGAACTACTCAAGTGGATCATTGCACGGAAGGGCAAGAAAACCACTTGTGACTCTTGGTGCACTACAAAGCCCAGGATGTTCCAGCTGAGCATGTTAGAAGGGGTGAGATGTCTGTATTTAGCCCAGGAGCTCTCCATAAGAGGCACAGCTTTGTGGTTTAGGTGTTGGGACATGACTTACAGACATAGTGACACACAGCCCAGGTAATCCCGCTCCTGTGGTGTGGGAATCACATGGACTTGGTTTTCCCTTACACAAAATGGATGTGAGAGTTCCTGACCATGCAGACTCTTGAGAGGATCTTATTACAAGGATGGAGGTTTTGTGTTGCTGTGAGAAAGAAGGAATTGGTGTGAGGATGTGAACATCATAGTCTGGCAAGAAAGTGGAGAGTCCTAAAGTCTGGAAAATAACTTGAAAAATCCCTGGTGGGTATCCAAAAGTCCCTTTTCTGAACAGAATAATCTAAAGTTTGAATGGGTAATTTAGGGGAAGCCTGTCTCAGGTGCAAGGCTCCAGAGCTGTCTGGGTCAGAGATACTGACTTTGCAATTACTGCTGTGCTCCCTCAGGGCACCAAGGCTGTATCTTGCCCTGCAGTGAGAAGTGGTGTGAGCTGGCAGGAGCTCTGGTGGGCAGTTGGTGTGTGAGAAGGGCTGCACTGATGGCAGGTTTTTCCCAGGAGCCCCCAAAACAGGGCTTAGTCACACAGAAAGTGACACTTTCTTTACAGATGAACATGGGACCTCTTTTTTCAGTGGCCACACAGTTGGGAGAAATTCTGTTTCTTACTGAAAGCTCAGTGTCACTTGAAAATATCAGGAGTATGACTGACCTACTTTTCATGCTTCCCAAAAGATTCTGATATTCCCTTGTCCCACCTGGACTTCACTGTGGGATCCATCATCTGATTTCAGGGAGGTGCTGAGTCTCTGTTTTTATAGTGCCAGGTACCTCAGATGTTATGGGGATGTGTTGCTGGCATGCTGACTTTGTGCTCCCTTCCAAACCTCCCAAATGTCAGAGCAGCAGCTCCACTCTGTCCTCTCTTAGGGCAGAGGAGAGGCCATCAAAGTACTTTCATCCTCCCATCTAAGAAAGAAACTGTGCAGAAGATGTATCTGGTCACCCATGTCCCCATGAGTGCCTCTGCCAGTGCCATGCTGTACAGAATTACAAGCAAATCTTTTGGAATATTAATCTGTACACCATGGCTTTCTGAGGTCTATTGAGGCTGGAGGACACTGATGTTCTCTAAGCCCTTTCAGAAATGCCTTCCTTCCTTTGAGAAAGGAAGATGCAGTTCCAAAGATGCAGAACCGAAGCAGCATGCAAGAACAATTATTAAATGTTGTTAATTAGGATGTGTGAAGATGGTCCCTCTCCCCTTTTCCTTTGAAGCATGAAAGCCCAGAGGGAGCCTTTATTAAAGTCAACAAAGAAATCTCAAAGGGAAAAATTCCCTTCTTTAATGTGGTCACACACATCATCTCCCGCCTGGTGTGACCTGACATGTGAATGTGATTAGGGCTGTGTCACACTGGGGCACAGGCACACTGTGCCCCGAGCCACAGAGAGGAGGGAAGGAGTCCACACAGCTGGTCTCACATCCAGCTGCTGGGATCCTGTTGCTGCTGATGCCAGAAATGCAGCATCTGTAGCTTGCTTTTGATGGATCTTTTGTTAGCTACTTTTGATTTAGCGTGTTCTCTTTCCAAAGCAACCTCAGATAAAAGTGAGCTGCAGGGTCCAGGCTAGCAGCTGGATAGTCCTTCCTGGACTGTCCTGCCAGAGGGATGGATGTTGCATTAGTCCCCAGATAAGTTTTGTTTGTGTGTTTGAAAACAAACTGGAGCCTCACAGCAACCTGATTATGGTGGCGCTGGCGGGCTCAGGGAAGCCCATCAGAAATAGCAGAGATCCTGCTGTACTTTGGGAATTGGGGTAGCAACCTCCAGGTTCAGCTTGGTTACGTAACAAGCAGTCACAGCATTGCTTCCCACTCAAATTCCCAAATAGCATCCATTTGTAGGCATGAATACTTTGTCCTCTTTAATCCCAAATGTCAAAGACAGGATTTGAGAAGTGCTTCAAAATTTTAGCTTTCTTCCTAAAACCTCACAGGGAGAGGTGGGGTCTGGTGAGCTCTGATCCATAGGATCAAACACAATGGGGTCTTGCACTGGAGCTGTATTTGCTGCTGGATGCAGGTGATGAAGACAGGGCACAGTGTATTGCATTCTACTTTTATTGTATGAAAATAGGAGATAAACGTGAGGAAAGATGTCCTTTCCTCTGTGTGCTGGTGAGAGCAAGGCTTGGTGGCTTCTCAGGAAAGCTTTGGTAATCATAGAGATAAAACAGGGTTGGGCCAATATAAAACTCATCAATTGGAGAATCTGTAGCTTCATGGTGTCTTCAGGAACATTGCTGGTTGTTGTATCAGAAATGTTTTGCCTGAAGAAAATAGAGCAAGATGTTCTGTTCTTGTCTTGCTCTGTGCCATTTCTTTGGTTTGGTCTGACCATATTTTATCTAGATAATTTTAATTTATATATTAATATAGATAATATACTAATATTATATATATATGTAGACAATATATATGTAGATAATATATATGTAGATAATATATATATTAATTTAGATAACAAATGAGGGTTTCCTCCTCCCCCCATTATTAATTAAGAAATGGGTCAGCACCCTCACTGAGCTCTTCTACAGATGATATTGCCAACCACATCCTTCTCCATGTCCCAGAGCTAGGCCATGGGCTTGGATTTTTCCAACCAAAATTCTTTCTCCCTTTCTTTTCTAAAGAAGAAAATAAATAATATTTTTTTTAAAAAAAGTCAAATGAAAACAAAACAGTTTCCAAAGAGAAGCATCCAGACACTTCCTTCTGATACCCAGATAGCTTGGCACGTCCATCTAATCTTCTGCCTTGGCTGCTGGGCTGGCTGGCCACATCTGAAAGAAGGAGGATCAGCCAGCAGGCAGGGCCTGGATCCATGAGCAACGTTGGTGGCAAGGAGGCCTTGGCAGTGGGTTCCTCCCTCAGAGCCGCCTCTTTCCCCTGCTGGAGGCTCCAATTGTTGGGCCATGGCACACGAGGCTCCCCCGAGCCCGGCCAGCCCTACGGGAGCCGGCTCCGTGCTGTGAGCAGACAATGCAATTAGCTGGGTTTCACAATGTGCCACTTTGGGTGACCTTTCCAGGGAAAATAATTAGAGGGAGACCATGTCTGCTGTTGATAATTGGCTTCATTAGCTCTGAGGTTAATTTCAGAGCTGTGCCCAGGAAGCAACAGAAGAGGCTCAGGGGAGGCTGCCCAGTTAATTACTTGTGAAATAAAAAAGTCCATAGGCTTTGTCCTTGTGTGCATGTTTGAGGGAGTCCACAGGGCAGCCTGGGCCAATGGGAGGTTGGGCTCTTCTCCTGCTATCACAGTCATGGTGGGATCAAACAGCCTCTCAGAATGGGAAGTTTCCAACCCCTTGGTACTGGCTTGCCTGACTGTTAGGGAATTTGAAACCTGGGGTCTGGATTTGCAAGGGCCCACATGGTTGCCCAAGCTGGAGTTGGAGGACAGGACTGGCTGCAGCACAGGCTCCCATTTCTCAGATCTTGAGGTACAAAATGGACATCCCCTGTGGAGACCTGTTCTTTATCATGGCACTGAGGGTTCAGAGAATGGGAGAAAGATAGGCAGGAGGAGAAACACTGTGGGCAGCAGAGCCACAAACCCTCTCCAGGCTACATTTGATCTGGAACCACAGACACAAGTGCCGCTTTCTTTTTGTCACCAGGGCTCTCCTTGCATTGCCCAGGAGGTTTATCTCCCTGTCTACACAGGCAATTAGAGCCCAAACCTGAAACTACGCAGGCTTTGACTTCCTCTCACCAAAGATAAACTGACTCCCAGTGGCTTTGGTGGGAGTCCCCAAACCTGGGGAGAGGCACAGCCTCAGTGTTTTCCCTCATAGCAGCCTCTGAGCAGAAACCATTTTTTCAGGCAGGAGAGTGAAAAAGGCTGGGATATGAGCACTTGGGAATACATTCCCACAGCAAGCAGTTGGGCAGGAAAGAAGTGACCAGGTCAGAGGAAAAGCATATAAACAACCCAGAGAGAGAATCTTCTTGGCTGCCAGTTTGTTTACATCTTGCGGAAAAGAGCGTCCCAAGCCGTGCGCATCTCTGGCTAAATACGACACAAAGTTCCCGTCCTTTCCAGTGATAATGAGGGGAGAGCACTCCCAGAAGTCACGTCTGTATTTCCTGCCCCAGTTTTGGCATAAGGAAGTACTGTAGGTTGTGCCCTAATAAAATGATCAAAGGGTCTTTTGTTTGCTTGGGTTTTCCTTTCCTTGGGCACACAGTTCCCTGGGAAAGCTTTCTGCAGTGTGGTGGGGACGGCGGAAAGGTGGGAAGTGTCTGGGATGTGTATGAGAGTCAGACCTTTCCTCTTGGCCTGAACAAACCCATTCCTGAGTGTGGCTGGACCTGGGGAGACTTTGTGGATTAAGGTTAAAAACTGCATCATCTGATAAAGACCAGGGCTTTTAAGAGTGCCAACAGAACTGGAGGTAGAGGTGCCAGACCACCCCATTGGAAACTGAGCATTTTTATGCTCATGAGATTTTAGGAAAATTCTGCTCATAATTTCCTGGTTTAGGGGCTAGTCTTTTGTCCCTTATTATCCCAAGTATTCAGATCAGCTCTTGGCACTCAACTCCTCTCTATCCTGTCCTCTTCCAGCAGAAAGTGCATCCACCTGGTGATGGAAAAGAAATCATGCCTCAGTGGTTGTAAATGGCTGATCTCTGTAGCATACCTTAAGATTATGTTGGATTGTCCCAACTTGAAGTTTCTCATTTGTGTTTGGAGTCCAATTTTACCTTTATCAGTGATTGCAGCTGAGCAAATGCACATAATGTACTTCTGTGGACCCCTTGGTGTGCACATGTTATGTGAGAGCATTAGTTCAGGTTAACACTCACTAGAATGTTCTTCCCCTTGTGAAAAACATCACTAAAATTCAGCATGTTTAGGAATAGTGAGGTCCAGCAAGATTTATTTGAGATGCCTGTGCTCCATGTCCAACTGGTCTAGATCCATGGAACTTGAAGCAGCCTCACTGATTTCCATGAGCTGGGTGTACCGCAATAATCTGCAGCTCATACCTCATAAAAGGTCTCAGAGCCATTAAAAAAATCTTGCTTTCTGTTTCATGCTATAAGATCTCTTTTTCCCCCCTAAAGCTCTTACAGTGACACATGTTCATTTGTTTGCAAACTGGTTCTGGTTTTTGCAAGTGTGTTCCTGGTTAACATTTTCTCAGCAGTTGAGAGGATTTGCACCAAAGGTTTGGTCGCTGCAGTTGGGAGGGTGGGTGGCTGGTGAGATCACATGCCCTTGTTTCTGCTCCATGAATCAAAGCCTTAAAGCTCAGAGTTGAAGGTCCAAGAAAAAGAAATTAATAAGTAACAGGCTTCTAGGAAAGATCTTTGGAGAACTAAGTGTTGGTCAAAATTAAGGAGGTCTTGTGAAACATTTTCACAAATACCTCTGAATGTTTATTAATCATCAAGGCTGTGAAGGGACAGAAGCTACCCCAGCACTTTAGTGATGCTCTTTGTGTATTTTTTAAGTTTTTCTACTGGCATTAGTGCAAGAATTGGTTCATTTGTAATTAGTGCTTTGAACACAGTCTTTTGTTCTAAATCACCCATTTCTTTTCTCCTTCTGAATCATGTCTCTAGCTTTATAACCTCTCCACACAGATGCAGCCTTATATCAATGTTTGGCTTCAGGCTAGTGATATTTCTCCACCAGAAAAATACCTGACAGGAACTCCCCAGTGGATTTGAAAATTAGGCTGTATTAAAAATAAGATTGTACTTGGTCATTCCTCCTATGCTGTCTTTGAGCAAGCATAAGGCTTTCTGCTCCTTCATCCATGTCATTTATAGATTTCCATAGTGCCAGAGAAGGCACATAGCATGTTGGAAAGGCAGATTATCCAGGATAAATCATATTGTGAGGGCTGCAGTGTTACAAGCATCTGGCTTTGGGAAGATTTGATCCTGGAATGAGGTTTTATGATGAAGGTTAAATGATCACTTGGAAATTATGGGAATGCCCTCCATTTATCTGGAGAACTGTGAGACTCCTCTAGCATACAGGAGATGTTTATTTGTCCTTTCCTGGGGCAACACTTCCCTCACTTTGCCCCTTCCCTTCTAGCATAGTTTAGCCTCACCAAGCAAGCCCCACACAAGCTGTTTGCTTGGGCCTCTCTGGTGGGGTGGGGGAGAGAACCAGAAGGGTGAAAGGGAGAAAACTGGTGCTGAGATAAAGACAGCAGTGGTCCTGAAATCAGTGACATCATCCAAGGGCTTGTTTTGAGGCAGAATTGCTGATTTCTTGGGTCATGGACACTGCTGGGTGCAGGGAGTTTGGAGTGAGCAGGTGTGGCCCTTGCCAGCCCCTGTTGTGTTTTTCCCAGCTGTGTTCAGACCTGTGCCCACCACAAGCCCCATCCCACTAGACTGCCCTTCATGTGTGTAAATTTTCATTTCTGAGCAGAAGCAGGAAACCAGTCAGTGTGTGAAAAGAGGAGATAATGGCATGACCTGTCTGAGTTTGGAACCAAGGCCTGATTTGCAGTTTTGGGCCAGCTCTGTTTATTCTCTATTCACCTGAGCAAACGGGTTTTGGGTAAAGCACAACCTGTGTTTGCTGGGTAACACCAGTGAACAGAGAGCTCTGGGGCAGAGCTGGCAGCTGTGAGGGTGAGCTCACCTTCGCTGTGGGATTTTATTGTGCTTGGATGTGGCCTCAGAGAACCACCACAGCGCAAACACTGGCCAGGAGTAAACATCTGGAGGCCAGAGCTGTTGCTTGGTCTGTGTGTGCAGTATCTCACACAGAGACGTCCCAGTCCAGGCGAGAAGTGTGTAGCAAATAATAACAAAAAGAAGAAAAGCATTTTTTTGGCAAACACAGCTAATTAGCCCATCATTCTTCTGTTCCCTGGAGACGACCTGACAGACTTGTCTTCAAAATCCAGTGATGATCCAAGAATGTAAATATTATTTTAGTCATCTTTAAAATCACTTGTTCAACTGTCAAGAATGGCATTAGTGTGAGAGAGGCTATTCTTTCAATTACATTTCCTTTTTCCTTTTCCTGTCTCATAACTTTTCGACCCACCTGTGTAGACTATTTCTCAGTACCTTTCTTTTTGTCAGCAGGTAATCTTGTCACTAGTGCTGGGAGGGGTTCTTTTCTTTTCTTCTTTTAAATAATTTTTAACGTCACTTTCTTTCTCCAAGCTCTGAGATGGAAGGTTGTGAAATCCTGTCATAATTCCAGAGCTCTGCACTTTCCTCACCCAGTCTGACAGGCATGGTTGAGTAGTTTGCACCTGGCCCTGAGGGTCAGGGCACCTCGACCTATCTTAGGTCTTTCCTGTATTTACTGTGTGACCCCGAATGAGTCACACTGCAAAATGTGACTGGAAATTGCAGTAATGAGAATTTCTTAAGCCTTGGCTTGACTCTGCTGTGAGCTGGGGAGTTCTCACTGTTCTTGGGGAGAGCTCTGAGATTTCACACCTTGGACCTACACTGGTGCCTGGTATCCTGAGATTAGCACAGGGGATGGACACTGCTATGCAAGAAACAGCTGCTTGCCAGGGACCCTGTGTCATCAGGGCTTTCCCACCTCCACTGCCTGCCAGTGGGCTTTGAGTGGTATTAACAAAGCCCAAATCTTAAAAAAAATGTAGTGAAACTTGCACAGGGTTTTGTGGAAGCCTCAGGTGCTCCACCATGCTTGTTTGAGAGCCTCAGGCACAGGCTTTCCTCATCAGCTGCTGAACGCTGTGAGCAAATGGATGTTCAGGGCCTTCCCCACAGACATCTTCATTTTCTGCCACTGTCACCTGGTGAAGTGCCTGCTGGGCCAGGATGCACACAGTGACCATGGCAGTAAGAGGCAGTCATTTGAAGAAGTACCTGAAACTTTTAAGTGTATTACAGGAGGTGCAGAGGATGTTGAAGGTCTCCAGGGTCAGTCATCTTGTAAAACACATGGAAAAGTTGTCTTCATTTCATGAAGCCTCTGCTTTCACAATATGAGCTGTGGTTATTTAGCAAGTCAGCAGAATTTCATGCTCTTGTCTCCTTTGTGGGCACTAAACACAGGAACAATCTATGCAAGTAGTTAGTTCCCATTGTCCTGCCACTGCGCATTCCCAGGTACTGGTGCACAGAGCCACTCAGGCAAAACAACTGAAGTCCATCTAATCTCTAGTTAAAGCAAAAGCTCTGTAAAACACTCTCAGCTTTTCAGAGGTGTTGGAAGCTGAGCAGTTTTCACACCTCCTTGCAAAGCAGCCAGTGCTTCTTGCAGTCCCATTTCATCCCAGGGGTCTCCTCCACCTCAGGCTGTGATGAGGTGAGGGAGAGCCATTTAATGTAAGGATGGAAGAAACTGCTGTGTTTCAGCTGTGGACTTGAGTACACTGGAGTCCCTGGGTGCTAAGCTAGATAAGTCAGGTGCCAGCCTAGAAGTGCCAGTCCTGAGCACCTTTCTCCCTCTTCCTTTGGGCAGATAGTGCCAACACCAAAGTTGGACAGAGCAGGTCCAGGAGATGTTCTTTGGTGGGTTGATGTTGGAACCTTCACCTGTCCTCGCCCATTGAAGGGCCTTCAATCTTGCCCTTCCTTTCCCTCTGTGGGAGATCTCAGCCCCATCATTTCCAGCCCCTTTCCTCTACACACCACTTTCACAGTGGGATTCATTCATTTCCCCCATTTCCCCACTGCTCTGCTGTGTGATGCTTGTTGCTGTGCCATTTTGGGGACATGCTTTATCTTTGAAAACAATGTGACCTTGTGCAATCCCAAGCATTCAGATAGGATATTTGCTGCTTGATTTTCTTTAACATTGTGTTTTCTGGGAGAAAGAGTCATGAGATCAGGCTATGATGGCAAAGAATGGTTCTTTCCAAAGAATGCTAGTTTCCTTGGGAAAAGACACAGGACTCCCCATGTACAAACCATTTTTTCAGGCACATTAGGAGTAATGGCTGTCAGATGGATGCAGTGAGCAGGGCCAGTGCAATTAGTTGGTGTACAACTGGAGGGAATTAGTTAATTCAGGCTTTGATTCTGTCCTCTCAGAAGAAAACAGATGAGAAGACATGCCATTAGAGGAGATGAGTTGTCTTAATCACTAGTTTGACATTCCTGTTCTTTCTGTTGGACACCTTTTATCAGCAGAGATTTGGGTCTGGCTGAGGGTGCCAAACAGGCCCTGCATTACTCCTGAAGGAAAAGTCATGGCATGTTAGCTCATGGCTCAGAAACTTCCCAGCAAAACCACGCTGGTGTAACAAAACCCCAGTGTTTGGGGCAGCCTCAGCGTGTGGAGGCATTGCTTACTGTGGGGTAGGAGAGATGCTACGTGATTTTACTGCTCTAACCCCATGGTGTGGTTGTGAGGGGACACTTGTGACGGAACATTTGGGAGGTGGACGTGCCAGTGGGCGTGTTGTGACTTAGCTCACAGTATCTGCTGAAGGCAGTGTGTATTTTCCTCCCCTGTGGATATATATATTTAAGTAGGCAGTAGTTCTGCGGTGTTGCTCACATCAGCCCACCCGCCCTACCTACCTCATGGATAGAAGAGTGTGACAAGGTCAGATTTTGGGGAAACAGCATCAGGGCCTCTGCCTGTTGTCCACCTGTGGGGTTGGGGATCCCATCTCCAAGATGGGTATTGGACACGAGGATTTCAGCCATCCTCATGGATCTGTGGCTCAGCTGCTCTTCTCTGAGCTGTCAACAAAGCCTAGCTCTGGCAGATCCTATGGATCTCAGTGTGCTTCTGGCTAAACTCACAGTGGCACAGAGATTTTTACCTGAGGAGAAATCCTTCATGTAAAAGTCATAAGTGGAGAAGCCACATTCAGCTGGAGGGGAGCCAACCTCAGAGCAGTTTTAATCCACTCATACAGGGGACAGCCCCAGTGCAGGGATTTTCTTGGTCCTTTTCTGTGATCCAATAGCTCAAAATAGATGTGAGTAGCTCCACTACCACTTTTATTAGAAAAGGGGGTATTTGGAGGGGCTGGGAAGCAAGGTGTGAGAGGCAATTACACACCCCGAGCTTGGAGCCCAGTCGTGACTTTTATGATCTCATTTCCTCATCCATACACAAACGCTTGGCCCAAGCCCAATCTCTGCAAATGAGCTTTGGTCACCACTGGTTTTAATTAGCAGGAACAGTCCTGTGCAGTGTTCCCAATAAGTTAATGACAAAGTATCAGTCTCAGTCTCTGGCAGTTTTCTCTTCTTCATCCTGCCAGAGGGCTTTTTCTGAGCCCCAAACCAGCCCCTTGATCTTTGCTTCCAGGAAACCTTTATAAAATTCAGACCAGATTCTTGAGCAAGAACCAAATGTTTCAGCCAGAAAGATTTCTTTTTTCCTTTTTCTTCTTTTTGTTTTTTCATTTTTACTTTTGGGAAGGATGACTGGAGGATGATTAAATCTGAACTGAATCTGAACAGATGATATTTTCAATGGCACGTTTAGCATTGCTCTGAGAAGGCTCCAATGGGCACAGCACTGCCATTGTTTTCTTAAAAACGTCACTCAGGCCAATGTGTTTAAACAGGTTTGGCTGTTACCTTCTTTCCTCATGTTTCACAAGTACAACCAGTGAGTCATGTGCAATATTATTTATTTGTATTCCAGCACAGCAGTGACGGGCTCTTGTGGGAGGCACTGCAGAAAGCCCAGTGAGGGAACAGCTTTGCTTTTAAAGAGGAACCCAGCAAAACACCTAAGGTGCTGGCTAAGATTGCCAACCCCCACCCTTAGAGCAGGGATGGAGGTGGCTGCCCTCCCATGGCATGTGCCACTGCACGGAGCTGATGTGGCTCCCTGTGGGGCACCATGGCCTTGTTGTCCATGCCAAAGAGGGGGCAGAGCTTCTCTGAGCCAAAGGACAGCCTGGTGCTGCTCAGTGCCCACCAGCAGTGGAGCCAGAGCCCAGGCACTGCTCTGAGCCCTGCTGGGTGCCTAGGGTGGGGGGTCACATACACAGACTCCTGTCTGAGTGTGCAGCTGGGTGAGTGAAGGAAGTCTGATGTACCTGGAGGTCTGTACCTTCATTTGAAAAGCCCCCAGTGTGTGGCACTGAGTGAAGGCAGTCTGTCCATTCGTGCTCTCTGATGAATGTACATCATCCCTGTGTGTGCAGATCATCCTGCGTGTCCCTCACCCAGCACCCAGTGTGACTGCCCAAAGATGCTTCTCTGCATTAAAGACTGTGCCTCTCCAGACCTTAGTTAACTTTTCGATTAATGTAGAATCATGAATTATTCATCAAACCACCAATGAGGCCATTAAGTTTCCCATCCTTTGAAGATACCGGTACCTATTCCTAATACAAGAGCAAAGGAGGAGGCTGCAGATCTAATTGCAGGCAACAAAGTGAGGAAGACTCCTCGTCTGCTGCTTTCCTAGTGAGCCTGAAAAGCCTCTCTTTTATAGAGGTGTCAATAGCAATTTCATTCTCTTTTCAGAGGAACAAGTGCCTTTAACCATTTAAACCCACTTAAACTAACGGCTTTTGTGCTTCGATTAGGGACACAATGCAGAGAAAAGCAGCCCCGCTTGGATGCAGGGTGCCCTGCTGGGGAAGGTCCAGCCTGTGGCCAGAGGGGTCGTGGGTGCTGCTCTGCCCTCCTGACCCACCGACCTCTCCCAGCTGGGACAAACCTCTCCCTGCTGATCTGAGCTGGATGTGGGGCTGCACAAGGCTGCACCTTGTGACACAGCCATAGGCAGAGCCATCCCCTCTGAGTGACACCCTGCCTCATCCACCAGACACTTCCAAAAGCCCCCACATTGCTGCACGCGGCCTGGCATCTCAGGAGGTGTTTTCTCTCTGCTTTGCCTTCCCCTGCTGTCTTTGTCCTGCTCAAAATGCTCATGAAAATGGCCTTCTGGAGCCCATGGAGTCACTTTGCTGCAGAACTCAAGCCCCTGCCCAAGCATGGTGGCTCTCTTTGTTGCTCAAAATATTTCAAGAGCTCTGGACTAAGAGGATGACAGCAGAGTTAATAAATAATAAAACACATCAATTGTTCTGGGGGATTTTATAGCCACTCCTATCTCAAAATCTCAGAAGGTTTCACAAATGTTAATTTCTGGAGCCTTATGGATGCTCTTGACAGACTGAGTGGAAAAGAGCTGGGGCATTGCAGCAGAGCAAGAACCAGATCACAGCCTCTGCCCCCAGTGAACCTTTTGGGCCACAGCTCTGGGCAGTCTGCACTTGTACAAACATCCAGGGGTGCTGCTTTTGCTCCCTGATTTTTATATGCACAGCACTATTTTGGTTGGATAGAAACAAAAGGGAAGCTGCTTCCTCTTGCTGAAATTTTTTCCAGCAACTTTTTGGTATAAATTGCCCAGAAGAGTGGTGGTGATACCCAGTAAGCTCTGGCTTGTATGTGTGTTGTAAACCATGTATTGAAGGGTGCATAGCACCACTGTCATATTATTTTGACATTAAAATGCAATAGTATTAAGTGATAGGGGAAGGAGATTGCCTGCACCAGACAATCTCATCCTTCAGGTAGAGTCAAACAAATTAATAGTTAAACAAGGAATTTATTGAGGCTTGAGGCTAGTTTGCTTTCACAGTCCTGCTATCAGGGATTATATTAAACCTGGACCCAATTAGCTCATGGCTGGAGTGAACTTGAGGAGGTTTTGCTGGGCAGGCTGAAGTACTACAGCTGTAGGAAAGCCTGGAGGAAGGCTCCCTGTCTTCCTTTCTACATGCTTTCAAGGTATTTGCAAGCTCACCACATTGAAATGTATTTCTTTTGCCATTGCAGTGGCCTTGACTGACTTGGTGCTCAGCTTGGTCTGAGGAGGGAAGCAGATAGCAGCAACTGAAAACTAGAGTAAGAAGAAGTTGCCTTGTCTGAGTCTTTCAGGGGATAAAGTCCTGCTCAACAGCAATATTAACAACAGGAAAAGGATGAGATCTGAGCAAAGAAACATTAGGATGTTTGGTAAAAGTGGAAAGACACATAGGATCTGTCTGCTTAGGAGCACACACAAATGCCTAAAACCCAGGGCTGCTTTTGGGGCATGTCTGTTTTCTTATGGTCATTTGCATTTCTTAAATATCTTCAGTTGAAACACACCTGATGTGCAGTGAATCTCTCCAGCTGTACCACGACTGGTGTGACCACTTGGCACCAGGGTGAGCTCAGGGGAAGGGAAGGATTGTGGCAGAAAAGAGACCAGTGATGTTTTTCTCTTCATCCCATCTAAAATGGACGTTTTAGTCTTGGCACAAGGCAGCAGGGAAGAGAAGGGACAAAGCAAGGCTCAAAATGCATTTTTCTCTCTGGTCTGTGCTCGGGTAGCTCCTCTCTGATGGCTCCCCAGGACAAACTCTCTGTGCTGGCAGTCTCTGGTGAGGAAGATCACATCTCCTAGGTGAAGCCTTTTTCACCCTCTGAAGATTTAGTTGTTTTTGGACTGAAGGCCAAAAAATAAACCCCATGGAGACCTAGTTCCTCTTCTGTTTGCAGGAGCAAGGAGGGGAGGGAGTGATTTCCACTGCAGCAGCTGAGTACGCGACAATGGGACTGTTCATGGTCCATCCCAGGGCTGCCTTGCTTCACACTAAAAGTTGTACTAATTAATGATCACTAAAAAATGTAAGTGGATTGAAATAATTTCAGAAAAATTATTCAAAAATACCCCATAGGTATTTAGCATCTGCACTTATCTGCTAGGCTGTAAAGTAGTGATTGTGGTTCAGGAGTGATGCTGGAAGCAGTTTCTGAACTGTGCTAAGATCTTTCCTGCCTAATACAAGCCCAAAGTGGCTACAGCTAAAGCAAAATGGTTATGTTGCTTTATAGAAAGGCTTCCCAAGTTCCTGAATAACAAGAGCAAAGGAGAATCCATTTGATTTAGGTTTGTTCTTTTTTTTTTCTTTTTTTCAGCCTCAATTTTATTTTAACCCACCTTGGTGGGAGGTGGATTCATTTGGCAAACTTGTTGCTATTGGTGCTGATGCTAAATGCTGCAGCATCCCGGGGTTCAGAGAGGCACAGATGCAGCCCTGCCTCTGGGTTTTTATCAGCTTGTCTGAAAAAATGGGGAAGGCACAGCACAGAGCCACAAAAAGAGAGGAGAGCTACAGAAAAGAGACATCAAGGGTGGCTAAACATCACCTGTTTAGCCAGGCAGAGAGAAGAAATTTGACTTCTGTGCACAAGTACCTGCACAGAGAGAAAGCACCAGATATGGAAAGGCTCCTTAATCTTGGGAGGTAAATCAGGGCGTGCATCCCTGGCTGGTGAAAAGACGCAAAGAAAGTTCAACAGGGCTTGTGTTTTTGGCAGCAGGGACAGCAAGCCTTGAGGAAAAAATCACCCACAGCACAGGCTGCTTTGTCTCAAACACTCTAATAGTCCCCCTTTTGAGATAGGCAAATCAACAGAAGCCATTAATCTTAATGTTGGGGTAATTAAGCTTAATACAGGGCAACTGCATGAAAATGAATAGGCTGGGATGTATGGGAAGTCAGATGGGATAATTCTTTGTGGCTTTCCAGTATACAAACAAGCTTTGTAGTCCTAACATGAGCCCCAGAGGCTCTCTGTGTTTTACTGTGAAAAGATGCGGGTTTATTAACAGCAGATATCCTTCCAGACCACTTTCACAGAAGCTGGAGGATGTTGCTGGCATAGAAATGGCACTGGAGTTTCTTAGAGTGTTGGCAGATCCACTCCCACTTTCCCTTCTGCACCCAGAGCCTGCAGGATGTGAAGGGCCCCAGGTCGAAAGCTGCAGCCAAGGGCTGCTCTCACCCCAAGCGTGCTGGGCACTGGTGTTGGGGAGGGGATGGGCAGTGCCACACGTGTGTTCAGCAGCTGC
Source organism: Zonotrichia leucophrys gambelii (assembly GCF_028769735.1). NCBI lineage: Eukaryota > Metazoa > Chordata > Aves > Passeriformes > Passerellidae > Zonotrichia > Zonotrichia leucophrys. Next base: position 14,717,659 of record NC_088182.1, read on the forward strand.
CACCCGTGAAAGGTCAGCCCCCACGCTGCCATTTGCAGCAGGAGCCAACCAGAAAGATGTGTGTGGTGGAGGTGTCCCTGAGCAGGGAGGGAGGCAGCGCCGGGGCAGAGCACGGAGCAGACTCCACAGTGTAAATGTCACTGCCCATCCTCCTCTGCCCAGCCCTCCATGGCCCTGTGATGGAAACCTCAGCTTTATCAAGGGAAATGCATTTCTTTCTGTCTGCTTTCCCTGTTGCGACTGTGCTGTTTCTGATTTTATAGCCACATATTTATTTCATTAATTTTAAAATCACCATTAGTTTCAGCCCCTTTGTTGTGTTGAGCGACACAAGGGAGAAAATGTGAATTTGCTGCTCTCCCCAAACCTGGAGCACATATAGCCAGGTGGCAGTTCAGGCTTGGCTTCTCATCTGGAAGCTGGAGCTGTGTTTCTAACAATACAGCACCCACCCAGCATGAAATTGTAATGGATCATGCCTTGCCCTAGGTCCTTGGCTTATCCTTGGCTGACACTGAATTAAAGGACATGATGTGTGGGACTCAGTAAATCCCTAACCTGCTGTCCCAGAGACAAATATTACCAAGTGCACCATGCTGACACACGAGATTAGTGGAAGAGGTGCCCTCAATGCCACAGGCAGAAATGGGTCAGCTCCTATTTGGAAAGCTCTCTACTTGAAGTGAGTAGCGATGCAGCCTGTAGGAATAAAAGGCCAAAAATCCTGTGTTTTCTGCCTTGCAGCCCTGCTGAGATTCACAGGCAGTGAGTTCTCAGCAGCTGAACAGGACCATTTTTGTGGTGGATATTAGATTTGTGAATGGTCTTTTATTAGAAATTAGGAAACAGTCTCTCTTAGGAGCTGCACTTAGCAACTGTAGAACTCCTTCCTATCACCAAAGTCCCTAAATTTCTATAAAGTGTATCAGCCAAGAATTTGTTTATTAAAGGCTTTACTGTAAACTTTTCAAATGCAATACCAGTGTCCTCACTGCTTCTAATAACTGAGTGCAGCAACAAGACAAATCCATCCCCCTTTCCCTCTTCCCTTTGCCCTAATCAAATCCTTTATTCATGCTTTTTCTGACATACCAGGTTTTCTGGCTGGTTCTGCAGTGACTAAGTAGCTGTACAGTAACAAAACAGTGCTGTCTTTGTTCTGGAAAAGTGGAGAAATGAGATGTATAATCTCAAACTAAGGAAACTCACAAGTGAAAAGGAAGCCACGTGTATTCCAGCATGAGCTGGGTTGAATTTGCCAATGCTGCCTAAAAAGAGAGCAAAGAAAGAAAACAAACTCATTTGTTGTTTTGTTTTACTACCTCTTAACTGACCCAAAGCCCATCAGAGCTGATGGTGTTTTGCTGGTTAAACTGATGATACTCATCTGCCTCTCATACATTTGCCTTATTTTCTCCACTTGGCTCCCCCACTGTCTGTTTGCCCTCCCACGCTGCACATGCTCATCCTGCCAGTCAGGATCACGAGGAGCCCTGATTTTGTTCTTTCTCCTGTGTAGCACCATGTCTTCAGCTGGTATTTTGGACAGCAAATCACCCCCAAAGCTGCACTTCACTTAGGACAGCCTACTGTGCTTCTTCCATCATGTGGGCCCCTCCAAAGGCAGCTCAGTTGAGCAATGCAATGTAAGGAAACCTGAACTGTAGCTCTTCCTGGGTTATTTCAGTGAGTCCTACTGGCTCACCATGCTTGTAGAAAGCAAAACTGAGATGTAAGATGTCATCTGTACTGTGTGAATCCTCAGGACAAGATGGCATAGCCTGTGTGCTTTGGATGGTGTTTGAATGCCCCCAGTCTGCCTGTGCCCCTGTACTGGCTACAATCCCTCTGGGAGCACTCAAAAAGAGAGAGCTCATCTGCCACACAGGTGTTCCTGCTGCAAGTGCACATGGGACAGAGTGGGCAGATCCACTTGAGCTGAGGACAAACCCCTGCTCCTCCCTGGAGCTGGTGTAGCCAAGTGTTGAGCTTGAGAGCAAAACCCTGGTTTACTTGCTGGTAACCTTGCAAAATCTGCACAGACATTCAAGGCATGCAGCAGGCAGGAGAGGGGAGTGCAGAAAGGGTGGAAGCCAGATGTGAATTGGCTCATTTGAAGGTTTGTGCACAGACCTGGGCAGTATTGCTTTGTCTGCTCTTTTGAGTCTGCCCCTTGAGCCACTCCACAGCAGGAGCCCCAGTGGTAGAGTTAATTCCCCTGGGAAATTTGGCTCCTCCAACCATTGGATGGATGTGTAGTCTGCTCTGTGTCCAGCTGGGATTCTGTCCTGGTGGGATGTGCTCCTGCTCTAGGTCTGGCCCTGAAAGGCAGAAAGATCTGCCCTCCCAGAGCCTGCTCTTTGGGACAAACATCTGAGTTGGCCATGGGGCACTGAGCCTAATGGGCAAGGGAGGCAGGGACAGCCTGACAAGGACCCAACTGCCTGAGAAACCAGCTGGAGGCTCCTCAGAGCAGCAGAACGTGGGTAGAGAGCCAGGCCACAGAGCTGATGGGAAGAAAGACACCTGGAGAAGCCTGTATTGAGATCACAATAAATGTAAAAGGCTCAGTAAAACCAAGTCTAAAAGGAAGGACTTGTCTTCCAATCATGAGCCGGGAGAGGAGTTTGTTTTTTTGGGGGGTAGTTCTTTATTCAGGAGTTGATTGCTCAGGAGTAGGAGGCAGTAGTTACAGTGATGTTCTCACAGCAAGGAGGGCTTGGGTAGATCTACCTCAAAGGTCTTGAGCTTCTGAAAACCCATGCATTTATCCCTTCAGCCTGTTTCTGTGACATTCTTTTGGCCAGTCAGGACTGGTTACATCAGCCCCAAGCCAGAGCAACTTCTTGGCCCAGCCAGTGACCCCGTGGGAGGGCAGCTCTGGTGGTCTGGAGTGTGCAGTGTCCCTGCTGCATTTTGCAGAGCAGGTCCTCAGGTTTCCAGCCTGCTGGGGTGTGTTGGCTGAAGCAAATCATGTCTCCCAGATTTTTCTTCATTGGTGGGAGCCTGAAGAAACATGGGGCTACCTTCTGCTCTCTCCCATGTCTGCAGGGTCCTTTGGGTTCTGTGGGCCTGTTTTCTCCATCAGGGTGGTGTTCCTGTGTGTTCCCCATGGGAAGAGCCATCAGTGTGGTTGTGACACTGGAATTCATTATGAGATGACTGCGACAACTTCAGGAAATAAACAGGAGAGCAGATGGGCTTCCAGAGACCAGAAATCCCATTTCTCTATGAACATCCTCAATAACTGGATGTGTGGAAAAAAACAAAGGAAGGAAGGAAAAATGCTGAAGGCTTGGGACAGCCTGTGGGCAGAACTGCCTTAACACATGAGTGAGCCTTTTCTGGTGGCTGCAGCGTGGTGAGCACCTGCAGAGCTGTGCATGAATCACCTGATATGCTCTTTGTTTCATTGGGCTGTTACTCATTGAGCTGTTACAGGGAGTTTTCAACCCTGCCACCCCAAAGCATGGTTATCCTTCAGGACTTGGCATTCCATCAGCTCTGGTGTGACCCAGTTACCTGATTTAACAGGGACAGTTTTTTCCTCCTTTAAGGACATTGTTGTGAAAATATTCTTTTTGCTTCTCTGGTCTTGAGGCAGTGACTGAACCCCACTCTCCTTCCCCATCCCACTCTGCCCATCTGTAAATCCTGTTATTCTGTGTTGAAATGCCTTTGCTGCACAACAAATTACATCCTCAAGGGTGGTATTGGGCAATAAGTAGAGGACAGGAAAACTGGAGAAGGCTGTGGAGGCAATGGACACACCTAAAGCATTAGGTACTCCTCACAGCAAACCCTCTTGGCTCAAACCCTTTCTTGCCAGTTTTGATTTTTTTCTTAGAAGGGATTTTAGAATTTGATGTCTAAATAATTGCTGTGATAAGTTTTGTATTTTCTGCAGCACTTTTTTTGTTGGGCAGGAAAATAAAAAGCCTAAAATCTATTTCACTATTTTTTTATGAAAGGCCTCAATATTCTCAGGATAGGGAGTCAATCTTCCACTGTCTTCCACTTCTGAAACTGGTGGTAACTTGCTGATTTTCTGGAAGTGATATTTGGTGTCTCCCAGAGGGCTAAGACACACAGTGACACCCTCCTTCGTGTTGAGAGTATGCTGTCCTGGGTTTGCTCCCTGAGAAGAAGCAGATTGCCCTAAAAGTCCCTTGAATTTTGCTCCAGCCACCTCTCAGCCAGAAACTCACACACAGTGCTTTATATTGCCAGTGCAAAAGAAAGTTGTTTCAAATAGCTCCTTGTCTGTAGCAATAGACTAAAATGAAGAGCTCCAAAATATGCAAAGATGCAAAATAATCCTGGCAGGGGGGAGTTAATCAGGCATTAAAACCCAGGCAGAGTCCAGGCAGAGATTAGAGAGTTGCTCTTTAATCAAAGCAGCTGAGCTCATGTGTGCCTGCTAGTAACACTGCTTTTCAACCTGGAATTGGAGTTAGAAAAGCAAGGATTTCCTGTAATTCCATTAATGCCATTATTATTTGTGCAATGATCTGGAGAAGCATTCTCTTCATCTGTGGTGTGGAATCAGGGGCTGTCAGCCCAACCTCCTGTTCCTGCTTGAGCAGCAGTAGAATGGGAAGATCTGCCTGGTTTGGGCAAAGCTTCTTGTGAAGGGGATCAGCTCCCCTGGGCCCTGCTGCAGCCCCCACCTGCACTGGTCACTGTGGGGATGATGTTCTTCCTGAAGGATGCTGCTCCTCCTGACCTGCCCAGCTCTGGCAGCAGCCAAATGCCAGGGCCTGAAACCAGAGCACAGCAGAGATCTTGTTCTGTGCAATGCCCAGGCCCTGCTCACAGCATTTGGTGTTCTGTGTGTAAGCTGGGAGCTCAGAAAGCAAAGCTTTCCCTCATCACCTGTGCTGGGGATGATGCTTTATCTGGCCTCTCCAAGGCTCCATCACCAAACAGGAGTGTTGCTGCTGGGTGGCTTTAGCCCTCAGGCACAGCCAAGCATTGGGCAGAACAACACAGGGCCAAAAGCCACTTGAAGGTGTCAGCACTGAACACACAGCAGTGCCAGCAGCTGCCTCCTGCCTGATGGAGCTGTGCAGATGTGAGAGCACAGGATTAGCAGGGCCCTGAGCTCCTTGCTGTCAGGATTTAAGGATGGATTTGAGCTGAGCAGCTCAAGCACAAGGCAGCTGCCACTGTGGTCAGTGTTGGTTTCTCCTGGCCCTCCTGCCCTGAGTGCCAGTGTGTTTCACTTCTCACCAGGCTGCCTCTCTGCACGAGTGCCTCTCTTCCCAGCCCTGGCAAGGTCTGCACTCACCAAGCAGAGCTGGTGCTTACTGGAGCTTGCTGGACCCTCCTGAGTGCTTACTCAAGAAAAACTCTTTATGGCACTGGGAAGGCTGCCAGGTCTATGAGAAACAGCACCAGGTCTGCACCTCCACATCCACATGGTCACTGAGAAATTGCAGCCCAGACTATTTGGTCTTTCCTAGTGCCTGGACGGGGTGGGCTGTAGATAAGGGGGTGGTAGAAAAGGAGCTCCTTTTGGCAGTTCTCAATGTTTTCATGGCTCAGGTTTTGTTCAGGCAGCAGGTCAGGCAGACACAGGTTGGCTTTGCTTATCCCTGCTTTTGGAAAGCTTCTTGTCCAAACCTGGCTGCAATCTTTTGCCCTCAACCCTCTGCATTTCCATGCTGATCTATTTGAGCACAATGGTGTTTGAATGAGCTGTGTCCACCAGTTGCTTTGTGATACTTTTAGGAACAGAGAAATAGAGCAAGTCCCTTTGTTTCCTCCAGGGGTTTTCAGGTGCCACAGTGACAGCTGGCTTGAGAGAGTAGATACAAGTCCACTTGCTTCCTAATTTTTTAACTAAACTCCAACTATTTCACTGTTCATTGATCATGACCTGTCTCCTCCCTAGCAGATGGATGTGTATTGGGAACATTCCTCATTTTTCAAGATGAGAGAGAGACTTTGCTCCATCCTAGGCATTATGCAGCCATGAGAAGTGCTTGCCAGAGGCACTGTCTGCAGATGGGCAGTGAGCAGCTCGCTGGCTGACCTGGCACTCTGCTATTAAGTTTGGCTTTTCTTGATGTTAATGATCCTCATCACTTTCCATCTAGGATAGTGCTGTGTGTTGTAGGCCATACAGAGCACTAAAAGGAAATAAAGCATTTGGGGATTGGCCCATGCATACAGAACTCAACTGATCTTCATCTTAAAATTCAACAATAAACAAAAGGAGGTAAAGATATTTGCAAGGACACCACCTTGTTGCTTTTCCATGCTAAAAGGCTGTGAAATAAGGAGTGGAGATGTGTGTGCAGGCACGTGAGGATGCAGCTGGGCAGAGTGATCTCCAGGTCCTGTGCTGACACCCTGCTCCTCTCCATGGTGATGGGCTGCAGTACCTACTCCTTGTTGATTGATGCTTATTGCCATCAGGGCTGCAGGGCAGAAAATGCACTGAAAACAGGCCAGCCACAAAAACAGCTCTTCTGAGTTGATTTCTGCTGTGTTAGGAGAAAAACAGCCTATAAAGGAAAATACAAGAGAGAGCTGGGACAATCAGAGGCAGCACAGGGGAGAGACTGCTGAATAAAAGCAGTGGCAGTGATGTGCCCCCAGCGAGGAATCACTGCCTTCTCCATTAAGAGTTAACTCTGGATCAGAACAATCTCTATTTTTAACTGTCTCCAGCAGTTTCCTAGCAGCCTGCTTTGACTGGGTTATGCTGAAGGCCTGCCTTGATGTTAGTGCCATTGGGGAAAAGAGGAATTCCTGTGCTGGCCCGGGAGCAGCAGGACATTCCCAGAGTGTCCTGCTTTGCTCATTGCCTTTTCCAAAGCTTCTGTCTGGTTGAAATAAGAGCCCTTCCAAAATTTCCAAGCAATTAAATTAAAACTCCTTGGAAGGCAGGCCTGGATTGCCTTTCAGGAAGGGAGGCTGACTGCAAGCAAAGTTAGCAGTGCTGGTGTTGGAGTGTGCAGCAATGCTTGGAGCAGTTTGCCCTCCCATGGCCAGTTGGAGCTTGCAGCTTCTGCTCCCTGATGCTGCCACAGAGGTTTCCTTTGGCTCAGACGGATTCAGACTCTGGATTAGCATTATACTCCCTATCTGTGTCATTATTCCAGCCCCAGGATAATCTGCCTGAAAGGGAGAGCAGGGGGTTTGCTGGAGCAAAGTGCTCTTATGGAAAGTGCCCAGCACTGCCTTCTCCAGCAGCAGCTGCTTCCTTGCAGGCAGTTCTGACTCCTTGGGGATACCATGGGCCTGGTCTGCATTTTATGGTCTGGTTACTTGTTTGTGGTTTGTTGAGGCTTTTGTGGAAGCTCCAAAATACCCAGAGCTGCTGCACCTCAGGGGCAGCACCTGTCAGTGATTGCAGGTTGGAGCACTGCTGGGTATGAGCTCTCTGGACACTTCTGCTTCCACAAGACAAGGGAAAATGGCCTCAGGTTGTGCCAGGGGAGGTTCAGGTTGGACATCAGATAGAATGCTTTCACTGAAAGGGTGGCTAATCATTGGAATGGGCCACCCATGTCAGTGGTGGAGTGACCATCCCTGGAGGTGTTCAGAAAAGGAGCAGACACGGCCCTTTGTGATGGCCCTTTGGTTTAGAGGGTTTGGCAATGTTGGGTCCAGGGCTGGGCTTGAAGATGTTGGAGGTCTTTGCTAGCCTTTATGATTCTGTGGTTCATGGATCCCATCTCCTGCTGTCAGGTCATTCCTCCACTCTGGGGCCAGATCCCTCACACATCTCTTACATTTGAGCAACCCCACTGCAGGGTGTGCCTGCAGCAGGGGTGAGAGAGCAGGCTGGCCTGGAATGGATGGGATCAACAGAGCTACAGAGCAAAATGGGGTGAAAACAGGAAACTATTCTGCTTTTCATCAAGGTTTTGCATAGGAAAACAAGAGATTGAATGCATACTTCCAATTTCTGTACTTTTATTTTTCTTAAAATTGCGTTTCCTGAGATTCAGACTTTCAGGCATTTAGGCAGAAGACAGCAGTAGATAGGCTGATTCCTGCCTCCTGCCCACCATCTTCAGTGACATCCCAGTAAACAACCAGGTATAAAGCACTGATGCTTCTTTCCTCCATCCATCAAAACACTTTTTCTAATTTGCCCTTTGAATTTGTTGTATTTCTCTTCCCCATCATCTTCAGCAGATCCCCAAACCCCAGCTATCCCTGCAACCCTGACTATCTGCAGTGGATTTCTAGGCAGTGTGTGCATGACAGCGCCCTGGTGTCCTGTGGTGTCCCCAGCCCCATTCTCCAGGAGACAGAACACAGGAATGGGGTCCCTGTTGTCATTAGCAGCAGCAACATCCCCAGTTGGATGTCCTGGTCTTTGAGCAGGCAGCAGTTACTGTGCAGTGTCCAGTGCAGCAAGTGTGGAAAGCCAGATGATTTTAATGACAGGGTGTCCATTGAAGTCTCTGGTTTGCAGGAGGTTGTGATAATTTCCTCTTTCTCCAGATAAAAGAAATGCAGAGTAAGAGAAGTTCCTTGGCCACTGCTGGGTGGACACTTTGAATATCTCATTTAATTTACTAGATAATGATCACATTTATAGAACAGCTTGTTTCAATTTTCTCATTATCACTAACTGAGATGATAGCTTATTTAATCCACTTCTGCACCACTTCAGAGACAATGAGAAATGTGGGAAGGAAAGTCATTCAGAAGAGCATGTGGAGCCCTGGTGTAAGCAGGTTGGTGCAGATGAACCTTCAGTGTGGAAGCCTCAGGTTTCTGATGAAGGTCACTAACTGGAAGCCATATGGAACTGAGTCACTTTGCAGGACCTGTGCTGTTGTCCATCCAGGACTCAGGTCATGCTGGGGTTCAGTGACTGAACCAGATGCCAAAGCTTTTTCTCTGAGACAGTAAGAAGCCTGTGCAGTTTAAAAGACTGATGTATTGTCTGCCAAGAGGACTGAAGCAAATGATGAATGAGATCAGAGATGAATTTGCTCTAATACTAATACATTCTATGTAAGAGCACAGAGTGTTTCCGCTGATTCTGAAAGAAATTTAATCCTCTGCCACTGAGAAGGAAATGGGCTTGTAAGTCTGAGGAAGGAATGCATCATAATCCCAGAAGAAGTAGGCAGTGATTTCTTGGCACTGGGGATTTGGCAGGATTTTGAAGTGGAACGGGAGCAGGTTTAGCCAGTAGATTTCAGCAATGGCAAATGGGGTGAAGGACACCTGTGGTCTCTTGGCTGTCCCTGGGCTGTTGTGTCTGTTTTCATATCCTTACCCATATGATGGTGGCAAGATTAATTACCCTGAGTTTTCCCATGGAAGAGGGCAAGTTCTCATGCTGCTGAACCACCTCCTTCCCTCATCACAGGGCCTGTAAAGCCCTGCCATGGGAGAGGATGGGATCCCAGCTCCACTGCCAGCCATGGAGGAGAATCACCTGATGGCCCAAAGGGAGCTGCCAGAGAGTGCTGACATCTTCTCTTGATTTTTCCAACGTGACAAACAAACAAACCCACCAGCTGTCCAAAGCAGAGCAGGGAGAATGTGACTGAAGGATTATATTTACCTTCACACCTTTTCTGAAGGCTTATGTGGACGCCTGAAGCGTAAAGTAAAATTATCCCTCTTGTTTCAGTGGGCTTCTAAAGGAGGAGGTACACAGGAGGGGCCTGAAGTATTCAGACACTGAGCTGTGCTCAATGGCCTCTTCCTAGAACCTCCTGGAGAAGTCAAATGAAAATCCAGGTGTGCATTGCCGGGGGATTTGTTTTTCCAAATAGAAATTATAAGATGAGGAGAAAAGCTGTGTTTTCAAAAGCAAGGAACTTTTTGGACTCCAATTGTAAATCAGACTTTCCTGCATCTGTTATATAAAATATCTGCTTGACCTGTAGCTGTTTAGGAATCATTCTTTAAATATTCTTTTGAGCACCAGCGTCAGAGTTCTGTCTAAAAAGTCCTTTATAATGGGCTGTTCTGCCTTCAGCTCCTACTCATTTTATGCTAATTGCTGACAAGTCATAATTTTCCAGTAAACCACTCAGAATAAGCTCCATGCAGATATTAATGATACAATAAGTCTTTGAGCAGCCACTGAGACTGAAACATGAAAAGCTAAAGGCATTTCCTTTCGGGATTTGACCCCCTGATGTACTGCTTGTCTTCTAGGCAACAGGCACAAATTCTGTGTGTGGATGGTTGGTTTCTAATCCCTAGATCACAGTGATGAGTTGAGCAGCTGCCTACAGGATTGGCTGTGTAGAGATGGGAGTGCCTGGGTTGCAATTCCTGCCCAGAGTTAGGGGAATGAGATGCCCAGGTCCTACCAACTCTGGTAGCAGGCAGTGCCATATTTACTGAGGATTCTGGAATCCAAGCTGTTGCCTCTGGCACTGCTGGCTGCCCTTCTGAGGGGTGGCTGTGAGCTGTGTGACATGGAGGGGTGGCCAGGGTGCACTGATGGTCACTGGAATGGTCAGGCAGGACTGGGGGCACCACTCCTGCCTGGGGAAAAACCCAACTGCAGGCAGGCCCAGGGAGGGGAGAACCAGGAGGAACTTCTGGCCAGACCACCTAAGCTAAGGAGTCAATCCTCCCATGCATTCAGCCCTGCAGACACACATCTGCTGTCCAGTGGTGAGTGGGGGAAATTCTACAGAGTGAGCTCGTTCCAGGAAGCTTTAGTCTTATTAGTTTTTGGAGGAAACCCAGGAAAAATTCTATTGGAAAGCTGAAAGCTATTATGGCAGGAGAGCTGCTAAGTGACTTGGTATTTGCCCTTGGAGACCAGCTCCCCCAACTTTATGAAAAATTATATAATCTGATTCTCAGGTTTTGTGTCACTGCAGGCCCAGTGTGGTGTTTTCTACAGAAGGATCATGATGTTCAACAATTGCCATTGTGTTTCCTTTTTTTTTTTAATGGTAGAACAAGAAGGGAAATTAGAAAGAAAATGCTGAAAATGTAAAGTCTCTTACTGATTTGCTTCTCCTTGGAGTCCAGCAATTTGTGGAACACTGTAGATTTTTTCAGTCCTCTCAGTTACTTTAATAAGTAACTCCTAGTATCATTTTTGGGTGTTTAAAGAGAGGACAATGGGATTTTTCCTGACTGCCAATTAATTGATTGTGATTAGTACACAATCTTCAGGGCATCACCCCCACCTATAGGCCTCTCCTCCTTCCTCTGCTCACCACCACAGTTGTCTGGTGTATCTGTTGAGCTCTTAACTCGGGGCATTGTCCCCGCCTGGAGATGGCATTTGTTGACATCTTGTCTGGAATAAGCTGAGGATATACTTGGGAGGAGATGTTGAGGCAGGACAGAGCAGCCAAGCTAGGACTTCAAGGGAAAGAGGCAAGTAATCAATTCTTACAAACAGCTCAGCCTATGGTGGGGCTGAACTGGTTAGGAGCTGATGAATATCTTCCTCTTCCTTCCTTTGGCTTTGAATGGGCAGGCTGGGCTGCTGGGCACAAGCTCTCAGCATCTCTAATTTGCAGGGAAGGCTCAGTTGTCCCTTTGGGCCCAGGGCTGGCACTGGTTGTGGCTGGAAGGGGATGAGGGGACCCAAACAAGTGGTTTCTTCTACTCAAAGTGACCATGCAGCCTTGCTCCTCTCCCTGCAGTGCCCTGCCCCACATCCTGCCTGGGGAAGGCATCAGGAGGGACCTGCCAAGGCCTCCACACAGCTCTTACATCTGTCCCATAACCCTGGGCTTGGGCTGAGTCATCCCCCTGGCAGGTCCTGACAGAAAATCCCTGTGACTCAGGAGGTGCCAGGAGCTCTTCCAGGGCTGGGAAGAGCCACCAAACAAGGGAGGCCTTCTCCTTGCCACCATGCTGCTGTTCCTGGTCTGCCTGGGGGCACACAGGACATTCAGGCTTAGGGAGGGAAAGGAGTGAATAGAAAACAGGAGAAAAGAATGAGAATAGAGATGGAAGGAGGAAAGCCATTGGGGCCTGGCAGGCTATACAGCTGCCTAGAACAAAGTCTCTTCCCATCATCCCTTCTCACAGTGCTGAAAACTGAAGAAAGGTGCACACTGCAGAAAGCAGAGGTTGGAAAGCTTTGTTAAGCACTGATGAGCAGTGCCCAACACAAGTATTCTCTGCTTCAGAAGAGTGTGCCCAGTGTTGGGAGAGCCGTGCTGAGCCTCAGCCCCTGCTCTGGGGGCATTCAGGGGAGCTGAGGGGCTGGGTGTGTGGCAGTAAGCAAGATCTGGGCAGGGTACACACCATGGGCACTTTAGAGGGCCGTGGCCGTCACCAGGAGGCAGCTAATGTTGCACCTGGTCAAAGAATGAGCCAAAATGAAACTGTGGGATGGCCATAGCTTCTCCAGTTTCTGGAGTGGCCATGTTCCCTATGTGTGAGTGGGTGAAGGGAAGGCCAGCCTGCACTTTCCAAAAGGTGTTATATTGTGGTGTCATTAGCAGGCTAGGCAGCAAGGCTGAGGATTAGTCCTTTGAAGTTCTCAGTCCTCTCCCACTCTGCTGTCTTGTGCTTGGGGCTGTTTGAGGCCAAGCAGTGTCTCTGTGCTTGCAAGGAGCTGTCATGCTGTCAGGAGCAGTTAGAACTGACAGATACTGCTTGATTTTACATTACAACCCATTTTTTCCCTCCACGCCGACTGTACATGTCTCTTCATGCCCAGGCTGTGTCATTTCCGTTTGTTTCCACTTCTTACATCTCTCTTTGGCTGGGCTCTCTTCCCCCCTGCCTGCAGAGCCCACGTGAGCTTTGGGCTGTGCCTGGAGCTGTGCACACTCCCAGTGCTGGGACTCTGAGCTCACTCCTCGCTGGGCAGGCACAGGGCAGGGATGGCACAGCCTGGCTTGGGTGGCACCAAGCCAAGCAAACAGCTTGCCACTGCTGCCATGGTAGGTGTGGTATGATTAACAGCAAAGGTCTAAGAACAAATGAGTTATCTCCCATTCAGCCCCAGCAATTTTGTCTTTCATAATTAAAAAAAAAAATAAAATTAAAATCCCTTTGTGCTTCATTGCTGCATCCTGAAGGCCACTAAATGTCTCTGTGCTGAGCTAGATAATCTTTAAGGTCCCTTCCAACCCAAAACATTCTAGGATTCAGTATAGCCCTATCATCAGTGTGAGTCTAAACCCCCCCTGTGCTCACAAGCATTGTGCACAGACAGCAGGGATGTCCTGAGGTGCCATCAAACACAGGAAGCCCAAGGGGGAGATTGATGCTCAGTTTAAATCTCCTGAGCCCCAGTCGAGAGCTTTTAAGTATTTGACCACTCTTTCTGTCCTGATCTGGAAAAGCAGCAAAGCAACTTGTCCAGAGTTAAACACACCAGTAGTTCTGCTTTGCCAAAGCCTGTGACCACCAGATGCATTCATTTTAAGGTGTCCCAATTTTAAGAAGATAAGAATAAAACTTATTCCATTTAAATAATTTGGCAATTCATTTAAATCTTCCAGTAGTAAAGGCCAAGTTGTACAGCTTGTGTTAAAAGAAAGAGCTGTAAAAGTATAAGGATTTTTTTCCTTCAGGGAAAAAACTCCCACCATTTTCAGATTGCCATGACAAGTTTTCATGTATTTATCTTTTCCTTCCCCATTGATGTGTTGGAGATAACTAATAAGCTGGTGAGGCTGATTATAATAGATCCAAAAATAAGACTCAGAGAGATTCCCCGCAGCCCGTATCCGACAGGTCTTGTCACTTGGATGCATTTGTGAAAAGCTGGTTTGTCTCTCGGATGACAGATGCTTTGATGAGCTAATCATCTCATTTCCGTGAACTGCACATCTGTAAAAACAAAAGGGAATGAGACTCGAACAAGTGACTAAGCCCTGTTCTTGTTTGCATTGTTTCATTGCTGATATTGGAGCGGAGCTGCCATGCCCCACGCCAGCTGACAGGTGATGTGACACGAGCTATTTTGAGCAGATGACTCCTCTCTGGGGTTCTGCTCACCACAAAGCCCACAACAGGCTTTTTGCCCACACCCTGGTGGTCTCTGACACCCCAGGAGCAACCAGCCTTGGCTCAGCCAACCTCTCATCTCATGGATGTGTAGCTCCAGTTTAGGAGGTATATGGAAAGGGCAATGCTGAGGAGGTGACAGTGATGCAGAGGTTTCTGGGGGTGATAAATGCTCTTCTCCATTTCCTGGGGGTGAGAAATGGTCTTCTTCATTTTCTGGGGGTAGGAAATGCTTTCCTCCATTTCCTGGGTGTGACAGATGCTCTTCTCCATTTCCAGTGGCCAGTGTCCATCCCCACTGCTGGGTCTCCACAAAGGCCACCAGCAGCAAGAGGCTCCTCCTTGTGCTTGACACATGTGGGCCAAGTGCTGGCCAGAGGACAGGGGTCAAGATCTGCCACAACTTTTCTGCCAGGGCCAATTTTGTGAGGTCACCGGCTTCAGGAGGCAGTAGCTCACTCATCCATGTTAGCTCAAGCAGAAGCTGGATGCTAAACAGGTGGTTTCCTGCCTTTGTTATTGCCAAGACATCATTTCCCATTATTTTTTTCAGTGTTTGTGCTCAGCAGCCAGTAAGGTACAAAGATGAACAATCTCTCTGAGGCTTTCTATGCATTTTCTGTGCTTTTGCTCTACATTGTGGCCCCTTTCAGCTGAAGCACCAAGGGTTCTGAGTTACCACAGGCTGCAGAGGAACTAGGGGCAGTTCAGTGGCTCAGTCCTGATGCTGAAAGTCCTCACATCCATCCTATGCATCATACCCTCCAGCCCATGTGTTCATTCTGGAGAAGGCTCCAACACAAAAATTTACTGTGTGGTAGCTAATTTACCTTTGCTGTCCATCTCCAGTTAATTTAGATAAAATTTGCTCTATGTACCTTACCAGTCATGTTTTCCTGATTTTCCTCTTTAACTTTGTGGTCCTAGGTTTCATTCTCTTGTTTCAGGGTTTTCTGGATTAATTTTATAGCAAAATAAATTGTAACAATGTCAATCCACCAGTATGATTATCTGAACCAGGAAGTTTGTTTTCTCTTTAGCTTTTTTGTGCAATATAGCTGTGATGAAGGAGGAGCAGATAAAGATCCTTGAGGGAGGAATATGCCCAGCTACTGAGGCTGCAAATCCTCAGAAGTTTGTTTCCTTTTTTCAGTTCAAACATGAATTTATGAGAAGGACACATTGTATGTCCCCCACCTCTGCCTGTCCAGAGCCATTTATTTCAAAGCAAGAAGGTTTTTTCACTCTGAAGTAGAAGTTTAAAAAGAAGTTATCAGGTACTTTCTAAACCAGTTTTGCATCTTTGTTGCTGCTTTATCTGTAGTAATTTGAAATGCTGGGAGTGGAATGCTTTTTGATGGAATGCCAGCAGAAAAGTAAAGCCCAGCTTTAACCCTTGGGGTCCTCTTGTCGTAGCTTTGTACCTCAGGATCATGTTCTGTGGACTGTAGAAGTTCCTTGCATTTCTCTGGCAGATGTGAGGGAATTCAGGGTGTGTGTGTCTGTGCCTGGCAGTGGACCCAGAGCTCTGAGGGTGTTTGTGCAGGGCCAGGGTGGTGTGAAGGGGGCTGGCAGAGCTGATGGCGTGCAGTGTGTGGGTCTGTGGCCATTCTCTCCCTGCTCTGTGTTTGCTGCTGTTTTGGTGGGGGTAGCAGAGGAGCAAGAGGAACTCATGCTGCCCCCACTGAGGTGTTTCCAGGCTGAAAATTCAGCACTTATGCATTAGCCAAGGTTCCTGGGATGGGGTGCTGGTACAGGACTATCCCAATCCACAAAAATGAGTTGCACAGTGAGCAGCAAGCCCTGGTGAGTTTCCTCCCTCCATGTTCATGAGCCCTGGAACAGGGCTCAGTGATGGCTCTTTCTAAGCAGGTGGTTCCTGTTTGTTTGTTTGTTTTGTGGGGGTTGTTTGTTTTTTGTTGTTGTTATTTTTGGGTTTTTGCTGCTGTTGTTTTTTTCTTTTTTTTCCTTTTTTTCTTCTTTTGTCTCAGTTGAATGTATCAACATCAGTGCATGGAAACCACACCATGGGCAAATGCTGCTGCCAAGCAAGAGTTAAAGCATGGTCATTCCCCTTTTCCATTTCCTTTCTGACAGCTTCAGACCTCAGCATCTATCAAAATAGATGCTGGAGCCAAAAGCTAACAAAGGTGGAAATGATCTCTGCAGGGCAGGCTGCTGTTTCCTGTGATCTGGTCTCAGGCCAAGCAGATTCAGCTCCAGCTTCAGCCCCTGCTTGTGCTGGAGATGTTTGCAAAGAGCTGTACCCAAGGCTGGAGCAGCCCAGGGAACTGCCTGTGCAACATGAAAACAAAACAGAGCCAGGAAAGAGCAGATGTCCTGCCTAGAAGTGTGGGTTTGGACTGAATGTGCATAAAAGGATGTTATGGTTGTGGCTATGTAAGGGTCACCCATCCCTTGGGAACCAGCTTTAGCTTACAGAGGAGCATGGTAGGGAGATAAAAGTCTGGAGGAACAAGAGTGTGCTGGAGCTATATCTGAGCTGCAAAAATGCAGGGAAAAGCAGCTGCTTCTGATCCCTGAGGTGTGTGATGGGAGAATGCCTGTCCCTGGAACCCCATTTAAGGACAGAGGAAAAACAAAAACGTTGGGAAACAGGCTGTGAATGAAAAGGGAGTGTGATTGCATCGGGCACTTTGAGGCTTGTGCAGGGAGCTTACCTAAGTCAATTAGTAATACTCATGTGCCCTGGTATGCAGGAACCCAACCAGCAGCACTGACGCTTTTAAAGCCAAATCTGATACAGTTTTGGGCACTCCTGGAAACAGGAAGATGTGAAGGTCTCCTTTGAAAGTGCTTCATGCTGCTAAATTCAGTTTTTACAGGGCTGCCAATGCACATAGCTCCACCAGTAGAAAAGGAGAGGCTACACTGGTTATAGGAATCGTGTACAGACATCCTGTAAATTTGAAATCAGGTTCATCTTGACTTATTTAAAGTTGATCAAGAAAAGGCTGGTGTTGAACCACAGTAAACCACTCTCAAAGAAAGGGAGCAATACAAAGTAATCAAGTAAGTAATTAGTGGGATCTAGAACACCCAAGTTGCATCTCTGCCTGTCCAGTTGTCTGTTAGGTTTCCTTTTGCATTTTAGACTCTCTCTATTATTTCCTTGGTGCCTGCGAAGTCATTTTAGATACCTGTTCTTTAGTGGTTTGGATTTTTTCTGTGGACATTTTGTGCAAAAATCATTTAGCCCCCTACCCCATAAAGCTTGTGCTCAAATCCTTCTCCATGCTCACTTCTCACAGCTCCACACCGTGGTGCACTCTCTGCTTGGGAATACGGAGGGTTAGAAACTCAAGCTCTGTGCACAGAGATTTTGCACTGAGAAGAGAAGCAGAGTGTTCTCAATGTCCAGAGCACCTGAAGGGCAGGTGTAAGTCACTGGTGTCATTGCATCTGTGAAGGGTTTGGTATTGACAGTATTTTACTTATGTCTCTTGCCCTAGTGCAGTTAAGATCTCCTCGAGTTTGAAAAGTGCTTTGAGATCTTAAGATGGATTGGTCTTTCTAGAAAGACAAAACATTGCTATATTCACCTCCTTTTTCAAACCTTTTATTATAATTGCTCTCTGTGAGCACCAAATTCATGGAAAAAAATGTATAAAGCATTAAAAAGTCATTGCTGTCTGTCTCCTTTCCCCCACAGATTGCTGAAGTTTCTCAATTTTGTACTCAGTTTCCATCACTTGGGAGACACATACATCAAGCCAATAGGATCCATAAATATTCTTAATCCCACTTTGCTGGCAATTTTTTCGTGCTTTAATCTAATGCAAATGGGATCCCAATTCATATGAGAAGCCACACTTCTGCCTGGCTGCCTTGGCAGCAATGCCCCCCCAGCCTCAAATGAATCACACTTATTTCATGTTTACATGATCTCTAGACTTCAAAACCCTTCAAGGGCACCCCAAAATACACCCTCAGTTTCTACCAGTTTGCAGGCACTGGGGGAAATACTGGAGGCTGTTCAGAACAACAGCCCCAAGGCAGGGAGCAGAGTGTGCTGGAGACTCATCTGGCAGTGCCAAAAAAAGGAAAAGCTGAGTTTTGGGAGGGTTTCTCAAGTGTTCCCCAGCACAGTGGGCGTGGGGGGCTGGCAGTGCTGTGAGGGTTGAAGCAAGTGGGATCAGCCAGAATTGGGCTGCAGCTCCCAGCCCTGAGCAGGGCTGTTGCCTCACCAAGGTGTGTTCTGTGCGTGGCAGAACATGCCACCCTCATTAAGCTCCCCAACGTCACGCAGATCTGGAGCTGCTGATTTGCTTCTGGGACCACTGCCATGCCTCGGGGTGCCTGACGGGAGGATTATTTTTGTTCTTTGCAGAAGACACTGTTTTCCAAATGGATCATAAAAAGAAAAATGTGCTCGTAGGTGTTGAAAGAGCAAATGCTTTTGCATTTGACTGCACTGTGCTTTTTCTGGTTTCTCTGCTCCTTGGAAGCAAACGAGGGCTTTCATCAGGATTTTAAATTCTGGGTCCTTGTGGACGGGCTTTGTCCACATAACTGCACTGGGGATGTGATTTTGAGGGGAAGGCAATTGAAGCAGTTTACCAGACCTTCTCAGGCACCCTCTGCTCCCTCAGCCAAGCTTTGCCTTTTACATTTTCTGGGGTCTTTTTGGTTTTGGTTGGGAGGCATTCATGCTCTCACACCCCCCAGGGGGTTTCTAGAGCTTCAGGACAGCAGCTGGGCCTGGTTTGAAGCTCATTTCATCTGTTCTCAGGGAGATGTTGGTGACTCCCTCTGCAGCGTTCTGGGGCAGCCTGACATGCCATGTCCTGCCCATGGGGCTCTCATTACCTGCTCCTACTCTGCTCTGTGCTACCAGAGACCCTCCTGGACCCATCTGTGCCTGTCCTGGAGGCTGCTCCTGGTGCATGTTTTTTTCCATGCCTTTGGCTTTTAGCTTGGGTTTCTCCAAGTTCTTCCCATGAAGTCCTTGGCACCTCCTTATACACTGATTTTGGAGGATTGTGGCCCTGGTTTTCTGCACTGAAATTTTTTGATCCATTTGGAGATTTCTTTGTTAGCAGCTCCCTGTGGCTGGCCTGCTCTCCTACACCAGCAGGTTTCTCCTCAGCCTCCAAATGTGCTGGTGTGTCGTGAGATCCTTCCCCTGAGTCATCCCTCTGATCCTTTTAGCTGCCCACTCCAAAAACACTCTGTAGGCTGGGATGAGGAGCTCACCCGGGCATGAGCTGGGCTGATGCCTTCATCCAAGCCTCTCTGGAGCTGCTGGAAAGGAGATGGTGGAGATTGGAACATGAGTTTGTGTCTTTTCTGGGTGCTGAGGAAAAGTCCTGAATTTGCTGAAGCAGAGAGGGCTTTATCTTTTCCTGCTGGAAGTCAGGTTGGGTATGGTGATATCTCCTCTTTCCTTCAGTGCTTTCAAAAAGCTCCTTTTTGTGAGGTCAAAAAAACCAATTTTTCACTGCATTTTTCACACAGTGGATGAGAAGGAGCTGGTGGGGCTGTGACTGGGGGTGTCCCTCCCATCACAAGCTGGGTCCTCACCAGGTACTCTGGAGGCTGAACTGGCACTCAGTGAATGGCCAAAAGGAAATTAACAGTATCCACAGCCTCTGCCACTGGATATGCAGGGTTATCAAATATTTCCTGCTGTTAAAACCCCATAGAAATGGAAACAGCAGCTTCAGGGAATTTTTTCTCTCCATCATTTCATTAGCCAGCCATCTGAGCTCTGGTTGCAGGATCTGTCTCTGGAGAACCTTCCTGGGTGGGTGGATATTGTCTCTTTTCCCTGTGAACTCTTCATGGCACCTTAGATCTCCTGACTTAAAATTTTGGTGCAATTAAGGAAAGCAGTATCATCAAACTGTCTGTGCAGGAAAGTGATGATCAGTGACAGCCTGAATGTGTCACATCAGCGACCTCCTGTGAGGCACTCCCTACCTCCACAGAAGTTATTTGCAGATAGTTTTAGTTACTCTTTGGCTTGCCCAAAGGGGAAAGAGTTATTCAAAAATTAAAGGGGTCAATGGGGCCTGCAGAGATTGCCTCTGATTTCTGGGTGGTCTTGGGGAGCCCTGCTTTCCCAGCCTGTGAAAAGGAGAATGTTCTTACCTGATGGAGGTGGGAAGTGTGTTGAGATGTGCAGCACAAGTGTGGCAGAGAGAAAGGCAAAGAGTGCTCTGCAGGGAACCCAAAGCACTGGGGCAGAGATTGAGCAGAGCTGCCACTCCTGGAGAGGGCAGGACACAGCTGAGGGGCTCCTTGCTCCAAAACAAAGCCACAGGGGAGTGCACCAGGCAGGCAGCTATCACCAGGAGACAGCACAGTGCCTGCATGGGAGCATGTGTCAGCTGGGAGACATGAGTGACAATGAGCCTTGCACAGAAATGTTATTACTGGTGCCTGTGTCTGTGTGTCTGTTTATTCTATTTAGCCTTCAAACAATGTATTTGATTTTTTTTCAATTTTAAATACTTTTTGGGCCAAGCTTCAAAGTGACCTCCTGAGGTAATGGTTCAGATAATTCCTGGCAGAGATCAGCTTTTGAATAAAAGCTGGAGTCCCACAATGAGGCCTCGGAATATAAAGCCATCACTTCATTTTCCCCAGGTACCTGAGTGCCTGGAATACATCCTCCTTACACTCCTTTGTTTGAACCTAGAATGGGTGACAGTGTTATTAATTAAAACTGTGGCATGCACAAGCTTTGGAAAGGGAACAAGAAATGCAAAAGCAGTGATTTCCTCCTCCTCCTCTCCCTCCCCTGCAACTTATTCTATTCTTGGATTTCCATGTGATATCTTGTCCTGCAAATAAAAAACTCAACCCACCTCCCCCATCCAGACTTACTTTGAGGAGGTGCTTGGAGCACCTTTTGCCTTGAATTGTTGCTTTATTTCCTGGTATGAAGGCAGCAGCA
This sequence comes from Zonotrichia leucophrys gambelii, assembly GCF_028769735.1. NCBI lineage: Eukaryota > Metazoa > Chordata > Aves > Passeriformes > Passerellidae > Zonotrichia > Zonotrichia leucophrys. Next base: position 14,738,513 of record NC_088182.1, read on the forward strand.
GGGACCCACCCACCCATTCCTTGGATCAGGGGTATTGGCACCTTGCAACTGGAACAGAAAAAGACATTTACTGTAGGCAGTAAATCCCTGCTCTGGGGATATGAGAGAAGGTCACAGAAACACCTTTTTCTTTGGCTTCACAGCCTTTTTTGAGTCAATGGTGGCCACTTATGTTGCCTCCATGTAGGTCAGGCTCCTGAGGTGGAAGGATGTAGAGGAAGTTACAGGTAAAATCAGGGATCCATTGCAGTCATTTCCTTACACCACAGCTCAGGGCCCATTATCCAGTCTGGCATTCTCCAATGCTCTGCATCCCACAGAAAACCTCTTGTGTAACCTTCTTGCTGCTGCTCCCCCCTGCTAAAGCAAACTGCTCTCCTTTACTGGCCTGGGTGCTGCAAGGAAAAGTTCATTGCCAGTAGGGATGTCATTTAAAAAAAATTAATGCATTAAAAATGTTTCCTTCCTCTACTATAATGATAATCTTAATTTTTGAGCTTCCTGCAGTGGAACATTTTCTTAATTGAATTCTTAATACATTGAACATCTCTAAAAAGCATGAATGGCAATTTCATCTTGCTGGCTGCATTTTCCTAAGGGATGCTCTTTGGGGACTGTTCACAACACAGAGACCTTTTCTCCTCTCAAGCCAAGGTTTTACCTGCAGCCTTTGCTCACCAGTCAGCACCAGGCCCTGTTCTCAGTGTGGTGGGTCCTCTGAGCTCCTGTGTCTGTCCCAGGGTACAGACACAGCTCTGCAAGAGCTACAGCACCACTGGGCTGCCTCTCCAGCAGGTTCAGCAAATCTGCTCCTGCTCACACAAGCACAAACTCTGCCAAGGACTTGCTTGCTCCAGATGATATTTACACTATTCCCTTCCCAGGTACGTCTGGGTGCTCCAGAGCTCCTGATGGGGGGCCTGCTCCACCATTCCCTCCATCCCAAAGGGCATCCAGAGACATCTCTGATCCTTTTATGTGCTTAGGAGCTTTGCAGAGTTAGTAAAAGTGCTTTTGGTGGTGTTACAGTTGCCTTGTCTCATTGGAAATGAGGTCAATGGAAAGGGAGAGGGGAAAGCAAAGAGAGGATGGGGATGTGCAGAGCTCCCCAAGAGATTGTATGCCATGTTGGGTCATATCCTCTGGAGGAGGTTTTTTTCATGATTACTTGGTAGTTGTACTTTGTACCTGTCATGTTGTGACTATGGATGAAGCATTTTCATTTGGAAAGTTATTCCTTAGATTTGGCAGAAAAGTGGCACTTTGGAGGAGAGGAGGAAACCAGAAAAAGTACTGGGAAATAATCTCTTCATGAGAGGTCTGAGTTCTTCCCTCTCTTCTGAAGGTCAGAGTCTATCCCCAGCACAGCTCCATCAGAACACCTCTCCCTTATCCAGTTTCATTGTGGCTCCGGTTATCCCTCCCCTCCAGGAAAATTGTCCTGCCCTGGGCTGCTCACGAGGGCAGGGAGCCCCATAAGCAAACCTCTCTTGGGCATGGGAGAGTCCTGGTGGGAAGCTGTTTGTGTGCAGTGGGAAGATGCCTACCTCAAAATCTCCCTGCAATCTTCCCCTGTGATCCCTTGATGTGTGGCAGCAGGCAGGTCAGTCCTCATAGCTAACAGAGAACAGTATTTTACCCCTAAAAATGGTTGAGTGCAGCTGTTTGGAAATAAAGCACTGATTATCTACATTTCACACCAGGTCTGGGGGCATGAGTCTGTGCAAAAAACACCTTGAACTCCCAGGGCTCAACATATCTGTCTTTAGAATAAGTGGTACCAGGGACTGACTGGACTGTTTCACTCTTTAGTGGTGATTTTGCAGAAAATGCACTGTACTGAAGATGATTTTCCATTTGGAATAGCACAGGAATTCTGTCCTAAACCACTGAACACGCCTGGTATTTTTAACTTAAAATGGCTGCTCAAAATACAAGAGTGCAGGTAATTAAGCCCCTGATCACTTAAAATTGGAGCACGTGGCTCAGAGAACACAGCCCAAATCCATGAGAGCACAGCACTTTGCTAAAGGCATCTCTAAAAACAGGTGCTCTGGAGTAAAGAAAGGTCTACAGACTTTTCAGCTCCTATCTACAGAACAAAACTGTGCCCTTTTGTGGTAATTTTAATATTTTTTTAGTGACTTTGATTTGCCATGTAGAAGAAACAAGAGATAACAAACACCAAATTGTCTACAGCTTTAGTGTTGTATTTTCCAGCTGCCTCCCTTTTCTCTGGTCACATGTATGGAGTGCAAGACACATTTTATTCAATGTCAGAGCAGATCAAAAGGTCTCAGTATGTTTTATATTTGTTCAGTTAGTAACTTAAATTAAAAAATTTACAGAGATATAGTGACTGCAGCTCAGCCATGTCCCTCTGACAGAGGTCTGTAGGAAAAGCTAAACAACCTGTTATCGGTGTCAGAGGAATAAATCTTTTATCTCAAAGGGCTGATTCATAAAGGATTGATGATTCAAGCTCTGCTCTCAGACAGATCATTTTTGCTACAAAATGTAAATGTTTTATCAGCATCAGAACATCCCATGGACATACTGAGCCTACAAGAGGACCCAGGTTATCCGCCCAAGCTTCTCACATTAAAGGGAAAGCCCAAAAAGGGTCTCAGTGTCACAGGCTGGGGTCCTGCATTAAAAAAAAAGAAAAACATATTAAAAAAAAAAAGGCAAGTCCACAGCTGAGAATTTTCAGAGAGTGATCAAACCCCCTGCAACCAGACAGAGAAAGAGACTGATGTGACTCTTAACTCCAGTTCTCTGGCTCAGACTCTAAGTAGTCAAGGTCCAATTATTAATAGAGAAGGTGAGCAACAGATTCCAAATTCTCAAGTCAGGCTGCCTCCTGACATTTTCTGTCTGTAAAAATAAGTAGCCTTTCTCTATTTCTAACAAAAATCTCTTCCCTGGCTCTCCTTGATGGTTTCCTCTCCTGTCTCCACCTCCAGAGATGTCTGAACAGTATAATTTCCTTTTATTTTTAGCCATCTTTCATAATTGAAAGTATCTCTGTGTCAAATAGAAAACGTTCCCATGAATTCCTCAGAAGGCACTTAGAGCAAGCAATTGATGGGAATGAAATATTTAATAGGGTTTTGTACCTGTGAACTTGGTGACACCAGCTCATCTCAGCAGCAAAATATTCATGACATCAGGGTGGATGGGCATGGGGCTTTCACCTCCCCAGCTTCTCTTTTGGGGTCTGGCCTGAGGGGTCAGCAAGTCAGTGGCAGGTGAGCTTTGGGAAGCAGTGGCTGCTCCTGACCCCAGAGTTCCCAGTTCTTCCCACTGAGGACCCAAAACTGCTGCCTGGGGCAAAGCTGGTGTTTCTCACTTATCAGAGTATGGGGGATGACTGCAAGGCTCTCCAGGGGTGCAGCCACATCCACAGGCAGTAATTCATCTCATCCCAGCTAAGAACCACTTGGAATCTGATCCAGAGTCCAACCAGCTCCTTTTCTTCTCTTGCAAAGTAGCCAGAGCAGATGTCTCTGGAAAAAGATGACACGGAACTCCTTCAGGCCTCCTGCATACATCCTGCCCACACATGAGTTTGCACTGAGGATCTTCCTGAGGCACCATTTTTGCCTTTGTATTTAATAGTCTTTGAAGGATTTTTCATCCCTGGATTAGCTCATCTTTTCTCAGGCCTGTTCTGTGCTTCCATTTTGATGCTCAGGGAGACAGACCCCGTTCCTGCTCATCCCCAGCAACTCAGCTGGATTTTGCCTCGACCTGAGGAGCTGCAGCAAGAGCAGTTCAAAGAACATGGAGGAGCAAAAACAGCCCCTCCATGGCCAACAGTGAGGCAGGAGTTGATTCAGTTTAATGAAGCTACTAAAACTGACCCTGAGGATCCAAGGTTTTAATTGCATCCACTTCACAAATCAAAGTCTCTCTAATCAAACTCTCTTGTTGTGACTCACCCCTAGCCCAGAGCCAACTGCTGTGGAGACAAAGGAGACAAACCTCAGTTCTCTCTGCCCTTTCCCCCTTCCTAACCACCCAATAACATCTCCTGTCTGTGCCCCTTTCTAGGCTGTCTCCCCTCACCTCACATGTCACCTCCCAGGTGGCTCATGCACCTCACAGCACCCTGGTGGAAAAACTGCAGGGAACCCTGTTTTGTCCTTAAAATTAAGGAAGCCCCTTAATGAGTACATGGACATCAGCCTTGGGGGGGTCTCCTGTGCTGCCTGTGTCAGCCCCTCATGGTTTTGTGTTGCTAACTGTGGAGGAGTTTTCACACGCTGAGTCCATTTGGGAACCATAACACTACAGGAATTTGTGAATCAGAATGAATCACCTTGCCAGGTACAGGGAGGATTATCCGTGTGTGATCTAATAACTCCCGGACGTTTAATCACCTGGGGCAGGTTCTGAGCACGTTGCATGACAAGAAACAGAGCTGACCTTTTAAGGTGAAGCCACAAGAAGGTGTTTCTCTCACAGGTCTCTCCTCCCCAGGCTTGTTTAGAGCATCCCTGGGAGCAGCAGGAGCTCCTGGCCTGGCAGGAGCAGGAGGGAGAGCTGTCCCTTCAGTGTTGTCACACCTCAGGAATTTCCCACTGGGATTTCTACAGTGATTTCAACATCAAGGAAAGGAACTGAGTCTGAATTGTGCTTGGAGCTGTTGTTGCAAGGTGTCCATAGGCACTCAGAAGCCCTCATGGTGTCCTGAGAAGCCTGGAAAGGTTCTGCCATCCCAGAGGAACATGGCTGGGCCTGACCCGTGGCTGTAACCCAGCCCCACAGTGTATGCGCAGGGTCAGAGCTGCCAAACCCTGCCATTTGTGCATCCTTCATTCCCTCCTACCCCACAACCCAAGGGAAACACTTTTCCCCTATGAAGAGCTGCCTCTGTCAAGAAAATATGAATTCTGAAGATAATGAAATGCCCCTTGTCTGTCTGTGGCAGTCCCTTCCTTCTGCCCCCCAGCAGCTCAGGTGGGTGCCACCAGCACAACATTCCCAACACCTCGTGTGCTAAGCTGAGCTTGCCCAGCACAGATTCATCTGCTGTGTGAGCACAATTGCATTTAATTGCTGAGATAAATTTAAAATAATTGCCTGGGTAACGTTCCCCCTTCCAGGGGTGTTTGTGGATGAGCAGGGCTTTTCTGGGTGGGCCCACGCTCTGCCCAGGCACTGGCAGCAACTTTTCCAGACAGCCAAAGCACAACTCCTGCTCTGGAACGCTTCCCCACGGCCCTTGGATTGGTTTCAAGTGAAAAGCAAACGGCGACATTTGAAATGTTGCCTCCCACACAGTGTCTCTCTTCAGCCTCCGTTGCCACTTGCTGTGGGTTCAGAAGTCTCTGGTGGATCAGTCTGCCCCCGGAAAACTGTGGCTTTGCTAAAATAGAAGCATTTTTGCAGAAGGCAGTGATTTGGATGAATGTTTTGCCAGCACACGTCTCAGGGACTTGCAATTTGTTTCAGCATTTTGTGTTTTTATTTTATTTTGGATTTAGTTGTCTTGTAGGCAATACTACCAAAACAGAATATTTTAATGTTTGTAAATAGTTTTGTTGGGAGTGGCGGGGGGAAAACCATGATTTTCAAATATGCTTTGAAATGCCAAGATTGCCTACTAAGTGGTAGTCTCATTTTGCTCTCATCTCATGGTATCAGCTCTGGTTACATAGAAGTTAATGCCACTGGGAAAGGACCTGAATGTCTTTCCCAGTAATATGCTTTACTTTCAGGATGGTGAATTATTTAAAATTCTTTCTATGGCTTTAGTCTGTCCCAAGTCACAATCTCATATTTCGTTAATGTCAGTCTCATAATCGATTATTCCTTTTCTGGTAGCAGCTGGCATCTCCTGTCAAGGACCAAGGAGCAGTTGATACCTTCCTGGGTGGTGATGGAGAGCAGGGCAGATGGAGGCTGCTGTGATGCACTAGCTCAGCCAAACTGGGGAAGTCCATGACCTTCACAGCCCAGGGTGAGTTGGAGGAGAGCAAAACCAACAGATGAGCAGAGAATTACACCAGGCAAGTGAAGCAGACCCTGGGGTTGATGGATCCTAGAGAGAAAGCATGGGATAAAACAGGAAAAGCCCTTTCAAGACAATGGGAAGCATTTGAATTTGAACTGCCTTGGTAAATGCTGTTTTCTGACCCCTGGGAAAACTGCTCAATAGTCATAGCAGGAAAATAGAGTAAGGAATAGTGTGTCCAGTGGAAATTCCTGCAGCTCTTGGCTCAGTAGAGCAGAATTATTGGAGACTGGAGCCTGCCCAGGACACTGGAGCTAACATCTCTACCTTTGCAAGAAGTGGGATCTGGGGTGACCACAAGTGGTAGCTTGGGATGTCATTAAAATGCAACTCCTGCAGGAGCACAGAGCCCAGAACTCCCTGCTGAGCAGTTTCATCATGCTGCAAACTTAGAGGGAAGGTGCCACCTACCAAATCACCCAAACCACTTCCTGCAGCACCTGTTTTTATCTCCTGTCCCAAGGATGGCTGGACCTAAGTGCAAAGTGCTGGAACTGCAGCATATTTCCTGCCTTTGCAGGAGCAGTGACACACAAGAGTGACACCTGTGCCCTCACATGGGCAGAACCAGAGCATGGCCCTGCTCCATACTGGAATGCACTTCTCCAGCTCTTGGACTGTGACCTTCCCAGCTGCCTGCTCATTCCTCAGCTTTCTCTTTCTCAAGAGCTTCAGGAAGCTGCAGAGGTTCTAAGATTTTTCTTTTCCCTTTTCCTGAAAGTGTGGCTAAAAATAAAGGGAGTGTTGAAAGCAAGCCCAGCCCAGAAAGCAGTGTGTAGGTGTGATGCAAACCAGCACCTGGGGCTGTGAAGCATCCTGGGGGAGCTGGCACCCATCTGGCAGAAATGTTCTCTCTTTCTCCTCACTCTTTCTTTGGCACCTTGTCAAAGAGCACAAAGAGAGGACAACAGTTTTCATTTGCAAAACTACCTGGGACCCCTGAGCTGCTGCTGTGCTCTCTGGTTTTATTTCCTGGCTGAAGGTTTCTAGAGGTGCATGGCAGAGAACAGTGATGGCAGACACTGCTCTGAGGTGGTGGATGAGGAGATTTCTGAGGTTCTGCCCCTGGCAGGTATAAATAGACCAGCAGACAACATGCAGTGCACAGGGGTGAGTTCTTGGGCAGGGTCCAATGGAAAGGAGCTCTTTCAAGTGTCACAAAACCATGGAACTGTAAGGAAGGCTGCTGTGCCTCCTTAATTACAGATTTTCCACAGCTGCACAACATGGGCATGCCAGCCCCACAGTGCCCCCTCACTCATACCCTCCCAGCAAGCCTGTGGGCAGGTCTTGGGGTGTGATGGGGACTCTCCTCTGAAAATGGGGGATTTGCAGGGACTTTCTACAGTGAGAAAAGTTATAAAGCATGTGCATGACACTACCAGAGACCCCCAGAGGAGCCATGTTTGCACCCTGCCAGAGCAGAGGGGATTGGGGAAGGGTGGCCATTGATGTGTCAGTCCTTAAAGGGCCTGAGGACTACAGCTACCATGGATTAAGGGCTGTAGTGGACAAACATTTGGTGTCATCCCAGTGGAGTGGAGATTGGTGTTTGGTACTGTGCCCCTCTTGGGTTCAGTAAATTGCTTGGCAGTACCACTATATTGGAGCGGCTCTGATCCTCCCTTTGGACAGCCAGGAGAGGCTGTGTGCAGCCATAGGGATGGGAGAGTTACCCTGGGTCATAAAAAGGGCCTGGATTTGGTGGGTAAAGGTAGCACAGGTGGGACAATGCATGTACAAGTTGAGTGTTAGGAGCTGCATTGGTCTGCAATAACCTACACAGGGGCACCTCTTGGGCGCAGCATCCCAGCAGCAACCTGAGAGGCAGAAATTCCCCTCTTCTCCTGCCTTCTCCATCCCCAACACCTTTGGCAGCATTGGACAATGGTAGGAAAGGTAAGCTGAGTTGGAGAGCCGTGAGGGTGGATGAGGGCTGTGAAATGCAGGTGGGAACCAAAGGGGCTGTGATCCCAGGGAGGGGCTTCCAGGGCCAGTGCAGCTGGTGGTGCCTGTGGACAGCAGCCAGAGAAAAGGCCGAAAGCTGCCAAGACCCTGCATTAACCTGCCCTCCCCTCATCCCCTGCCCTTGCTGGTGTAGGTGCAGGGCTGGAAGCAGCTTGCTCCCCACCAGCCCCTTCCTGCCGGTCGGGAGGCAGCGGCCAGGCAGGAGCTGCTCTCACACAGGGACCCTGCAAATCCCGGGATGAACGCCCAGCCCCGGAGCTGTTTCCCAGGGGGATCGAGCTGGATTGGATAATTAATCACAGCTTGTCTGGGGGAGGATGAGGAAGTCTGAATAAAGGTGTTAACGGCTCTTAAAGGCTTTCCTGGTTTGCAGAGGGTGCTGCCTCAAACAGATTATCTGGAAATATTATTAGCTGGAGTGGGAAAGGTTTTTTTTCCTTCTCTAGGCTCTTTGCAGCAATCCTAAATCTGCTTGAGCTGAGGAGACAGGTTTTATTGTGCAGGGGGAGGTGGGGGAGAGGTGTTGGCTGTCAGTGGGTCAGCAATTAATTGGTTTATTCCTTTCTCACGGTTATTTTCTACCCAACATCAGCTAAAGCCCCAGTGCCCACTTTGTCCCAGCTCAGGAAACAAGAACCACAGGGATTTGCACTGAGGGGACCCCAGGCCACGAGACTGGCTTTGCAGGGGCTGCTGGGAGGTCTCTTGTCCTGCCAAGCCTCTTTCCCTGTTATCTCTTCTTAGGAGGAGGATGTGATTAGTGTTTGCTGCTGTGGGATGTCAGCTGGGGGATGGAGCTGTGTGCCAAGAGGAGGAAAGAGCTGCCACAGGCTGATGGTGAGTGAAAGCAGAGACCTGTCCTTTTTGCTACAAAGGAAACTTCCCTTCAAATGTCTCTGTGGCCCATTAGTTCAGACAAATGCTCTTGTTCAGCCCTGTGCCACCTTCTGTCCTGGCAGAAGTGACCCTCCGTGAGGTGGGCTCTCCTCCATCTGCTGCTGCCATCTGGGAAATCATGTCTGATTAATCCAGCTTCATTGAAGTGACACTCCTGTTTACCTGTGGCTTTGTTACAATTCTGGAGCCTACCCAGGCCAGAAGCAGAGGGTGCCATCAAAGCAAAAGCCTTGTGCCCTGCCAGCTCAGCCCAGCCCTTGCCACCAGCTCTGCTGCAGTGGGTGGTGGGGCTGTGCAGGCACAGCTGTGCCAGGCAGTGGGGCTTGCTGTGAGCACAGTAATGGCTCTGATGGTGCACCCTGCCTTTCAGGCCACAGCAGGGACAGAGAAAGAGCATGGTCTGAAGGATTTCAACAGTTGTAGCTTGGCATCATTCTGGCTCAGAGAGAAAAGCAGAAATTTTGAGTCCTAGAAAGGAGATGGAGTGGGGACTGGGGAACTGCTGGTGCAGGGCAGTCCCCTCTCTGAGCCTGCCTGGCCTCCACAAGGCCCTACTGGGCAAGTGGGAGAACACCTCAGTGGAGAAATTATTTTGAAATCACATTGTCCACAGGGAACACTCCCTGTTGCAGTGCTGCTGCTTCTCTTCCTACTTATTTAATAGGAATTAGGCACTCTCAGCAGAGTCTCATGGGCTGCTTTCTTCATAGTTGCACTGATTTCCAAAAATTAAGCTAGTCTCAAGGAGAGCCTAATGAAAGCAGCAGATTTCCAGGCCTCTCTTTTTCCTTTACAGAAGACTGTCCCTTTCTCACATGAAACACAGCAAGCCCAAACCCCATTCTCCATGGGGATCAGCCTGCAGGGATGATGAGAGAAACACAGTGAGTGCCCAGCTCTGCAGAGCTCAGCTGCAGAACCACAGAATTCACCAAAGCCCTTCAAGCCAGCCCTTTCCCCTTCCCTCAGGGCTGGAAATAACACAGGTGAGGAGAATCCATGACAAAGAGCTGAATAACCCTCAGTGCAGCACTGCTGGCTCCACAAGCACTTCTCCAGCTGCTGGGAGGCTGCAGCAGCACTCCCTGGAGTGACACAGGCACAGGTGCTGCTGGCATGTGTCTGGAAACAGCCCAACAGTGACAGGAGGCTGAAATTTCTGGTTGTTTGGACCCTTCCCCTCTGCCATGGGACCTCTCAGCAAACCCTGTGGTTTCCAGACAGCCCAGTGTCTGCTCCTGGTGGGCCAGGGGCTCTGGGCTCTGTGATTTGAAGGCAGTGTTGGCAGAGCAGAGAGATAATCTGCTTCCTGAGTTAAAATTGCTTTTTCCTCCCAGATGGTCATTCAGGATCCCCAAAGCTATCAGGAGCAGAGGGGGGTTTGGCTGGCCAGCCTGCCAGGCAGTGCTGGGATGGAGGGGAAGGGAGCAGGCATTGCCTGGGTGGGCGCTGGAGTCAGCTCATTAACCATGGGAAGGGAATGTTGGCCAAGGGCTCCAGGGAGCCCTGAAAGCAGCACATGCTGTTGAGTAGCTCCTATGGGCTCATTCTGAACCCAAGAGCTGTGCAAGATTTATCTCCAAGGGCTCCTGGAGAGCATGGAGCAGGCAGGGGGCAGGAGAGGGACAGACTCTGGTGTTGGACTGGTTACTGTGTAACTCAAAAGCAAAGGGCAAGTGTTTCTGGTCAGCAGTGCAAGCTCTGAACTAAGCCAAGCTCTTGCATGTCCAGGCATTCCTTTCCTTCTTGTAGGATGTTTCTGGTATCACATTTCTCATGGAATTCAGACACGTGGTCATGAGGGGGGCACACTGAACCTGACAGTGCTTGATAAGGCAGATTGATGCTCCAGGAGGAGTGACTGGACAAGGGGCCTGTCACAGGCATCTCCAGCCATGTTCCCCTGTGCCCTTCACTTCCCTTCAGCCTTTACCTCTGCAAAGCAAGTGGGACTGTAGCCCCTGGGGCTGAATGCATGGAACTGGCCCACTGCAGTGATAGATATGCATAATGTCTGTGATGGAGAAGAGACCAGCCTCTTGTTCTTGCCTTGAAAAGCCTCCTGTTGCCAGGCAAGGACCAAGGCTCACACCCCAGCTTGTGTGTCATCAGGAACCTCTCCTGCTGTTAAAATTGTGTTGTCTCTCTTAGTCAGAAAAGGCTTTTTTTTCCCACACTGGAAAATGAATTCAGCACTGCTGGCAAAGCTGGGGGCTGGGAAGTTTTAATTACTGTTTGTACAGTGCTCTGGGGTGAATGGTGCTGGAGGCCTGGGAAGGGTTATATTATACATTAGCAGTTAGTTTTATTTTATATGTGAGTTCTGTGGGCTCATGAGGAGCTCCTTCCTGATGGCCCTGCAATGGGGCTTCCTAACACAAGCAGTACAAATCCCCCTCTCCGGTCAGTTACTGCTGCTGAGCATCACTGCAGAGTGAAAGGGGGGCCTACAAAGTCCAGTGTCCACCTACAGCCAAAAGAGACTCAACCAGACTGCCTGTAAATACCCACCTGCTATGCAAGGAAGAGGAGCCTTAAAGCTCTCCTCTCACAAGGCTTTTCCCATGAAAACATCTCCTCCTCAGGCAATTCAGCCACATTCTGCATTAACCTTCCTGCCCCTTCCTTGTTCAGAACAACACCTTCTTAATTATAATCCATCAAATTCCTCTTCCCTCTACCTGGAAAAAAATGGGATTTGGGGACAAGGAACAAATACCAAGTCATAAGTTTATTTTTGTGGGAAAGGAAATCAATCCAGCACCCTGCTGGGAGCCCTGCTTTGCCTAAAGCCTGGCAAGATGCAGTAAGAAGTTAAGGCTCTTAGCAGGCAGGCACTACAAGAGCTCCATTAAGCACAGCTCAGGACTTTGTGGTCAATGTTCCTGCTGCACCCAGTACTCCCTGCTTGGCACAACAGGGCATTGTGCCAGCACCCCCTGCTCAGGGGCAGGCTGCCCAGCAGCCCCTCACAGGCCAGAGCCAGTGCTCTGGGACATGATTTTGTAGAGGGATATGCAGAGTGCTTTGATACTGGCAAGTCCTGGGAAAAGGACACATTAGTTATCAATTAGTGTGTGCCTGCATGTGTTCAGCTGCAGGCGTGTGATGGTGTTGAGGCTTGTGATGCCACCCACGTGAAAATCACTGGGAGAATATGATCACTTTGATCTAACATTTTCTAGGGTTCCCCCCCACACTGGTGTTTTGGTGGCACACTTGGTTTTCTGACAGAGACTTCCAAAATATTCCGTTGATTACTTCAAAGGGCAAAACTGGAGTTACTTAAAACTTGCCTAAGCTTACCAAATGCAAACTCCTCTCCAAAAGACATGCTTCCCTCTCTAGCCATCTGCCACCTGGTGGCTCCTCCTGAGTGGTGGCTGCTGGGATGGTGGGCAGCCCCTTGCTGCCTGTGCCAGGCACAGCGGGCAGGGCAGAGGTGAGGGCACAGCCCAGGAGTGACAGCACTGCAGTCAGCACCCAGTGGGTGACATTCCAGCGCTGCTCCCCAAGTTTTCCTCACAATGCAGGACAGATAGAAGACAGGAAAAAATTTAGCTGAGCCTCTGTGGCCCTGGTGCTGCTGCTCAGGAGGCTTTCATTGACTGCCAGGTCCTGCATGGCTTCTGCCAGGTGCCTGCTGTGGCTGTCCTAGGGCAGGTGGTTGTAGCTCCCATGGCCCTGTCACTGAAATCGGGCAAGGAACACATCTACCAGTGCTTCCAGCAGCACCAGAGTGTGCCAGGGTGTGAGGGAGCCAGGGAAGGACAGGAAGGGACAAGGGTGACAATCCAGCTGACATCCCACCAGCATTTCCCCACTGCTGAGCAGGTGTCAGAGGAACATATTTTGGAAAGTGTTTGTTCAGTTTGGAGTAATTCCACTCTCAGGATATTCTTCTCTGCAGCCTGCCTGCCCTAAAGAGGGGAGGGATTCAGTTGAAGCCACAAAAACAGTCTTGAGGAAAAACCAGATTGTCTCCTGTCCCCAGCCCAGTGATCCAAAGGGAAGAGGCTGCCCATGGATATCCCCTCAGGTCAGCACCCTGGGTGCTCAGCAGCCCCTTTGGGTGAAGCTCTGTTTGAGGTGGCTGCCACTGATCCCAGCCTGGCTTCACTCACAGATGCTTTTAACCTTTCGGGGAGGCTCAGCCAGAACTGCTGGGGACAGGGCCACGATTCAGTCGCATCCCTGCTCAGGGCATGGGCTGTAAACACAGCAGGGAAACCAGGCACATCCCAGCCCAGCCTGGCTGCCTGCCTCGAGGTCCCCACCACCCAGAATCTGGATCTCACCTCTTTTTCCATTACCTCTAAGCAGCAGTGGTGAATGTTTCAGTGATACTGCCCAAAAATGAAAATGTCAACAGAAAGGGCCATTAAATAAGGTGAGTCTGTGAATCTTTGGGCCCAGAGCAATCAAGAAGCTGGGAGAAGAAATGCTGAAATAGCCCAGGAGTGTGAAGGTAAAAGTCCCTAACTGCCCATGGGCCTGCTCTCCCCAGCATCACCTGGGGCAGGAAGGCTCTTTGAGGGCTCTTTTCCCTCTCTCCCTAGGGAAATTGCCAGTTCTCTCCAAAACCAGTCCATCTGTCTGTTACTCTGCTTGATAGAAGATCCTTTGGATATAAGAAATAAAACCTTTGTGACCCTGCCAGGATTCCTGCAGTGTGGCAGTGCAGGGTCACAGTTCCATCACTCACAGGGGCTGGTAATTTTCTGTTAGGGCTTTCTTTGGGAAAGGATACAGGCACCCTGTGTTAGACAAGGCTTCGCTAAGCAGGAATACAGAAACCCAGCTCATAATAGCCTTAAATATCAGGAGTGGCTTTTGATTCTAAACTCAGGAGCTGTCTTGATAGTGGCACAGGGGAGAAACCAGAGAGCAAATACTTTGTGCAGCCTTTGGGGGAATGACTGGATGATCTGCAATGTAAAGATAACAAAATTAGCTCCTTCTGGCAGTTCAGGAAATGTTAAACCCCTGCAATTCGGGTTTTTTAGGAAATGACCCTTCTTGGCATTCTTGCCTACCTTCCTCAGGCCTCATCTGTGCCCATCAAAATCTCTGTCTGGATTCTTTACAGCAGCTGGGGAAAGGAGCTTCTCCCCAGCAGCTGAACACAGGTGGTGAATTCTGAAGCAATGAAAGCTCTGGTATGAGCTCCATTAACCCATCTTTTGTGCCTCATGTAAGTGAGCAGGTCTGAGGGCTGTGCTGCATGCTCACAGAGCCCAGCTCAGTGCAGAACAGGGCATCTGAGGACACCAGGAGGACACTGGAAGCCTTGTCATGCAGCCGAACGTCTCACAGCAAGTGTCTATTAATAAGCTGTGCCCACGCTTCCTCCAGGTATTTACAGTGCCCTTTCTCCCTGTTAGCTTTGAAAACCACAGCTCTGCTCCACAGAGCAAGGCTTCTTCTTTTACTGATGCATTTGGTGCCACAAGTGCGTTTGGCTGGGGCTGTGTGCTGGTAAAAACCTACCTCATTTTGGGAAGTGAGCAGGATTTCCCTTTAAAAATTGCCTCTATCTCCGGATGAGCAGCTCCTGCCTGTCCTCTGGGAGCCTCTGCTGTGGAGTCAGTGGCTGGCTGGTTTTAATGCTGGCTGAAAAAGGGAGCCACTGATCCCACAAAACAGAGTGGTGACAGCACCAGTCCAGCCAGCAAGGTCACCTCCCCTGGGCAGGTTATCCCAGGGAAACAGGGACAGGTGGGGATTCCCAACTGCTTGGAAGGGCATCTTTGGAGGCTTGCTAGTGTATGGGGACCCCCAAAAACCATCAAGGGTGGCTGGTTTCTTACCCTTGCCCAGGACAGAGCTCCTTGTGCTGCACTGATTCTTGAGCAAATTGGCCAAAACTGGCATAGCTGCAAAGTGAGACCAGCTGACAGCTGGGATAGGCCTGGCCTGTGAGTCAGGTTGGGCTGGAAAATTAAGGAAAGAAGCATTTGCAGCCCAGGGAAACAATGGGGAAATGAAATGGAAATTGGGACCTCTGAGTGCCTCTACCTTTCCCCACAGAGAGCTCTGGGGTGGAGAGAGCAGTTCCCAAAATCCAGCTCTGTATAACTCAGTTGTACCCTCTGAGAAATGTCTTTTTGCTGTTAGATGTGGAGTTGCTGCTGATTTCCTTCTCTTCAGCTAGAGCTGGAGACAAAGGACAGAATCTTTGGTAAAGAGCTATTTATGGAGAAATTGATCTTGATTTGCATCACTAATACCAAGCAAGATGGTGCCATGACTTTCTCACCATGGTTAAGGACAGGACTCAGAGGAGGTTGAGAGCCTCAAGGTCCTGTGAATATTAGGATCATGTTTCAGCATTGCAGGGTTGCAGGAGAAGAACCCCATTTGCCTCACTGGAAAAACAGCCCTGCAGAAACCACAAGAACCTGTCATTCTGGCCAGGGCCTCAGATTTTGTCAGGATTTTTTGAATGCTACTTCACAATTAAAATACCCACTGAGCTGTCTTGCAGTTAACAAGGCTGATTGAGATTGGGATGGTGCAGGTAAGCTGGCAAGCAGGATTGCCCTGGAGCATCCAACTGCCTTCAATGGGCCCCCTGTGCCTGCAGGAACATGGTGCTGGCAGCTCATCACCCCTCCTGGTAAATTAGATATCACACGGGGACTTAGTCACACTGGAGAAGTACAAGGCTCACAACTTGCTAAGACAAATTTCTCCCAGCTTTAATTAGCCATGAGATGCTGAAGTGCCTGAAGCTCTCTCTCTGCCCATGTTTACACTCAGTGAATCAATACAGTTTGGACTGAGGTCTCCAAATATTTGCTGTTAGCAAATATTGCTGTGTTTTTCCTTTCCAGCTCTCTGCAATTAGCTGGAAAACAATTATTTGTATCCTGTCTTTTCAAAAACAAAAGGGTGGATGTTCAGGTCCCAGGACTTCAGTAAGAGAGCCAGTGCTGCTCATCCAGCATCTCTGCTGTGTCCTGGCCCTGAAAAGAAATGAGAGGAGGAGAAGATTCTGTCACCCCAAGGATTGAGCAGGGACCACTTAGCAGGAACTGCTAATACAAGTGAAAGATCCCTTAACATTTGAGACTTGATCCTGTCTTTGCTGTGTGTTTTTTTCCATTTGAGGACACTCTCTCCACATCTCCTCCCCTTCCTTCATGTTTCTCTTACTGGCATGATAGCAGCCAGGTAACTGAGGTACCATTCTGGTGGTGGCAGGAAGGTTCCCATCCAGCCAGCTCACACTTGCAAGTGCTGGGCTTTCCCCTTCTCATCTGACAGCAAATGCACTGAAAACCTTAAAAAAATTTGCATTTTAACCATGGTCATGCTAAACAGCTTTTAGGATGCAGTGATGCAAAAGATGCAGTGATGCAAAAAGTGCTATTGGCAGCTGTTAAATAATTGTGTTTAATTTGCAGTAACAAAGCACATGAAATCCATGTCACATAAACTCTGCTAAGGGTAAGTGTTGCTTTTCTATAAAAATGCACAAGATTAATTTAAAGATTGCAGGTCTGCTGACCCTCCAGATTGCTGTACAACCCTTGTGATGTGTAAGAACGGATGTGAGAGGCAGCCCAGGTGGGTTTACATGTTCCTGCTGGCAGCAGAGAGCTGCAGTTGCTCAGTGGCAAAGGATGGGTTTGAACATGCCTGGCACAAGGGCACACACTGAAAAACCTCCAGCTCATGAGGACTCAGCCCTGCTCCAGGGGCTCTGTCTGAACCTGACTGCAGTGAGCTGTGCCAGGTAGGGCTGGGACACTCACCCCCGTGTCAGCTGGCACTGACTGTGGCACTGACTGCCAGCATGGCCCTGGCAGTGGCCACAGAGCCCTGGCTGGTGGCAGCTCTGCCTTGGCACTGGGGAAGCAGCCCCAGCACAGCAAGGGGACAGCTTGGCTCTGTAGCAGGGGAGGGGAAGAACCTGTTTGGCTCTGATAAATGATGCTGTTCTCCTCAAGCTAAAATGGAGCTTGAGCTGGTACTTTATTTCTTTCACCCAAGCTCTGAAAATGGGAGCCTTTGTTGCTGGGATGTTTTCATTTGCTAAGCCTCTGCACAGCTCAGTTTTAGCAAAAAGTAATCCCAGCCCCTGAGACATCTGTGTCAAGGATGTGGTCCTTGGTAATGGTTCAGAATGTAAATTTAAGCCAACATGAGTGACATGGAGAGCAATCCCATTGCACAGCCTCATGGGTTTCTGCCTGGATTATAGCAGTGTGAAGGAAAAGAGGGGCAGGAACAAGAGGAGGAGACAAGAAGGTGACCCTGCTGTCAGGAAAGCAGAGGCCTGACCCTGCTAATGTGGCCCATCAGGGTGATTTGCTCATTTGGACCCTCCAGCATCTTTGTTGGGAGGTGCTGCCCAGCCCATTGTGCCCAGCCAGCTGCTGCTGTGATGGTGGAGCTTCACCATTCACGTTGTGTTGCACCTTGGAAAGGCATTTGCTGTGTGTGCTGTTGGTTGTGCTGCTGGGGAACTGAGAGGGTTTTCTCTTCTCCAATTACCAGAGTGGCTGAAAGGCACAAGTTCTGTCGTACGTGGAGTTTTATCTTCCATATGTCTCTGGGCTGCAAGAAGCCAAAAAGGGAGTAGAGAATTGCATTTACCCCTTCTCCCAGCGTGGGTTAGGAGAAGCAAAACGATAAATCAGGAGACATTTCAGCACTTACCTCTTGTTTTTACAGAAATCACTATACATTACAAATGCCTTTGCATATGTTATAGCACTTTAAAAAGCCAATGTAGCTAATCTGGAAGTTCGCTTGTTCAGAGAAACATAAAACATGTGCAGCCATAAAAATCCCTCATTTGATGTCAAGCTACTGCATTTTCAAGTGTCTGAAAGGCAATCACAATTATGCATCCAAAGAGTTTGCCTTGATTCACCCCAGCTCCTCCTGGCTGGTGAGAACATAAAGATCAGCGCAGCTTTTTGGAAAGTTGTGTTGAGTGGTTGCTGCATAGGACAGATGTTTTGGTAACAAAGGCAGCCCCCATCCAAGGGCTCACCTTTAGAAGAGGGGCAGTGTGGTTTGGTGCAGTTGGGAAAGGAAAGGTAGTCTGGCTGAAAAGGGCAGAGCAAGCCAGGTGATGCCAAAAAGTTGGAGGACTAATGATCCTGGAGCAGCTGGAATCCCTCTCGCATGGGAATGTGCCTGATGAGGGTTTGGGGCTGCAAAGTGCTGTCCCATCTCTGAGAGATGGTGAGGGGTTGGATATTTGTAAGTTTTCTCTCCTCTGGTTCTTGCTACTACAAAATCTGTGTGAATTTGTCATTTTTGGAAAGGCTGCTTCTCTCCGCCTATGGAGACCAAGAGGTTTAGCAGTTACTGGTGGTATCTATAAGATCTGTATGTGCATGCACAGATAGGGTGACTGCATAAACCCTTATCCCATGGAAAACCATACAGAAAACTGGCCTTTCCAAGTGCTTGGCTCAATTTGCACTCTAGGGACTGCTCCCAGATCCCCTTTTTATTGTCACTAGGACATTTGCTGTGTTTGATTGCTGGAGGGAAGTGGGTGGAGGACAGGTGTTGGTGTTAATAGTAGGGGATGCTGGTTGTCTCCAAAAGTTGCTCTGCCCTGATCCAGGTGATGACCAGGTCATCTTGCTCCCTCTTCTGCTGCAAAGAGCAGCTTGGCCAGGCCTAATCATGTTACCAGCTTCAAAAATGGGTCCATCTGGGGAAGGAGAGCTGTCTTCAAAGGGGGAAGGGGGTCAGGCGTGCCCAGTGTGTGGGTCCAGGCAGGGGGACAGCTGAGGGCTGGCCCACGTGGCAGTGGCAGCCTGTTCAGCTGGAGCAGAGGACAGCAGTGAGCTGGCAGTAGCAGTTGGTGTATTTCCTGCCTGTAACCTACTTAAGGGGAAAGCTGAAATCTGTTGCAGGAACAAGCAGCCAGGAGCATTGGATGCTGCTGAAGGAGGAGTATGATTCAGCCACCTGAAGGCATCTCCCTGTAGGAGAATTACCTTCCCTATAAAGCAGCAGGCATTGCTCTTAAGTGTTATCAAGCTTAAATCGGTTCCCTAGGTGACATCCCGGTAAGTGGATTTCCCAATTAAGCACATCCCGATTAAGTGGGATGTTCTGTAATTACAGAGCGCTCAGCACCAGCAGCAAATCAGATCTGTTTGCAGCAGAAGGGCCAGATTGGAGCTCTTCCCCAGTCTGCAGTGGGCTGTACCCAGGCATTTCTGTCAGCACGGATGTGGGCAGGCAGGAGATGGGATTCTGCAGCCACCCCCGCCATGCCAGTCAACAGAGTGTTCCCTGCAGCAGGAAGAGGCTGGAGGAAGCCCTGGTGCCACATCTTTAAACACTCTGCTAATGGGAACATCCTCCTCCTGAGGTGGCACTCGTGTCTCCTGCTAGTCCACAATCTGCTGGGTGAAGCCTTTGCTCCTTTGCTAATGCGCATTAGCAGAGATGGCTGCCCCTGCCAGGCAGACAGCACAGCCCTTCAGGGCCAAATTCCCTCTGCACAACCCAGGTTCTTCTGTCATGGCTCCCTGCCCGTCCTTCTGACTTCCTCCTCAAAGATGTCCCACATGAGGCCTCATGGTCCTGGGGTCAGACTGGGGCTACGTGAGCCCACTCCTCTAAAGCTTTGTGGTTCCCAGCTACCACTGGGACATAGGGAGAGAGGAGGAAGATGCTCCTTTGTTTGTTGTCTATTGGTGAAAGGAAGAAAAACAGAGCATTTACTGCCTTGGACACCTCAGAGCATTTTTAGCTGGACTGGGATATGAAATCTAACTGGAGACCGGCTGGCAATTAACTGGTCAGTGGAGATGGGACATCAGGTGTAGGCGAGGTGCAATTGGGGTTAAAATATGTGTCAGGAGGGGTGTGAGGAGCATGACCACTTTGGAACTGGAGCAGAACTCTAGATCTTTAATGTGGACCCTCAGACCAGGCCAGTCTCCAGTGTAGAGCCTGTTTTAGCACTCTCAAGGTTTACCCAGCTGCCTCTGGATCCTTAGTTCCCCCTTGGCCAGCAGGTGATGCAGGTGATGCAGCACACTTTCCCTCGGGGCTCCAGCCATCTTTGGTGGTCCTGGTGCTTCCACCACAGGGGTCCTGTGCCTGCAGGCAAGATGGTGCAAAAGCTCTCACACCTACCACACCATGTCCTTCACTGGAGCTACAGGCTGGGAACAGGAGCCTGGCCACTTCCCAGGGGTGACACCTTTCATTTTTGGTTGACACTTTACATTTTGCACCTTACATTTTAGGGTGACCTGTTAGGTGATTTTTAGCTGCAGAATATTACAGTAGGAGAGCAGGGGAGGCTGAGGAGCTGCTCCTACTCTTGAGGAGGTTATCCACACGGACATGAATTGGCTCTGTCCCATGTGGACGTGGATGGATTTGCACTCCTGCTGGCTGGGCTGACCCCACACCACCGCAGCCCCTCGAACCCCTCGATGATGGCTCCTTGCCTGCCCCTGTGCCTGTTCCTCTCCCTCCAGCAGCCTCCCTGCTCCCACCAGCCAGGCTGCAGCGTCCCCACGCTGCCCGTATCCAGCCCACGGGAGATGTGCAGCGCTCCGGGAGTGCAGTGTCTGCGCTGCTGTTCCACCCCCAGGCCCTTGCATTGCTGCTCCCTCCATACTGCTGGTTTTGCAGTGCCACCCACTGGCAGAGGCTCTCCAGAAATCCTCCTCTGCAGCTTTCGTCTGCCACAGGTGATGCTCCAAAGATGAAATATTAGAGGGGTGGCTATGGTGGGTGTAATTCAGAGTATGTCCCACGAGTGCTGGTCCTGGACATCTGGAAATGTGCTGGCATCCTTTCCTGTGTATCCCAGTGTATGCTGGGCCCAGGCTGCAAGGTCACTGTGTGGGCAGAGTCCCAGGTCTCAGCTCAGGCTGTGTTTATGTTTAAGGGAACCCATCCTGTCTCACCCCAAAGGGCCATGCAGCCCTGAGTGCTGCCTGCAGCTGGTGGGGCAGGCAGGGGAAAGAGCTTCCCCTCCCTGCTTGCTGGCTCTGCCAGGTTGGTTTATGGGGGCTCTGCATTCCTGTTCCCCATTGCAGGATAAAACACAAAGCCCTGGCTGACACCAAAACCCACACTGTGCAGGAGGGAACATGCATTCCAGCTGGGAATGTGCTCCCAGAGATGCAGGTATGGGGACTCCTGGGAGACAGTGCTTTGGGGGCCACTTCCTTTAACAATTGCCAGGTCTCCCCAAATTTTCATTGTCCCTGTCTGATCCCATTTACAGCCTTGTCTACATCCTCAGTCAAGAAACAGGAGGAGAGGCAGCAAAGGGACAGAGCAGAGCAGTTCTCAGGGTCTGAATGTGGTGACTGTCACAGGCAGGGGCTGCTGCCAGCCTGGTACCCCATGGGGCAGCCAGAACCAGCCACTGCCCAGATGTGATTGCCATGTTCATGCAGCAGCAGGGCACATGGATTGTCAGGAACTGTCTCTCCAGCCTCCCAACAGGCAGGGAGTGCTCCTTTTAAATAAAGCCTGACAAATGGCATCTTGGGGGCGTCAAGTCCTGGAGCAGTGTCTTCCAAAAAGTATGAAAAGCCCTGGAGGGGAGCCTGGCACAGCCTCCCAAATGACAGTAATTAAAGGCTTTTGCACTCAGGCACTGGGAGCTGCTCCTCTTGCAAATTGGCCTCGATTGAAGAGGAAGAGAATGATTGGGCTGAAGGGAAGTGATGGGGGTGGCAGGCAAAGAAAACACAGAGGTAACTCTCAATTTGTCTTGTGATTTTTTCCCCTCTTCCTGTCTCCCAAACGGTGTCTGTGTGGGTGGAGGGAGCAGTGCTCCAGCTCCACACAGCCTGGGCTGCCTCTGCCTGAGTGCTCTGGGGAGGTTAAGCTGAAAAGGAGCAGCTCTGCTCTGGTCCTGCCCACGCAGCCCCAGAACATCACCCAGTGTTTCCTGCAGCTGGCCCTGTTCTGGAAAGCTCTCCAGGCTCAGTGGCACCAGGGTCACTCATCCTTTTGCAGAGCTGGCAAAGCAGTTATCCCCTGGCCTATGTTATTTATAGCCATTGCTCCCTGCAAGGCCCATACCACCACAATCCCTGTAAAACTGGGGGGTTACAGGTGTTTCCCCTATTTTAATTATAAAGAGGATGTTGATAGCTTGTTTAACCCAGGCTTTGCCATAATATGTATTTTAAACCCTTGGTTTTTATTAAGTTATCTGAATATATTTAGGTTCAGTGCTAAGCCCTGCATCAGCATGAGCAGTTCCTGAAGGGTAGGTGATGGCATTACAGAAATGTGCTCCATTCCCTTCCTAAAGCTGTGTCCCTCCTCATTCCCACAATCACTAAAGATGTCCCAGCTCTGGCTGGGGTCCTCTGTGGAGCAGTTTGTGTTGAAGTATTTGGAGAAACTGCTGTGCTGTGAACATGGATGTTCCAAATCCAACCAGGTGCTTCACCATGCAAGGCCAAGCAGCTGGTCCAGGATTCAACCAAGAGCCTTTGACCTCTGAGCCCAGGCCATCAACAGTCAGGTAAAGCAACTTAGCTCAGGCTGTGGCAGGACAGAACATTTCCTTGGCCATCTGTGAAGGTAAGGTAAACAAAGGGTTGATTGAATGCAACTGTGAAAACTCCAGCAGTGAGTTTTTGAGCAGTCAGCCTTGCTCAAGGAAGCTGCTGGCCCAGTCTGCAAATGGATCCTCTCATCTGGGTCCAGTCCTGCAACTGCCAAGCCCAGTGGCCAGACTCCTTGTGGGAAGAGGGGGAAGCAGGCCATGGCTCTGCATTTGGTGCTTGGTTAATATTTGGATGAGCTGAGTGGTGAGCTGGGTCTAGTGCAGTAATTGTGTTTGTTATAGAGCAATAACCCTGCAGGGTTACCATGAAATTTGACACAGCTTATATGAGATATAGTCTGATGCAGAGGCAGGGCAGCAAACCCTTGGCAGGAAAACTGCCTGTTGTGCTGGGGCAAACCTTGAATCACAAAGGTGATGTGACTGAACAAAGGCAGTTTATCTGCTGCTTCAGGTGTGAGGACTGGCTGCCCCTGTGCTCCACCAGAGCCCACTCCCAGGCCCTGCAGTGGCGCTCAGCCTCCCTGGCCTTTCAGAGGGGAAGCTGTTTGCTGAGGGGAACAGGGTAAGTGAAACAGGCAAAACCAACCAAGCTGCTCCAGCTCCCTCAGCAGCGGAGGTGGTTCCTGTGTGAGCAGCCCTGGCTTATTCAGCACAGCAGTGCTGTGTACCCAGAGCCCACACACAGCAGCCTTTGTGCTCTTCAGGTCCCCTCCAAAAACCACTCAAAGCCCACATATGATTCCTGAGCTTTGCATCTGGCCTCAAATACTCCAGTAACACCTGTAAGGCAGCTCAGTGGCCAGGCTTGGGAATGTCACAGCAGTGAGCAGCTGTGAATTGCCAGAGGAGCACCTACATGGTGTTGGGGGGTGACCACAGCCCAGTGCCAGGCAGCCAAGTGGGGTCACACTGGCCTTGAGGGGCATCAGTGGCACCACGTCTGAGTGCCACTGAGTGGACGCTGCTTTGGGCAGGGTGTGCTGCTCCTGGTGGTCACACCAGGCTGATGCAGGATCACATCCCTCACTGCTTTTCCTTCAGAAGGTGGAGAAGAAGAGAGAACCCTTTCTCCACCAAACTAGAAGTAAAGCTGGATTCTCTTTCCTCCCAAAAGCACCCAGGTTTGGTCCCTACCCTGCTTTGCATTACCAAGGGAGCAACAGCATCTTGCAGCTCCTTCCCATCATCCCCATTCAAACCATCCTGGATCCCAGTTTCAGCCACGTTTGCCAGTGGGTTCAGCTGACTGTGTCCTAAAACAGTGCAATGAAACCTCCAGAAAATAATTTTTTCATTTTCTCATGCTCTGCCACAGCTGCCTGCAAGCCCTGTGTGGTGCTTGGCTGCAAGAGGCTCCTGAGGCTTACAGGGAGGGGTGGAAAGAGGGGTCCTGAACCCCCCAGTGCAAAAGGCACCTTTGTGGCTCCTCTCTGCAGGTTATGCACTGGTGTGACTCAACAGCAGATGACAGAGGTTAGGACAAGGCCTGGGGTGGCTGAGATGCTGTTGCCATGGAAATCACCCAGTGTCTGGAATAGCAAGAAGGAGAGCAACTCAAAAAGTAATGATCTGTCACATCGATTAAGGGGGAGTTGGAGGGATTGTGTTTGGGGAAAACCTCGTGCTTCAAGTAATGCAAATCCATATGCCACATCTCCCTGTTTGCCTCTCCCTGAAGGGCTCTGTCAACAGGAAATAATCTGATTTGTTTTGACCAGGGGTTTCTCCAGGGAGCACCGACACAGTGCCTGCCCATCAGCTGTGCTGCACTGCTCTGCCATCCTGGGATGAAAGGCACCAAGTCAATGCAATATTCATTCACTTCCTCTTCCCTCCTTCATTCATTTCTTCTTCCATTCATCTGCTTCATTCACATTTCCCGGCACTTTAATGAGCAGTGCTTAGCCCCTGCAGCCTGCAGAGCCTTCCCTGGTGCTCTGTGCTGCAGATGGCTGGCTGCAGGCTCAGTGATGCTGCAGGGCACAGCTTGGGGTGGCTGAGCAGGGCTGTGTCATGCCCAGCTGGCACTAGGATCTCGGAACCCCCCACAATACCCCCTGGGTTTTGCTGCTCCATCTTTCACATCTTGGTGTGATTTCCATGTCACCCACCTCCTGTCCTCTCCACGGGAGCTGTTTTGGCACTGACACCGTGCCCATGACTGCCCTCCCGGGGGCAGGGGGTGGCTTGGGGGCAGGTGGCATGGCTGGGGAAGCAGGAGGGAGCCCAGCATGGCATGGGCATCACTGGAGAGCTGGTGCCAAGCACTTGGTGCAGGGCCAGAGCCACAAGCACAAACATCTCAGAGCTGAGTCACTGCCCACCTGCTCCCACTGTGCCACTGCCTTTGTGGCACTTGAGAAGCATGGGGTGACTTCTTTTTTTCTCTGCCCCATGTCCTGCTCTCAGAGACCAATCCATCAGGGGCAGGTGGGTAAGAGCCTCTGTGTGAGCTCTGGGCTTAGACCAGGGCAGCAGAGCTGTGGGCAAGCAGCCAGACCCCCAGTGTGAGCAGCTTGGGCAACAAGAGGGCACAACCACGTGCAGGAGCAGAAGCAGGAACAGCAGGCACCTGCACCAGGCACAGGCAAGCTCCTGGTTTTAGGAATTTTCCTCAGATAAGCATGGCTCAGCCCTCCTGTTGCCCATTCTTGAGCACTCCCAGGGTGTGGATGGGGGGAACAAGCACGCCTGTACCTCAATGCCCTTTTTAAACCAGAAACAGGCTTGCATTTTTCACCCCACTGATATGCAAACATTTCTCTTGAAGAAAAGAAAAGAAAAGAAAATGCCTGGGTACCAGCTGGGTAGAAATCCAAGAAAGATTAAAAGAAGAAAACCAATTTTCCTATTCATGATCTCAGCAGTGAAGAACGACCCCTTCCTCCCCCAGCCCCCTCTTGCTGTGAGTGCGGGTGAGCTGTGCTCTCCACAGAGCCAAGTGCATTTCTGAAATGAAGGAAGCAAACAGAAAACATCCGCTCTCTGTAGAATAGAGAAAGCTTTCTCTTTTGTTCCCTGCTTTTTATCAAGTATCTGCTGCCATTATTGTTACTCACTGGGTTATTACCTCCGAGTGGCTACTTCCACCAGCACAAGCTGGTTTATTGTCTGCTCAGAGCAATTATGGATGGGGATAATTCCTGCCATGCTGCTTCATTGTGGAAGGATCCGCTGTGTTCTGTGGCCAAGGTAACTTGAGGTGATTTGTGCTGCTGAGTTACCCATCAAGTTAATTAGGAGTGGGTGGCTGGTGCCTCACTGAGTGCTGGGACAGAAGGAGCAGCAGAGGCTCAACCCAAGTATCTTCTCAGTATTCAAAAGAAAGTTTGCTCAGTGGAGCACACACCAGGTTAGGTTTGGTTTTTTCTTAGGACTAATTCATCTTTATTTGCAGGTTGACAAAATGTTGGCCAATGCATCCTCCCTCCAAGGGTGTGGGAGACCATTGCTTTGTGTGTGCCGAGCACAGGAGTGTCCCTGCAGGAGGACTTGGTGTAAGACGCTGTCTAGCTCATTGCTCATCTGCAGGGTCAGTTATTTCCTCATCCTGTATTGCAAAGACAAGAGGAGGAAACTGTTCCTTGGTCTGGGCAGGATTCCCCCTTGGGAACTGCCTCACCTGGCTGGTTGCAGAGGCACAATGAAATGAAAATGCTTCTCTGAAGTCTGCGTCAAGACCTTGTGCTGGGCCTCATGCATCTGTGCAGATCAGAGCCCCAGTGCTGCCTCTTTGAACTGGGGGGAGTTTCACCCCAGGCAGGAACACCTGGATTCATGGCAGAGGGCTCAGCCTGCAGGTTGCAAAAGTACCTGGTTATTTTCATTTCTTTGATACTTGATCTACTATCAAAACACCTTATTTCTTTCTCTTTTACTTCCTAGGAATCCCAACAAACTTGCTACTGGCAAGAACATTTATTGGTGAGGCACTGCCAAATCCCCCAAGCTGTCCATGCACTAAGGGGTCAGGTCATCCCTCGTGCAGCCCCACAGCTGCAGCAGGGCTTGGCACAAGATTTCTGCTGAAGATGTGAGGGTTTGGTCCTGCAGGAGCAAGTTTTGCAATGTAGATACTCAGGTTAGTAACAATGTGATTATACATTCACTCTGTAATAAATAAACACCAAAGTGTGACACTTTTAATCCCTTGCTAAAGCAGTGACAAATGTGTTTTTCCCACAGTTAGTAACCTGTGGATTAGGAAGCCATGGTTTTTATTTATTTTTAATAGCACACCATGAGGACAGATTAGCATGAAACTATAATGCCATCACATGGTCCCCAAATCCTCTGTGCCAAGACCCCATCCAGGTTCACACAAGCAGCAATGAGCTTTTCTAAGGAGGCTTGATGATAAGAAGTGCTTTTTCTTGCTGGCTTAGAAACTCTAACAAACAGGGTTGGATTTTTAGAGTTGTATGTGTGCAGAGAACATTTCAAAAGGACATTGTTCAGTTATTTACTCCGCTTTTAAGCTTGTCTGGCCTGCACCTGACACAGAGCAGTCCTGCTGCCACCAGAGCTCTCTTGGGTTTGATGCTCAGCTCACACCCTGGGCCAGGCCAACATTTGCCCATTTCCCAGTATTTTCTTGAGCAGAGCATGGCTCCACACTTGCTTTGCTATTAAATCCTGGCCCATCTGAGTTCTCAGATATTCCTTCTGCAATAAATTGATGGTTCAAACTGATCAGAAAGGACACAAAGATTTCACTTCTGTCCCGCCACAGGTTGGACCCTGGGAAATGTCATTTGGGAGTCAGGACACAGTAGAAAGCCACCTCCCTCCTGCTCCTCTGCTCTGCCTCTGGTTCAGTACTCTCTAAGGGTCTGGAAATCCATCTTGAAGTTTCAAAGCAGTCTTCCTGGTGTTCTCCCTGCTTGCTCTGAGTTCCCAGAGCCAAGGGACACGGTATGTGGCCCTCAGCATCTGGGGTTCTGCAGGACTGCCTTGCCTTGTGAGGGGCAGAGAGCAGGCAGGACTGTGGCTCTGCTGCTGTCCCTGCTGCCTCCTCTCCCCATCAGCCATGTGAGACCAGCTCCCCTTTTCTGCTCAAAACACTGCCTGGATCAAGGTTTCACAGCTTCTCTGACCATTCCAGAGTGCACAAGGCAGGACTGATTTTCTCCACAGGTGCCTCAGTGGGTCATGAGATTCCAGGATGACCTGGGAGACACATGGAAGCCAACATGCACCTGCCAGCTGAGGATGGGCTCCCTCTGCTTTGAGGCAGTAACATCTCGGGTCCAGACCTGCACCCAACAGTGGCATCTCGGCAGTGAACTTGAGATCTCCAGCAGATGGAAGATAGTGGAAGTCTCCAGACACTTTTCCTACATAAGGTTGTTGTCTTACATCTCTTTGCCCTCATATTTTTGGCTCCTGGCCTGCCCACTCAGCTTCTTTGCCTTGCCCCCAGCTCCTGAAGCAGCCCCAGGGCTGGGCACGCTGCCTGCAGGTACCCCCTGAGTGCCCATCTGTATTCATGGAAATAATTCCATCAGGATCTGATGGCATTTGTAAATATTTGCATTTTGTAAGGAAATACCCTGTTTAAACATAGGTTGATATTAATTCCATCTTCTTTGCATTCCCCCACATCCTTGAGCTCCGTTTACCAGCCCTGGCCCCTGAGACAGCTCTGCTGAAAGCAAATATGTCAGTCTGCACTGCACAGGGAATATTTTAAGGCACTGAAAACAAAGTTTCTTATAGCAAAGCTGCCAAAAGTGTAACCACTGCCATGCTAAAATATCCTCTGCCTCCTACATTTGTAATGTGGGAGTCTTTTATATCCTCTTTACTGTTGCTGAACCATGCATTTGTATTGGCAGCAGATGTATATAGACTGGGACCTATTTCAATGTCATGCAAAAGAGCTCTTAGGTTAAAAGATAGATTACAGCTTACTGGAAAGCTTGAAATTAACTGTGTGATGATGCCACACGAAGATAAAGCACCAGCAATTTTATTGAATTAGGATTTTATCCATATGGGCTGAAGGCTTGAACTGTATTAACATCTCCAGAGGTCTCCAGTTGCCAAATTAACTATTGAGGTTTTGGGCAACTAGTTTGGAGACAGGAAAAAAAGACCTGATTTAACTGTTTCCAGACAGTAAAAGGACTGTCTAGAAAAGCACTGTCCCCTTCTACACTGTACAGGACTTACCCAAAAGAAGGCAGCCAAACACAGCCCCTGCTCCAGCCCTGTCTGGGCAGTGTGAGGGATGCAGGGAGGGCTCAGACTGCCTTGGCTCTCAGGCACAGGGGCAGGAAAGTCTCAGTTGGTCCCTGCTGTGTTTATTATTAATAGCAAACCCATCAATGTCAGAACTTCCGTGGTCAAACTCCTCTGCAGTGCTAATAGACATCTGTAGATTGGAGCAGCGGAGCCAAAGGTGTCCTTGGAGAGCCCAGGATTTCCTTGGGTATCTGGCAGTTGTAGACAAAGGGTTAATGATGGAAAAACACATATAGATTTAGGGGAAGAATGAAGGACTTTTTTTCTTAATATATGGTTTTTTGCTTCACATTTTAGCTCTTGGCACAGCGTCCCCCGCCTCTAATCACACCTTATAACTGCAGTTTAAATCAAAACCCACAAGGCTGGACCAGTTGGATCCAGTTTCTATTAAGCCATTGGAGCTGTGACTGAGCAGACTTGCTGTCACCAAGCCAGTCCCCTGCCTGTGCCTCCGCACAAAGAGGCTCCCGGGAATCCATGAAATCCCGGCTCGGGCAGCATCCCCTGCACCGGCCCTCTCCTCTCCCCCTCTGCAGGCAGCCGGTGATGAGGGAGGGACCAGCACGGCAAGAGGCTCTTGCTGGGTTGTGGAACACACCTGAAAAACTTCGGCCATTTCATAGGTCCACAAGGAAAACAAAATTAAAAATTTAAATAACAAGTTAAAGCGGAATCGCGTTTTTGTCCCTCCCTGTAATTTGTTGGGTCGCTCATGCCCTGCAGAGGCTGCTGGTGGTTTTGCTGGGCAGGGCACAGCCCAGCCACGGCGGGTGTGCGGCTGCACAGGATGAGATCCCACCCTCTCCCCGGGGCATCGTGCTCCTGCAGGCTGGAGCCACAGCTGATGGCACTGCCCGGGACCCGTTCTGCTCTCTGCTGGGGCCAGCGAGGGAGCTGAGCTGCTCTCCTGATTTACAGACCTCAAAAGAAAGTCACTGTTTGCTCCCTAACGTGGCACAGCCAGCTATGCACACAAGGATGGGGAGGAAACTGTCCCCAGCACAAGCCCAGGCAGCTCTGCCCTGCTGCTCTGGGAACCCTGGAACACAGGGCAGAACGATGGAGGGGAGCAATGCCTTGGCATCACTGGAATCTGGAATCTCTTACTTGCAGCCATTTTTCCTCCATTTCAGAGGAAAAATAACATGAGCCACAAAAATCCAAGCCAGTCTCTGAAGTCAGATGTGTTTGAAAGTGGAATTGCAGCTGTGACAGGGAAGGACTGTATTTACTAGCACTTCCTGCCTTCTAAACCAGTCTTTTAAAAAGCACTGGTTTGGGTGGGAAGTTTGTTTGGGTGAAATTATTGAGGAGGGAATTAGAATTATTAATGGGATTTTTTTGGTCTTTCCCTTCATATATCACTGCACTGCTCAAGACAGCCACAGACTCCAAACTGGGAATCCCTGCTCCCGGACTCTGAGCTCCTGAGGTTGATTTTACCACTTCAATAATAAGGGGAAATGATGTGGATTGGTGGCAGAAGCAAGTTATATGGTGAGTGGAGAGGATCACATCTCCAGAGCCACATTAGTGCTTCAGACACGGCTGCAACAGGCGACAGCGCCCGGCTCCCCAGCACAGACAGCTACAATGAATGACCCAGGAGGCCTGGTAAAAATTAATTGAGTTAATTAATTGAGCATCTGTAGCATGGCTATTTTCTCTGCATGCCTTGGCTCTTAGTCCTCATTTCTGAGGGGAGAAAGTGCCATTGAACCAATTTATTGGCAGTGCTGGCTCTCTGAGGCAGAGGTTGTCACCCTCAGTGTCCCAGAGGCTCTGAGATATTCACTGCAGGTGCCTGAGCCTTCCCTGGGACTGGGCACTGCTGACCTTGTGGCAAGGGTTTCTATGTGCAGAGAACAGGGAGAAGGAAATATTCTGGAGAGTTTCTGTGCTAATGTTCACTGAGAGATGGCATTGCCTTCCCTCCAACTGCTGCCAGCCCAGGATGGGATATGGTGCTGAGGGCACCTGTGTGGGGTAGGGCAGGCTTGGTGCACAATGTGCCTCAAAACCCTTCAAAAATTATGTAAACCCAGTCCTTCAATTTCCTTTTGTTATGTGCAGCAGGTCAGGTCCTGCTCTGGCAGTCACTGAGTTGTGGATCAGCCACATGGCTGATGGAAGCGCTGCTGCTGGCCCATGGAAGGGTTTTATTTTTCAGCCAACACGTACAGGAAAGAATAAGGTTTTATTTTCTTAGCCATCACTTTTTGCAGCCTGTGTCAAGATAACAAGGGCTGGGTATTTCTCTGAGGTTGTAAAATAAGCTCATTCATGCTTTCATTTCTCTCTATTTGTTGTAAGAAAAATCTACTGAGCTTCTCTTAGCTTTTGAGGTGTAGTCTGTGCCATGGCACCAGCAGCCACGCACTGTTCTGGTCAAACATGAGGGCAATGCCATTTGTGTTCCCTCAGCCACATGGATGCAGGGAAAGGGAAATGTCAGTGGGGGCCTTTTGTGGGCTCTTCCTCACCAAGGGGAGCCTCCCTGCTGCCTTTGCTGTAGCTCTGTAATTTCCACCATGGACAGTGCAGGGAGTAGTGGCCACCTTCCCACAGAGTCAGAGCTGAATCACTGCCCCACACTGAGCCCCAGGGCTGCTGGAGATGCTGCTTTGGTGGTGGAGGAAGCTCAGTCTGCCTCAGTGTGGGGATGGATGAAGGATGTTGTCACTTAGCACCTAATGGTGGCCTGTTGTTGTGTGGCATAGAGGTACAGGAGAAGCTGGGGGGAGATGATAAAGTGACATCTGTTTCTTTGGAAAGAGAAGCAGCCAAGGATTCACCTGACTCCCTGAGAGTGGGCTTGGTGGAGGAGTTTGGATGCTATCCCAAAACTGGTGACAGGAGACCAGTGATGGCAATATTGCCAGCATGGCTGTGGGACAAGGACAGCAGCACTGCAAACAGCTTTACCTGCCAGGAGCAAAATGCTTGATGAAGTATAGCCAAGCACTGGGAGAATCTTGCAGGATTTTCAGGGAAAATGTGGTTGAGTATGAGGCCATGCTGGAGAGCCCCAGGGACAGCAGTTGTGTATCTACAGCTGCAGGAAGAGGTGGGCACACAATGACACAGGACTGGGTCCAGTTACAGTCCAAATGGCAGAGCTCATTAGCAACATTGATATCCTGGTGGCTAGACATAGCTGGAAATCAGATCTCACTAAAAATTAGATGAATCCATGGGCAGTTGGACTTTCCAGATTTGAGGAGATATCCCAAATCATCTGGGCTTAACACATGGGCACATCCCAGTTTGCTGACAGCCAGGTCTGGCAGAGCTGCTTGGCCTGGAGGGGCAGTCCACAAGTAGGAATCACACCTGGGGAGGAGGAGGACACACAGAAATGGTTGAGGAAAGAAATCTCTCCTGTCCTTTCAGCAGGTTTGGGGCCTATTCTTTGGTGTGTTTTGCTGGACCAAAAGCAGAGCAGCCTCCTGTCCTTAATTCCTCCCCAGCTCTCCCATCACAGCATGACCAGTATGAATGCCAGCAGCTGGAAGACTGAAATAGCAGCTACCATTGCTTAGGCCCCACTGATTTGTCCTGTGGTTTTTCCATGTCCTTTAATCTCCAGTAAATAATCCCTCACTTCCTTGTGGTCTCTCTAATTCCATGCTCTGTGCTGGTGCTTCCTGTAAACAGCAGAGCTGGTGGCCCATGTGTAATTGAGGCTGTCCCCTGCTGTGCAAAGGGCATGTGACAGAGCTGTTTGTCAGGCTGGATGGGGCTGTGTCCAGGGGCTAAATCATGGAAATGCCAGATTCTCCTCTCCATGGAGCCAGGAGAAGTCAGGGCTGGTTCTGATGAGGCCATTGGATCATACAGGTGTAAAACCAGCACGAGTCAGAGCATCAGACACTCAATGAATTGCACCATTTTTTCTGGCACCGTGATTTCTGGCCTCTAGAAATCATGATTGGGCCAGTGCTTGAAAGAAAAACTGGGCTAAATTATAGGCAATGAGGTCCCTCCAGCACATGTTTGCAGTGGTACTTGGTCTCTGGTGCAGGAGCTGTGTCCCATGCAGCTGTGACCAGACCTTGCTCAGCCCTTAACTGCCACATCTGTGGCCAAAAATTTTGGGTGGAGTACTAAAATAAAAGATTAAAGGTCTGTGCTGAATGAAGGCCCTTCCTGATGTTGGATCCTTTGCACTCTTGTAGGTAAGAGGGTACCAAACCCTCCAGGGACAGCAAGGGAGGCTGAAATGGGATTTTTCTGATCAAAATGTCTTCAGCCTCTCTACTGGGGCAGGATCTGTAAGATTTCAAAATCAGCTGTTGCTATCAAATACCTATCCTCAAACTCAAGAGCATTTCTTTTCCACAGTGAATTTGTGTCAAACCAATGGTGGATCACAGAGGGTTGTGACAAGAGCTGGGCTGCACATTTTGGGGGGCACAGCTTTTCCTCCTGTCTGAAATCTCCCCTGTCTGGGTTTCTGCTGACTGACAGATCCCTCCACAGATACCTGAGCATCCAACAAACTATTTCTGCAGGGAGTTCTCTGCTCCCCACAGATCTTGGGCTCTCACCTGTGCCTGTCCTGGCCATCCTTCTGCAGGGGGCATCTGGACATGCCTGGCTGGAAGATGACAGAGTGAGAGTGTTTATGGAGGTCCTGGTGCAGTCAGATGGGTGCAATTCTGCCAGCCCTGACAACATTTGCAACTTGCAATGTCAGTGCTGAGGCATTTACACAACCGTGGGAGGGATCCTCCAACCCTCTACACGTGCTCCTTTCCAGCACAGCTGCTTCCAGGGATCTCCAGGTTTCAATCTCTTGGCTATTTCAACCAAGTCCCAGTTTATTTATTTTCTTTTCATAAGCTCCCAGCAGCCAAGCTGTGACAGCCAAGGGAATCCTGTTCAGTCTTTCACTATTAATGTCTCAATTATCAGAGCACTGCCTTCTTCCACACAGGGATTGAATGTGTGTGTTGGAAATCCTTGAAGTATTTTCAGAGCTGAAGTGTAAGCAGAGACTCAGTTTGGAGTGGCATTGGAGGTGCTCAAAAAAGTGCTATGAGTTAAAGTCCAGCTTCATTTGATGCCACTTAATGTCTGTCACCTTGTTTAGAACGGGACAGTCAATAGCAAATATGCAGCAGAGCTGTTTTCTCTTTAATGCTGATGGCCCAGCTGTATCTCACTGTGATGCTAACACCCCAGGAATTCCATGGATCCTGCATTGTCTCCTGTGCTGAGGGCCCATCCTACTCCTCACACTCTGGTGTTGGCTCAGGGACATCAGGAGGGCTGGTGCAAGGCAGCAGGTGGGAAATTTGGGTTTCTGGCTGCTCACACAGCCCCAGAATGACTGAATGTTTGCAGGAGCAATCCCAGAGCATCCCATGGAGATCAGATGGGGAATATCATTTCCTTGCCCCTTGGAGCACTGGGAATTGCTCTTTTCTTCACTGCCAACTTTCCCTTGTGAAGTAGATGCCACATTGTCACCAGGCTGGGCTGTTTTGGCTGCAGCAGCCTCATGCACAATTAGACTGAAGCAAAACTCCTACTAAAGCACAGTTTGATGGTTCACTGAGCCCTCCCAGAAGTGTCCCAGGTGGGGATGGAACTCCCCCATCCTGTCTGCATTTCTGCCCGTGCTCCTGGGTCTCCCTGGCTCGGGCTGACCACGTGCCTCCCCCACTGGGTTTGCTCTCACAATGAGGATGTCAGAAGCCTCCAGAGGAACAGAAAGGCTTTGCCCAGGCAGCAGTAGGAGCCCTTCAAACCTGCAGCCAATAATCGTTGCCTGGAGCTGGTCCCTTTGGCTCCAGGCACTGCTGAATTTGCTGGTGGAGAAAACCACTGCTTTGGATCAAAGCACTGTTAAAGGAGACTTCACAAAAGTGAATAGCTCATGGTCAAGAAGAGCTGCCAGACTCCTGCTTTCTCAGTAACTAATAAAAGTGCTTTTTAACACAATTAATGTGATGTCCTGCTAAAGACCGAGGGAAATTGGAATTGAGACATTTGTATTTTGACAGACTTTGTGGAAAACTTCTGTTCAGACTGGTAGGAATGAAACCAATAAATTTCTGAAGAAACTTTCTGAATTGAGCTTTCAAGATAATAGATAGGCTGTTCTGAGTGTGGATAAATAAACTCTGTTTTTATAAGTGCCCAAAGACCTTCAGGATGACGAAGTGGAACATACTTCAAGCCTCCAAAGATGGGAAGTGGCTTCTGAGTCAAATGCCCTCCCGTGCCAGGGCTCGTATTTTAGACTGAGATCACTCTTTTGTGACTTGTTGACAGGTTTTTTGTTGTACTTTGAAAAAAAAAAAAAAGAAAAAGGAAAACGTCCCAGGCTGAAAATAGCAGTGAAACATTCCCCAACTGGCCAACCTGTTCTTCAAGAAAACTTCCCAGGGAACATAAAGCTCCAGCTGCAGCCCCAAAAACACTGGCTAAGAAATGGCACCTTAAGTAATGATTACAGTGGAAAAAACCTATTTTGGGTTACTACAGCCCCTGCCTGAGCATTGCTCCTCTCTTATCTTGTGGTGCAGGTGATCACCTGCAGGAGGAAGATTTGGTTCCCACCAGGAAATGCTTAGAGGGTGGACTCTGAGCATGGGAAACCTAACTCACTCCCTTTTTGCCTCCCCCTCTCATGAATAACAGCTCTCCTTGCAATTCCTGCCCTCCCTGTCAGCCATCCCAAAGGCAGGTGGTAAAAAGGCTGGATCAGAGCTCATGGCATTCTGGAAAATCAGGGCAGGTCTCTGCATCTGTGCAAGACCAGGGCTGAACTCTGCAATGAACCCAAAGGAGATGCAAGCAGGGCCATGGGTGATGAGCAACATGGAACCCTTAGCACCAAACTTTGCTTGCTCGGTCCCTCCAGCTGCCTGCTGATGGGAACTGCTGGATGCCTTGGCCAGCAAGATATGCTTTATTTGAAACAAAGATGAAGTCAGTGGTGAAGGAAAAAAGAGATGTCACATATTCAGAGTGGAGCCCAGACCAGGCTGATGGGCTCTGAATGGGTTCCTGCAGTGGCCACAGAATGGTCCTGACACAGTGGTGGGACACTGGAGCAGTGCCTTGGGATCAAACAGCAGTGCAATGGCCAAGGAGCTGAGGCTCAGAGAAGTGGCACCAGCGCATTCTCAGAGCTGGCTCAGGGAACTCTGTTCCTCTAGGTTCAGAGAGAAAATGAAGAGAGGGCAGGTCAGGGCTTGTGATGTGCAAAGGTGATGGAAATGGGGGAGTAACGGGATTTAGAAGGCAAAGTCTTATCAGGTGGCAGGAAATGGGCACCAAATGAATCCAGTCCATGATAAGGGCTCTACTATGTAAAAATCATAACCCAGGGAAGTAACTTTGCAAAGCTGATGCTGATCCTCCTCTTCTGAGAATGTTTTGATCACGAATGGTCCCTCCCCAGCAAAGCAGAATCTCTGTTTCATGTGGAAATGAATTCAGGCCTGAGTTGTCCCAGGGATGAGCCTGGACGGCTGCAGCAACCCACCCTGCCTTGGAGCCTGGATTAGGGAAAGGCAGCTTGTCCTTGCCAAGGAGCCGAGGGGGATCAGAGGAGGGTTTCAAGAAGGGGCTGAGGCTTTGATTCCTGTGCAGAAGATTTCCCGGGAGCAGCCAGACGCGGCAGCATCCCTGCGGCTCGGCACTGCGCTGGCGCCCAGGTGATATCTTTGGCCCTCTTGGGCTCTGGCTGCTGGGGGTGGGGAGGGCAGAGGGCGGCTTTTTTTCTTGCAGGGGAAAAAAAATCAATCTGCTTTCAGTTCAGCAGCTCACACTCGGGCTGGCTGCAAGAAACGTGTGCTCTGCCGCCAGAGACACCGCAGTTGCTACAGCAACTGCAGAGAGAGGAGACACCCTCCCTCTGGCACCCTCCGCTCCCCAAAATAGGGCAGAGCAGGGAAAGTGATAGGGGGGAGCCAAAGGGACTGGCGGGGACCAGCCGCGGCTGCTCCGCGCTCTGCTCCCGCCCCACCGCGGCCGGGGCTCGGACATCGCTGTGTTCCCATCGGTGCTGACAAGCGCTGCCTTCCCAGGTCATTGAGATTCCATCAGCACATCTGCAGCCCGGGACGCCCTGGCAGAGCCCGATGGCATCGCAGCCAGCCCACCCCACGCACCGCATGCAGCGGGCCGGGGCCGCGCTGCCGGGGGTGCTGCGGGGAGAGGGGGAGCAAGGGGAGGATAAAACCGAGCTGTGCTGCCATCTCATTACTATTTAAATCGGGCTCCGTGTGGTTCCCAGCACTGTGCCATCCTGCCTCCATAAAAGCTCATGGTTTCCCCTGGTGCTGCTCTCTTAAATATTTAATGACAGGAGGAAGAGCTGTTTTAAGAAACACTTCAGTGCTTCCACCCGAACAGGAGGTTGTTTCAGGTGGCCAGAGCAGGCAAGAAAAACCTTTAGCTGTTAATTTTTCAGGATTCTGCAGCAATTGAAGGGGTGGCAGCATGATGACGCAGACATGGGGGAAAGGAGAGATATTCTGGAGACAGTAAGGACTCCTGAGGTCTGTCCTGCATCCTCTCTCCCTGACACTCTGTCATTGTGACTTGATGTCTTATGCTAAAACACTTAAGGCTACAGTTTTGGAGCTCTAGTGAAAAATACTTGCAGTTCACCTGCCTCCAGATCTTAGCCCTCCCCATCCCTCTGGATGTATCAGATTTGCTGAGCGCCAAGGATATTTGAAGGTGTCCACCTGCCAGAGACTTCCTAAGGATTTATTTAGGTTCATGAAGTGTTTGAAAAGCTTGAGTAAAAGTGCTCTGGAAGGAAATGTGTTTTAATGCAAGCCAAATCATAAATCAGGCCATCCCTAACACAAGTGAGACGAGGCTGATACGAGAGGGGAGGGCTGTGCTTCCCCTTCACTGGCAGCCCTGTGTCCCAGTGCATCTCTCCTGTGTGGACCAGCTCAGTTATTCTGGTACTCAGCTGTCAGGGGCTGGGATGGCAGCAGGGCTAATGGAAGTGTTGCCACAGCCCATATTATTTTCCTAATAAAGCCCATTTTGTCATAGGGATGCAGCTGGTATCAGGCTGAAATCAGTGCCTGATATAATCAGTGCCTTATATTTTTTTTATATTAAAAAATCAGAGCACCATTTCCAGAACAGGTTGGGCACAAGCACTATTTAAAGCAGTCAGGTGTCCCAGGCACAGCCCCTGTGGTGTCCTGCACCTCACTGCTCCTTGGTGGGAACTGGGAACTCTGCCCCAAACCTGTTTGCCAGCCCCAGTCCCTTCCCCTGCAGCCGTGGTGCAATTAGATTTTCATTTGAATTATGTAAAAAGGACAGTGTCAGTCATTTCTCTGCACTGATTTTGTGGAAGGGCAGCTCAGTAATATATGTCTTTAATATCCAAGGACAGTGTTTGTGGAACCTTCTGTTGCTGCCACCCAGGGTGAGAAGCAGCCTTCCAAGAGAGGGTGAACTGCAGTGGGCCCCAAAAAGGTGCAGGGGGCACCAACAGGTGTTTGCATTTGTGGTTTCAATGGGGACAGGATTTCTTAATTAGTAAGACCTTCTGAAAAGATCCTGGTAAAAAACCAGGGCTGAAATCAATCAGCAGACAAAGCCAAGTGGATTTCTGCCCATCTAAAGGCAGGAAAAGAAATAGCACAAGATCCTCTCAGTGCTGCAGAGAGGAGGATTTTACTGCTGCTGAGCAAAGCCTGTGTGCAGCATCTCCACATGCCGGCAAAGGTGGGATGACCCAGTGGCTGGAGCAGGTAATGCATCCAAAAGAAAGCGGGGAGGGCTGGGAAAGAGCAGCCCTAGTTTTGTGGAGGGTCATTAATTCTCTCCCACTTTGAGATGTGCTTCAAGAGTGCTGAGGATTACTGGTTTGTGTTCCTTGCCACCAGATACCTGGGTTAGAGAGGCAGGAACTGAAGGCAGGGCTGGGAGCCCCATGCTCTGCCTCCAGCCCTGCCTCTGCAGCATGGCAAGCCTTTCCCTAAAGGTGTGGAAAGGGATTGTGTGCAAGCTCTTTCCAAAGCCCCCAAATCAGGCTGCTAGCCAGGGTTTTAACTCTGCTCAGAGGGCAGAGCACACAGAACCTGGCAGGATCAGGCCCTGCTTGTCTCTTTATCCCTCCCCAGCTCTGCTTGAGCAATAACCTACTTTTTTTTTTGCTTTGCAGAAAGAATATCTTGGATTAGATGGCTGCAAATGAGAGGTTTCAGTCATGGAATGGGATGAGCTGCAGGTAAGCAGTGGGTTTAATGTCAGTTTTTTTGGCAGCTTCTTTATTCTCTCTCTACTTTGCACAAACAAACCATCTCTGGGAGGAAGTCCATTTTCCTTTTCAGCCACAGCATTTATCACCATGGCTTCCCAGTAATCCTCCCTGTGCAGATAAAGGTGAGCTGGTAGCACACCAGAGCCCTCACCTCAAGCCTGCTGCCCACTCTGGTTCATTAAGGGATTTTCCCTCCCCTTGCAGGGCAGAAACTGTGCCCACATGAGGGAGCCTAAATCCCAGCATGACACTCAGCTACCCTTAACTCCATCCTAATCAGCCCTGTGCAATTAAGGTGCCAGGGAACAAAACCCCAGGAACAAAACCAGAGGGTGTGGGATGTAGGGCCCTTCTGCCTCATTAGGCAATCTGGGGCATCACCCACCAAAATCCAGTCCAGGGTATTGGGAGGGAAAGAGAAACTTCAGATCACTTGGGCTGCCTCTGTCCTTTCCACGTTCATTCTTTTTGGCCTTGAAAGGCTCTGGGACCAAAGTCCCACTTTATATTGAAAACAGCTACCACAAAGCCCTTCAGATCAAAGTCTGACACGGGCCAGGCTGCACACCCTGTGGGCTGCCAGCACAGGACCCTGCCCAGGATTCACCCTGCCCCAGTTTAACCAGTGAGGGCAGAGAAGGAGCTGAATGTGCAGGGAAGCAGCACCTACTTTCCTAGCCCCACGCCCAACTGTTCCCCTTCAGTGCCTGCTGCTTTGGAAGACTTTAACTTGCAGCCTCCTTGACTGCTTCATTTCTGCTATTTTGCACTATCCCACTCCCAGCAATATCACCAAACTCTCCAGCAGTGTGAAGGCGGGTGAGCTGAGATGCCCCTGCTGCCTAGCTAAACAGCATCAGGGCTCATTTTACTGCTTAGAAATCTGCAAGGAATCAAGCAGGTTGATGAATTAATCCAGTTTAAAAATCACAACAGAGGGGCTGTTGTAACTGGTATACAACACTGGCCTAAATTCATACATCAAGTGACAAAC
The DNA here is from genome assembly GCF_028769735.1 of Zonotrichia leucophrys gambelii. Taxonomy (NCBI): domain Eukaryota; kingdom Metazoa; phylum Chordata; class Aves; order Passeriformes; family Passerellidae; genus Zonotrichia; species Zonotrichia leucophrys. The sequence continues at coordinate 14,778,441 of NC_088182.1, forward strand.
TGTAATGAAAAATTAAAGGGCTCTGCTTGGCACAAGGTGGATGCTGCATGATTTGAATCCTGGGAAGGTTCATATGGAGCAGCTCTGCCCGTGTCCCTCGTGCCTGCGCAGAAATGGTGCAGGGGTTCAGACAACCTGCACAGGCATCTATTTTTTTTCCCCCCAGCTTGTGGCTGTTCAAGCTCAGCAGTGCTAAAACGTGACATGGGCTCGCAGAGGACACGTGCAGCCCGTGGAGTGAACTGCAACCTGAACAGCTCTCCCAGCAGCTGAGGCTCCGTGTCCTTCTAGTAATAAATTCCTCCTGGACAGTGTTTCAGGGGATTGCTAGGATTTGAGGAGAGAGGAGGTTGGCTGGAAGTGAGACAGGCTCCAGGTTTATCCTTGAAAGCCCCTGTGCTGCAGAGCCTGGGGCTGCCTTTGGCAGCCTGCCTGGAGGAAGATGTCAGTGGAGGCTGAAGGCTGCCTTGTGCTGTATGAGCCCACCAATCCCCTCCTCGGCCAGCTAAGTTGGAGATAAATCTCCCTATTAGCAATGCATAAAGCAGGCCAAAATTCGAACAGCTTCTTAAGCAGGAGGTGAATCAAAAGCTCAAAATAACTTTAAATAAGTCCTTTCTGTGCTCCGGGCTAGAAAGTGGTTGTTTTGGAGCTTTCCCATAGTGTGCCTGGCCTGCCTGTGGGGAGAGAGGGGTTGCTGAGCAAGGCAGCAAAATCAGGTAAAAAATAACCCCATCCCCAACGTCAGCAGCAGAGCTGAGAGGAACCAGAAGTCCTGAGCTGTTTCGAAGTTGTGTTAAATAATAAAGCAGAGAAATGAATAAATTAGCTGAGCATCTATTTAGGTCAGCCCTCTCCGTTTCTCCCCGCCGCCTCCGTGTGCCTCCTCCCCGCAGCCATCAGCTGCTCGGTGCCTGCGGCTCCGCTCCCTCGGCGGGAGCCGCCGGGCTCTCGCAAGTGCGGCTTCAGCAGGTGCCACATCGCCTGCACACGTTCCCCCAGCCTTCGGAAGCGGCAGGCCAGCTCCCCTTTCCGACACTGGGGCAAAAAATGTTCTGGAAAATCCCGTTAAAGCAGCACCAAGCGTGGGCAGCGCGCACGGCTGCTCCCCTGCTGGCGCTGTCCCCGCACGGAGCTGCAGGTCCTGCTCCTCCCGGTGCAGCTGCATCTCCCTGCCCCGCTGCTCCACTGCTGGTCACCACCCAGCTGCTTCATTCCCAGCTTCCAACCACCTCCACCTTTGCAGGCCATCGGTACCCCAGGCTCGGTTATGTGATTGCAATTGTCATCTTTTGATTTAGGGATGACCAGGCTGGTTGACACAGATGGAGAATCAGCTTTTAAACCTCTAAGCTCCCCTTAAATCATTCAAATGCTTCCAGAAAAACGGAACAACCATGCAGTCCTGTATATATGCCCTTATTTACATGTTTCCCAAGCATGAAATGCCAGAACATGTCATCGGTTTTGGCTATAAGCAAGCTGGATAAACACTGACCAAGATGGAATTATCTACATCAAGGGCTGCTCCATCTCAGCCCAGCTCCTGCTGATCCTCCCAAACCCCACAGGTAGCTGAAGAAGGTCTCCAGCGATGAACCCTGCCAGAAGCAGCATCCAGGGTGTAGGCAATGGAAAATGAGATGTTTCTAAGTTTGGCCAGGCTCAGCTGGCTCCTCGCAGGTCCCAGCCTGTGAGTCACTGCTACGTGGGCCACCAGCACGGCCTCCCCTCTGGAGGAAGGAGTGGAGGTGGAAAAATAACAAGAGGAAACCAGTTGTTAGTAGTGCCAGCTCCAGGGAGAGTGGGAGGAGGTGGCAGTCCTGGAGAGAAAGGTCAGGGCTGCATTGCAGGCTGCTGCCTGATTTTAAATCCTGCCCTCATGCTAGGAAACTGCTTACAGGAACACACTTGTGCAATATGTATGTAGGGTCTGGGCTGATCTGAGGGGAGAATGAAAGCCTCCAACAGCAGCCAGGGGTGATGAAGGATTTGTTTCTGGTCCCTGCTCACTCATCTCCTCTGATTTCTACTGAGCTGTACCTGTGTACCCTGTAAAAACCAAATTTTGGCCCCTTGAAAACATTGTAAAAGAAGATGCACTTTTCAGATGTACTGAGAACAGGTACATCCAAAATTAAAATAAAAGAATGCAGGTGTCCAGCCTCTTCTGGTGCCTCAGCTCTCCTAACTGGTGCTAACTGGAATGCACCAGAGGGGGACACAAACCTCAGCTACTGTTCCCTTGTCCCTGCCATCAGTCCAGGAACACTTGGCAAGGCTGGGCTGTGACACCTCCCCTTCCCACAGGGATATCTGCAGCTGTGGATCAGGACTTCTGTTCTCCATTGACTTGCAAGAATTCCTTTTCTCCTGCACCCTCCCATCTGACAATTGCCACCAGTTGCCAGTGATTTTTCTCACCTCCTATCCCAAATGCTCAGAGCCAGCTGTCTCTCTGCTGGTAGACTGGCACTTCCCATCAATGAAACCATTTCTTTATGCCTTCAAGGAAATGATAAAGCTGTCGGGGGGGGGGGGGGGGGGGGGGGAAGGCACAGCCAGGTAGGATGCCAGGTCAAGGGGGAAACTGCTGCGTGAGACTTGCTGTTGCTGGCTGGTGATGCCCCTTCTCCCTGAGCGGGACTAATTCTCCCACTTGGAGCCGGAGCTGGATCTGTTATGCTCAGGCTCCCTCTAGTGCCTCCTTATCCCGCTGTTCTGCCTTCTCTGGACTTGTATCGGCCATTTGTCCCCATGGAGAATTTCTCCCATGGCACTCGCTGCCCTCGGGCATCGCTCGGCTCCACAGCACAGACGAGCCCTGTTTGCTCTCAGGCTGGGAACAGCCCTAAAATCGCCCCAAAGCCACGGGCACTGCCAGGGCAGGGACTCCTGGGGAGCTGCCAGACAGCCCAGTCCTGGTCAGCTCGCTGGGGTGAAGGAGGGGCTGAAGGAGGGGGTGAAGGTGCCCATATCCCACGGGGTGCTCTCCCTGACAAGGCACAGCCCTGCACGCTGCAGCTGCACTTGGGTGGTGTCCGCAGAGCGAGTGGGGATGGCTGGGGATGGCTGAAGTGCCCGAGCAGCCCAGGGTAGGAATCCTCCGTGTAAGCCATCAGGAATAGCCAGAAGCATCCCTGCACTCTCCCCACGGCTCAATGGCTCTCCACTGGGGAGCAGTTTGTAGGGTCTGTGCCAAGCAAAGTCAGCTGGACTCCTGATCTGCACTGGTTTTGTGTTCACTGGGGAGCTTGTGCTGTCACACTGTGTCCAGCATCCTACATGAACATGGCCCTTCCTTGTCTTCTTCCTGTGGAAATGGAAGGAATGAGGAAATTTCTTCACGTTTTGGGGAATGACCAGAGCCAGCCTCTGTTTGAGCCCCTGTAAAACTCAGCCTGGCTCAGCTGGCACAGGCACCACGCTGGACAGTGGGCAGTCCCTGGCATTACTGAAGGGGGCAGCCCCAGAAATTCCTTACCCCAGGGCAAAGTCACCTCACAGGGAGGGAACAGGCAAGCTGAGGGAGGCTGCTGAAATGGGGTGGCAGCATGAAAACCGTGACAGACCAGAGATCAAACAGCATGAGTATGCACGATGCAAGGACAGTGACCAAGATACAGCTGTCAAAGGCACTGTGGGATTTTTGTGTTATGACTTTTTCATCATTGTTTTGCAGCTGGAGTAACTACCATCCTATTCAATGAGCACTGCTCTTTTAATAGAGGACACTTGTGCTAAGGTGCACTAATTAAGTCTGTAATCACTAGAAGCATGACTAAAGGTTTTGAACTGGCCAATTGATCTCAGTAGCAGCACAATTAGAGGCACAGCAGCTCATCAGGGAACGGGAGAAATTCAAGGGGGTTGATCACCCAGCAGTGTACACAGGCCCTGGTCCTGCCTTGGATCCTCCTTTTCACCTTGTTCTCTGCATTGGTTTGTAGTGATTTATAAACTGCCCTGGATATGTTACACTCAGCCCCATGAACTGAATGTTTTCCAGTTTTGTTTTATTAATTTGGCTTATGGATCTTGTCATCACGTGGGCATTAAGCACAGCTTCTCTAATCCCCACCTGGCTGACTGCTCATCTGAGTGGCCCCAGCAGCAGCTGGGAAAGACTCCCAGGGAGATCCAACAGCAATAATTGCAGCAAGACCCTGAAAAAAGTTGGAAAGGGTGGATAGAGCCCTAAAGTAAACCCTTCTGTTTCTTTCTATGGAGGAAGGTTCGGAAATTAGTTAAAAAGATCAAGAGATTAGAGATAATCTAATGGCCAAGCTCAGGGGGCTGGCAGCCTTTCTGCCTTTTGAAATGCAGTGGAGGCAAACACACCTCTGGGATTCAGCGCTGTCTTCCACTGAGCTTGGCTCTCTGTGTTATCAGGAGTCAGGGCTTCTCTCTACTGTTGGCTGCAATTAGCTGGCCACAGTGATGTACAAATATTTTAAGACTGGAGCTCTCTTCAGTGGAAGGAATTTAAAAAAACAACAGTTTAAAAAGTCAGATGTTTGCATATCAAGGAGGATTTTGAGCAGGCCTTCATATTCCAGCTGCAAAATGCCAGTAAAAGAATATTGTTATTTTAATCTATTTTTACAAAACAGCTGCCCAGAATAGGGGTGGGGCTGGGAAATTAAGCCAAATACACTTTGCATCTTAGGTCTTGCTCAAAATAAGAGAGATATGGAAATTGAATTGCATTATCTTTCTTTTTCCTGCCTATTTTCATTTCACTCTCATCAGCATTACCAAGGACAATCTATTTTCCCCTGCTTTTATAATAGGAAGAGTTTGTTTATAGCTATCTGAACTTGGGGCAGAATAGCAATTGCTCTGCAAGCAATCAGCCACTGAAACAATGTCCAGCTCACTCTCTACTGGCCGTGGGGCATTTGGTCTCTGGGCTATTTTTTCAGTCTGGGCTACTTTAAACAATTCACTTGTGCCTCTCACTATAAAATAAAGGCAATGCCATCAAAAGGTGGCAGTCTGTTCCCACAGTGCAGAAGAGCCTGGGTCTTTTCTGCTCATTTTTCAGAGGTTCCCATTCAAAATCACAGCAGCCTTGGCCAGAAATGCTGCAATTGGTCAAGAGATAGAACCCCAGGGGGGTTGGGCAAGCTTGGCCTTCCTTGTTCCACTTATTCCTGTGCCACTTCTCCATGGGAGATGCCCCAATCCATAACCACAAATCCAGTCTTTCCTTGGACACCTTCAGGGATGGTGGCTCCACCACCACGCTGGGCAAACCATTATAATGTCTACCCTTTCAATGAGGAAATTTTCTCATCACAGCCATCATTTCAGTGTCTTTCACAGACTGAAATACCAAACTTCAGTCCTTGTCTTTTGCAGGAGTGACACTTTAACCTGGCAACATGATCAGAACACGACACACCTGCACTGTGCCAGGTCTTTGCTGGGCATAAGGGTTCAGGGGGTGACCGAGGTGGCACAGCTTTCTGTCTGAAAGCAACAGAGCTGTTCGAGCCCCTGGTGCTTCACACAAATAAAAGATGAACGGCATTGAGTGAACCCGCCTTGAGGAGCACTGTTTGTGCCTGAATACACTGCCCAAGTGCGGTGAACGCGCAGATGAACCGAACCCGGACTCCGACGGGGCCGAGAGCCTCAGGCTCCCGCGGGGATCGGGCAGGGCCAAGCAAGGCGGCCTCGGCTCCCTCAGCCCCCGGCTCCCTCGGCCCCCGGCCGGCAGAGACCATGGTCGGGGGACATGTTAGTGGGGGGACCGTGTTGCTGGGAACCGTGTTGCTGGGGGAAACGCGTTGCTAAAGGACCGGGTCCGCCACGTCGCTGGGTGTTGCGGTCCCGCCGCGGCGGGGCCCTCCCAGGTCGGGAGCGGCCTCGGGCCCCTCACGGAGCCGGAGCGGGAGCGGCGGCCGCGGGAGCCGGGGCGGTGCGGGCACAGAGCAGCGATTCGGGAAGGCAACAGGGAAAGTGCCGGGCGGAACTGCAGGACACGGGGTTCCGGCCCGGCCCTGATTCCCGGCAGCCCCTGCGGTGTTCTCTCTCTTCCGGTCCGGCGGCGGCGGCGAGCGCGGCTCCGGTGAGGGCGACCCCGGCACCATCCGCGCCCATCCGGCACCATCCGCGGGCCGGGCCGGGCGGAAGGGCTGGGCCGGGGCTGTCGGAGCGGGGCGGTAACCGGGGCTCGGGGCCGGGCGGGCTCTGTGCGGGAGCCGGCCCGGCTGAGCCGTGTGTGTTTCTCCCGCAGGTGCGACCATGGCCAAGTCCAAGAACCACACCACGCACAACCAGTGTGAGCGGGGCGGGGATCCCGGCGGGGTAACCGGGCCGGGAGCGGCGCGGTGAGGGCAGCACGGCCTGCCCGGGGGTTTGTGGCAGATAAGGTGGTACTGCATAGGGATCGAATGGGAGGGGGTTGAAGGAGTGTGATAAGAGTCGGGACCTGTTTGGGCTCAACGTAGAATTAATATGTAGGTAGAAAAATAGGAGTGTTTATATTGGAAAACGGGGGGTCGGTTTGTTATCTCAGGTAACCAGCAGTAGGGTGACAGGATGCAGAGCTGTGCCAGGGGAGGTTTGAGTTGGACATTAGGAAGAATTTCTTCACAGGAAGGGTGCCTGGACATTGGAGTGGGCTGCCTGGAGAGGTGGTGGTGGTGTCACCGTACCTGGAGGTGTTCAGGGAAAGACTGAACGTGCTTTAGTTGAGTTGGCTGGGTGGTGATGGTGGACTCAGATCTCAGAGGCCTTTTCCAACCTGAGTGATGCCATGGTGGTCACCATCAGCTAAGCAGGCAGAGGGACCTTTCACAAGAGCAGGCAGTGGCAGGACACAGGGGAATGGCTTCACACTGAC